>NC_090923.1:935362640-935987640 GCF_040938575.1 Ambystoma mexicanum
ATATGATGATCGTGGTACAACAAAGAATCCTGAAGCAGTGACATTGATTCCGTGGGAGTCACAGGCTTTGCTGGAGTGAGCATCACAAAACATAGACCTCATTGGTAAAGTCCATGAAACAACCGTGCATTCCCTGAAGGCCATTAGCTTCCAGACTTTAGAAAATAATGCATCCTCTCCCATTTCATTTTTGGGGGTGGAGTAGAGGGTAATACAGAGGCCCATTTGATGTGCTGCTTGTACATGGCTGCCATGTGGGAAACCTGGGGGAACCTTACCACAGCTCAGAGCAATGAGGATGAAAGGAAGGTGGCTGCCTCAGTGGTCAATGGTATCCACTCAGCCCTGAGTGTAAAGGTGTTCCTGTTCTTTAAGCTGCATAAGTACACTCCTTACCCCTGAGAGGGACAAGCATTCCTACCTGTAATGCTTAGTAGTGAAGGATCAGTTTTAGTTTTGTCATGCTGAGGGCTTCAGCCTGAAAAATCAAATATTAACAGATCTGGTGGTTCCAGCGCATCTCCCAACAGAGAGCCCAAAATGATTCCCAGAGTCGCCGCAATCATTTCTAAGCCAGCGGTCATTGGAGGAAAAGTTACAGGGTAAAGAATGATGTACTCACTGGCCGAATTAAAAATATACACACTCATAGTAAAGACATTTGCGGAGGTCACAGTAAATCACATAGTTTACCATTACTGGCAGGTGCATGAATTTCTAATATAAATACGATCACAGAATCTAAAAAGGTCCCCCATTAGCGCTCCATGATCCAATGGATCTCTCTCCAGTAGCCATTAGCCAGTGTGGGAGGAAAGAAAAGCGAAATGAAAGCCAATAAATAAAGGGATTAAATAAGTTTAGGCCTCATCCCCTAGTGACATCACATTAAAGAAGCCCTTAGACCATTTGTCCTACCAGCAGATTTTATAGGATCAAAATACAGTATTAGAATTTGCACTGCCATTTCTTGTTTCACAGTGGACTTTAGAATTTGCGCAATGTGCAAGACTGAGGAAGGTGCTGCTCAGCAGGAATTCAGGCCAAAGTCTTTGCAGCCGATGTGGCTAGCTGAACCGGGCAGATCTAGTATGAACTATGAACTGCTCACTGAGCAAGTATGTCATCACAGTGGCTGTCGTGCCAACACCCCTATGCAAGAATAGAGAAACTGGAAATCATTATATAATGGAAAGGTACATTTTGCTGGTGGGAAGCATTATGTTTCTGCTGGTAGGCCTAGTGAGGTTTTCCAGAATATTCTCAGGTTTCTGTCCGGTCAGGTGACAATTGACATACAAAATGGGAGGGATTTGGAGGGCGGGTTAGGTTAGTACAGCCAGTGTTCTCTATAGTTGTAGGTTGCTGTGTTTCTTGTTTTGAAAGAAAACAAAGCTGTCTTTAGTTTGTCGTCACCCAAAATTGATGCGTAAGCCTGGTTTCTCTGACATTTTTGCCACCATGGTCTCTGACCTGTCGTGCAAGATTGAGGCACCAATGACTTGCAGACTGCTTCATCTCAAATGCCCCAGCAGGTAAACGAGGAGTCCTACTTAAAAAAAAGACTAGTGGGGTGGTCAGAAAGAGGCTGACTATAAGTTGTGCACTGTTGTAGCCGCTCAAGGGAACTGTGGGTTTTCACAATGACAAGACAAGACGTAGACTTCTTTCAGGGTTATGGCAATAATTATTTGAGATTCTGATTTTGTATTTTGGTCTGGTAATTGCGATAACGTGGTTAATTGGAAGAATATTGGTTCCGATAGACCAGTTTTAGCCTGATAATGGCCTGGTGAACTATTGGTAATCTCGTCTGCTCTGGCATGTTTACTCCAGAGAATGGCTGGTAAACTGTTTTGGTGTAGAATGTTAATAATTTCATGTAACAGGTCACGGTAGCCCATTGGAATTGGAGCCAGAAGGGGCATGTACAGAGTGATTGTTCCAATCCCTTTCAGTACCATTCAGGTATGTCTTTGGTTTTGGTTCCCGTCCTCTCAGGATCGCCCAGAAAGTGGAGTAGCAGTATGGGAGGAGCAGGGGCGAATGAATATTGAATGAGTGGTACCAAAACGAAGGACAGTCATGGGCACAGTCAGTCAAAGTAGGTGCCTGTACCACCTAAGGGCATGCCGGCTCACTCTATGCTTACCAATTCTACCAGTGCCACGTGCGAGCACATCACAGCCTGGAATCATTTGACAGCAAGAATAGACCCACTCTATTCCCGCTGGAAGAAGTCATCATCTGGAATGGTTGTCTATATTAAAGACTGTATAAGAATCGAAGAAAGGGAAAATAGGACCTACACAATGGGGGCATATGAAACGTGATTTGACGAAGCTTCAGTGAAATAATGTATCTAAAATAAGGGGATTCAAAAGATTTTAATGAAAAATTGCAGGGTCAAATTAAGCACCTGAGAAATTTTGGGGGGGTGGGGTGGCATTCTACACTTATCCGTCCAGAGATAGTAGTAGATGAAAAACAGGATGAAGAAATGGCACACGATCCAAGTGATTTTGTTACGAATGTACAGACTCCCGCTGCTCAGGGGGCACAAGAGGACATTTCAAACGATCCAACCCTGATGTTTGCTTCAACCGTCCTCCACAGCCCCAACCAGATCTGGTACCGGTAGTGCACCAACACACTATGAGCACCCACAAACCACTTTCCCTTCCTTCAGGAGGGACAGCAGGCCATAGCTTCACCTTTAGCTCCCCCTTTCACTGCATCTCGGACTAGGAATGGCACAAATTACATGTGGGACTTTGTGACTTTTCAGACGCCCTAAGGCAAGTCCCTGAAGTAGATGGGGACATCAATCGATTTTGTAATGGTCCAGGTTCCATGGACTCCAGGTGAATTGAGAAACCTGGCAAAAGATTTTTAAATTGTGGGGTGCGCCCACACACAGGGGGCGTAGGGGTGTGGCCAGGGGTGGACTGGCCTATAGGGAACTCTGGAGATTTCCCGGTGGGCCTCTGCACTCTGGGCTTCTTTTGTGTGGCTACCTATTTTATTTTCAAATGTTTCCATATGAAAAGGGTTGGGCTTCCTGAAAATGTGTAATATGGGGCCACTTTGAAAATTATTTCCAGGGCCTCTTTTGGTTCCCAGTCCGTCATTGGGTGTGGCCTGATTCCCAGGGGAATCCTGAAATAATCACAAAAATGATTTTCTTTTTTAAAGGGAGGAAAGAAAAAGATGTGTGGGATGGACATGCACGTTTGTGCATATCCCATCCTACCATGGCCCCACCACACATGCTCAGTGTGACAGGGCCAGGCATAGGGTCAGGAAATAGTCACCCTGGAAGCATGCTCTCTATCCATTTTCAGAGAGCGCGCTTCCAGGGTGTTTGAATCCAGTCACGGGAATGAAGCAGGACCAGTAGTATACAAGGTAAAGAGGGGCGCTTGGGGTTTTTTTTAGAAGCAATTCCGGCGCCCTGGGGTTGGTTTTGGAGTGGGTGAGGGAGTCCTGGGGTTGTTTGTGGAGCGGGTGGGGGTTCCTGGGGTTATTTTTAGAGCAATTGGGGAAGCCCTGGAATTGTTTTTGGAGAGGGTGGGGGGCCTTGGGACTATGAAGGGTGTGGGGTAAGGGGTGCCCAGGGACTATGCAGGTAGTGGAGTAGCGAGGAGCAGGGCAATGGGAGCCCTGGGCAGGGGCGGTTCACCCATAATGGACGAGGGGGCGTCAACTCAGCGCCCCCCTCGCCCATTATTGAGGAGCCAGCCCAATGAAATACTGAGTGCGACCTCGGTTTAGGGAGCGCTCCTGGGCTGGCTGAACTGTCAAAGGGAAAGACTGTTTCCATGGCAACATTGTTATATACAAGAAAACAGAAAAAACTGCTTTGCTGATCGCCCTCTGCCTCCCATGGTAATGTATGAAATTGAGTTTTCAGCATTTATCTTTCAGTTGCCATCAAAAGTGTTGTCTGATACAGACATATGCAACATGGCGACATTTCCCTGACTCCTGAGAATGGAAGCCAAGAAGACAGATATTTACCAGATGAAGGGCCACATTGCCCGAAATGCATAGTAAGGCACAAGACACAAGTTTTAAATCTTATGCAATGATGCAGTTTTCTTGTTGCTTATATCTGTTGATTCTAAAAAAAAGTGCATCTTCCCTGAGAACTTGAGTTTTTTTAATTGTAGAAAAACTTTAATTCTCCCTACACTACATTCCATTGATTATTGTTTCAAGTTGGTGAACACACTGTATATTCCCCCAAAGGATTTCTTTTGTTAAAAAATCATTTAGTAATTTTTCTGTAAATAGTTTTGTGAATTGCCATGCAAGTCTGGGGGCGTTTTGCTTCCCCAGCCTTGCATAGCCCATTGGAAATGCTGGCTGAAGAACTGCATGTCTGCATGTGCGAGGGGATGCTCCTGAGCCTCCTTGCGCATACAGAGCAGGCTGGAGCAGGGAGTTTCAGCATCCTGCATGTGCAGGCAGCTCTTGCTTCCCTGATTCCTGTTCATGATGCAGGAGCTAGAGTGCTGGGGCGGAATCTTCAGGATCAGGGCAGAAGGTACGTTTATGTTAAGAATATTTAAATATGTGTATGGATGCATGTATGCTTTTGTTATGAGTGAGTGTATGATGATAGGTGCTCATGTGAACACATTTTGTGTGTGTTTGTCCATGGAGCTGGTTTTGGCGAGGGCGGAGGGGGTTGTGCTACAAAGGCATTTTAAAAATGCATTTGTTGCACAATCCCCTACCCACCAGCCAAAATCAGCTCTCCTTATTTATTTGCATTCTTTTAAAGCGCTCACACAGCCCGCGGCCATCAAGGTGCTGTTACAGGAATTTATTGTTTTAGTTGCATAGTTGTTTGTCTTCGTTGCGTATTTATAACGGTCTTAAATACCCCGAGGTTTCTAAGCGCGGACCCAGGGATCGAACCTGTGTTGCTTCGTGTCGTCTTGCTTCCAAGGCGAGCACGTTGCCGCGGAGCTATCCTCCTTCTGAGGCGCTGTGGAGCCCAGGGGACAGGGATGGTATTTTTTTACTGGTCATCTGTCACATATGTCCAGTAGAAAATGACATGCCAGTCCCCCTGGGCACCCCAGCGCTTTGCATACACACATCATCGCTGTGTTTGTGTGCATGTTAGGTGCTGTGGAGCCCAGGGACAGGGAGGGTATCTACTATTGATGCCAAGTAAAACAAAAAAACATGCCTGCCCCCTGGGTACACCAGCACCAATTGCAAACTGTTTGGTTTTTTACCCAATTTATTTAAAAGGTGTACTCTAAAATGCACCATTTTAACCCATTATTTTTAGAAAATGTACTGGGGAGAACCCACCCAAACCCATCTTGATTGGTTCGGTCTCCTTTGCTACGCTCGGTCCATATGGCATATCTGGGGAAAACATGTATGCTGCTCCACTTAAAAGATTTACCAGCCACCACTGGCCCTGGGACTGTGCTGGGAGCGGGGTGGAGGGAGACCAGGGACTGTGGTGGGAGCAGGATGAGGTGGGGGCCATGGGATAGGGGTGGCAGCAGGGTGGGGAGATCCTGGGGTCTGTGGTGGGGTGGGGGAAGAGCTAAGGGACTAGGCTAGGAGTTGGATGAGGGAGCCCAGAGACTGTGATGGGAGCAGGCAGGGGTGCCCAGGGACTATACTGGGAGCAGGTGGCAGCACACAATATTTCATAACCATTTGGACTTACTGTCCATTTGGCATCGGGGGTTGGGATGGGGAGTGAGGGCTGGCCTGCCCGCATTTTGCTCAGGGGGCCGCAGGCCAAAAAAGATTGAAGACCACTGGTGCAATTACAAACCTTACAGGGACAGGGGACCCCGGTGGGTAGAGGCACATTTAGTGGGAGAGGAGTGGGCCAGGGAGTACCAAATGGAAACTCATCGGGACAGTCTGGGGAGTGTATATACCCAATGGCCCCTAATTATTGTAAACTGGTGGGACACTGGAAGAATATTCATTCTGACTCCAAGGCAATGTTCCCCCCCCCCTCCAGGCAACCATCCCCAACCCAAATGCACCAAATAAAACACACCTGACCCAGCAAGAAGAGCAATATTGAGGCACCTTGATAAATGACCTCACTATGTACACTTAGGGTCTAGGCCACTTGGTCAGACCATTTCCCCGACATCCCTCAGTCCTTGGAACAAAGTAAAGGCAGCAAGCATCTCTAACACTGCTGTCCCACACACCATTTCTGAGCCTGTATCTATTACTTTATGACCAATAACAGAGGCACCCACTTTCCTCCTAGGAAGGAACCTATTGTGTAAACTGACTATACCATTTATTGTACTAAAATTCAGACACAGCCCTAACCACCTTATATATTCTTCAAGAGAAACCAGGACAGTGCCCGAGTGAAGAACAAACATCAGATCAGCATGATTTGATTAATATAATTCCTAAATCACTGTGGTCAGCAGATGATGAGGTAGGTTGCCTCAGAACTGATGAACCCATTAAAATGAAGATAGCTCTGTCTACGAATTTGCCCAGTAATCCTCATTACCCTTTACTGCCAGAAGCAGAAGAAGGCATAGCACCAGTATCCAAGGAAGGTACTACTGTGCCTACATCTAGTCCCTGCAATCGCAAATTCTGCCTGTCAAGAAGCTAGGAAGGAACATCTATTGATGTGTCCAGAATTTGAGAGCTGTACATTTAGAAGTCTTCCTGCGGTACCCAAACTGGCTACTATGATATCCTCCATTCCAACAACTACTACACACTTTCCGGTGGTAGACATGGTCTGTGTTATTCTCTATCCCTATACATCCAGACAGTAAGTTCCCCATTTTCCTATTGTAGAATTCAGTGTATGTGGACAAGACTTCACCTACACTTATCTTGCAACAGCTCGAGAAAGGTATGGATGAAATTAAGTTTCCTAGGCGATCATTGTTGGTACAGTACATAGATGACGTATTATTAGCCCCCCCCCTATTATGTGGCATTTAAGCAATATACTCAGTTGTAAACTGCACTACCAAACAAAGGGCACAAAGAACCCAAACAGATATTACAGTTGTGCAAAGAGAGAGAGTACATTATTTGGGACACAATATTACATCAGGACACAGGTTTATAGTTATCTCCATGAAAGCAGTAGTATAGAAGATTCCCAAACCTAAGATGATGACGCAAATGAGAGTAGGTTTCTGTAGACCACGTATTTGGGGTTATGCTGAGGTAGTCATACAGTTACAACACTATAAGAAGGCAAATGCACCAGAATCACTTCATTGGTCACAGGAAGCAGACACAACATTAGAAAAACATTAGCCAACGCTCTAGCTTTGGGTCTTCCAGACTACAAGAAAAGGTTAACTTTGTCTTGTCACAAACAAAATGGATTTGGGTCAGCAGCATTAACAAAGACGCATGGTCAATTATCAGAAGCCTGTTTCATATCACAGTAAGGGATTAGTGGTTGCAGGGATGCCCCCTTATTAAGGTAAGGAATTAGATCCAGAGGCTGCAGGAATGCTCCCTTGTCTCTGTTGCATAGCAGCTGCTGCCACATCAGTGCAATTGTGTGAGACTTCAGTTCTGGGATTCCATTTTAGTAGTAGCAGTTCCACATTCAGTGGGTGCCCTGCTGTTGTAAATCACAAACACAACTCATGTCTGTGTCCCAGTCAGACCAATATTAAGTCCTGCTTTTAAACTTCGACAATACCTTGGCTCAATGTCCTGTATTGAATCCAGAAATTCCCACTGAAAGGGAATCTCACAACTGAGACACATGACTGTGTGGCTGTAACCGATCGCTCCTGAAACCTAGGAGGGATATGTCAGATACTCCAATACACAACACTGATTTCATTTATTTGCAGATGGTTCTTGTTATATGGATAAGAACAGTCAGTTGGTTGTAATGTATACAGTATGTACGTTGGAGGATGTAGCAGAGATAGTGGGAAATAGTCCAATGTGATGTCAGCACTGGTAGCTGATGTCAGCACTGGTAGCTGAACTGGCTGCATTAACACCTGCATGCAAATTAGCAGAACAAACAGTACATATATACACTGTCTCCCATTATTCATTGGGGTTTCACATGATTTTGGTCAGTTGTGGGTGCAGTGTGGCTTCCTCATAGGGGTGTACCGAAATCTGGCTTTAAGTAAGTATTCGGCCGAATTTCGGCTGAAAATTAGGTATTCAGCTTTGGCAGAATACCGAATGGAAGGCTTACTCAAAGCCATAGTTAACACCCCTACTACTAACCCTGATTACCTTTCATGTAGTCCCAAACAAGATCTGCATCTTCCCAACATTATTCTAGCCCCATTCAACCCCAAATGCATCTTCTTTTTATTCTCAACCACCGTGAACTGAAAGCCTGGTTTTGTACTAATGACGAGGGGTTAGGTTGAATGGCAAAACATGGGCACATCTTCTTGATGCTAAAAGACGGAGCGGTCAATGGCCTGCAGGCGTTCTTGCTTTCTTTCGAAAAAGGTTGAATACGCAAATGCATACATTTGTTGTATAAAGAAAACATCACGTGCTGCAGAGATTGCAAACGAGCTCTGCATGACATGCCTCTCTCTTTCCCATAAAAGGAAAAGGCAGAGGCTGTATCACAGCGGCCCAGTTAACACGGCTATTTCATTAACCATGTATCTCTTTGAACAGGCAAAATTAATATTCAGAGCCACGCGGTTGAACAAAGTAACTTTTGCCACACCAGAGAGAGCCGTTGGCTTTGAGCAGGATTTTTTTTTTCTCTTGTGGCTTTATCTTCCCAGCAGTTATTCAAAAACACTTGACATTTAAGTACATGCGCGGATGCTCACCGGCAATGCAGAATTATCACATCTTCTCTGCAACTGTCAACGAGGCAGCTCGACTTCAGAACTTCGCTGCCAGATGTCAGAGTTTGGAGGGCGCCGCAAGTCTCTGCCTGAAGGGCAGGAACGGGGTAAAAAAAAAAGATACATGGAGTCTTTAGACTATGGGAAACAGGCTGTGTTTGGATTAAACACTTTCTGTGCGGAGGTGGGAGCCCTCGGTCCCTCATTTTGGCTAGCATTGTCACATTTTGATTTAGGCTTGAATTGCAGATAAGTCATTCAGGGCAAGTTTTGCATCATTTACATTTCTTATTATATTGTTTATTATAATGTGTATACTATTTTTGGGAAAAAAAGATTTGGCCAAGTATAAACTCTTTTACTTGACCGATTGCAAATTGTGGTCAGTGCAGTAAACCCCAGAGACCGCATCAGTGCTTTATATTGACATCAGTCAGTAACTGCGAGACAGGCTAGAACTGCACCCTATTGTCCAAAATAAATAGAGCACATTTAGAGGCTGCGCTGTATCTACAGAGGCCGTTCCCACTCATTACACGCCTGTCCCGACCAGCTTGTTATCGCCATTGTTTAATTTATGCCCTGTTAAAGACACTTGGACAAACCTCATGGGGCTGCTGATAGAGGTGTGGCTCTGCTGTATTCTGTGTGTTGGCTCCTTCTGTGAACCTTTATAATTAGGCACTTAGCAGCTCCTCATGATGGATTATGTGCAGGCCTAATGGCAGGTTAAATCCATTACTGCCCGTATGAAACATGTTAAAGTTGATTGTTCTTTTGCCTTATTGTTTGTGTCCTGTCCATGGTAAAAGTTAACAGTAACAACACATGGAGGGAGGACTGTTTAATGTACAACAATGAGGTGTGAGATGGATGAAAGGGGGATTCCCACAGAGAGAGAACATCTGTCAGCAGATCAAAGGGAAGGAAGGCTGCATGCAGTGCTGGGCGTCTTTGGGAGAGTGCAGATTTGTTAGGTGTTAACTTTTGCTTCCCAGCTGCCTATGGGAAAAGTCATGGGGGTAGTAAAGGATTGATTCACAGGCCAATTTACTGCCTGCAAAGGATTCACATGTTCACATATGAACAGGTAGAAGGGGCTGGCAGAGCACTGAAAGAAGCGCTCTCTCCCTCCTCCCTTCTACTTCCATAACGTCTCCTTCAGGGCCCTCCCCTTCTAAAGGTTAGTTACAGCTATGATCTATTTGTAAGCAAGTCCTTCACTGAAGTCCTGTTAAAACAAGCATTGGAAAAGTCAGTTTTGGCTTGTTATGCATATCTTGACACATTTCCAGTGGTAATCTACTATTCGGTAACTCTTCGGCCCCGGTTCAGAACTTAGGTCAACTATTCGATATTCGGCAGAATAGTAAATATACAATGCGGTAAACCCCTACTTCTTTACATCATCTGGTTTACCTATAGAGAATCACACCTATGTACATGCACTATTGAAGGATATTATGTTACCCAAACTGACTGCAATTATCAAATGTGCAGCCCATTAATAGTGAGGGTGAATGTGGAAATGGCATAATAGACTCTAGTGCCAAGTTGGATGCCCAATCCAACTCTCAGACTCTCTATGTTTTAAGACTGAAAGGACCATAAGAGTCACATCCCTTCCGAACTCTGGGCAAGTTAGCTCACATTTGTATTTTATTTCAATTTATAAAGTGCTTTCAACAAAGCGCTGCACATACGAGAACAAAATAAATGGTACAAAACAAAAGCAGAATGGTCCTCCTTTGTAAGTATTTAGGAAGATGAAAAATATCAGAGGATCTGCCTTGAGACAGGAGCGAAATGTGTGGAGAGAGGGTGGAGGGGGCTTATTTCAGGAGGAAGGGCGTTCCAGATTTTAGGGACCAGAAAAAGAAAATGAAGGAAAGCATGAAAGACCCCAAGGAAGCTTCAGTGAAGTAAGATGGAGATGCTGGGAGCAAAGCAAGCTTGAAGGAGAATAGAGCAAGATAAGAGAGTCAAGATAGGGAGGAGCAAAGTCATGGTATTACTTTAACTCTATACAGAGAAAAAGAAGTGGAGCGCCATAGGGATGGAGAGAAGAGGGTATAATAGAAGAGCGAGGGGTGAGAAGAGAAGACGGATAGCAGAACAGAATTGAATACAGAACCTAAAGGGGGGAAGAGGGTAGTCCAATAGGAAGAGCAGAACAGTGGCTGAGTCAAGAGAAGATAGCAGATGTGATAAGGAGTTACGCAGTGTGAAAGGATACATAAGCGCAAACTTTACGTATGTTAAATAAAAGAATGTGACAGGGGCGAGCAGTTGAAGAAATGTGTGAGGAGAAGGCTAGTGAAGGGTCAAACATGACACCAAGTTTGCACGCAGAGGAAGAAAAGCAAACAATAGAAGGTGGAAAGGGAAGACCAAAATGAGGGTTAGCGAGTGCAGGAGAGGCTATCTCTGTTTTGGAAAGGTTGCGGTGAAGCAAGTGGGAACACATCCAGCCCTGGAAAGGCATGACAAAACAGACTTATGCGAGGCAGAAGATATAGAGAAAGAGAAAAAGGTGTAAGAATCATCACCGTAAAAGTGTTAGGAAAGATTGAACAATTCAATGATGAAGACTAAAGGTATAGTGTATATGGAGGAAAAAGTAGGGGGCCCATTACCGATCTTTGTAGACTACCACAGGACTCCTGATGATGGGACCAACATGGTCACCCCAAAAACTCATCTTATTTGACTAGAATACACCCCGGACTTGCACATATGGCAAAATGCAGAATAGTGTCCACTTTGAATCATGACTGGTTAGCACCAGACTTTCCGGACATGGCACAGGCTTATTGCAGACCATGTGTGATCTGCTAGCAGAATAACATGGGAAGGTGGTGCACACACCAACCACCTATGATCCCTTTGTCAACCTTTAGGTTTGGTTTATTCAATTGCCACAATGCAACATTCCACAATACATTGTGGTCACCTTTTCTGGCAACCCAGGCAGTAGAGCAGCCACCATTTGTATAGCCAAAGCATTACTGAGAGATTTTATGCCTAGATTTTGAAATTCAATAACTAATAGAGGCACCCATTTTGTGAATTAAGGAACTTTGTTCATCTTTGAATATACAATACACTCTCCACTGTCCATACCATCCTCAGCCAGTGGAGAGGCAAAAAGAGCTTGATGAAGGACAGGCTTCATAAAGTATGAGCTGAGACAGGACTTAAGTGGCCAGAGGTGCTGCAGTCCGTGTTGCTCAGCATCAGAAGTACTGCCAAAAGACAGACAGGACATAGTCCACATGAACTTTTATATGGGCGACAGAAGTGTTTGCCCTCTTCACCTCATGCCAATATTCACTCTACAGATGACTTGCTTTTCAAGTACTGTAAAGCTTTGATTTTCACTGTTCAACATTTGCAGATGCAAAAAAAAGCAGTGCACCCAAGCAAGGAGTCCCTAGAACGGTCCATCTCTTGAGGTTTTAGAACTCTGATATTCACTGTTCACTCAGAATGCACAATACCATTTTAGGGCATGTCCTCAACTGGACATGGGCCTAGCAGGAATTGGAGCTCTGCACATGTAGTAACAAACAGGAGTGGACTTAGAACCAAAAGAGGCCCTGGAAATAATGTTCAAAGTGGCCCCATATTACACATTTTCAGCAAGCCCAACCCTTTTCCTATGAGAAAATTTGGAAATAAAATAGGTTACCACACAAAAGAGGCTCAGGGTGAACTGCCTACCGGAAAATCTTCAGAGGTGTGTTACATTGTAAATAGTTTATCTTGTACATAGTTCTTGTTTGTCCAAAGTGTCAGCGATGCAACTTCATTCTAAATGAAACACTGCACCTGGTTGTCTTAAGATCTGAGAGGTTCAAGAATGTTGATGTAGGAACTGGTAAGTTGGAGGACTCACCAGAGAAGGGAGCTGCAGCCTGTCTTGAGCTCATAATAAAGGCTCTGTTAACTTGTGAGAAGAGTGGACAATTAGAATTACAAAACTGGCAAGAAGGTTTGACTACTGCCTTGGCTGCAGCTAATGCGGGAATGGTCTGGATGAGTCTGCAAGGCCTGTGTGGTGGAGGACGCTGTGCACCACAACTAATGGAATCCACAGGTGAGGGGCAAGTAGCAAAGTAGAAGCACCCAGCGCCACTTTTGTGTATTATCTGACTGTTGCTCCACCTCGCCGGCTTCACCGTATGCACACAACTCAGCGACAGACGAAAGGACACGGAAGCAGAGTGCGGGTCTCCTTTTCACACAAGGTGCTTATATTAGTTGAACTTGGCCAACAAGGGGCAAGCCAAGCGTATCCGTCCCTGTGCCGAATGACAGAGCGAGGCGCAGTGCGGCATAGTGAACGCTAAACAGACTAGAAGGGACCCCTCAGCATGAGCACATGCAGTGGCCATCTTTGTTGTTATGGCAACTATGATAAACAAAGGCCTGTAACGCAGCCCCACACTTATAGATCGAGTGATTGTTAACGATGGAGACTGATCGCTGTCAACTGGAAGCACAGCTTTCTCACGATTGAATGATTGAACGCACAAGGAATTCAGGCAGCAATAAAACCAAACACATTTTTATTTTTAAAGGTGAAGGAAAGCCCATGTTCCCATTGATCTTACCAGAAAAACGTGTCACAGCATTCCAACGACTTGTTGTTGGACAGAGATAAGTAAACAAGCTGAGATGTAGTGGTAGGGAGCAGAGCAATTTTTACTCTGTCATGGCAAATATACCAGGACCAGCAAAATTTCTTCCACAAGGATGTGATGAGCCAAGGATTAAATGGAGAGAATGGAAAGAGGCTTTTTTGAAATTCGGCCTAGCAGTGTATGGACCGAACTATTCTATTGATAGGAAAGATGCCTTAGTGTTTCACTATCTAGGGCACGGTGAGCAAGAAGTACTAAAACGGCTGCTAGAAGAAGCAGGAGAGGAAGGGCATGATTTAAATGTGTTTGATATCAGTTTATTAAAACTTAAACACTTTGAGGTTAAAGAAAATTAAATGTTGGCAAGGTACATATTTGCCACAAAAAAAAAAGAGAACAAAGAAGAGGTCAAAACAGAGAAGAGTTTCTTACAGCATTGGGGGCTCTAGCTGTAAAGCTTCAAATCAAGCCATGCAAGACAGGGAAGATCATTTGTGAGACCAACTCATGATAAAATGCACACAGGACAAAATACGAGAAGAACTGTGGAAAGAGAAAGGTCCAAACTTGGATAGAGCCATTGAAATAGCAAAGAATGTTGAACATACCACCACCTGCATTAAGGAATTGGTCAAGGAAGGGAAAATTACCGACAATGAAAAAAAGAGCCCAGAAAGACCAGAGACCTGTCTTGTGAAAAGTGAGAAGTCTTATGAGACTCCCAGGAAGAGGAAGATTTTTCAACAAAAATGGCGACAAGCAGTAGAAGTTCCAAGGCAGAGGCTTTCAAGGACATAACAGGGGGACATCTGGTGGCCCCCATCTCAAAAGCAGTCAGTTGATGTTATAGATGTGGGTATACCAACAATTTCGCCAGTGACAGAGACCTAAATGTTACAGACTTTGGGGTGGTGAGACAGGGAACATTGAAGTTGATGGTGAGGATGATGATGTTGAAGTGTGTGAAGGATTCAAGATTATACTAGTAGTAGACGCAGTCAATGAAGTGAAGGTCAAGAAACCCAGAGCAGTCATTGGAGTCAATGAAACTGACATTGAAATGTTGGTGGCTAGTGGGGCAAATTACACGCTTATCAGTAAAAAATCGTGGCAGGAATGTTAAAAAAGCTGTACATTGAAGGAAGCAAAAGTCAAAACTGATGCATATGGTGACAACCCCATTGTCATTATAGGAGAACTTGATGCAGAGATAACCTTTAAAGGGAAGATGGCAAAATCCAATGTTTATGTAACAAATGTGGGTGGAAATCTACTCTATTGGAGCTGCCAAGTGAGTCTGGGGATAAAATTGAACCCTAATTGAGATGAGCAAGTGCATAATAGATGCGATGTGATTGATAAGCCTTCCAAAAAGGAAGTATATGGTAATGGAGAAGATTTGAATGGAGAAGAGTGTGATAAAGTTGAAATTGAGAGGTGGGTGGCCAAGGTTTTTCAGAATGGTGCTGGATGTCTGAATACGTTTGTTCATAAAATTAAGACTGAAGAAGAATGCAATTATCTCAGGAGGATAGCTCAGAGGGCAACGTGCTTGCCTTGGAAGCAAGACGACACCAAGCACCACAGCTTCGATCCCCGGGTCCGTGCTTAGAAACGTCTGGTATTAAGCGCATTATAAATAACCTATCATATCATATCAATGCCGGTTGCTGCGGTCAGGCCGGTACCCTTGGCATGTAAAAAGCAAGTTGAAAGAGGATATGGAATGATGGTATAATTGAAAAGGGGGATGCTTCAGAGTGGGTTAATCCCATTGTCATTGTTAAAAAGGACAATGGGACAATTCGGCTGTGCATAGACCTTAGAGAGGTTATTAGAAATGCCATTATAGAGAGATTCCCGTTGCCAAAGATAGATGAGATGATCACTGATCTCAATGGCTCCAAAATATATTCCTTATTAGATTTGCTCTCCGCAAACCATCAAGTGAAAATGCATCCTGCATTTTACGACATCCGCACATTTATAACTCACATGGGTCTGTTTAGGTGTGTTAGAATGCCTTTTGGTCTCATTTCTGTAGCCAGTGTTTTTCAGCATGCAATGAATAACATTCTGGGAGGAATGAGTGCGTTATGTTCATTTTGGTGCGGGGAGGGGATGTCAAGCAAAATGGTAGACTTTCTAGGTTACAGCATTTCGGGTGAGGATGTGAAACCGAAATGGAGCACTATACAAGCCATCACGGATATGCCTTCTCCAAGAAATAAGAATGAAGTGTCTTCTTTTCCTGGGCTGATTGAGCATTATGGAAAGTTTGGTCGAGGTTGGCGAGCAAGACTGTGCATTTGAGAAAGTTAATGAGGAACAGGATCACATTTGAGTAGAGTGAAAGGTGTGAGAAAGCGTTTAAATTGATAAATGAAGACATAACAAAGGCTGCAATTTTTCAGGGGTTCAGGGAAGAGGCCAACATTGTGGTTTACACAGACGCAATCAGAGTGTGGACTTGGTGGAGTGTTGATGCAGGAGGTAGAGTTGGTGCAATTTACTGTGGTGTACACCTCGAGGTCTCTTACAGAGGTTGAAAGTCATTATCTAACATGAGATGTTGGCTATTCTATGGGTAATTATGAAATTTAGAATATATCTATATGCAAGAAGGTTTATAGTCTGCACTGATCATAAACCTCTTGTGATATTTAACAATAAAGGTTTGGATGGCGTGCATAGGCACATCCCTAAGTAAATCATGAGACTGCAGGGGTTGGAGTTGTGAATGGAAAGGACAATGTAGTGGCAGATGCCTTATTCAGGAGGCCAGTGTCGCTGAGTGATGATGTCAGAGTCCTGGGTGAGGAAAGAAATCAAGGACATTTTTGTTGTCGAAGAGTCTCTCCAGGAGGAGTGGCTTGAGGCATGTGAGGAGAATGCTGGGTATCAAGAAGCTAAGAGGATGACGCTCATGGGATGGGATTGTAGTGTGGATGGGGTGCAGGAGAAAAGATCAAAGAGTATAGGAGAGTTAAAGATGAGTTGTGTTTAATATACTGGATGCTGTGCAGAGGCCAGCGACTGGTAGTGTCAGGGGGCAAGTATGAGAAGGGCGTGGATACATCCCATGATAATACAAGAAAGTCCCAAAATGGTCTAAGATACCACAACCATTGATTTGTTAGGTCCCCTAAATTTCAGTGGCACACACGATGCCTATGTTGTGGTGGTAATGGACTCACTCATAAAGTGGTTGGTGTAGTCAGAGACATTACCTCAATGAATGTGATTGTGTTTCTTGAAAACCTATTTTGGAAGGAAGGTTGGCCTACTGTGGTTTTATCGGACGATGGTCCCCAATTTGTTTCAAGTGAGTTTCAAAGGTGGACAGTCAAGAATGGTATCAAACACAAAAGAACAACACTATCACCCACAGAGTAACGGCTGCGTAGAAAGATTCAATAGGACGCTCATGGGTGGAATACACATGGCTGTACAATTTGGATGTGACTGGATGAAGTAGATGAGCTGGAGAGTGTTCCAGCAAAGTAGTACTCCCCATCCTGTGAGTGGGGTCACTCCATTCGAGTTGATGCGTGGTCGTAAGCCCAACATCATACTGGTTCCTGGGTGGATGGGTTGTGCCAAAACTGTGGGTGCGGATCTTCAACTGGTGGAAGAGAAGGTGAGACTAAAGGTTGAAGATTGCAAGAGGTGGTATGATGAAAAACATGGGTATAGTTCAATGAGTGTCAAGAAAGGAGAAGAGGTTAAGATAAAACTTCTGAGGTGGATCAGGAAAACCGATAATACTCTAAAGCCAGGAGAGTGAGTGAAGATCTTGGTAATGCTGTTAGGTTGTAGGGAGTAGAAATTTGGAATAAAGAGCGTTTGATGAAGATGTGAATTGTGCAATTCTCTGCAAACATGTTCATTAAATTATCCACAGAATATCTGCTCTGTCAAAAGGAAGGTGTGTTATATTGTAAATAGTTTATCTTGTACATAGTTCTTGTTTATCCGAAGAGTCAGTGATGCAATTTCAATCCAAATGGAACACTGCAATTGGTTGCCATACGAACCGAGAGGTTCAAGAATGTTGATGTAGGAACTGGTGAGGTGGGGTGGCTCACCGGAGAAGGAAGCTGCAGCCTGTCTTGAGCACATAATAAAGGCTCTGTTAACTTGTCAGAAGAGTGGACAATTAGAATTACAATGAGGTGCCTATAGGTTGTCTTCGACTGTAATTTAAAGTTTAACAAACATGTGTCTCTCCGGCGCACAAGTTGTACTTATATGCCACAACTGCTATGGCAGATACAGCCACTATAAACCCCTGGCTGGATTATTGTAACAGGCTGCTAGTTGGCACTTCACAAGCCAATGTGAAAAAGTTGCACACTATCCAGAATGGGGCAGTCAGAGCTGTTTGTGGCATCAAACGCAGAGACCATATTTCTGTTGCCCATAGGAAGCTACACTGGCTCCCCGTTCATCAGAGGATTCACTTCAAAGCATCTTGCTTAGCTTACAAATGCCTTGCAGGTGACGCCCCAGGCTATCTCAGCTCTGAAAATATGAGACTGCCATACAGGCGAACATTGCGGTCCAACAATAAGGACCTATTAACTCAGTCGCGCTTTAGACTCAAGAGATTTGGAGGCCCGAGTTTTAATGCCTGGGCTCCAAGGATCTGGAATGATCTTCCCCATTCCATTAGGCAGTTGCCGTCAACCGCCTAGTTTAGAAAGGCTTTGAAAACCTACCTTTTTAATGGAGGAGGAATGTAGGCCTCTCCTCTCTCCTTTTCCCGTTTCTCGATCTTGGCTCACTGCTTCTGGTCTCCCTTTGTGTGTATTTTTGTTGTAGGTCTGTGAGCGCCCTGAGGCCTACGGGCATGTTGGCACTATACAAATAAATCCTTACAATAGAATAGGTCAGTTCACCCCTGGTAACAACCTCAGAGGTACAATCCGAGCCCTGGTATGAGTGTAGCTACGGGATTGCCCGACAGGGAGGAACATGCAATTTGGAACTGTGCATTGGATATGCTTTTGGGATTCCTTTAGAAACCAGCAAATCGAGACAAGTGGTTTCTCCCTGCAATTATCTCCATGAAAGCATTTACAGCTGAAAGTCAGACAGGGACGCCAGCCCCTGCTGCCCATCTTGGAACTATGACTGCACCTGAAACAGTCCCAGTCATCCTTGATGGCAGCTGGCACAAAACGAGGTAATTGCTATGGTATAAAAACAGAACAGTAAAGGTGTACGCGTGGGACAAGCAACAAAATGAAGAATGGTTAACAAAATTAATCCGTACAATCTGGTGACTTAAATACATTTCACAAAATCAAACAAATCAGTTGTGCATAAATGAGTCCATTTAGCTCTGCCATCATCAGGTTGATGAGTTACTCTGCCTGTTTCATCATACAGCCTCAAGTATCTCAGGTCATGAATGTATAAGGGTTTCAGTGTGACCAGGATAACGTCCCAATGTCTTTGGTATGTTTTGGAGACAGATAGGTTAGAGCATAGATATCATGTTGCAAATGAAACATTCAGTATTTTCTCCTTTTCACTCCATTTGTTTGCCGTTCAGCTAACATCGTGAATTCCAAATTGCCCAAGAGGAGGAGCAATCAGGTTGGGTAAGCAGCAGCAAGTATTGATGTCTCGAGGGAGAATAGAGGTTTCTGATAAAGCGTGGGATGGGGCAAAAACAGCCACTGCAGTATGGAGTGTGCATAGTGGCTGGTCTCTCTGGTGGCACTGGGGCCCTCTCGAACAAGCAACAGGGCTCATTAGTGGGGTACAATTCTCAAACACAGATGCTACCGTGGATTAATTTTGCATCATAGCCACCCTGAGCTCAGCTACCTGTAAGTTCTGGAACAATGCAGAACATCAGATTCTGGAACTGGAAATAGACTTCGCCTGTGCAGAGTTGCAAGATTTTCTGCACAGTCCGCTAGTGCAGATGCGAGACATCCAAGCTGGCCACGGAAACATGGTGAAAACTCTATCCCAGAAGATCTTTGGCCATGGAGGTGGATGTGAAGTATAGCAGCTGGAAATGTAGAGGACTGCGGTGCATCTTCCAGGTTAAAGAACCAGCAGATACTGTGGGGGCCCTGATGAGCCAGGTTGTACCAGGACTGTGGGCAACCTGTAACTAGGACTGGGCAGCTCACCATTAAGAATGGGAGCTGAAACCTCCCGCAAATTAGCTTAGCATTCGGACTACATCTGCCATTGGAATTAAGCTATCCCCCACCATAAAATCCGGCATAGCTGCACACTTATCACACTCTCCAGACCACTTCTGTGCACCCATCCACTTGCCAGCTCAACATGGGTGACTTGCAGGGACTTGTCCATCCCTACCTATTTTCACATTGGATAAAATGCACAAACGCATTCTAGAACTCTGACAAATTTCCTACACCTGGACTTCGGTCCCCAAGGCCGTTCCAACCTACAGCGCGCTGAACCCATATCAATGCACATTTCATTACTACTATCCCAGGAGCAACCTCCGGCCTGTGAACGGGATTAGGCATAAATTGGTCAGCTGCAATGTTTTAATAAGCTAGCAAAAAGTCAGGTTTTATTAGCGGGAAATCATATATCCTAGGAGTGTTCCGTGCAAGGTATAGTTTTGTTTCAGAAAAATCTCAAATGGTGTTATTGTCTTCTGACAAGATTCATTTTGGGACTAGTACCAGAAGGCAGAATATATTCTGGCCAGCAGAAAGGAAAGGACACCAAGCCTAGAACCACAGCTTGAGCAGAATTGGACCGCTTAAATCCTTCATAGGTTTGATAAGACAGAATTATTGCATCATGCAGAGAAAATAGAAAGGAGCCAAGAAAGAATACCATGTATTAGAGGTACACCTGTATGCCGCCTTGTAGCACCATCCGATATAGGTTGTTTTCACATTGGGAATGCTAAAGAAACATTTTCAATAACCACCACCTTGATTGTGATACTGTCTTCAGTTCTTTTGGCTGGTTTGCCGATATGTTGCTATAGGAGTTGGAAAAACAGTAAAACTTTAAATATTGTCGCCAGCCCCCATGAAGTTAAGGATAATCATGTTTTATATTCTGCTGTGATGTCTGGTGATATCTTCTATAAAGCTGAGGATTTAGATGAAGAAATGAAAGGCTTGATTGATACGGAATCTTAGATTGTAATGTAGGGGACAATAACAAGGGTCTGTCTGCGTAGACCCGGTTCCCATGAAACCCTTATTATTTTAACAGGGCAAGTTGCCAGTTCTCAATGATAACATTGAGGTGAAATTTTCATTTTTTTGTTTTTGCAAGTTGCATTAAACTGCAAAAGTGGGAGAAAAAAAGCGAAACAAATAAAGATTAATAAAGTAGTTAAAATAAAAAACAAGTACAAATGGTTGATATCACACCCCTTACCGACATGATGTCAACAAAGCCCTTGCATCATTTTTACTTCCAGCAGACTTTATGGGATTCCTATACACCATTAGAATTTGTTTTTACATGTCTTGTTTCACAGAGGACTTTCCAGCACACGCAAAGGGTAAGACTGGGAAGAGTGCTATTCAGCACCAATTCCAGCCAAGGCCTTTCATGCTCATGTGGTTGCCTCAACTGGACAAATCTTTTAAGAACAATGGACGGCTCATAGAGCAAGAATGTCATCACGGTAAAATGGGTGCTTTGACGGGACTCACAAGACCAGAAGTCATATTGCAAGAGGTGCCATGTTTCTGCTAGAAGGCCAAATTATATTTTCCAGAACGTTTCAAGGTTTCGATTCAGTCAAGTGACCCTTGACTTATGCAGGTGAGGGGTATGGCGGGCGGGTTAGGTTAGAGTAGTCAGTGCTCCAGATAGAAGTAGGTTGCTGTGTTTGTCTTAACCCAAAAATGCATGTGTGAGCCTGGCTTTTCTGAGACCAGCCAGAAACAAAGATGAGGATTTTGTTGGAGAGGAACCAGGCAATGGGAGGGAGGTCCAACGTTACTCTAGTGCACTAACTGAATGCGTCGTTACACCAGAGCGGCCTCACCATATCAGGATTCCTCATACGACTACACAAGAGAGGACTACAATAACATCATTAACATGAGACACAATTGCAGTGAATAAGCGCAATGGCATTAAGCAACTTGTGGCATACCAATAGAAAGGATTTCTATTAATTGTAATAGAAAAAGGAGCCACACTAAATTGATTTTTATAGTTTACTGAAGCCATATATATGGTTTTGAAGGCACTAGAAGGCAAGACCACCACCAAATACAGGTAAATTTCAAGGCCAGGTTAATTTTGTGACATGCTAAAATACAATATGCACGGAAATAATTTCAATGCTATTCCACCTGTATCCTACAAAATGCTTTGTAACTGTATGAAAGAGTACACAATAAGTTAATAGAGTAAAGAGCAAATTATAAAGAGTTGAGCATGTAACACAATACTACAACCATAACAAACTGTAAAGTAAAAACTCTTTTCTAGCTAATCAAAATATCATGAAAACAGGAAGCATTTCTAAAACCATAATGAAAAGCACATTGACTGTTGCCCAGACAAACGTTACAAAGCAGGACGCTAAAGCATGTTAATAAACTTAACCATGGAGCAGCTCAGCAATAAATGTACATGTTGTGCAGCTTCTCAGACTCTTGCTGGGGAAGCACTGGAATGCAATCAGGAGGTGGGAAAGCGGATTGGGATATGACATATCAAGGTTGGCGAGGCACCTTGGGCGTTTCAGATCCAGAAGACCTTAAGTTATCATTTGTACTGCATTTCCATCATGGCACTCATAACTTTGCCTAGGTTTTTTGGTGGAGAAACCTCTCAGAGAAGTAATGAGTTCCATATTGGAAGTACTCAAGCCAAAGTTAAAAGTACTTAAACCATAAATATCAACTATGTATGCAAGAAGGAAATTCTGCAGAAACTAAAATATGATCTCTTAATGCACTTTAAAAAAAAAAGAATTATACAGCAAATGACAATTACTTCGATGAGCTGCATTCCCTGAATCTGCATGTCGGCAGCGAGGCAAGCACATTACTTCTTGGAGCAGGTGTGCCATTCGTGCATCAAAGTATGATGGGGCAGGTGGGAGTGTGGAAGGAGGGCCATTTATTTTTCCCGTCCAGGAAAATGACCCTCCATTCTCTGATTATCTTCGTGTTCATGTATTTTTTAGAAAGCCTACAAGAAAGAATAAGGGCCTTCCGACTGATGCGTCATTAAACATGATGCAAAGCCTCCCTTCAGAAGGGAACATGTACTTTGCCTTCAACCAGGGGAAGGTTTGCTACTACAAAGTCAGCGGCCTACATACAACATCAGGGGTCTGCAACATGTGGCTAGGTCACCCCATTATTAGGTGGCCAAAGCCTTCTTTGCTCGGAGTTGACACATTTTCATGTGGTAATTCAAAGGATCAGGGAAGCCCAGTCACTCCCCTGAGGTCTTAATCTTTGTAGTTTAGAGCAGTACAATAAGCACGATTAGAGGCCAAAGGTCCAGACACTGCAGTGCCCGGGGAAGAGCGTTTGGCACCCAAGAGGTGCAAATGGTCGGTGATGAAATGGGAGGGGCGCATAAGGCTGCATAATGTGTGACAAAATGACTCATGCAGATGAAGTTTCAATGTGTTGTATTTTCTTTCAACGTGAAAACACAAACGAGATCTGTTTAGGTTCAGATATGTTTGTTTACAGGATGCTACTGTAATTTTCTATTTCGTAGGGGGTAAATAAATCTAAGATAATTATTTTGCTCGAAATGTAGCTGCAACAATTAATATTTTATCCAATTAGTTGCTAATGCAATGTGTGTACTTCAAGGCATTGCTTTAATACAAATAATTATTTAAGCTTGTTAAACCCAAACCTTAACAAAACCTCATATGAACATCAGCTGGGAAGGTATATGGTAAAGTGCTAAAATCGCAGACTAGGCCCAAATCCTGGTTATCACCACTTAACCAAAGTGTTCTGATTCTGGGGAAATCAGCTGATGTTACGGAGTCTTATCTGCCAAATATGGGAGTTTCTAAAGTGATGCAGATTGCAGCTTTTGCCATTTAAAAAAAGAATCCTCTCTGTTTGCTTGACTTTAGGGTGTCTACATATCTATTAATAACCATTTACTACAGCGTGCTAACGCAATCTTAACTCCTCTGATGATTTTACCATACCTTGGACTTCGGTCCCCAGATGCTGTTCTTCCACTGCGCTTTGAGGCCATAACAATGTGAATAGGCGCTATACAAATGTCAATTACATTACACTACTGCCCAGCACGAATTTAGTTGACTTTCACATAGAAACTTCTTTTGATGTCATAACCAATTATGCTCTAGAGATTATATCAAAGACTGAAGACGCTCATTGCAGTGTTATTGTCTGTGATGTTCTCCTGATGTCAATACGTATGCAAATTACTGGGTCTGCATCCTTTGCCACAAAGGGCGTTGGATTTTCCTGGACAAGAGAAATCGAACAGGTCAGTCCCATCTATGTATAAAAATCCTAAAGTTTTTATTTTCTTGTGCTACGTGTCTGTTAAACTGCCTATTCCACTCATGTTACCATAAAAGTGGATATTGGAGAAAGAGGAGTGCAAATGCTGCTATATGGTAGTTGGCGACCCTATACTTGCTACGGGAGTTGTCATAGATAACATCTGAAAAGCAAAAGGCATCTGACCCCTGTCCTATACAATCCAAAATCACTAGCACTGTAGACACTGGTCAACAAACTGACTGAAATTATGCCAAATTCAATACTTTTATGTTTTGATTTTATATGCAGCGATAAACCTGTAGGGACAGCTGAGCACTAGCTGGGCAAATTTTGTAGAGAAACAATGATTGTACATTTGCAAAGAGGTTTGAAGGAAACCCCTATACGTTTACATCTTTTGGGCCTACATTTTGTTGCATTCTTATTTTGTGAAGTAACTTGTTCCTATTTATAGAGCCTAAAAACCAAGATTGGCCTTCCATCCATATTTTCAACATTTTTTAAATGGGTGGTAATTTTATAAAGGCATTTTAGACCTGAGCAAACAGAAACTGAAAACTGCACGAGTTTTCTAACCCACACACGTCCATTTGTCAGACGGGACCCCATGTAAAGGGACCATGTCCTGTCCAACAACGTAATGTATTGATTTGCAACTATACTTTTTGGGAAAAGCATGAACGTGTATTAAGGATTTTGGGCTCTGAAGTCCTGTCAATCACTGCAAGATATTCCAGTAGGAAAAAGGGCTGAATTTGTTTAAACAAGTGGCAATAAACCATATCCACTGTGATGGCATAGACAATGCTCTATAATTAGGGTCCAGTTGACTATAATTCTCACGGTTTGTACCAGGCTTACGATTGATTTGCTGTCCCAGATGAAGCGTGACCTGTCCTCATTCGTTCTCACCAACAAAGGATTCATACCAAGCGCAGTGTACCTTTAAAAAGACTGCAGCCATGTTGAGCGGTACAAGCGCTCTTCTGTAGAACTGCAATGCTCATTGGTGAATGAGATTGAAGGGGTTTCCAAGAAAACTCCAGCAACATCCTGGAGGATACCAACACTAACAGACATGCAGATTCTGTCAACTCAGATTAAAGAGTAACTGGGTGGACACAAGGTTATAGTCCCCTGTGGCAGAGTCATTTTTTTGGGCTACGGTTCTCGCCAACCTTCCTTCCAGAATGGAGGTTAAGGGGAGTTGAGGGGGTTCTTCCACAGCTGAAGAAAGTCTGTCAATGCCCATGGACCACATGTTGGGGCCAGAAGCTGCACATACCCGTCATCTCGTCATGGAAGATACTGCACACAAATCGCCAGCCAGGTGGGAGGGCAAAGAACATCTCGTGCCTAGTTATCTTAAACTAAAGAAAGTCTTCACATTTCAGCAGCATCGAGAGTAAAGTTTGGTCACGTCTGCGTTATTCCTACCCCCCACAGCAGACCCCCCCAGAGCCAGGGAAGTGTTACCTGGTAATTCTGCAACGGTACCTCCTAAAATGTTACCATATAATATAGCTCTACATAATAAACGATTTTTATTTTCATATGAAGAGAAAAAGCACCCAAGTAAACACAACCGTCATTGTACCATTTATGCCAGAGCTACACAGTAGCAAGTTAACATAAAGGCTTTCTAAATTTTGACGGACGTGTCTGGCGGAAGTCCTTGAGAAAAATCCGGGTCAAGAGCCAAGTCTACTGAAGACCCTGGACTGGATTTGGGGCTGGCATCTGGTGACGACATAGGTGAATTGTCAGTAGATCCAGCACTGTCAATGTTGGTAGCACTGCTACCGCTCATATCACAGTAGCAGCTGGACAGGTTCATGGCTTCCTGGAGTTTTGCCCACACATTAGAGTCATTGCTTTTCACAGCCTCGCAGAAGAGCCGCGTGTGCTCTTTCAACTCGCTAATGTCCCGTTGGGTGGCTTTGTTTCGCCCTATCAGTTCCTTGGTCTTCAGGGTAATCCCCAGAAGCCCAGACTTTTTCAAGACATCCACAGTATTATGGAACCTCCGCTGCTTCTTCAGGTTGGATGCCAGCTTTCTGGAGACCCTGGCTAATGTTTCCGCCTCAGAACGGTTGGACGGGGAGTAACTATTGATGGAGCGGAATGAGTGCGCATGATGAGAGGACGGTTCAGCTGAAGGGGTTGCGGAGCTTCCACAATCAGACGTAGGTGAGGTAGCCATTTGGGAGTACCTCTTGGACTGTGGCAAAGGACTTGGGCTTCTGGGCCCAGGCGACGGTGGCAGCTCAGCAAGTTTCTCCCTTGATTCATGTTGCTTATTTGTTGGTGCGACTATGTGCTTTGTTGCTGACTCCTTGTAAGTGGCCATGCGCATTCGCTTGCTCTTGCTAGGCCCTGAAACGTTATCACGTGGTGTAGCAGGCAATGGACTTTCCGTTTTCACATCTTTGCTTGGGTGTGGGGCAATCTTGGGCAATGCCTTCAGAATAGGGAGGTAAGCCCTTTTCCCAGATTTCTTTTTCACGGGCCAAAGGTTTGGGGCAGCAGAAGCCATGGGCGGCTGAATAATAATGACTCTGGTTTGGCTCGCGTTGGCATCCATAGTGTGCGGTCCCCTCCACGCCATCTGTGACTGAAGGAACTGGGCTCCATTCATAGGCTGCAAGAGAAATTAGTAAAAGAAGGGGTTTAGACTCAAGCTCCTCCATCCTCAATTACCAAAGAAGACGAGCACAGCAACCATAAACATTTTATAACTTGGAGAACCATTATCCTCCATTACGTACACACTGGGCACCAATGGCCCTCCCCTGGCACATATTCCCCAACAGGCTTGGTGGCTCCTTCCAACTTCCATCTGCCAACCTATTCTACTTTGGCGGTCCCTTCTCTTTCGACTACCCTCTTGGAGGGGCACAAAACCTCTGGCAAAACGATTATATTCTAAAAAGCCCAAATGACAGCCAATGGGCAGTTAAAAAATCATTATGATACTGGCTGCACAAGGACAGCACAGAATCACACCCTCTCAAACAAGGAGGTAAACCCGCTTCGATGCAATCCTTCCAATAAAGAGAGCGGGCTCTAAATCCCAGTGTTCAGTACCTGGATTTAGTAACACTCGAGGGTGCGGGCCGCAATTCTCTTTTAGGGAAAGGACAGAGAACCACTAAACTGCAGGCTTCATAGCTCAGCTGAATAGTTCTCCAAAGAGAAACATGGAGAGCTGGCCAAAATTAAATGGACGGGGGGCGGAGGGAACCAAAGCAGGATTGAGCAGTTAAATCTTGCATCTCATGTTTTGTGTGATTTTAAGCTGTGCGTGTGTTCTCACGAACACGTGTGGGAAGTTAAGCGAGAAAGAGGAACAATTAGTAAGTACGTTGTTTACAATTATACTCGCGGATTTAAGGACACATTTACGGTTATACTACAAAAAGAGAAAATCACTTAAAATCTTGAAAGAAATGCAAACAAAGGCAAGAGGGTCTAGCTGTTTGCAACAAGATACAAGGGCGGCCCATAAAAATCAACGCCAACATTTTTGTTGGTGATGCACGAAATACTACTATACAGTAACTTTGGTTTAAATAAGCCTATTCATGTGCAATGGACGAGATAAAATTATAGTAACATCAGTGCAGAAGAGACAACAGGCTCATGGTTGACACTATACAATTATGAACTGTTCAAAGGACATCTGCGGCTTCGATTAGAAACTAGCGGGAGCAAGTGCAGTGCAGATTAGCAGCAGCGTGTTGCTCTGCCTGATAGAGAAGCTGGATGCCCTTTTCAGGGTGCCACTGCCACGTCTGTTTACCAAGCCATTGTTCACATGGCCCAAAAGTTTATTTTTTATTTTTTTAAAGATAAAGTGCCCTCCAATTCCAGGAGCTTTTAACTTCGATTCCTGCTTCGGTAGCTTAGTAATCCTACTCGCTCTACCCCCCCTAGGTGCACATTGGCTGCCCGCACTCCCATCCCTTGATGCCCCAGTCCCCTATTGCCCGGTCTGGATCCCAGTTAAGCCAACTCCCTGAAAGCTTGCAGCCACTCTCAGACCACCACCACCACCACCAACGCAGACGAAATTCGAGGGTAAGGAGGTTACTGCTACCTGTTGCACGATTACATTTTTGAGAATGTACACTGGGGTCAGGCTGGTGAAGGCGCTGCTAGTGCCCTCTGGTGGCTTGGCTTGCCACGCCAGCTCGACAGACCTGCCAGACCTGTTGGTGGAACCGTCCTCGCTGTCCGTCTGCTCCAAATTGCTCAAGTCATCAGAACCGGTGTCTGCGCAAAAAGAAACAGGAGAGCAAACCATAAGCCATGGCCATTCCACAGAGAAAAAGGTCGCACCACACCCCATAACCCCATCCCAGGCAAACTGCATCAAATTCAGATAAAAATACACAGAAGAAAAGAATTTGTCAATAAAACATTTGGCTAGATAGGAGACAATTGAATTTACATAAGCAATAATCCTCCTCTTGCTGATGGGCTTCACAGGATGGCAACGGGGCAGATATTACAGTTAAAGGCCCGAACGAAGTGAGGGCATTCAAGAGGTCCCTGGCACAATTGCCAACCTGTCAAGCCACCTGTCTCGGGGGTTGTAGCTATTAGTCCACAGACTTAAGTGCTGGGTACAAACATTTTGTTGCAAGGTGAGGTGTGGACGAGACTGGCACACAGGCCATCGGAAACGGAGGTAGGGAGCAGAATGCACTGCGGCCAGGCTAGCAGCTTAAGCGGACAGGGGGTGCAGGGCAGTGGCACGCACAGCCGATCAGAGGGCTTGACTCTGATCCCTCCGAGCGATTGCCTGTGCCACATTGGGAACCAATATAAACAGCAGCTTGATGCAGTGGGTTGACAACGCAGGGGTAACTGAGCACAGGATGGGCAAACAGCAGAAAGGCGGAGCAGGGACACATTGAAAAGCTATGCTCGCAGTCAGATAGGTGCATGCTTACAGCTGACAGGGTCATAACTGCACCTTTCAATTCACTAGCAGGTGCGCGGTCAGCCTGAAGAACTGGCCAGAGCATTTCTCGGGTCTATGCAGTACAATATATACACTCAGCACGAGTGCCAACACACCTTGCACTACCATACACCTTTGGATTACTATAATTTTCCTACCCACGAGATGTGTTTGTGCCTGGAGAAAGGAATACAATTACTCAGCATAAATGCTCCGGAACGCTCGTTCTAGGCAGTCCTTACTTCACAATATGTGGGAAGCCCTTCTCCTAGATGAACTGACCACTGCAAGTGCCAAAGAATCAAAACATGGCGCCAGACTACAGACCTGGCCTAAACCTAGTTATCTCTTTCCCAGCCCTTTTGGGAAGCTTGTGGAAACGGCAACAACCACTGTTAGCTGAGCCCAAGACGTACCTCAACATCGCTAAGTCCAACATTGGCTTCTGAGTGCACGTTCAGAGGCCTGCAGTTAAAGGATGTTTGAGAAGTAGGCCGAGTTGTTGACTTGCAAACAAGTGGGCAAGTTATACCACCACAGCTTCTTTTCCTGGTTTTGGTAGATCAAAATATCACTGAACCTGAAAAGGTTATTCTTGTGCGGCATTTAACTAGAGCACATCACAGACTGAACTCTTTTGGTTGTTAAACAATGGCTATATTTTCCAAACGATGGCGCTTGTTTAATCAACATAGGAAGGATGAAGGGCTAAATCTGCCCTGAACAATTGTAGCTGCTTCCCACCACAACCCAACCCAACCCACATAGCTATTTTAGCTCATGTGATCCAGTCACAGCATTGGGTCCCTACAAATGCCAAATTGCAGAGGGTCCTGCTCCATCCACCTTCAAGAGTGCTTCTCTCAAAAAACAAAAAATAATAATTCTAAAAAGATGCATCCCCTAGTTTACAGAAAAATAGCTTAGGAGCCAAGCTGGACAACGCGCTTAAATCTCAATTCAGGTGGTATTTTCAGAGTCACTCAAAATACCCTTTTGAATTAAATAAAAAAGTATGCATATAGGTTCCTTTGTATCAGAGTGGACTAGAGGAAATAAATAAAAAAAACAAGCTAATTTGCAAGGACAAGTCATTAGACTGGCCACTCCAATGCTCAAATGGTAAAATCTGAGTTATTTGTCCCAGGTTTGGTTTTCACACAAATGTTCCTGGCTGCTAACTAAAAGGTTATATTCACAAATGAGAGATCTACATAGACTGCTTAAAAGGAGTGGGGAAAAGGTCCTTTCTGAGAATACAACAGTCCTCGCTATCCTAAATTCAGGCGGCCATGAACCTGAAACGAATAGCAGCCATACAATAATTTTGCATCGTTAAGGCCGCTGGTAATTGTGAAGAACTAGGGGTTTTAACAGTGTGTCAGGGTATGCAGACAGAAATGTCCCAAACCAGGGAAAGATTTCATGCCTCATTGTATCTTCACCTTTACACAGAGGTCGAATGAAGTTAGCTTCAATGGCAAATAGTTTCTGTCAGTTGTGAGAGTACATTTTACAGCACCTCCTAGCTCTGTGCCCCACTAAGTACATTATCAATAGAAAGATATCATGAGCAAGAAACACATCTCTTTACATCGGCTACAAGATAGCAGGCAGAAGAAGGGTTCAACGGCTTGCTCGTGTAAAGCAGAACTGTGATAGTTTGCATAGGACTGAGGAACGAACGCATTCAGGGCAGGAAATGGTCTTCACCTTCAAGACCCCTATGTGAAAGAGGTCATCAGCTCGGGACTATGGTGGTGATCTCCCAAGTGGCTGAACTATAACGTCTTCCACTACGTAAATCTTTGATTGTATTGTTTATATGCTTAATAAATATGCAAATACCACCAAAAAAAATAAATAAAGAAAAGACATAGGTGGTCAGGGTTATGCAGAAGTAGATATTCCCCATTTCTAAGAAAGGCTTCCAAAATTGTTTAAATGGTCTCCCAAAAAAGATATATCAAGTTGGGGTTTTATGGAACACAGCCGCGGGAACTTCATGGGCAAACGAAGCCCCAATAAACAGAACGCTTGGGAACCATTACGCTAGGTGAAGCGGTGTGTACGGAAATTACCAACGCCAAGGGATTGCTCGCTTTCTATAAGAAGCAGAATCACCTGATAGGACACAGCATGAAGGACTCCTTCAGAACTACCCAGTTAAGTGTTCATTTGAGAGATATAAGTGCAACCTGCAATCCCGGGCAACCATCAAGGTTGGGCAGACTTGGCCCGTTTTACCCCTTCAACTTTAAGTTAATTAATTCTGTTGGACTGGAAGACAACAACCATGATTACAACACAGATGCAAAGAGGTCTGACATGAAACTCTACACGCTCAGAGACATACCAAGAAAGTGGATTATTTATTCAGGGTTTTGTAAAATGACTAAAAGGCTACTAATTCCATCGCTGCAAAACAAGCTCACAGGAGGGCGTACCTGGAAGTTTTTACAGGGTCCGCCATACAGTGGCATGCAAGACAGAAGAACATGGAAACAAACAATATACAATGTTTGTGGATTAATGCAGGTTCACACAAACACAGCCTACAGTAGTCTGTATGTGCAGAGGAGACCTTCAGGAGGGAGAGAGAGTAAAGCAAAGTCCTAGATTTTTTTTTCAACGTAACCTCACATAAACGGAGACCCTTTTACCTACGGCCAACTAGTGCTTCTTGAGGATTGCAGGTACGAGGGACACGTAGGAAGGGATTCGCTTTGCTTATTCCATCAGTCCAAGCAGAGGAAAGAAGCCCAGACGATGCAAGTTATGGAACTTTATCAGAGGCCTACTGAAAGAATAATCTGGCTTGCATTTGAGGCTAGGAAACACTCGTGTACAGGCACGTTATAAATGCCATACATCACTATGAGTGCATACTGTGGATTTGGGGACCAAGGAATTATTTTACAAATAGTCTCTTGGAGAGGATGAAGATCGCCTTTCGCTGCCATCCATGGGCTTAAATGTGTGTTTTATATAGACCTAGGTAGCACAGCTTGAGAGCAACAGAGCATTGAACAAGAGGCCAAGGAAGAGAAGGGTAATTTACAATAGGCCCAACGCTGTGGTAGATCTGGGGATGGTTACAAGTTACATCTTAAAACGGTGCCCAAAAACCTTTAGCAGTACCTGCAAGTCAAATTGGAAACCCAATTCCCTATGATAAATCCCATGTGTGAGGGGTGAAAATAGCAGTTAAGCTTCTGAGCTTCTAAATTACTGGGCCATGTGTAACATTTCATGCAGAAGGAAGAAACCATCAGCAGGTCCGTCCATTTACAAGATAATACCAAAATGTGTAAACTGCTTATAGCTAGCTCAGCATTAAAATCGCAGATACAAAGCAATTTGTTTTGGGTGCTCCTTTAGGAGCCTTCTGATTACACTTGCCCTGAGTTCGGAGGACAGCTGGGAGCAGGATAGCAACAAACAAGCTGCTGGACCATTGAGCCCCATCAACAATGCAAAGCCCATACAGATGTGACTTGCTGAAGACCGATTTAACCCTCTCCTGAATGTCACTGCATGTATCTGTGGAACTTGGCCGAGTTTGTTGAGTGAAATGCAAGTAGACCCCTAGTGTTGCCCGGGATGATGTGCGAGTATCGATACTCTTGCACCTTGAATGCCTCCCAAATTCCCCCTTGAAGCCTAGCTTCCACATCATGCATGGGAGCCGAGAACTATCCAGGCTTTTTGACAAAGAAGAAGCGCAGAGGCCCGGCTAAAGGGTCCGGGGCTGTGTGCTGCGTGCAATGCGGTACACATTTCCTACGGAATGTAATAGTAGATAGCTCCATTGCATCAATGTTTGGGTTCTTTATATTCCAACCGTTTTATCACTGCAGCCTTCTACTGCTGAAACGACTTCCAGAATTTAGTGTCGCCCGTCCCACAAAGATGAATTCAAGGATGAGCATATACAAGTTTGCAAATCAATGGCATAATCCCCCAATAAAAACACGAACGCCAAAATGCAAAGATAACCCTTTAAATGCAAGCGAGGATACAGAAACCCCACCCGGCCCCCCCAGCCGGAATGCAGCCGTTTCATTTGGACCTTGAGCATCCAGCATCTTTTCAGGGAAGTTACGATCGACCACCAATCAGGCAGCTGCAAAAAGCATGTATGCCCCCGCGTAGCAGGAAGCATGGGGAGTGAAGCTTTCTAGAACTGTATGAAGCAGCAATGGTTGTTTGTTTGGGAGCCAAAACCCGAATATTTGAGCAAATGAATCACAATCCCTAATTATAAAGTCAACCCGAGGTGGCAGACACCACGGTGAAATGTCACGATAGGGTAAAGCACGCTTCTACGATATAATTGGTGGAGAGAAGAAACCAAGACTTGTACTCACCAGAGAATCCAGAATCCTTTTCATTGTCAACAGTAGCCTTGCCCGGGCGCTTCTTCATCTCGTCAGGGCTAGTATCCATCGTTTCTGCTGTCCCCGGAGAACCCTTCTTGCTGGTGGGATCCTTTACGTGAGATATAGGGACCGGCGCTTCAATGCTCTCGCTGGTGGGCTGTGAAACAACTCCCGGTGAGGGCGCTTCTGGCGCCATTGAGAAGGCTTTTTAACCTATGAATTAAGAGAGGGGAAAAAAGGTCCAGTTAGCGTGAACAACAAAAGGAAGGAGAAATCAAGTACAGACTCACAGTAACGGGGCCACGCAACTCCCCCATATCCCGGGAAATCCGGAGAGGAAGCCTGGCTTTTCAGAACACGGTCAGGGAGGCAGGGCCTGCAGGGGGTGTTCCTGGGTGTGGCTCAGCAAGCAGACTGGGTACTACTAGACTTTCCATTAATGGATTACCACGCAACCAAATTCCCTTAATCTATGTAGGGCTGTCGTCACTGGACTATTCCCTTTTCTCAACGCTTGGAAGAGCTATGGGTGTGAGCACCTTTCCCTCTTGACCACCATCTCTGCGTGCGGATAGGTTAAAATGCACTGCGCTGCACTCCATTGCTTCCCTGGCCTGCTCCATTTTTACCAAACACTTCACTGAATTAAGTCAGCGGGTTAGAGGTAAAAAGCTTGGTGCCACTTTCTACCAAAGCAGGAACTCTTCTGGCCAAAAGCAGATTGTGCGGAAGCTGAAATGGCGATAAAGAGGGCCCGCCTCCCCCTGTATATTTTCTCTTACTATGATGTATTTGACCTAGGTCAATCAGGTGGGCAGGAGGGGCAGACCGCTTGCGGTCTTTTCATGCATTTGGCTGCCTCTGCCCAATCTCTCTCACCTTGGCTGGCTAAAACTAGACAATACATATTCTATGGCCTAAACCCCAGTGTCCTCTGCCATGTTATCCCATGATGCCTTGTGCCACCTACTGTGGTCGGCCATTCCCTTTTCTGAGGTACAGAAGGAGGATGGAATCCTTTTACCTTGCCCAGTATTGCTCGCACAGTTTTCAGAAGCCTGCGTGGAGTTGCCTTTTACAATATGAAGAGTTACGCCCTGTACTGCTGCCAAATCCAGTTCTTACAGGAAGTTGACTCACAATTCCTTAGACAGGTTGCTCCTTACATAATAAACCACTATGACTGGCGCAAACAATTGCATCTTACATAACAGAAAACAGCCTTGGGGAAGGACAGGACGTGCTCATGTGCTTGTACCAAGCAGTACACTCCCTGGCTCTCCCACAGTAGGCGTCTTATGCAAGCAAAATCTACCGCCAAGGCATGCCAATGTGGCAACTTTCCAGCATTGTGCTTCACGGCAAGCCCAGTTGCACGCTCGAACATCAAGCAGAGGGAAACCTCCTCGTCTGTTCCCATCAGTCAGTCAGCCTCCATGAACCCTGCCATGCATCTGGCTGAACAGGTGGAGCACAACCGCCAACCTCCTCTCCTTCCACAGGCAGACGTATAGGCCCACTCACTTCACCTCCGACATTTACAAATGTTGCGAGGGAATGTGAGTAGTTCATTTTTTGTAACTAATCCGTCCCTTGCGTATGGACATCCAAGAACGTTCCTTTCGCCCAGACACACACATACGCCAAGCCTATCAAATTCCACATGGTTCTGGGATTTGTAGTAAGGCATTTAAATGAAAGATAAAACCAAATCCCAGAATTCCAAGCACAAAAATAAAAATGGGACGGGGAGGCCCTCTATTGCAAGTAACTGTGACACGTTATGCACGGATGGACACACCCTTGGGTTCTGCCTCACAGGCACTGCTGAACTCCTCCATGAAGCACGTGCTCTCCTGCATGTATGAAACACTTGTCTTCACTTAGGATGCTTCAGACAGTAACCCAAGCTGTCATTACCCCTATATTGAACAGTCGTAACTGCATAATAGAGGGAGTATACTGCACTTTATTAAACAGTAAATTCTTCACCCTCACACGAGACATCGAATGCCTCATGCCGACTAGAAGAGTAAATCAAAGCGGTCCTCTTAACTTTCTGCTCACCTCCCCCTCGGGCCCCGCCGCGACAGCTGCCAACCCCTATCCCACTCTTCGAAAGGCATCTTTCCCCCGGCTCCAGCTGAGCGCCGGTTGCCAGCGCGAAGGGGCGATGCATTTCTAAATGAACGGAAGCATAGCTTAGCTGTGCCAAGCAGGCTCTAGATGGCGTGTTAAGATGCTCGCTTTTAGCGTTGGGGTCCTTCTAACGTCTGCTGTTTATCGGGCTACTACATCTGCAGCCAGCCACCAAGCCTGCAGAAGGCGAAAAAAAGAACCACACAAAAAGAGGAAAACATAAAATGCGCAGTACTCAAGGCCCCGGCTCCGTCGAGAAGGCACTGCGTACTTGCATGTGCGCTCATGGCCGCGTACCATTGCCCCACTGGCTACACTCCTGGCGAGCTCTCCTTAAGCCACGCTTCGCTTATCGCTAATCCCCGCCGCCGCCGCACAGGAATACGTGCGCAGTCAGCAGCAGCTGCAGGTGACGCGGGAATGCTGAACCCACACTGCACGCGGCCATGTGCTCGAGCCGCAGCACACTCACAGCCATGTGCGGGCGAAGGAAGGCGCAACGGCCGCCTCCGGCTCTCCCGCCTCCCTCCCGCGCGCAGGCGAGCTGCCGCTGCGCGCCCCGAGCACGGCCCGCGCAGGAGACCGCGGCAGCCAAGGCCCACATCCCCATTGCCCCCGGGACCACTTACTTCCGGTCCGCTCACACAATAGGCGTTTTATGCGGGCTCGATACAGAAGGTTCCGGGAAGAGATGATTTAGGCGGACGGACTGGCTCTCCTGCACAAATACCCATGCACAAGCCACATGGAGGGGGGGAAGGGAAAGGGAGGGGGGGAGGGGGGACGGGAAAGGGAGGGGGGGAGGGGGGGTAGGGAAAGGGAGGGGGGGAGGGAGGGGGAAGGGAAAGGGAGGGGGGGAGGGGAAGGGAAAGGGAGGGGGGGAGGGAAAGGGAAGGGGGGGAAAGGGAAGGGGGAAGGGAAAGGGAGGGGGGAAGGGGGGACTAGCAAGCCTGCTCATTTACAGCAGTCGACGTGAATGAAACCGCCTAGATGCATGCATGCTCTTTGCAGAATCAACAGGCCATTGAGTACTTAACTATTTCTGAAGCAGACTGAAACAAAGCACTCTTGATTAAGTGACCATGCTGCTAGTTCTTTTTTTTATTATTATTATTTTCTTTTGACACGAGCCGGACCACAGTCAAACCAAACAATTTTGTAGTAACGCACACTGATGAAAGAAAAAACAGTAAGATACTTGGAGGAATTATTTACACAATAGGTTACGTATTTTCCTGCCTTTTTGGGCCTGCATTAGCCATAGATTTCCTACATAGAAAATAAGTGCCACCTGTGTTCGAAATCCACACACGCTCCTTTCATCTGATGTTTGTTTCCTCCCGATATAATAGAATAGAGTACAACTCTTAAGGCAATATTTTTGTGGAAAAACGTCTTGGTCATATTCAGCGCCCCCTTTTGCTATACAGAGCAAAAGCAAACGATGCCTGGTAGAACTTTAATATCTGAATACAAATATTTGAACTTGCGCGTCCTGCCCTTCGTTGCGGCAAGCTGTTACAATCCCTCTATCTGGGTCCACTGAACAAAGTGCGAACACATACACACCCGGCCCATCCGATCATTGCCTTTCTATGTCCCTCTATGCAACACCTGTGCCAACAGACATGTCCGATCTTGGTGCATAGACCTCTCATGGCACTACATGGAAGAATTAATACCCCGGGCAGCCCACTGCAGGGCATCCAGAAGGAAGCCCAGAGGCAACTTACTATGCCACACAAGCTCGATAGTTACTGCACATCTGGCGAGAGGCCCATCTCACTCGCGCATGAGGAAATGACATAAGAACAATTTACTGGGAGCGCAGAGGACCAGCCCTTCCTTCCACGTGGGAGCAACAAGCCTGGGAGGGATCCTGGACAAAAAAAAACGCAAGCACTTTTGCAAGAGGACACTAGGCGGTTAGGGCATTAACTGAAGTTTGTCAAATGAAGCCGTGCACACAAGAAGACTTAAAACCGCCACAAACAGAACAAGCAACACGTTGGTGGCTGAAGCTTGATTTCCAGGTGGCGGCAGCTGCCTACTTTGACACAGATAGATCGTCAACTCATAAAACCAACACCACCTAACACATACTGATATTTTTTAGCAGGTGAAAATCTCCTACAACGTCAAACCTCCAGTTTACTGATATCTGCAAAAACTGCGCACTATCCGGGAGTTCAGGGGCAACGTGCTTCCCTTAGTAAAAAAAGACGATGCCGAGCAGCATGTGTTCGATACCCTGTCCTGGAGTACGGCATGAAGTGCATTCTAAAAAAAGATTTAATTTATGATCAGGGATAACAGACGAAAAGAGTTTGTGTCGAAACATCTCAATGTGGTTATGGGTGAAGCCCTCTAGAAAAGGGTTTCAAATGTTGCTGTCCAACACGGTCTCAGGCAATGACGCACACGCCAGCATCATAGCCAGAAATAAAAAGAGACTGTTGGCTGTATCTGTACAATCATCCATGAGAGGAATACTCAAGATGGACTAGACAAGTGGCAGCATTTGTCCCCACAGCAACCCTAGCGTGCACCAATCCCTCTATTCTGTCAGATGGGGTTGAGGAGGTCCAGAAAAGCCACCAGCCCTGCAGCTTGCGAATGGATGGATAAAGCTCCCGCCAAAAGGTTCTGGACTTGATCTTAACCACAAACAGCAGAATTACCTCTTTCAAAAAATCTATATACCTATGACTCGTAAGCAGAGAAAGGTGTTCTCAACATTGTGATGCCTGCATGTCTAGGAAAAGCAGGTCTCTGCATCGGACGCCGGTTGGAAATCGAAAGCTCCAGCCTACGGTAAGCCGAGGCAACACCTCAATATTTATGGCAGGCGCTTAGAGCCAGACAGTACCATTAGGGCATGAGGCTGGGTGGGCTTAATCAAGGTCTTGTAAGGTTTACCACATCTATTTAATGCCTGGGTTACTCCTCGTTTGGAATCCTTAATAGCAAAAATCATTTTAAATCAATAGCGACCGGGAGAACAAGCGTCTCAAAGTTCAATTAATTCAAGGTTTGGCATAAATTCATGGATCGTAGAAGGGAGTTACACGATAGTCTAGATTCCAAGAAAGTCTTCACTTAAATATAATGATCATGGCTGCAATGGGCTCAACGCCGACCACCTAAATCGGTTTGTAAGCAAGAGGAGTGTTTTTTTGCATTTAAGGGCCAGCAGTTTAATGTCTTTAATCAACATGCATGGTGGCAGGAATCATATTGGTTCAAAATTGAGCTTTCGGTGCCCATTTAGTGTTTGTTACTGCAAGAAGTGATTTTATGCATTCTATTTTTCTGTCCGATTTTTAACTATCAAAGGTTGAGGTTTTTAATTCCAATTTTAAGGAAATTAAACTGCAGATCAGTTAAGGAAGCAATTAAATACGTATATATACTCACTGCCAACAAGAAAGGTTGCAGTGGCTGTATATAGGCTTTTTGAAGCAACAATGCAGCTGATCGATGAAAATTTGTTATAACATGCCAGGCTACAATAGGCCAAATGTTCTTGGCTTGTGAATTCGTATATTGTTTCAAATAAAAAAAATAAAAAACGGATGGAAATTTATTCGAAAATCGGCTGGACGAAAATGACTACCGTCGAAAATGTGGAATACATCCCCCATTCAGTGTCATTATAGTGAACAAAGGCCCCAGGGGTGTTGCCTGCACCCTTGTTCACTATAATGCCATCGGTGGTGTCCCCCGCTCCCTATTGAATAAAGTTTGAAATGAAAAAAGAAAAAAAAAAAGAAGAACCCTGCAGCGCCGGCTTCGCCGGTGTCACAGAGGGATGCAGGAGACGGCGGCACACAAGGAGGTGTGTTGCCAAGAGGTAAAGTAAGGGGGTGTGGGCAGTGGGTTGTCACAAATGTTCAGGGGAGTGAAAACCTAGTCATTTTCGGTCAAATGACCTTCCGTTTTTTCTCACACGGACCTTGCTAATTCCGTAAATTCAGGGTAATCCTTTAAAAATCTAATGTATTTATACAGCCTTTACTATTGCATTTCTGTATATCTTGTTGCTGTGTGTTCTCAATGTTTTTATGTCTTTCATGGAGTGTTTATATGCTTCGAAATAAAGATTGTTTATGCATGGAGAGCTTAGCTGGGGTGAGATTCGGACACTGTGCAGGAGCCTAGACGATGCCACGCTCTTACTCAGACGGTGCATTGACAGGAACGTGGCCCTTGACACGCCACCTACCTCCACTGGAAGGCCTTGGGCTTGAAGGAATAGCAAATTGGTTACCGACCAGATGGCATGCAGCAAAGACACAAACGTGCAGCCATCGCTATGACAACAGGTTGATGAAAAGGAAATAAAAACGTTTCTGGGTCTGCCATCAATATTTGAGGACAGGCACGTGATAGTTTTAGAAGGACCGTTGTAGAGTGGCCTTTCTGCATTAAACCAGTGGGGGGAGAGGGCAGAAAGAGGGGTGCATAAATGGGAACATACACCTGTATCTATGCAAGTCTCCATGCTGCAAAATTGTGCTTACAAAATGTGCTTGAGGGACGGATGCCAACTAACGCCTTCAGGCAGCAGGCTGGATGAATTACAGCGTGCAATGCGCACTCCCCCCACCCATCCACCTGCTCCAGAATTAGCACACATCCACTGGTGGTCACGTGGCTGTCCATTTCCCAGTCTACACAAGACACATCCTCCAAGGTTGTCAGCTTTACTCTCGCAGTCTTTGTACTACTGAGCCCAAGGTCTCATTTCAAATCATTTTCTGTCACCCGGCCACCCCATCTCCTCGTAGTCTATAAAGAGCATCCACCACCAACCAAATAAATAATCTAAACGCACTCTGTGGCCTCGGAACGAACCGGGATTCCCAAACTCAAGATGCATTGGTCTACTTGAGAAAGAACAAGGGTCCAGTCAAGCCAGGCCCCCTTTACAAGATACACTAGAGAATTCAGAAATGCAGAAAAAGCATCCAGAAACGCTGTGGTGGGAGATACAGTCACGCTGTTTTAGGGGTCTGACCGGGTGCTGTGCTCAGTATACACGAGCGTGGTGGGGTTCAACCCTAAAAGAATGCAAGTTTGTCAGGTGACGGTGTACATACAATATTCCAGGATCACAATAACTTCGAGCAATTTGGCTGCTACTTCTTGCTTAACAGGGCTCTACCGTAGCTGGATGAAGTGCAAATGAAGGCATGGGACGTTAAATCTGCTAGCCACTTGTGACGCGCACCCATCGCCATCTTAGATATCGCATTTATAACCGTGATTTTAACTATCTGAAACTGTACAGTGTCATTAACAAGTCACCAATACATGCCTTGGGAATTTGCCACACCTGGGCATTCATCGAGGGCAGGCTGGTGAATCATTCATTTACCTTTTACTGTGCATTCATTTGGAGCTTTTGTCCTGTTACATAACTATATTTGGAACCCTCTAGAACGCAGACAAAGATATAACATGTCAATAACTGTACTGAACTTGATGGGAAGATATTCAGGACAACTAACCCAGGGGTCATCAACATGCAAGGGCAGCAACTGCAGCCCTGTTTGATCCTGCTCTGAGGCGGCAAGATGCTTTTATAAAACTTGGATAAAGTGTATCTTAACAAGTTTTGCTTAAAGAGGATAATTATGTATCTCCCTTTACAATATGGCACATTGGCCAACTCGTCCTGTCTTAGTAGTGTGCCTTTATCTGCTATCCCTGCTAATACAAAGTAAGGTTCAGAATCGCAGAACGAAACATCCATTTTTGTAGTGAGAAAATGTAACAGCTCTATATAGTGTGACAGACCCGCATTGTAGATCATGACTTGGACCTTTTAGCAGAGACTGCGTGGCTTTCTCAAGAAAGACCAGCAGTTCTGAAGGAGATCGACCTCTTGGTGTTTCTGCTTTTTGCAGAAACAGATCCCGCAAGGCAGGAGGCGGTGTTGGCATATTGCTTTCTAAGGTTGTAATCAAATCCGCTGCTTTCCAAAATGTAATCTAGTCACTGCAGAATTTAATTGTTCTCCTATCATTTCTCTTGTACGTCATCCCCAAAATATAATTTTCACTTATCAGATATTTACTCTCTGCAGGATATTTTAGGGTTTAAGCAGCGTTCAGTTGACCCCACTGGTGGAGCAGGGCATCTCCTAGATTTTTATATGGTCGGAAAGGACGTGTTTTATTACTGGTGTCATGGTCCTACCATGCAGTACTGATCATGAATTTCAGTTCAAGGCCAAAATTACATCTTGAAGGAAAACCTCAAAATTGTCGGTAACTCAAATCTTTTGTCCCTCACATTTTTGAAGAGCAGTATAATTGGATTCTCCCTTCAAGGTAACAAACATATCAGATTCCTGGCAGTCTTCTGCTGTCACAATATGATGGTTACTGCCCTTGACAAGATTATGGGTGAAGTCTTTCTAACAGGTTAAAGAGCCCTAGTTAGCATTTTTTAAATAATTGTTTTCTTCTTTAAAAACAGTCAGATGTCTGGAGAGGTGATGGAGGACGACAAAGACCGAAGCTGATAAACTAACTGCTCTGTGAATAGCATCAGATCTGCTTTTATATGGCAATGATAGAAGCAAAGACACGTGAATTCTCTGAGGTTTTCAGAAGCTTCCTTATATGCATACACTTTTAAAATATATCAAAAATTAGGTAGTGACGCTCAAAGAAAACTATTTTCCTATAGCTCATTCCCAAATATTTGTGTAACCCCTCAAAAGATTTTTGAAATAAGAAAAAAAGACAGAGCCAAGGTTTCAGGACCTTCTTTTATAAGTAACTAGCATTGCTACTAGACGATTTTATGGGTTCATATTGCTTTTGGTCCCCTTAACTGCTGAGCTTTAATCAAGTCTATGCAAAAAGGATGAGCATACTCGTCCCTATTGTCACAAGTGTTGTTAGATGCCAGAGAACATTATTTTCCTCTGTGGTCCAGTAGTCTGGTAGCTTTTTATTTGATTGTAATTTAACCTCAGCAGAAGCCCTATCCACTGTTGGAAAGGACTCAGGGATTATGCCCACCTGTCTGCAAGAAGGCATAGTGTCTCCGTCACTAAAACAAGGGAACACTGGATCCTCCAATGCCTGAAAACTAAACACCCATTTCGAACCTCCTTTCCATTGGAAAACTGGAGATGGGTAGGTTACCACCAGCTGTCAAATTATCTAGAAAGAAAAGGCTTCCATCCAACAGAGTCAGGTTTGTCACCGCTCAAGAAGTACAGTAACTGGTAACTTTGTGTGGGAAAAGTAGCCCGTAGGCCGGCATCTTTAATTCTGTTGGCTTTATCTGCTGTTATGGACAGCAGAGACGAGGTCCTTACCCACTTAGGGATGTAACGGTATAACGTTAAAGATACCGTGAACCACTTAATTGAACAATAATAACCGTCACATTGTTTATACCGTTATACCGTTCATACCGTAAAGTGTGCTTTTCAATCTGATTTGGAAAGGCTGCAGTAAGCAAGTTCTGCGCAGTCTTGGTCTTGCACTGTTGGATGTGCCATCTTGCAAGCAGTATCAGTTGGAGCAGTTTTTAATGCCATTCCATAAACCACACGTGCCTGACACAAAAATCAATATTTAGCAATAGGAAGAATAGATATAGTGCCAAGAAGGAAAAGGGTTTACTTTGGGTTGGCGGCTTTGGGTTTTATATATTTATAATGGATAATGTTCTCTAAACATATGGCAATGGGGGGTTTCCCTGGTTCTATCATTGAATTTACATATAATAAGTCATACTGCGAAATTCACTCATCTCTGTGGGTATTCCCTGCTGCCATACCAAAGGGTAACATGTCCGTGATTACTGAACACCTTTTGGCCTGCAAGTAAACTAAAGGCTGTAACGTAAAGAGAGTGCGTCTGTGTGTGTGTGTGTGTGTATATGCGCACAAGCGTATACTACCATCAGCCTCCATTGATCGGTGGCATGTAGGTTATCAAGATGGCAACATGTTCATCTTCACCAGTAGCCAGTGGGGGAGCATAAAGCCTAAATGACCACTTAAGAAAAGCTATTCAGTTTGCTTTGCCAGTTGCAGCAGGGCTCCCCCCCCTCCTCCTCCTCTCCACACGTGTTTGTGTTTGGTGGAAGCAAGGCATTTCAGTGGAAAGTATGTTGAAAAGCCCAATTCTGGCCCTGGGTGCCTGGTTTTGTTTGTGATGCTAAATCTGTCAATTTATGACCTTTTAGAAAATATTTGTTAAGATTATTTAACTCCACCTGCTATACCGCGATAACCATGATATACCGTCATTTGGCAAGAAGGTTATCGTACCGTCATAAAACCAATACCGTGACACTGAAACATACTAAGATAATACAAGGTTGTGCAGTAACATGCATTGGCCCTTTCCGAGGGCGAAGTGTCAAAGGGCCTGCTACGTAACTTCCTCTCATTCGCACATGCAATGTCTTGCGGAGTGCCACAGGTCGCGTCTCTCCCTATTGTTCAGGTGTTGGGGGGGGTTCAGTCTACGGTGTCTCTTGCTTGCTCTGCATGACTCCAGTAAAGCAAGGCTGTGGGAGTGCCTTGGGGAAGTGCATCACTGGATGCAGGTCAAGTGGCTCGACCTTAATACTGATAAGACTGTGGTCCTGCTCCTGGGCTGCCAGCTCAGCGGGAGGAGGAGACTCTTCCCTTATATATTGACCTACAGTTCTTGGCCTGCCTCAGATCCAAGTCCCATCGATCAGAAATTATTCTGACAGCCAATTATCTGCTGCTCACATTACATTTGTCACCCAATCAGTACAATACCATCAGTGAACATTAGAAGGGTGTGTGTGCCTCTGTTAAGATTTAGTCACTTTTCTGTCCAGGTTGTGGCAATGTCCAGGCTTATTTGTTTTATTATGTAATGTTTTTCACAAAGCGCAGACAAGACACGGATGCATAAGAGTGCTGTGCAGGAGATATATATCATACAATGCAAAGAGTTCAAGCACATCTAATCATAAAAACAATTACAAAAGCAGATTTCCACTGTCAAGTTTTTACCACTTTCCTAACTTCAAGTATTCTGGAATCTTGCGTAAATTATGTGGCAAGGAGTTCCAGAGATACACTGCTGCACCTGCACCTGAAAGAGATCTTTTCAAGGTGGAAGTGCGTTCAAATCTCGAAACTTGTAAACAAAAATGAGTGCCAGCTGGGAATGCCTCAAAGCAATCTAGAAATGTCAATTTCTCAGCCAAATATACGGGATCTCAAGAGGATCGCGCTGTAAACAATGCATAGCAATGTTAAGTTAATCCTGGCTTCCAATGGCAGCCAGTGCAGGGACGGCACAATGGGGGTAATATGATCACATTGTTGTGCCCCAAAAAGCAATGGTGCAGGCACATGAAAAACTGCTTTCAGTGGGACCATGGTATATTCAAAACCAGGAATTGAACTAAGATGGAAATGTTTGGGTGAAACAAATGGTTTCATCGATCTCTAAGCATATAGGTGGAAGTTAGCAGATTTGACCAACAGATTAATGTGGATGTATAAAGGTCACCCGAGTCAAGAAAAGAGTAAACTCCAACAATTTTGCTATTTGAGCAAACTCAGAAGGTGACCTGGGATTTTAGCATTCAAAAACTTGATAAGTTAGAGGAATTAGAAAGTAAAAGCAACTCTGTTTTTGACTGGTTTCATTTCAAGACACGCAAGGACATCCCCCCCAAGTCTCAATATCCGGCAAACAATCACAGAGCTGTAAAAAACCTCTCTTAGTGGAAATTCTGGGATAAAGTTGAGTGCTATCCGCATATTAATGCATATCAACTCCGACCTTTTCACTTAGACTACTCTGGGGTTCCGTATATAGGCTAAAAAGCAAATGGTGGAAGGATTGACCCTTGCAGGACTCCAAATGGCACTGGGAATGGATCAGACTGGGAGCTCTCCATAACAGCCCTCTGTTTCATCTTCAAGGATGACCGAAATCAACCAGTCCAAAACCAGGCAGCCGATTCCCACATGGCACTATAGAATTTCTAAAAGAATCTTGTGCTCCGTTTTGGCAAATGCCGTTGGAATAATACCAGCAGGCACACGCCACCGTCGTTCAGGATTCTATAAACATCATCATGTATATGTAGCTCAGTGCTACAGCTGCATCGAAATCCTAACTGGAAAGAGGCTAAGAGGTGTTGGTCAATAATCGAATCCAATGTCGTGTAATTTATGCTATGTGTTTTTTTCATGTTATTTTTATTTTTGTTTTCTTCTCTGTGTTAGCCCCTTGCTTTTTCTTTTGTACTGGTACAAGCCTAAGCTTGATAAAATGTTTCTACTATGAAAAGAAAAAGGTTGCCTGGATCTCACAGAAAAGGCACTTTTAATGCACTCTCTGCATAATGGTAACTATTCTCCAGCTATTGCTCACACGGCGAGATCCTAGACTCGAGAGCTACTTTCAGCCCATGCTTACCTAGTCTTCATTTCAAATCCTTTCCTTAAATACAGCAACAGCATGGGCTGGAGAGTGCGACGACCGGCTAGGCCGAGGTCCATGTGACATTCATTGTATTGGGCCTGAGCCAGGACATGAGAACTCCAGGGCTGGGCAAGGCACAGTACAATGCACACATGGGCTGCGGATGGAGCCATAGACCTGGAGTGGGAATTCTGACCGGTGACCATGGCACAAGAGGACAAAGAGCTGTGCTTCCATGGAGGCAGTTGGGCCACTTCAGCACAACTGCGTACAGGTAGACCAAAAACTCTGCCAGCTACTCCTAAATAAGCAGCAGTAGTCAACCGTTACAACAGGAAGCCAGAAACATGTGTGCATGATGGGCGGGATGGATGCCCATGCATTTTGACTTACAACTTAACTGGTGTGTTTGGCAGGCAATTAACTTTCATCTGCAAGTGACAACTCTCTTTTCCCCAGTTCCTATGTCTCATCAAGAGAGATAGCAAGGTTCTGTGCTTTTGAGGATGTAAGATGTGGGTTACAAGCATGCATGGGATGCTTATGAGCAGCAGTGCCATTCAAGTCTTTCTTGCACCGAAGAATCCAATTACATTTTAGGAAATGCTGCACATGTTCTCCATGGCATGGGAACAGCTAGAGATTGTACCGGCACGTTACTCAGATCTTAAACCTGAAAACAGGATTGCACTTCATCCGTGTGCGATTACAGTGGGACATCAGGAGCGGCAATGAGTGCCGGCCATTTTATACAAACCGAACAGAAGATCGAGGATCTCTCTGCCACTCTTTCAGGACACAGGGAAACATCCAGCAGCTATTGCCAAAGCTTTAATAGCTGCTCTTGATGTGTAAATATCCAGAGAAAAAACAAAGAGGGTCTGGGTTACAGGCAGGGCCTGGCCAGGAAAATTGATGGGTTACAGCACTAAACAAACATACTGACATCATTATTATGCAAACACCAAGTTGCACAACAAGCACAAAGAATTCCACTCGGTTAGGACAATTGCATTAGAGGTCATTTTTGGAATTATGACATTTCCGGTAGTGGAGACACCTCATATGTCCATGGCACCCAAATCACCAGCATAGAGTGGGCACCGCAGTCGCCTGAACTCATAATAAAAGGTATGCCCTTAGACTGCAGTCTGTGGGAATAAACCGCTAGCCCATCAAGGGCATGGCCCTTGTTACATCGGACACAGGCCCATTTCATGTGGCTCACCTGTATGTTGTAGATGCTGAGATCCAGGCTGTAGCTCTCCACCTTCCTAGTGTCTCTAGGACTTTCTGGCACTCTGCCACTGGGGAGAAACAGAGTAGCAATCTGAAGAAAAAACAACAAGACTTAATGGACGTTCTCCGAGAAAGCACATCCTATCACAGACAACCTAGTAAGGACATTAAAACGACAGCTCACAAACTCACGTGTAGGGTCAATGTGGTGAAGGTTGAAGCACTGATCCTCCGCTGGATCGCGTCTCTATTGCGCTTGATCCGTCTCCCGCCAAAGGGAAACGATGCAACTACCTGGAACGACAAGACCGAGCATTGAAGAAGGACAACCAAACAGGTGTGCCTAACCCCATGGCAATTACAAACCAAGCACCAGCACATAGGCGCTCATCCATTTACCATTACTGCCCAGAGTTACTCCTCAAGGTGTGATGCATTGGCATGAGATCAGCAGTCACATCTGAGAAGACTATGCATTCACCATCCGGATTATTCAAGCAATCTGCGTGAAGGGCGCACCACACAAAGCCCATCGACATAGAAACATGCCAGACCAACAAGTGTCCTGGCCCTACATCCCACTGGTTATTTCTGCTAAAGTCTCCTGGTAAAAAGCAAATTGGGCCTCTGGGTGTTCCACACACCTCGGTGCTTCCCTTCCGCCACAGAGGAAACTGGCATGCCTGGGGCAGCAATGCAAGCACACGAGAAGAAAGCATAGAGACACACCCCTGAGGATGGTCGGACAGACAAACCGAGATCTGGAAATTCACACACTGGAATGAATGACAGGAACAGAACTCCACTTACACACATGCAACCCAAGGGGACCCCAAGCCCTCAGCACACTGACTTCTGGACGCTTCAGAGCCAGAGATGCCCATTATGTAACCCCATTATGTAACGGATGCACAGGGATTATAAGCAGTCCAATGGTCAAAACCACCAGATTCACTGTGCAGTAACTCAAAGTGGCCCCATTTTGGCCCCAAAAATGGAACCAGTCTAATAAGTGGGGCAACACTTCAACCATTGCCCTATGGGCCAACCCAGATTTTCTCAAGCTGGACATTTTGCTCCCGCCCCGTTCCCCAAGGCCCTGTGTCGCAGCCATTAGTGTTTTGGTGGGTTAGGCCACGTGGGGAAGCATGAGGAAGGTGCACTGTATATGCATATACACATACACATTTTTGGATGCCCCTTCCTCATATGTAGGTTTTAAAAAATGTGGGATTAGAAGGGCAAAAACGGGGGTCACATGGGTATGCCTGTGTAAGTGAGATATGGGGAGAAGGGGTTGTGGGGGGATAGGGGGTTGCGGCTGATATGATCTCCCTGTGACGTGGGGAAAAGTGATTCTCTCTGGTATTTGTACAAAAGTTTGGCCGAGTCGAGCCAGGAAGGAAATCAGGGATATAGTAGACTGTGGGTTGGGGGGGGTCGGGAGGGGATAAGGGAGCACAAAGTGTGAGGGAAGGCTAGACCCAAAGACGGGCCGTGTGGGGCAACACTACCAGCTATATGACCCCCCAAATCGGATTTCCCCCAAGGCACGCTACAAATCAGCAAACAGATTGTGAGTGTCAATACACATGGTGCACAATAGAGGTCCCTATCACCCCAGCATTTTGATACATGTGCAATTGCATTTGTTGTGTCACACTCTCTGTGGTGAAAACAGAGTAGATTATCAATTTGAAGACGTCTTCTCATAAGAATGACTGAATAATATGCCTTAAGTCCTCAATAAAGCATGGATTTCCTTTAAAAGAGTGAAGGGACTGCTATCGGCATTGACCCTTTTTTGGGTGTTCAACGTTTTTATACATTAATAGGTTTACTCCATTTTTCAACTGCTAGTGAATTATATACTATTTAACACCTTCTTAAATAACCAGATTGTGTCCCCTTCCATGCAGGGTACAACGACTTGACCACGCCCGTTAGGCCATCCCTTCCACTGCACATCTTTTCCAGGACCCTTAGCTACTTGCCATAATTAGGCCGGCACTTTGGTCCCATCAACACATATTATATTGGGGTCTCAATAGGGGTCTCACTTGAGCCTTTCTTCCACTTAATAGCCCCACATATTATTGACGTTCAAATAAACACACCCACCAGCCACCGTCACCCCAGAAGCCGTGCCATGCAAGGGTCCTGGCGGCCGCTCTAAGTGACAAAGCAGCAGCTCGTATAGAGCACGTCCTCCAAGAGACCATTATATGATGCCGAAATCCTGGGATGAAAACTTCTTTCACATGATTGGACCATTCTTGGAACCAACTAGTCTTCCAAAAGCTCCATGTGCAACTCTCAAGGGGGCAACAGCAAGGCGAGGAAGAGGGGTCTCAATGCTACAGCGCGAGCGGCCGCAGGTAGTGTATTTAGGTCAGCAGTAGGCCTGCCGGGGAAAACTACTGATAAGTCTCTCAGAAACTATAATACAGCCGAGTACAACTAACCAGTCTCCCTGCAAACGGCCTGTCCCTCACTAGCCAGGCTGAAGAGAGCCGAGTCCTTCCACGGTGTTCCAAGGTATGTCCCACCTGGCGCCACTGCCGCCTGTAGGGTGTTACTGGTGATGCTTCAGGGATAACTATAGGGGCATTTACATTAATATACTATGAATGTGGCGTGCGTTCGATTTTGCAAAGTACCTGTATTAGATAATGTTTAATGAAGGAATACAACTAGTTTGCCCAAGATGATTAAGGCTGGGTGGAGGGGACCAATGTCTTCAAGCATTCACGAACAACAAACAGCAGCAACACAAGAAGAAAACAACAATCTGCAGAAACACAATAAGAAAACAATCAAGAGGCTACAATGCAGAATTATGAAAACGGACCTCTTCGTCAGTGCACACAGTACATAGATTGCTGATAATGGCTCCAATATACACTGTAATAAGAGGGCCCTTCACACTCAAGTTCATCATTTAGGGTTGGTACTCCTGTTGGAAAGATGCCATGGGGGTAGGATGCAGGATCATACAAACTTCAGCATCTAAGCGAACACCAAACAGTTCTCCCAAATGACACGTGTGGACATTTCCACAAGCCCCACAGCGGCTCTGGAGCACCAAGACCATTCGAGAGCAGTCCACTCCTAACACGTGTGATGTCGTTTCGTGCACTGAACCCGACACGGCCCTTTGCATTTCTGCAAAGCAGTGCATGCAGTTCATGTTACCGCCCTCCCCCCCCAGCAGCAGACACTGTCTCCCCACAGTGCATACACAGGTACGCGCATAGTTCTTGCTTGGAGCCCGGCCCATTCGCCCCCAAACACAGAGTAGCCCATTATTGCACTGCGCCTTGTAATATCATGCCCTCTCTGCACAGCACCGAGCACAGTTTTAATGGCTCAGGCTGTATGTAGTAAACATCCATGCCCACCTCGTCCCTGGTACAATAATGAGACCAGGGTACCGTCCTCTCCAGCACAGCAGCCGAGACAATCCTTATCCAACATACACAGCACCAAGTAACCGGCCGTCCTTTACTTACCGCACACCGCCTGGTAGAATCTTCCCCCGCCCTCCTCACCACCAGATAACACATACTCCGTTGCCACTGCCTACAGAACAGGCTCGAGCCCCAAATACATACAGCATGTCCACAATGCACACATACGTGCATAGCAGGAGGTATACGCCTCTCACCCAGTTTTCCGTCTTCGCTTGGAGGTTCTCCAGCTCCGCATCTATGTCTCCCTAGGGGTGCTGAGTGTGGGCGTACTGGCAGGGCGTTCTTTTGTTCTCGCGATGCGCTCCACTTCGTACATCTGCTACTGTAGGCGCCTACTTAGTCTCTGGTCCTTTTTTGCTCGAACGCTCAATCGTGCATCTGCAAGCTGCCCTGATTGACAGCTGCCCCAAGGTAACCGCCTCCAACCAGCACTGACAGCAGCAGCAACACGGAGGAGGCGGGTGCACAGCGAACCCACTGGCATCTGCACAAGACCCTCCCAGAGCCAATGGCTAGCCACGTGCCTCCAACAGGGGCCGTGGTCTGCCGCGTGAAAGGGCGCGGCATCATCAAGGGCCTCGTGATGAAGCAGGTTGGGCCTCCGATGCTAGTTGGTCGCAGGGGCGGAGAAAGGGGTGTGGAGTTGTCTGCTGTCCGCTTTGATATTCTCACGCAGAGGGCGTGGCTTTCTCCTCGTGCCTGGGCTGGACCGTATGCCAGGCTGTGTTCAATCGGAGAGGGCGTGGTTTAGTCCTCGTGTGTGGGCGGTATTAGTCTCCTGGTGCACGCAGGAGGCGCGGCTTGGGAGTGTGGAGTGGCCACGTGCGGTGGAATGTGAACACGGGGCGGCGCGAGCTAGAGCGTGATCCTTGCCAGCAGCGTGACTGCGGAACTGGGGGAAGGAAATGTACTGCAGGAAAATAGTGTCTGTGAAATAATGGACCTCGGTGAAGACTGAATTTTGCTGCAGTTAGCACAAGTATATGGAAACAAGGAGGTAATACATTAAAGAAATGTCTATCAGATTGGTGCCAATGCAGTTAAAATCAAGACAAAACGCCTTAAACTGGAAATACCCTTCTTTGGCACGCGGGCCTCATCATTAGTGACAGTCTCGATCGGCAGGGCAGTTTTTTCTGCACATTTCTTATGAGCGCAGACTTTAAACATTCTCCACAGATTTTAGAAATTGCTTGCAGATTTTGAAGTGTTTGGCCCAGTGATTTAAATAATGGGCTGGGCCTTTGTACCTGCACTTCTTATTTTTGTGCATTTGAGTACCTGCACTTCTCAACGCCTGGATCAGAGTACCAGTACTTATTTTTGTGCATTTGAGTACCTGCACTTCTCAACGCCTGGATCAGAGTACCAGTACTTATTTTTGTGCATTTGATTACCTGCACTTGTCAACGCCTGAAAGAGAGTACTGGCACTCAACTATGTGACGAGGTGAAAATGAAATCTTTTCATTTCGCTTTATCACGACTTAAAGGACTAAGCTTCTGCACCCTTTGCTGGAGAAACAGGTGCCCTCTCCTATCTACATCAGTGGCGTCACTGGGATGGGGCGATGGGGGGGCAGGCCACTCCTCTAAAATCCTGTGCCCCCCCTTAGGCCCTATCTACAGTGGTGTACCGAGCGGGGGTCCAGGACGGGCACGTTGCCCCCCACAGGCTCCTTTGAGAGCCAGACCAGGATATTTGTTAGTGGGACGCCTCTCCCATAGGCAACCCAATGAGGGTGCCCAACGTGAAAGGTGTCCCGCTATCAGGATAATGTGTGCCGAGCAATTCCTGCTCAGCACGCTCATTGTCCTGGCAGCAGAACACCTTACCCTTTCCAAACGGTAGAGGTGCCCTCCTGCCAGGACAATGTCCCGATATCAGAGGGGCTCTCCCTTTGCTCTGTGCCAACAGCATTGCAATCTGAGCCATTAGGCACTGATGGGAGTGGGACGTGGGAGGGGAGACTATTAGCAGTGATCAGAAGTGAGGCTGCATAATGCTGCATGCTTTATGAAATTACTATGGCTTTAAAATCCAAGGGGGATTTGTTAGGCTCACATTAATCTACATGATACTATTTGCATGCAGGATGGGGAGAATAAAACTAAAGCCATATGCTTATTGCTCAACATATTTCTATGACAATGTATATAGTATATAGTTAGTCTACTATGAAACGATAGTTTATTATGTAATGTGGTTTGCTTCCAAGATATTGCTATAAATAAAGTATTATTTAAGCCCATGAAATGCAAAGCAAAACCTTAATAAATATCTACATCAACTAAACCTGGGAAGATGTGCTCAGTTGCTTAAACTGTCCACATCCCAGTTTCACCATTTAACCAAAGTGTTTGATCCTGGGCAAATCATTTAATCGCACTGTGTCTTATCTGCAGCTCTGTAATTGATTCACTCTATAGCTTATGTTAATATATCATGCTGCTATAAAGAAAAGCTTTATGACTATAGAGTTGCTCCATATTTAATAATGCAATTTAGGTTTTTTGCACCACAAAGATATATTCTGCATGGATTACTTATGGCAACGAATTCTAAAGTCACTTCCGTTGTGCCTCCAAGTATCAAAGACTGATGATGCTCCTTGCGATGCCTTTTTCTGTGAAGTCATTTCTGTTGGTGCAATCCATGTGCAAATTAGGAGGTTTGCATGTATTTTGCTGTAGAGCGCCAGTACAGAGCTCTAATAGATGAGTTTCCTGCATTGATTCTAGAGTTTTTATGTTTGTTGTTTTAAAATGCCATCTGACACTAATGTTACCAGAAAAGTAGATTTGGGCTGGGGAGGGGGGTTTGGGGGCACGAATGAGACTGTATGGAATTGCGTGCACTGTATTTGTGGGGGGAAAAGTAGTAGGACTTTTTTTCGAGTCTCGCGAGGCGCCCCTCTTGTAATGCTGAATACTTCCCTGCTCCCTACCTGGGCTACTCTCTGCAGTGCTGCCTCCTACCTGGGCTACTCTCTGGTGTCTGCCCGCATGGCACACCCAGACAGGGCCGCAATGCTGCTGCCTGGGCCGGCTACGGGCTAGGCAAATGCAGTGAAGAACGCACCATAGAGGTGCACACAGGACAGCGGCACAGGGGTGAGGGTCAGCAGTCGGGTTCCAGGGATTGCCATTGCTACTGCAGGTGTGCACAAGCATGCACAGCTAGGCGAAAAGGCAAGCCCTGTCCTGCCTGAGGGAGAGAGGACACAGTGAAAAAATACCCAATTTGAATGTCAACAATCGGGACGGCCCGGCCTCCGATTGTTAAAATTCAAATTGAGGTCTTGGCAGGTAGCTCGCTCATGACAAGGGTTTTCCGGCCGAGCCCCCAGCTACGCTGAGGGAAGAAGGGGGCTCTGTGATCTAATCTGCTGTCCTACTTTCCCCAGCCGTCACTTGCGCTTTTGCACGTCTTTCGCTGAGCCTGTTTTCTTTCTTCGGGCCTGAAAGGGGGATACACTGTCCTCGAGACATCAGAGTGGCTCCATCTCTGCAGAAAATGGAGAAAAGGTGGGCACCACTGTAGGTTGTATTAGCCTTAAATGAAAAATAGTTCCTTTTGTGGTTTTGTTGGATACTTGCTTTTATATGGAGCTTACCGCGTTGAGAAAAAGCCCAATGACACTCGGGCTTTATAACAAATACAATTGTTAGAAAAACAGAGTGGAAACCACCCCGTAGTACCCAGCGATCTCTATTGCTTCCAGCCAGGAAGCTAAATTCATTCCTTCAAATTGGGTAAAATTCTATTAATGTTGTTGATAAGTATCTTTGGCTTGATACTGTGACACAGTATGGTTATTTATGATATCCAGTTCAAAAAAGCAATTTTAGCCACTTCTTTTCTTAAATCTTTACTATTGTGGTTGTGTTTGAGTCACGCAATTGTTTGGCAGATTCACAATTCCTCTCCATACAAACACAGCTATTGCCAATCCATTTTTGTGCCTAGCACCATCTTCAGGGCTACATTTAAACATAATTAATATCGCACACACAAATGTATAAATTATAGATGTACATACCCATAGGCAGATTAGTCCCATCGTGTGATTAGGAAAAAGAAAAGTTACAATGTATTCATTAGTGAGCCTAGCAACATAAAAAACGCTTCATTTCAATGTGCTTATTGTCCTTGTGTGATCGTACATGCACATCTTTACCTTAGCTTTCCTTGCACAATAGTGAACGTCTCATGAATATTAAAATGTCAGTGGAGTGTCCCTGTCAGGAGAGAGGGAAAATGAGCTTTCTTACAACTCACTTGTAACGTAACTCGATTCAATCAAGTTGCCGTGTCACGGCAGAGCGTTTTACCTTCACTGTGCTCTGACTCCTCGCAAACCGGGTCGCTTCTGCGCGTACCCGTGCAAGGCTTCGTTGCGGCCATGGGGCTCACGGCACCGCCTGCCGTCCAGGATTGGACAGGTCGGACGTGCCTCCGGTCCCACCCCTCTGCGTGAGCGGAGGGGCGGGACACTAGAACTCCATGGCAACCATCGTGTTAGCGTAATGCTAATTGTGTGTTTCTGTTTCATGTGCGTTTACTGCTCAATGCTGCCTTCATTCCATCTTTGTGCGCAGGTAAATAGTATGTGCTGGAATATCCGGACACTATGTGAAGGAGCTTCCACGGAGAATGCGCCGTCCACGTCTGGACGAACAGGGCGTGCCTCCATTTCCCCATTCCACAGGAGTGGTGGGGAAACCATGGAAACCCTCTATGTGTTTGCTATAAGTTGCTGACAGTCATCTCCATGCTGGCTTGCATGTGCCACCCATCCATAACAAGAGGTCAAAGTAGAATACATACCAGTCGCAGCTGGAACTCTCTGTCCTCCCTTATAGTGATCATTATAGAGTCAAGTTAAATCTTTAAGTAACCATATTACAGTGATCGCACCTGTCAGAATTGCTCACTGATATTCAACCAAATGGTGCACAAAACCCATCACCACTAGAAGGCAAAGAAATCACATCCATCAAAAACTTTTTTTTCAATGACTGCATCCACTGTGTAAATTGCATTAAAGAAAACAAGCAAAGTTAATCTCTTTGTTCAACCCCCTGGGGGTCAGAGTTCCCAATTTGTCAATCCAAAACGATTCCCTCTGATCAAGTCTTTGTTGGAGATTCATGTGTGGCTCTCTTTTTTGCACTACTTCCAGAATTTTGAATTTTATCGAGGCCAGATTATGCTTCTTAGAGTCCCAGTGCCGTGCCACTGCTGAAGTTTTGTTGTGTGTTCGTATGCATGAGCGATGCTCATTCGATCTCGTTTTGTCAGCTTGTGTCGATTGTCCCACATAGTATAGCCCACATGGACATTTTATAGAATATATTATATTCATTGAGTTGCATGTTCCAAAGTTTCTTAGTTTTATCTTTTCTCCAGTGTGTGGGTGATTCACTATGTTCCCTTTCAGAATATATCCACAATTAGAACAGTTCAGACACAGGAATGTTCTGGTTTTGTTGGTGTCCTTTTACTTCTTCAAGTTCCTTGTTTTAACCAACTTGTCTTTCAAATTCTGACTCCTTTTGTAAGCAAAGGTCGGGAGTTCTTTAAACAAAGGCTCTACTCTTTTGTCCAAAGCTAGTATGTTCCAGTTTTTTTTTTTTAATATCTTTAATCCGTTTACTCTGTTTTGAATATTTGGACACAAACACAATTGAGGGTGCTTCCTTACCCTTCTGTTTCGGTTCACAGAGTTCTTCCCTTCTTTTGTTCTTGAGTCTTCCTTCTGCTTCAGCAATTTCTGATCTACCATATCCTCGATTGAGGAATTTAGTTCCCATCATGTTGATGGCTTCTTCATAGTCCTCTGGGTCGCTGACTATTCTTTTCACTCTCAGCATTTGACTATAGGGGAGATTTTTTATTAAACTTGGCTGGTGAAAACTCAGCTTGTGTAAGATGTTGTTCCTGTCTTTCGGTTTTTGGTACATATTAGTTCTGTAGCCTGTAAGCTCTTTAGTAACCTTGACATCCAGGAAATGTATTGTTTCCGTGGAGAATTCAAATGTAAACTGTATGCGTTGGTCAATGTTGTTGAGATATTCCAAAAATGTCTTTAATTCATCTTCTGTATCATGCCAGATCCCAAAGATGTCGTCTATATATCGGATCCATAGGCCGATCTTTCTTTTCCATCCTTCATCTTTCAACACATGGTCTACTACAAATGTATGCATAAATGCATTGGCGTTTGACGGTGCCATAGTGGCACCCATGGACGTACCTGCTATCTGTAAGAAAAAATGTTCCTTGTATTGAAAGTATGAGTTTTCACTGATAAATTCCATTAGGGTCATGACAAATTCTTTCTGAGCTGGGATATCTGCTTCTTGTGATAACAGCCATTCCACTGCAGCTCTTCCCTGGTCATGTGGAATTGAAGTGTAAAGGCTTTTAACGTCTATTGTGAACAATATATCAGATTCAGTATGAGTTGTCTCCTTCAAATATTTAAAAAAATGGGTGGTATCCTTAACATACGTGCTGGTTTTCTGTATTAATGGTTGTAAAAAGTGATCTATGTAAACTCATAAGGGCTGTAAGATGCTGTTCGTGCCTGCGACACTGGGTCTGCCAGGCGGATTCGTGAGGACTGACAGGGACACTCCACTGACGTTTTAAATCTTCACGAGGCGTTCACGATTGTGCAAGGAAAGCCAAGGTAAAGATGTGCATGTACGATTACACAAGGACAATAAGCACATTGAAATGAAGCGTTTTTGATGTTGCTAGGGTCACTAATGAATACATTGTAACTTTTCATTTTCCTAATCACACGATGGGGCTAATCTGCCTATGGGTATGTACATCTATAATTTATACATTTGTGCGTGCGATATTAATTATGTTTAAATGTAGCCCAGAAGATGGTGCTAGGCACCGAAATGCAGTGTCCATCTCTGCAGAAGACACTGCTTTAAAGGATCATATCTTGTTGCTGGTTGACCATTGCAATAGCGCGCACACTGGCAAACACTGTGCTCTTCTAATTCACATGCCTGCTCGGATATTCTCATTGCTCTTTCTACATTGGCACTGTAAAATATCCACACAAAGACACTGCTGAGAAAGGCACCCACAGCTTCAATTGTGACCTGCACAGACCTTCCAGAAAAGCACCTGCACCCAGATGCTAATGCCAAAAAAGGCATTGCGAACCATTGGTATTAATGGCACACTTGTGAAAGGCCACCTACAGCAGATGGGATCGGGACACAATATGATCAATGTGTCATTTCAAAGTGCATAAAATGGCAGATGTCCATTACCAGCCAATGGCAACTGGCGAACAGATTGCCCTTGAAGGCTGGAACCAGGAGTGAACTTAACTGGTGCTGTGCGTGTGTGCTGGGCGATATATAGAGTTATGGCGATACACCAATATATATTTTTAATATCGATATAGGATGAGACAATATTGTTAACATCAATATATATACATATACACAACAGAATTTCTTGCTGTATAATAGCACAATTTGTACCTCCCCCGGGCCACTTTGGACTACTTTGCCCGCGTCAATTTGGGAAAAGCATGCAAATTGCCCTTTTATAGGTGGCCCCCCTACTTTTGTCTTTGGCCCCCCCGTTGCCCCCCCTAAATTTGATTCCTGGAGACGCCACTGCTCTCCACCACCTGAGTGTCCACAATGTCTCCTTCAGGGCCCACCCTGAAGAATAAAAGGAGAGACAAACATGAATCTGCTGTGCTCTCAGCACACTAGGTACAGAACACTGTTACGCTAAGTGGGCTTCACGTTACCATTGGTATCCTTTGATGGAGCAGGGATTGATTTGGAAAGCCTGGGGAATTGCGTTTTTAAGATGTTTCTTTCTTATAAGCAGTGCCTATTCAAATATGTAAATATTTAAGTAATTGGAGTTGTGATGGACCGTTTTGGCTGAAAATTTGCACGCAGCTCCAGTTACCTACCAAATTTCTTATTAGGCAATGAAAGCGAGCAATAATAAAACTACACATCTAAAGCTTAGATTACAGCTATGATATCTGCTAGTTTGATACGCATAAAAGAAAGTCTCATATCATATAGATATTCAAACTTTCTTAACACAATACATAACAAAAAACTGCAAGTTTGCGTGAATGGATCTCAGATACACTGCTTTACCAAAGTGTGTGCTCTTTGGTATAACATTTTATCTCACTGGGCATTGCCTACAAACAACAGAGTGTGTCAAAAAGATGTCGCGACGAAACGGCCGGCACCAAAAGCTTGCTGCCGGAATGTCCGGCTTTGTAGCCTGGTGAGTACCTGCATTTCTTTTTCGCCATTTAAAGCACTGGTTTGGACAGTTTCATCAGATTTTCCCTGCGTTACTATGGAATTTCCGAGTCTACAGATACATTGAACATATCTCTGCAGATTCTCACTAAGTTTTCTGAAGACTTGGACTGCATCTACTCATGAGTTTGGCAGTAATTCTGTGAAAATCCATGGAATTACCAGAAAACATTTAATACCATATTCACCACTCCCTCTGGTGGAATTATGCATTTTGTGGAGTCCATGTGACTCTGGGGATTTAAAAAAACAATTACTTCGTGCATTAATTCCCCTATTGTAATTGTGTCTTTTTTTAGGTAAATTGCTTGATTTGCTTCCAGCTATCCATTTCACTTTGAAACCTCCAGATCCAGTGGTGTAGTAATGTGCGGTAACAGGATTATTGCCACATTGCTGCCATTTATTTCAGCACCTCCATGCTCGTAATGAAGCCCAATGTTGTCTATAGCCGTATGAGCTCAAATGGAATTACTTCTGAGATAGAATGTTTCAGTGTACCCACAACACCATGTATTTCTTTGGAAGTTGAAGTCATACAATTCCATACCTAAAAATGTGTCATTCATCATTTAAGTACTTTCATGGTAAGAATTTTCAGTGTAAATGACTTCTGCACAGAAGAAAAAAGGAAGTGAATAGTTAGGGCATCCATAAAGTGAATGCGCAAAACATTTACATTTACTCTTGCTTTTTACGTCATGCCATATTTTCATTAATTTGTATGACGTAGAGGGGACACAGAAGGACTGCCGTTTCTGCCACCCACATCCTTGTCCCCATATAAATGTGCAAGCATTTACGGCAGCATTGCATTTTCATGCTGGTGTAAATGCTTTGCATTACTATGGACCTCACCGGCTTTTCAGATCAGATAAAAGGCTGATTCCATAGGAATCCATTGTAAACGCTGCTTGCCATGTTCAAATGGCAGGAGGCATTTACGCAATTTGCATTAAGAAGTGCAAAAACAAACGCTAACTGCGTTTACACCGTTGTTATGGACCATACAGTGTAGACCAATACAAATAACACCAGAATGTTGAGGAATACGTCTGCGCCTGCCTCCACAACTGGAGCTCATATCTCAAAAACTGCAATCAGTGGAAGTTGTTGACTTCCTGCCTACCCGTTTTTGGGTGTTTTAAGGCTGTTTCTGGTCTTGGAAGCATGTAAATAAAAGTGCTTTACTGAAGCACTAAATGTACTCATCGCAGCATTAAAATGATAACCAGAGTATGGACATATTGCGCACCCCTAATAAATTCTACAAGTGGAAGCAAAAGTTATCACGATTTGCACTAAGAAGTTGTACACACCTTAACATTGTTGGTTAAAACATGTAATTCTGTTGTAAGGTTCATAATGAGCATAGAATAATGCTCTGCATCTCATTCGGGAGATTAGTACAAACAAAGCTTTCTGAATGTAATGTTGTTTATTGAAATTACAACTGTTACAGGCAATCCTTAGATGCAAATGTGTTTTCATCTACTGTTCCCATCTGATAAATTCATCGATAATGGTGTCCATGTCTAAACATTGCAGTAAATCAGTATAACTGTTTTAAATCAAGCAATGCTGACAACCCCAAATCTGGTCAATTGAGGTGAGTGTGGTAGAATATAATGCATGCCCCTTCAAGCCACGGCCTGACAGCTGAGACAGCGATGAGGAGCTAGCCAGCACTAATGTGCTGTGTGATGAACCTTTTGATGGCCTCACTTCTTCCCCAGAGACCTCCAGCCTATATGGCCAGGAGACAGCAGCCACTACCTGGTCTTGACCCTGGGGGCGGCTATATGAGGGAGGAGCATCTGGGGGGAGGTACACCCTGGGGATAGAGTGGGGTGTTGATAGAGGAAACCACATACCCCCTTTTCCTTTCTGGGATGTTACCTCCATCCCCTATGCATTAATGGCATACTGTCACCCTCCTCCCCAAACCTCTATTTAGACCTACTTTTGTTACTCCGCAAGCTCCCATGAGGGATAGTATTGTACAACAGGCATGAGGAAGAAGCAGGGAGTAGTGAGGATCACTTTCAACGAAGTTCAGTATCCACTTCCTCAAAGCCATTTAGATAATGGTCCCCTGACACAAGAAAGAATCACAGAGTAATGAAGATTACAAGACCCGGAAGACCAACCCAGTGGTCTAGTTGTTGGAATTTGAATAATCAAGCCGGGAAGTTTAAATACGGCCTGGCTACACCTGAAAGTGAGAAGGAGCAGTAGAAGGAGAGAGGAGACCTGCAAACGCTGAATCGCAGCATGACCTGCAATAACGCTGAGTACCACTGCGTTACTGAGAGCTTGCGTCCCTGCGACCTCTAACAACTCAGCCAAACTCTTTGAAATCTGCAAGGCGCTGGCCAATCCTGCTGCAGTCTCTACCTCTCCTGTCCCCTCCCAGGCCCTCTGCATGGCCATGGCTTCTCATTTCATCTCTAAAACCCACGACATCCTGTCCACCCTCTCGTCCTCTCCTCCTCCTCCCTCTACACTCTCCTCCAACTCCCACCCCCCTGTGGCCACCGCTCCTCCCTCTTTCTCTTCGTTTCCTCTGTTCATCCCTGATGAGGTTTCTAGACAAGGGCGATCTATGAAAGTCTCGTCAAAACAGGTTCTTCCATGTTCTTCCAAAACCATCAAGGACCACATTGACACCCTTGCTCCTGCCCTGGCTGACTTCTGCAACAACTCCTTCGTCACTGGAGCCTTCCCTTCCCCCCTGAAGCACTCTCTTGTGCACCCTCTTCTCACAAAACCCTCAGCTGGCCCCTCCTGCCCGGCTAACTATCGGCCGATCTCCATCACTCCTTTCCTGGGAAAATCCATGGAAAACTGGCCATCTCCCAGCTTAATCTTCACACTGAATCTGTTGCTTATCTCCATGACCATCAATCTGGCTTCAGAGCAGCCAGAAGCACTGAAACCGCCCCCCTGACCATCCTTGAAGACCTGCTCTCTAACCTTGATTCTAATCCCCCCTCTGTCCTCATTTTACTCTATCTCTCTTCTGCCTTCGACACAGTCAACCATGCCATCCTACTCAATTGTCTCAGTGATAACCTGGGTATCACTGATCAGGCCCTGGCCTGGCTGACCTCATTCCTCTCTGATCAACTCTGCCAGGTCCAACTTGGGTCCTTCCTTTCCTCTAGCTCACTCTCTACGTGTGGTGTTTCCCAGGGGTCTAACCTCTCTCCCTGGCTGTTCAACCAATACCTGGCACCTCTCGCTCACCGCATTGCTGCTCTCTGCACCAACTTTCAATGCTATGTGGGTTACACTCAGCTCGTTTTCAGGCTCTCCTCTGCCACCTCTTCTCTTTCTCTCATCTCTGACTGTCTGTCTGCTATCCAGGAGTGGTGTGCCGTCAACAATTTCTGCCTATTGCCAGTAAAACGTAGATTCTCCTCATCGGCACACCTGCACCCTCCTTTCTTGTCACTCTCTCACCGGCGTACCTATAAGGCTAATAACCTCGGGGTCATCTTTGACTCCACACTCTCCTTTTCTCCTCACATCTCTGACGTCTATAAGAAGCCAAACTACCAACTGCACTACCTCAGAGCTATTCTTCCTTTCCTCTTCTTCCCCCAGAAGCTCACTGTCTCTAGAGCTCTGGTTCTTTCTAAGCTGGACTACTGCAACAGCCTCTTTCTAAATATGCCTGCTTGTACTCTCCACCCTCTGCATCTCATCCAGAACAGGACTGCAAGACTTGTCCTTGGCCTCAAGCCCAGAGATCGTATCTCTCCAGCACTGAAATCTCTGCATGGGCTCCCAGTGGCTGCAAGGATTAAGTTCAAGACCCTCTGCATTGTCCACAAGGCCTTCTGGGGCCTGGGTCCTCAATACCTCCAACTCTCTTTTCGTAAATACCTTCCTACTCAAGCTCTTTGCTCCTCCACCTCCAACTCCCTCAGGATCAGTCGCTTCTCCAAACAACGAGTTGGTGGTAGATCTCTTTCTTCGGCTGGGGCCTCCCCCCTGGAACAGCATCCCTGCCTCTCTGAAACTTGAGGAGAACCATTTCCGGAAGCACCGCAAGATTTTCCTCTTTGCTTCTGCCGCCTCTCTTCGTCTCTTCTGCTGATTTCCTGTCTGAAAGTGCACTGGTACACTGGCTACCCTCTGATTTAGGGCCCAAGTCCCTGCACACCCAGTTGTACAACCGTACTACCTCCCGGCAACCCTTGCACTGCTGAGAGGGAGAGAGCAGCAGGAACCACGCACCACGGAAAGAGAGACAGCAAGGGCACAGCGCTTAACTGGGCGCACATTGTTAAGATGGATTTCAAAACTCTGCCCTTGTGAGCAGAAGTTTAGGCGCCCACCCTAGTTTAGTGGAACAGGGGAACCTTCTGGACAAACCAGGCTAATCTACGGTAGCTTGGTAGGCGGTCAAGACTAAGTCTCGGGAGGGGTCACAGTGATCGTAAGCCCACAATGAGCACACACAGTAAAACTCCACAGATTACTCTTAGACAGATGTTTATCAAAAATACATTTATTATAGGCCTTTATAATCAAAACACAATTAAACCACAGTATCAAGAAAACAGTTATCACGCACGGTTATTCACTGTGTAACATATATACAAAATGTGTTTAGCGTAATGCTGATGAAAAGGGAGAAAATAACCACAACCTGAAACAGAAAGGGGTAAGTTCAACACAGATATCACATTAGGCAATTCTTCATAGTCAATCCCTAACTTATGTAGTCCAGCCCTAAGTAGTGAGTAGCCTTGTGCTCAAAGTACAGCAGTGCATTAACAACGCTTGGCCGTGCGTAAAGAGAAAAGTGGGTTCTCTTCAGAGAGTGGTAGCTGCTCAGGCAGGGGGTTGAGGTGATGAAGAATTTAGTCCTACTCTTTGAGGAGGGTCTACCCTTGCAGATAGAGTGACCTTCGGAGTTCGGGAGTAGCTGGGAGTGCAGGCTAGCCCAGCCAAGGTGAGTATCTTTTAAGGGATTCTCGTGCGTAAATACAGATGGATGTGCCAGGGGGCCACCGGTAAGTGATGAAAGTACTCACCGACCCTCAACACAGTCCGGACCAAACTTGCCAGTCTAGTCCACTTCACTAGTAGGTTTCACCACCGCAGTTACAGGACGCTCCAAGTCTCAGTGGCTGCAGGACGGGACGATTGTCCGTGGCGGAACAGTAGCCTTTTCTCAGCTCTTGAAAAAAGGAGGATAGTTCTGGTGCAGTATGTCTCAGGACACCGTGGAGCAGGTCTGCAGGCACTTACAGCAACAGTCACCACCTCAGGGCGATACAGGGACTGCAAATGCTCACGGTGTGGCGCACTCTCATAAATCGTGACACAGAGGAGGTAGGACAACAAGCTTTGACGGGAGAGGGCCAAAGACCACAGGTACTCGATTCCCAAAGTCTCGAGTCTGGAGTCTTAACTCAGGATTGCTGCATTCCGGTGCGGTACTGCAGGTTTTAGCTGGCAGTTCACTGCCTGGCGCACAAACACTTCCGAAGGGGTTCTTTGAGAGGGTAAGTAGGAGGTGCAGAGAGCAGTTGTTCTCACTACTCCAAAGGGGCGAAGCGCCCTTGCAGGCCTTCTTGGTACGATGGAAAAGCAGGGGTCCTACAGGACAACAGCGGGGTCAGGGTGCCATACCTTCCTAGCATGTCTCTGGTGGTTCCTCGAGTCTGCTCTTTTGTTAAGGATACTTGGCTCCTTCTGTAGTTCGGTGTGAACCTCAGTTGATCGAACTGAAATGGATGCAGAGCCTCTTGTCTTATCCAACATTCGTTTTGTGTCCAAATCTCAGATTGCCAATGTAAGATCTGCTCTCTTGCATGCACGGCAGGCATGGGCCAATCATGGCCCACAGTGATTCCAGTCATTCAGGCCTACCAGCCATACCCACACCAGTAGTGTGGATTGGGACCAGACAGGCCCAAGCCTCTTCCTGGGCACTAGCACGCGTGACATGCAGGAGCCCACGAAAGATGCGGTTTTCGCGGTCGTAAGGAATACCCGGGTCTCTCGACCTGAGTGAAGGCAAAGGGACAAATTGGCCAAAGGACAGAACAAAAGACTTTGTGGCATGGCCATTTTTGGCAATGGCCACAGTCTTGGACCAAATGTGGTAAACACGGTATGGTCCATAGAAACAAAGTAAAAATACTTGAAAAGTAAACTGCTGCCACCATTCTGTCCTAGGCATACTTGTTCAAACACCAAAAAATCCTTACAGGGTGGCTATGGCCATAAAACAAAAGGACCCTATGCGCAGTACTGGGCACATAGATACAAAGTTACCAAGAAATGGCAACATAGTCGAAGACTAAGGGGAAACATCGTTTCTCAGTACTGACAGCCTGAAGGACGTGTCAGTTTTCCCATAACAAATGAGCAAAAGCCCACAGGAGTGCAGCTGAAGGCTGTGCTCCACTGGAAACAGTCAGGTTAGGTAAGCCCAACAAAAGCAAAAAGTTTGGGGGGGTTCACAAATGGAGGGAAAAAAGTACCTAAAAGAAATCTTTCCTAACACACATGAAGCCAGTACGCTGAAGCTGGTGGGATCGAGGGAGCACTGGAGGCAACCGTAAAGCCCAGGGGGAATAAGAAGGTTACCGGGTTGCCAGCACATGTGTACCGCCCCATAGGAATAACACAAACTGAAGGGAACCGAAGAGAGCGCAGCCCAGAAGTTAACAGCGAACCCTGAGAGCACAAGTGGGTTAGGGATGGCCTAATGAAGTTAGTAGCTTCTTGAAAACACAACAAGAGGCCAAAAACAAAACCGCTAAAGAAATAAAAGGATTTTTAAAACAAGTCACACGTGTCATGATTCCTGCCCCTCATGTCCCCAGCCCTCCAAGATGTCAGGCTGGAGCCAGGCCACGATCACCTACATGGCCCTCAAGGGCCTCTCCATCCCTCCAAAGACCCACTTGGAGTCAGACTTGGCGCTTGTGGCACCAGACTCATTCACTCCCATAGGATAATATTGGGGATTGGACTTGTGCATTGATGGGATAAGATGGATGCCCCCACATATTTCGGTTCCCAGAACTGCATGTGCAGTCTAGTCTTTTGGGTGTGGTTCAGCCCAGAGACACCTGGGATACCCAGAGACTATTTAAGCCACGCCCAGGCTGAGAAACATGCTTTGTGTTTTCTGCACCTGCAGCGTGACACTCACTGTGTTCGGATCGGTCTCCAGTAGGCCTGCATCTTTCTTCTGCGCTCAGCTCCTGCAAGATCAAGAACACTGTTAGGAACAGCCTTAGCTTGCGGCGCTTCTGCCCATCATTCATCGTTCCTTCTGTTCTGCAGGCATCTTCGGCGGTGTCATTCCCATCCCAGCTCGCCACTTCCTAAGGAAAAGGGAAAAGAACAGAAAAAAGGCATTAGTAAGCATTCAGCAAATCTTTGCTTATTTTTAAAGACTGTACAAGCTTCAAACGCTTACCTGAATCCCAGCCGCTCTGGGGGAACTCTGTCTCCGGAACTTCTCATCCATCTGAAAGAGGGAAAAGACACTCCAGGTTAGCGTGGAAACATCTAGAGGCGCCGTATACCGCGCTTACTCACCGCATTTCTTCTTCATAACCGGCATCCACGCTGAAAACGACACAGAAAAAGAACTCAGTTCAATACAAATACGAAAGGGTCGCATCGCGCATCGCACTCTCACTCACCTTCAGCGCTACTCATCTCAGCAGCACGTCGCCATCCCCGGATGCCAGCCATCATCTAAGGAAGCAAAGGAACGAAGTTAGAGAACTGTTCAAAAGACTCATTATACTTACCTTTCGGACTCTTGGCAGTGAAGTAACTAGGCAGCAATGAGCCCGCATCAATCAACGCGCCCCTGCGCTGAAAGCAGGACAGAGAGCACACTTTCCAAGAAAACAAGGTGAGCTGTGGATCAAAGGGAAGGGTTGGACCCCGGGGAAGAAGGGGTTCAAGCACACAGAGACAATAGGGGGGTAAACTCTACCAATCCTGTGTTTCAGGCCCAGTCTCCAGTCGAGTAGACTCCAGGGACGGGTTTGAGGTTGTAAGAGGTCAGAACAGGCTGAGTGACGTCCCCGTGGATACCAGGTGAGCGTTACACAAGTGGGTTATTGAACTCCAGCCTTAAAGAGAAAGTATTTGTGTGGTAAAGTCCTGGCAAGGAAGTATACCAGGCGAAGTTAAGTATCTGGGTAACAAAGTCCTGGTGGGAAGGTGTACCAGATGAAGGTAAAATTAAGTGTTTGTGTCACAAGTCCTGGCAGGAGAGTATGTCAGATGAAGATCAATAGAGAGATAAGTTATAAAGAACCTCAAGGAAGGCAATGTTCTTCGGATTGTGAACTATAAAAAATCTCAAGGAGGGAAATGCGTTTGGTATTATGAAATGTTGTGAAAGTATATAAACGAAAGGAGTGCTTCGAGTCGACATAGAGTGTGATGAAGGGGTCATTTTAAGGGGTTAAAACATTCATATCCTTGCGGAAATGAAACTAAACCCATGGCTATAATTTGGCTACATGGTTCAAAACTTTGAATTACTTGAAGGTTTATGACCAGCACAACCGATACCTTTGACGCACCGTTTGTCCCATAAAGGTATTCGATGTTGGCTGGGTTAGCCAGCGCTACCCAGCAATTTTCACCTTTGGAAAACTGATCTGCCGCTAAGGGCACATCCTACCGCAATAGTGGGAACCAATTCTTCATCGCCTCAGGGACCTTCGTGACTTTCTACGGTCTTCCCCAAAAGAACCTCTTTTTGCTTCACCCGCGCGATTGTGCGCTTCCACGCACTACTGCAACGCAAGGCTACCCACTGCTCAGGATTGCACTATAATGTTATAAAACAAATAGTCTAATGCTCTGCATTGCTTGCTTTGTGCACTTGCACGGCCGATTGGCCCAAGGCATAGTGTCGTAGAATGTGAGCACGAACTGTCACATTTCTTGCAAAACAGTGTTGAGGGCTGCCGGAGGTACGAATGATATTGATATTTTATTTCTATTGCACTCGTACACACGTGTTTCAGAGCATGACAAGGCAAGGGAGGGGAACACAGATGAATGTTGTTTCCTTTTCAGAGTACACAGCATCAGTAATGAGATCACATATAGGGTCAAAAACAGTACTAGTGATCGATAACACAGTATACATGATCTGGGTCCATTGGTGGATGCCAGCCTACAATTAGTTTATTTAACAGGCGTATTTTGTAATCCACGTGGCACGGCTGGGCCCATCTATCCGTATAGTGAAGGTCAGGTAGTGGCCTGGTGCTTTTGGGAATGGAAGCAATTAATCAAGTCACACTCCCGCGTCTTGTCCGGTATGTTTCATAATTGTGGCATTCTTTCTCAAAAACTAAACATAGCCGCTTGTGGATCCCATCACTGAAAACAATTGGCGCTTGTTATTCGGCCTTGATCGAAAGTCAGCAAACGCTGCCCAACAAGACAAGAATGTGTGGAAAACACGCTAAAATGATAAAATTCACTATGTTGAGAGTAAGGCAATGGAAAATATAGTTTCATTTTTTGGGATCTGTGGTGCCGAGCTGTTCTTGAATTGAACGCAGAGAGAATGGATCTGCCTAACATTATGTAAGTTAAAATATACATAATATTTTTAAGATTATACACAGGATGTGTGCTGTATGCATATTTAATAATTCAGCGCGTGCGAATGTGCGATTGAAAGAATATAATGGACACCATATGGTGTTAGGTTGCATTATATTTATACTGCGCGATAAAACAAACCGAGTGCATAACTCGCCATTTCTTTAAAAGCCGAGTACTAGTAATATTTTTTATTTGTGTATATTTTAAAGAGGAGTAATTTAAGATCATTATTTTTATGTCAGTATTGATTGGGCTAGTGATATCCAAACCACTTTGCCCCATAGAATTACAGGGTGTGCTGTCAGCGTTGCATTATTGTGTGGCAAAAAGTGGGTGTGGGGTCGAATCGACGGGGGCTGGACATTTTCCTAGGGAACTTGCTTCACTTTACGATCAATAATATTCACAGTTCCGTTATAATGCCATCGGTCTGTGGTTCTCCATATCCATCTGGTTCTACATCCCATTGGGAGCTATACCTGCTTCACAGCGCTAACCTTTCATGCACGTCGTGGTCTCAGATACTCCACCCTGTTGTCATTAGTTTGTTAATTATGGGTGGTTTGTGTGTATGATTAGGTTTAGTCTGGTGTAAAATTAAACGATAAATGGTTAGATTTGATTAAAGAACGGCTAATAAAATATATTTTTATTCTGTTATCTACACAGATATGCACATGCCATAGTTTCCAGCTGCCGTCAGACGGCTTCTTCAATCAACAATGGCAGATAAGCATACACAGTGTGTTCTGAATAACTGTAATGTGGGACGATAGACAAGGACCAATATGCCCTTTGGCGGTACCATTTCCCATGCAGCAAGATGCTGATGCAATAACACTGCCATACAGACTACTTCCAATTGAACTACTGGGATTAATCGGTCGTTGATCGCACTCAGCGTAACGGGAGAAACTTAATACGAAAAAAAAACAAAGCTTGCGATCTTTGCAGGCTATTACTTGTATGGTGAAAACAGTTTTGGGAGAGTTGTTTGATAAATCAAAGCACATGCTACATTGCAGACTAATGATGTTTTATTTACTAATATTGTTTTCTGACACAATTTGGGACGCGCTGTGAGAGGAGGTTTGTGTTTATCTTCCTGGTTATGCGTTAAGTGATGTTATGGCGTGGGTGATGACTGTGCGCGTTTGGCCACGCTGACCACGAACGTCATGAAAATAGCTGGACCATATTGTTTGGAATAGTGATGTCAGCTTCAGGGGTGGGTGATCTGGATTCTTGCCGCGAGCGCCCTCGAAGTTAATGCGATGCCTCAACGGATAAGATTAGCTCAAGATGGCCGCGCCATGCACGTTGTTTTCACATGTGAAAAAGTGAGGAAAACAAAGGTAAAACGCATAGGATTTCTTTTAATGACAATAAAAATAACCTTAATTAAACATGCCCGAACAATCGGGACAATAACATTTTAGAGTGCACTTTCCCTTGAGAAAGTGAAGAAAAAGCCTGGGAAACTGAACTTTTCCCCAAGAAAAGCAAAGATACTAAGCGGCTAGAGAAAGACTCTTGGAACCTGATTATTCTTATTGAACTCGTGAAATTGGAACAAGGAATCTGGGGAATGAAGTTATTCTCTGAAACATTGAACATTGTTCATTGGAAGTGTTTTTGTTGGATTTGAACTTTTGTGTTAAACCTGATTATTTGGGCACATTTGAAAAGCAAGAGACAATTATTTAGAGTGTGAGGATCAGAATAGGATTTCAGACACAGGACAAACTTTTTGTTGGTCATCTTGACACTGGACAGACCTATTAGTTTTGGTTGAGGTAGGGAAATTCCTCATAGATTGCGGATAGTGAGGTGTTTCCCCACCACCATTTGTTTCAATGAAAGTTTGTAGCAACAAATATGACTCCTGTGTGTCTGTGTCTCATTCCTGGCTCCTCACAGCTGTAATTTGATATGAAGCACAGGCCTGCTTGATGGGAATGGAAACTTGTTTCACACATGGAACCATTCCTGAGTTTTGATCAATACCTGCATGGATCAGATCCATAAATCATATTTAAACCCAGCGACCATGATTTGTAAGGGCCAGAGAGCTAGGAGAAGGGAATGCAAATAGAAATTGCCGGCCTGGCTGAAAACGTGGTAGAACTGCTGGGGCCTATTTCAAAATGATGTTTTGCAGCCCCCTTACCTTCAGCTTGGAAAAACAGTCCAAACTACCCGTGGATGTATATATTTATAATAGAGTCAAAAAATGCAGCAAGGCGGTTAATAGCTGCACAGTGTCATGCACAGGCAGCCAGCAGGGATCTGAAACACTAAATGTCCACTAAAAAGCTGTTAATCAGTCTTTGACAGCAGGGTGCTTATGCAAAGGAACCAGGAGTAAAAAAGCAATGTGGTGAGGCACCAGCAAAGGTAGCCTGCAGCATGTTCGCTGCAAAGCACACGTTTAATTTAAGAATTAAAGGAACATGTTGCTGTGTCGTAAGACTGCCACATGGGTCAGCTTCTTGGAGGTTCAACTGAAAAGAGTGAAAGGTCCAGACGTAGTCCCTGGCGAACTGAAAAATAATCACTGAGTGTCAGTGTAGCATTCGGGAGCCGGGGTGAACACCACAATGATTGGTTGCCAGTTTCTCATCGCTCCTTGGAGGGCCTCAGAGAGGCCATGCACTTCAGAAGGTTTGTGGTTCTGCTGCACCGGCTGGAAAGTGGGAGATCTCTTCCTGGGTCCTTGCTGCCACTGTGGGGTATTGATTATTTTTCTGTTTGATACCTTTTTTGTTTCTCAGGGTTTGTGTCTTTGCTTATTTACACAATCCCTGTCCAACAATCCCTCTGTAATAGCATTCCCTTATCCCCGCCCTTTTCACTCCTCATTCCAAAATCCCTCTATCCTCAAACCTTCTACCGTCTACCCACTCTCCATCTTTTCCCATTTGTCAATCCCTCTTCCCTGCCACCCTCTCTTTATCCTTCAAGTGCTTAATTTTGCTTCCTCCGTCTCGAACTCCCCCAATGTCCCTCCCTCTCATCCCTTCTTCTCTCTCTCCACACATTACACCCCAATTCCTACATCATTATTTCTTCTTGACTCACCCCTTCCGACCCCACTTACCCATGCTCTTTCTCTCCTGTTCCTTGGCTATCCTCCCTCCTCTACTCTCCACATTTCTATCACTAGCCCACTCTTTCCCCATTTCTATCGACGCCTTCCTCCATCTATTTTCTTTCTTCCGCGCCATCTCTCCATATTTTCCTCTCTGCCAGTTTCTTAGGCAGGTGGACCCTCTGGTTAAACACAGTGTCCCACGGCATGTGCATTAACATGCTGAGCTCCCTTATTGAAATGTGTCCTGCATGCTGCAACAAGACTCATTAAAGGACTCTGCAAATTCAACCACATCACCCCAACCCTCATCGAACTGTACTGGCTCCCACTGCAAGCCCGTATTATCTTCAAATCCTGTTGCATCATCTACAAGGCTGTCATCCTAACGTCCCAAAGCTACCTCACTGAGAAACTCAACATCTGCGAAGGCCTGTGATCCACCAGGAGTAAGGAAATGTTCAGACTTGAATTACGACAATGCAGGAAGGAAAACCAGATGACAGGCCTTCTCTGTCTATGCTCCAAGACCCTGCGACCTCCTCCCTGTCAACATCAGACTTGCCCCATCACTTCTACAGTTCAGGAAAGAGCTCAAGACATTCCTCTTCAAGGAATGGCTCCTCCTTAACGCCTAGATCCACACGCCCTGCACTCCCCACCCTACCTGAGACTCAGTGATCTGCTCCCCACTGTCTTCCTTGCATGCTGGCAATTTCTCACCCTCCCCTGGTAGCTCCCGCTACTTTTTCCCCCTCCTTCCATCATCTGTTGCTAGTGTCCCCCAGTTTAAAGCAGCCAGGGACATGTGACCCTGTAGTGTTTGGGGGCTGACTCCCTGCTTAAGAGAGGGAGATTGAGACAGCAGCAAAATCATTGGGGTCAGGTGAAAGAGTCCAAGAGAAAGAGAAGATTGACAGGTGAGACGGATGGGAAAAAGGATTACAAAAAGAATGTCAGGGGAAAAAGAATGGAAATAAAATGAGATTGAAAAAAGTAAAAGCAAGAAAAATAAAAGAGAAAAAATCAGTAACAGCAAAAGGAGAACAACAAGCATGGTGTGTCCAATTGCTTTGGCTTGTCCCCACCCTCCTGCTTCCCCCGGCCCCATGAAGGCTGAGGTGATAAGGCAGCCTTCCCACTTTGTAGTTAGCAGCACTTGCTAAGTTTGCAAGATGCATGCTAACACCTCACAAAGCTTGAGCACAGCAGGAGAGGAGCCAGAAGTCCTACCTTACCAAGTTCACGTGTAGACAGTCAGCGTGCATGCATTTTGAGAGTACCTTCACTCAATACGGATTTTGAGTTATGTTCGTTTTTGGTTGCACTTGCAAAGATCCTGCATGCAAATGCTTACAAAATGTCCATGGGGCAACATTACACTCCTCCCCCCTTTGTTCAAGGAGAATGGGGCTCACTGCCCCTTTTGCCCCTCTGTACTCGGCACCTATGTGCTGGGGCGTAGTAGGAGCAGGCTTGTTTCGTGCTGTCTCGAGCCTAGTGATTGCCTTGCTCCTGGAGTCAAGTTTCCTCCCCACCTGAGATAAGCAAGTGTGCGAGCAGTGATTGTGTTATAGGTAATAGAGGCAGTAGAGCTTTCTGACTGGGACCGGAAGCCAATGCAGCTCCCTTGGGGTTTGAGGAATGTGGTTGAATTTCTTCTTTCCTATGAGTCATGCCACAAAATGTTGGCTGACCCTAACTGGGGCCATATGTGTGTCTGGAATTGCAGCGATGAGGAGGGGGGTGTTTCCAGAGGAGGATTAGATGGTACCAGGAGGTTTGATATGCTGTTGCAAGGAGAGAGTGCTGTCTAAAGTGAACCTGAGTAATTTGGCAGCCAGGCCAGGTGAGTTGTGAAACCATCAAAGTGCAAGTCGTTTAGCAACCCTTGAGTATTATCCATATCCTACATAGATGAGTGGCCAAGTGGAAGAAATTCCATCTTTTTGGAATTCAGTTTCAAGTATGTGCTTATCATCCACGCTTGGCCACAGGCGAGGCAATGTCTTATGTTTGTCCTGGGTACCACTGAATTTGAGGTATATTTGGGTATCGTCTTTTGGAGTGAGATGTCAGGGCCATTGAGGAGGGATCCCAATGGCTCCATGTATAGGTTAAAGATCACTGGGGAAGATTATGGAGCCATGTGGGACACTGCTGTAAGAGAAGAGAGAACTGAAATCCCAGACACAATGCATATCGAAGGAGGATGGTACCAAGTATTTACTGGTCCATATTGCCAAATACTGAGCTGCCTGCAGGCTCGACATGCAGCCATTCCGAAATCAGCATGTGTGACATTCCGGATGACCTGCCATTCAAGCATGGCAAGTGGCCTTTACAATGGATTCCCCCAAAATCTGCCTTCTTTTACCTGATGATACCATCTGTGTAGTCAACTCTGCCCTGCTCATATTTCTTATTATGCTTCATTTCAATACCACTGTGTCATTTCAAAGTATTGTTAGGGGTGGACCCCCAGGTCCGGCTTAGCCGCTTTGGGGGGCCCGCTGGAGCGAGTCTGTGGAAGGCCTAACACCTTCCCTTAGTCCTGATCAAGAATTCCAGGTCCACCCAAGAGGCAAGGATAACTGCGGTTTATTACAAAAGACACGCCACAGAACAATACGTTGTATAATTGTGTATCAGTGAGCTACAACTATGTGTCAGCAGCATACAATGTGTAACCCTTAGCCATGCCAGTTCCCTGCGTCGTACTGCGCTGTAGCTGTAACAAACTTGTTGCAGTTATTGTCTGGACGGTGAACAAGGTGGCTCTTCCCAGGCAGCCGACTTGGCAGTTCTTTCCCATAATCTGATCTTGTGTCTGGAGACTGTGTTTGTAAGCCCAATGCAGTCGATTTTATTCAGTGTCTTGTCAGAGAGCTTGTGTCCTGTACGGACGGTGTTACTACAGTTCAAGCGAAGGAATGCCACTTGCAACATTATGACCTTGGCTGTGTCTTGCTGCTGTTGCTGCAAGTCTGCTGTGAATGGTCCTGCGAGGCGCTTGCTCCCCGCCTCGGGCTGACCGCGGCCTGTTCAAGTTAGTGAGCCATAGTCCGGCTTTCTGTTATATACATATTCTGATTTGTTTATACGTTATTGCAGTATGGTTGTCAGGTTCCGTGAGTGCTCCTGTCACCCCCTAGGGTTAGCATCATTAAGCATGTACATGAACTCTTCTTGCTTCTTGCGTTACTGCTGTAGCAGGCCTAATGACAAAATAATAAACATGCAGACACTATGTACATGTCACAGTCTTCTAGCTATGAACTGCGTATCTGTGTTCTTCATGTAATTGGATGTGTGTGTGTGTCGGCAATGTGCGGATTGCACGTATACTTCATGTCTAATGCAGCTAAGTCGCTGTGAAGTCTCTAACAACAGGTGACATGGCTTCTCAGTGCTTAGTCGATTCCGTCCATGTAGTCATTTCCAGCTCTGTCTTGAGTCTCTTCATTCACTCTGGGCAAAATCCGCACCACTACGGGGTTTTATGGTTGGCTAGGAGAATGTCTTTCGTGATAGTTTTCCATCGTAGGAGCAGTAGGAATGGGTGTGAGTTCATAATATCGGCTCCCATATTGTCGACCACATCGCCATTGCCTTCTTCTCTGTCCACTAGACGCCATACTTTCGTTATTCCAGCTAGATGTCCATAATAATTAACATGATCTTCAAATGACCAAGTCATGTAGATGCATCCCCCCTCAGGCTTACAATATACCCATGTTCCGATAGACATTTTTGCATTCTAGGGGTTTTCCACCTTCAGTCCGGATAAGAAGATGTCTGATGTTCTAATTCGCTCTCTGAGCCTCTCTCTTTCCTTTACTATGTCGTCCTTGTACTCTCCATCTTCCAACTCCATGAGTAGTTTCATTCCCACCACCTCGGCTGCTGTGCTTTTATATTTAGCTGCACACATCTTTATTCCAAACAGTGATGTTACTCCTAGTATCAGTGCTTCAGCCAGTATCTTCATACTATCTGCCAGCCAGGAGGGCATCCATGACCAGAGGTATGCGAACCAGCTCTTGTGTTTTCCTGCACCCTGTACTTCCGCTTCCATCTTTGCGTGCAGGTGAGCTAGCTGGGCTACTGCGTTTTACAGTGTCCCGTTGTCTTCACCATTGAAAGGAATGCACGTGCAACAGGAACTTCCTATTTTAGCGCAAACTCCTCCTTCCATAGCCGTCAGGAGGCCCAAAACGTATCTATTCTGTAGTGCCACCAACCTTATTGCTTGAAGCTCTTCTTATATGGCATTGAATCCCTTCACTGTCGAGTTGATAGTGACCATGAGCTCCCATCTGGTAATCTGCAGCCATTTCGCCTTGGCATATGCCTGCAACCCGGGAACAAATGAAGCAAAGAACATCTGTGCTCTGCTAAATAATCCATGGGAAGCCGGTACTTCATCCAGGGCTTCTTCAGATCTACCCCACAGATAATTTCCTTCTCTTCTCGCTTTAATGGTCATCGCTCCCGACGAGATGACCCGTCGTCCCATGGCATCCAGCTTCTTCTGCCGTCCCCGTCGATTTCTTCTTGGCCGCTGCGGAGACCACCAGATCCGGGTTGTGCTCTGAGGCACACAGGGGCGGAGTCTGGGACCCAGTACTTCTTTTCGTACGGATCCCTCTTAGCAGGAGCCGTGGACGGGTTCTTCAGTAGCACCAGTCGTTCGTCCCAGATGCCGTCCAGTAATGGGACTGAAAGGACAGTCTTCCTCTTGGCCTCTCGCCGTTGGTAGAAGAAACCCTCCTTCTTCTGCTCCTCGGCGCAGAGCTCGAAGAGCTCTGATGCCCTGGCGATCATGGCGTGGAAGGAGCCAATTTAGTCGTGGGGGGAGGCCCGGGCAGGGGGTGATGGGAGGTCCATCGTCTCGTCACCACCGTCGTCGTCCATGTCCGTCATCGCCGTCTCTGTTCCCGTCTCGTCCCTCGGTGGAGGGGATGGAGGTGAAGGCTGGAAGGGAGGAGGAGGATTGGTTCGTCTCTGCTTGTTCGGTGGACTCCCCGATGGTCCTGGCGCCGCTGGGTCGTCTGCTGGGGGTAAGGGCAACCTTGTCCTTATCTCTGTACACAGGGACAGTATAGCCATCAAGATTGCTCCTGAATTGTCCTGTGGTAAGGGCAACGGCTGCAACGGGACCGACGGCTGGGGCGTGTGTTCCTCCACGGCCTGGTCTTCCTCATCAGTCCCTCCGTTGCTTTCCTCGTCAGCCTCGTCCTGATCCTTCCCGTGGGCCCTGACCTCCTCGACCTTCTTGGCCAGGATTCTTTAGAAGCTAGCCAGCTCATCCTCAGAGGTGGTATCCGTGTCTGTTACGCTCTTTCTCCACCTGGGGTTTTACGGGGGTCTTATCGATAGGCTGAAAAGAGGATTCCCTCCGGGGTGGCAGGGAAACTCTATCCCCGGAAGTCGTCTCCACTGGGCAAACCTCCGTAGGCTTCACCAGGGCCGCCATGACTCCTTAAATAGCGGCTTTCGCCAGGTGAATCAGGGCCTTCACCACCTTGGGTGTGCCTGAGGCCTTCACCTTAGGGGGAGGGTCGACGCCTCGCTCCCCCCAGCGGTCTCTGTCGGGATCGACCGGGGCTTCTCCTGAAGCATACCCGGGTTCTCCGACTTCCTCTTCACCGAGCCAGAGCGTTGGCTCCTGGTTGATGGTGCCGGTGAGATCGCACCCTGCTTGGCAGCCAAGGAGCCCGACCCATCAGCGCTCCCAGTGCCCGCGGGCTCGCAGTGCTTTGCCTTTTGTTGGGCCCCCGTCGCTGGAGCACCCTCAAAGGTCTTGGAAGACCGCTCAGACTTCTTCTTCTTCTCACCTGCTGCTGGACTCTTCCACTCCAGCCAGTTGGTGAGTCGGGTACGACAATCCCTCATTGTCCGGTCGGACATGTTCTGACAGAAAGCACAGTCCTGCTGTCGTGTTTCCCTTGTCCTGGGCCATGACCGCGCGGTGTAGGCCTCAAAGATCTTCCGGAATCCTTCAAGAAGTGGAAACCCGACGAAAATTCACCCTTGACGGGCGTAGAAAAATTCCGAAATGGTTCCCCGTTGATTGGAAGTAGAATCGGAGGAGCTTGAGGCTCGATTGACCGAAAATATAAGAGTAAACTCTTCAAAAAAACGTAAAATGCAGTAAAAGCTCAAGAGCTATAGCACGAGGACTCCCAACACTTGAACGTGCGGTAAAAATCTGAAGATGGTTGCCAGAGGAGGGGCTTCGGTAGAGGGCAGTCAGTGGCTGGGGGCAGTATGACCCAGAGACCAGTGAATGGTTATTAGTAGAAAGACAGTTCAGAAATGAAACTGAAACTGATTTTTTTCTTTACCAAGGATTCCCAGCCTGACGACAGGGAATATTCATGAGCATGTGAATCCATGCTAGACCCCATGCTGGAGAAACACTACTTCACTTGTCCAATCTTCTCTGAGTTTGACTACTGCTGCCCCGGTTCTCCGCATTCAATCTATTTGATCAATCGTCAATGACCCATCAATATACAGTACCCCCCCCTCAAGTGCATCTTCCTCTACCTTGCGCGTCTAAGTGAAGAACTCAATGTTCTTCATGCAATGGTGGGACCATTCCCCTGGCTGTTGTTGCTCTGCTATGAATTGTGCAGGATTAATGATTTTACATCTCACTATTTTCTGGATAATAGTATTTCGTATCCCGTTGCTCTTTGTGTTGTTAGGGTGCTCTTTGGTTTGTGCAATATTGCGAAAAGGGCATGCTCTACATAAAGTGTTGTTGCACATCCCATGGTGATGGACGAGGCTTTTTCTATTGCAAACGCGGCAGCAGCTAGATGTTGTTCGCCTGGAAAATGCCCCATTATTACTGGGTCTTATTGTGCACTGTAATAGGCTATTGGCTTGTGGCCTGGGCTTGTTTTCTGAGTCAGAACCATCTTAATCACTACATCATTGCCGTGGTAGAACAGGAAGAATTCCTTTTTATAATCCAGGGCCCTGACACTGGTGCCATACTTATAGCTTCCTTAAATTCACTGAAAGCATCAGTCATTTCTCTCATCCAGCCTAATAGTTTTGTATCTATCTGTGCTTCCTTGAAGGCTGTTAAGAGTGGGCAGGTGTAGGAGCTGTAGTCAAATACCCATGCTCGACAATAGTTACATAATCCAAGAAACTGCTGCAGTTCTCTTATTGTTTTAGGTTGAGGAGTGTTTTTGATTGCCTGTGCTCTTTTGGGTGCAATGTGCCTCCTATCTTTAGACATTGGGCCTCATTACAACCCAGACGTTAAGGGTTTAACGGCGCCGTTGGCGCCGTTAACCCTTAACGCCTGATTACCATTTTAACGCCTGCTTTTAGCAGGCGTTAAAATGCAAGGCGCTAACCCGCCTTGGTGCTAATTACGGCACCGTAATTTACGGTGCCGTAATTAGCGCCTTCCCCACTCCCATTATGCCCTATGGGGCAAAAATGGGGAAGGGTAAATGGGGAATGGGGATTTACTGCCCCACTCACCTTGGAATGGGGCGGTAAATCCGCCATCCACCATGGTGTAAACAGAGTTTACACCATGGTGGTAAAGTAAGGAACTTACCGCCTGGGTTGTAATGAGGCCCATTATTTGCCCGATATATAGTACTTCCTTCTGGCAATACTGTAGTTTTGCTTTGTTTACCTTGTACCCTGTTTTTGCTAGTACCATAAGTACATGTACCAAGTTCTCCCTACACTCTCTCTCAGTTTCTCTACAGATCAGGATGTCATCTACATATTGAAGGACAGTACTGGCTGTATGAATGTTTGCCAAATCCATCTGTATTACTCTGTTAAAGATGGAAGGTTATTCACAGTAACTTTGTGGTAGCCGGGTGTGTTTCCACTTTCGGTTACGGTACATGAAACTGGTTAGATCTTGAATCTGGGTGGAATGGTATTTGAAAAGAAAACACATTTTTGAGGTCGGTTACTGTAAAGCAGACGGCTTCGGTGAGTATCCCGCACAGAATTGTGGCCGGGTTCGCTGCCACCGGATACTTGGCCTCTACAATTTCATTACGTGGGCAGAGGTCTTCGTTAAAATACCATTACCCCCGTCCGCCATGCGCACGGGGTACACTGCAGCGTTGCACGGAGACTCTGATGGTACTAAAATTCCTCTTTCAACAAGCGCATTGATTGATTCATAGATGCCCTCATCTGCTCCTTTTGGTAACGGATACGGTTTGGCTCTAGGTAGGGTAGCACCCTTTTCAGCTTAATTTGTACTCCTCCTATGCTCTGTATGTAGCCCAAGTCATAGGGACTTGTGGTTCATATGTCGTTGGGCATCCTCGCTAGATCCTTTTCCATGAATGGGGGTGGAGCCTCCAGCACCATTGCCATCCTCTATGGCACTTCACGATATGTGATGCGCAGCCAGAACCTGACACTCATTTCTAGTATTGTTTCTGTCCCTCTTATGTCTTCTGTGAATAATTCCTCATCTGTTACCTGGGTTAATCTACATCCTTCTGCTGCTGCGATTTTTGCCCTCCATGCTCTCCTTTGGTCGTCTACTGCGTGCACTGCAATCCAATTCTGTCACACTATGATACCTTCAATGTCTACAGCTAGTACCGCTCCCTTCTCTTCATTTGCTGGTGTTTCTGATCTAAAAAGGTACTCACCTGGCCGCCTCCATACCTTCCCTGCAATTCCCGTAGCCATGCAATGGCCATGGCTGCGCCATATTGAAAGAACTCAGGGTCTACTGGTTCTCCTCTCTGTACCCTTTTGCCGCAGTAGGCCTGAACAAGCTTAAGCTGCTTCACTGTAAGCATGTGTATCCCTGGTGTCGAGCATATTATGCCCTTGTCCGTGAATGAAATGGACATATTCAATCTGCTCATATGTCTTGGCCTAGTATGTTAACAGGCGCGTGTTTAGAGTAGAGTAAGAGTAAGGACTGATCATGTTTCCCGATGGATAAGGAGATGTTATCAGTAAATGGAAGCACCTTTCGAGCCCCAGAGAATCCTTGTGTGTTCATGGCATCGCCTGACATTGCAAAAGTCCCTTCCCGTATGCATGATCTGGTTGCCCCAGTGTCTACAAGAAAGGAGAATGTTTTGTCACCTATCGTCACCCTTATGCAAGGTTCCTCTGCAGGATTAGGTGTGACCGACGGGATGGGACACAAAAAGTTTATCTGTGGGCTGTCCTATTGGGGAAATAGGATAGTCCGCCTCCTCTGTAGGGGTTATTCCCTATTATGGTGACCCCTCCCACCTTTTGAACTGGTACCGTTGTCGTCATGTCCATGGGTTTTTGGGAATGAGCCTTTGCCTGGATTAACTGCTGTGTCAGTGCAGCTCCTGGGGGAACCATCATCTGGCACGGCGCTGCTGTTGGGGGACACGTTTTGATGTTGTGCCAGTGGTTGTTGTTGTATGTTCTGTGGTTGTGCATGTTGTAGCGTCTCTGGTATGTAGTAACTGCTGTGTCCTTCCTGGTGCCCTGGCTCTCCCCATCCTTGGTGAATTCCCCTGTGCCTACACCCTCGGGAGATGTGCCCTAATTGCCTGCACATCAAACACTGTGGAGGCTCCCTTGTCTTCCAGGGAAATCCCCCTTCACTTCCTCCCAATCCATTTTGTATTTGCTGTATGCATCCTCGGAACCCCCCTCCGTACTAGTATGCTGTGGGTCCAAAACCCCTGCCCCTCTGAGGGCCTCCCCTCCCTCTGAATCCTTGTGGATATCCTCCCCTAACCATGTACCCTCCTCCCATGGGTGGTGCATACATCAGTGTTGTGAGGTGGACTTGTTGCAACTGATGCTGAGATTGCGAGGTCACGGTCTGCGGGTGTGGACTGGGGCTAGTTATTAATGCCCCTTCTAATGCGTATTTGGACAATTTCTTTTGCACTCATTTTGCTTCATCTTCCTTTCTTTCTTCCGCCTTTAGTTTTTTTGCCACGATGTACAGTAATGCACTATAGTGTGCTGTATTTCTGCCCATGCCTTCGCTTCCATCTCCACCAACTTCCTTAAGTTTTTCTGTACCGGCTCTGGTAGTCCTTCTACTAAAATATGATAGAATATTGCTATCGTTTTGTCCCACGGCTCTTGAGTTTTGAGGTGCCAGAGCTGCTGAATCTCCTGAATGTACTCAACGGAATTCTCATCGACACACATTTTGCGTGACGTTATTGCCCCTATGTCTGATATGTCCAGAAATGTTGTCCTCAATAGTTGCCATAATGCTGCCCAGCAGTTCGCGGATGGTGTTCCGTTGTGTGCTGTATTCTGAATGGTCACCCCTGGGAACCCCCCCTTCCAAATGTCATCAGCAGCATCACCTAGAATAGATACCTGTAATCCCTCGACATCCCCTACTGCTAGCCGAGGCCCTGCTTAACTTTTTCATCTCATATATCCATTTTCCCGCCCCTCCCCTCAAGGAGGGTAACCTGCATTTTATGTTTTCCTTGTCCGTTTGCTTCCACGGCACATACCATGGGTGCGTCCCTCTTCTCTCTAATAATGGCATTAGTGAGTATGCAGCCCTCTCTTCCGGTGTTCACCTGTATTGTCTTATCTGAATGGGCCCTGTTCGTCTTCCTCCTCATTCCTAATGTCTATGGGTTCTATTATACCCACCTGTGGTGGGGCTGTAGATGATCCTTCCCCTCCCCCTCAAGAGCATGAGTTTCCCAGTGACTGTGCTATGGCTGCCTGATCTCTCTTGTGCCCGGAAAGGTCCCTATGCCTATAGCTGTCGGGTGTTTGTGAAGTCCCTTCTCCTGCCTGGCCTTGTGCCGAACTATCATGTGACTTGCTCTGCTGCCCATATGTTTTACACTCCAAGGAAGTTCCCCCATTTCTCCTTGTGAGGTAGTGCTTAATAGGCCCTCCCCTTTCTTCTTTGTTGTGATCATCATCTGTACTACACTCGTCATCTTTGTAGCTACAGAAGCTAGTCGAGAAGTTCAACTTCTGCGCTACTACAGCTTGATCATGAGGGACATTGAGGTTGATCTCTGTTAATTTACATATATCTTCCTCTTCCCTCACTCCGAGATGTGCTGCACCATGCCCGCTCTGTTGCCCTTCGCACTCACCTGTGTTTTTCCCTTCCCGCTGCTGTTCTTCTCCTCCTCCACTTTCCTTCATTAATTCTGCCTTATTCTAGTTGCTTACCTTTTTCCGCTTCTCGTGCTTTGTCATCCTTCCTACTTTGCTCCCTAGCCCATCTTTCCCTCCGTGATTGCCCCAATCGTCTCTCCTCGTACTTACATGACTCCTGCAGTAATATCTTCTTCCTCCACAATGCCATTACAATCTCCTTCTATTCCTCCAATAACCTTTCTAATTCTTTTTCTGGTTTCTCCGTCCCGATGTTCCTTTCTCGCATCTTCTCCTCCCTGCATGCCATCTCCCTGCATGCCATCTCGACCTTCCTGTAACGGTATCAAATAATCTTTCCCACTCTGTCCTTGCTGCTGGGGCTTTGTTACTATACCCTGCCGCACTTCCCTGGGCACGCTGCTTTGGGATTTCTCTTCCTTACTCTCCTCTCCCATCATAGTACCTCCGGTACACCCGTGTTCTACCTCCAAACTCTCTATTGCTTGCATGGCACTTTCCGCCTCCCACTTTGTTGCCAATTTTAGCTTTAGCAGTATTTGTGCAGCTATCCATTTGTTAGACGTTACACCCGCGGGCTCATTTTTTGCGCATTGCAGCCCTTCCTCGGTGTAGCCTGCGCTGTGAGTAGTTTTTCCTACTTCCTGTAACTGTTCTGTTTGAGCATAGGGGGTGATTTGTATGTAGGGTTTGAGTAACATTCAGCTGCTTTTAGCTCCCTCAAGGGGGATAGTATAGGCCCTGTTCCTCCTCTGCATCGTCGGATGCTATACTCGGCGGTGCGAGAGGTGGAACGGATGGATCCGACCCCCCTTTGTGTGTTTCCCGTAAACTCATCATCCATGGCCTATCCTCCTGAAACATATGCCACAACTCAAATATTTCCATACGTTTGGCTAGATTTTACCCCTTGTATGTACTCTGCAAATGTGTCACGAGCGATTGCAGCACGTCCTTGGAGAAACTACCATTAGGCGGCCCTGGCTTCGTCAATATACCTTCCGTACTTTTAGACCATTGGACGCTATACTTAACGATCCTCTCCTTATACACTGGAAGGGTTTTACATAGGTGCTGAATTGGGGTAACTGTCCAACTATACATGGTCCCCTTCCCACCATATGAGTACATTGCAAACATTTACCTGACCTCATTGCAAGGGTTTTGATGTCCGCTGTTAGGGGGTAGAAAAAGGGTTACAGTGCAGTCCTGCAGTCGCCTGGGTCCGACGGCTAAGGAGACAGCGTCTGGCCGGGCGGGCGCCACGTCCGATCTTGGTGGGACCTCCAATTTATTAGGGGTGGACCCCCAGGTCCGGCCGAGCTGCTTTGGGGGGCCCTCTGGTAGCGAGTCCGTGGAAGGCCCAACTCCTTCCCTTAGTCCTGATCAAGAACTCCAGGTCCACACAAGAGGCAAGGATAACTGCGGTTTATTACAAAAGCCACGCCACAGGGATCACATACATGGATGGGCACCCATGGAGCTCTCGCCGGACCCTGGCTCGCAGGCCAGTTTTGTAGTGAGATGACGTTGTAGTTCGCGCCATCACTGAGAACCATCTCAAAAACCTATCTGAAGTTGGGATAGGCTGTTGAGTGGTAGGTCCCTTATAGGCACATATAGGAAAGGTATGTTATTGGTCCTACCAATGTCAGGTAGTGTACTTTAGCCATTCCCCCGAAATTGTTACTGCTAGAAGGTTACACCGTCTGGACCCCATGATTGGTTGGCACCTCTCACTATCTACCCTGAAGGTCCCTTGCCCTGATTGGATGGGTCCCAAACCCCCCAGCCTGGGACCTGTGTTGTTCTCAGGCTGTGGACACCTGTGAACAATACGTTGTATAATTGTGTATCAGTGAGGTGCAACTATGTGTCAGCAGCATTCAATATGTAACCCTTAGCCATGCTGAATCCGCTCCAGTTCCCAGCGCCGCACTGCGCTATAGCTGTAAAAGACTTGTTGCAGTTATTGTCTGGATGGTGAACCAAGTGGCTCTTCCCAGGCAGCCGGCTTGGCAGTTCTTCCCTGTAGTCTGATCACGTGTCTGCAGACTGTGTTTGTAAGCCCAAGGTATCCGATTCTATTGTAACGCTCACCTTAGCTCTGCGGGGGCACCAGAAACCCTCTTCCGTGTGGTGTCTGTGTCAGGACCCTCCGGTGGAACTGAACCCCTGGGCGTGATCCTAAAAGGGATACACAATACTGCGTTAATGAGAGTGGTGGATAGGGCTCCTCCCTCCACCCTGTACCCCTCCCTACCCCTCCCCTTTCGTGGTCGCCGCTCACCTGATGTATTGGGAAGAGAAGCTCTCCATCCTGCTATTTCTTGAGCAGGGGCGCAATAGGTGTAGAGTCAGTTACGTCACTGACTGTGGTGGTCCATATCCAGGCCTGCTGCGGCGTGGATCAGTGTCCTTTCACCTTGGGGCGTAGATAATTGTCTGTAAAGGGTGGTTTTAAAGTTCAGTTTGGCTGTGCGCACTGTGCTGTATGCACTTGTGTCCTTTTGCCGTGTAAGAGTTCTGAGCAGTTTTGATAGGTGTCACACAGCGTCCTGGCTGTGCCCTGTTCCTTCTATGCTCGGCACTCTGTAGAGTGTCTTGATGGAGAGCGCTGCCCCTTTGGTGCGTGGTGCTCTGTTGTGGATCCTCTAATAGCTGCCGGCGTTGAAGGTGCTATGCAGGTGCTTTCTGAAGCGCCGCTTTTCCCCAAGCACAATGCTGCTTTCACCTTCTTCAATTGCTGCCTTAATGGTATGCACAATGTTAATACTGTTCATAACGCTGCTACCTTGCACGGTAATTCCACTTACTAACTGTTGTCTTGTTTCTTTTCTCTTTCCAGCAGAAGCGGCGACGGAGGAGTCGAAAAGCCAAGATGCCAAGAAGCGTTGTTGCCAAGAATTCACACAAGGATAACCAGGTGAGTGCTGCCGAGGATCGGAGATCAGGTCCGTAGAGCGGAGCTCTGTCTTACAGCTGTTTCTTTCTTCTTTCTTGTCCGGAGAGAAGGAGCAAGGCCGGTAAGCGTCACGCTGCAGTGGCAGAATGACGTGAAGCAGGGAACCCTTGCCTGGGTGTGGCTTAAATAGCCAACCACACCCAGCCACACCCAATGACTAAGCATGCCCAGCCCCGCCCAATGACTAAGCATGTCCAGCCCCACCCAAAAGGCAGAGCCAGCCACACCCAAAGGCAGTCCTGCAGCATTTTAAGCATTTTAAGTGCTGCTTGGTTTATTCTGCCTCCATGTTGGAGGAATAAGAAGTGGCAGGACATAGTCACTTCATGAATAAGAAACGTGGCGCCAGGCACGCCAAGCTTGGGCCCAACTCTTTGTTCTTTCTCAACCTGTTCCAAAAACCCCAGTGGTGCCTGGGAAACCCCAGCTGTGTGCATATGTGCCTGCTACTACACTAGGGCAGGTGCAAGGGGCAAGGCCAGTATTGGTAGGGCCAGTGATCGTGACAGCTATTCAGTATTGTGTCAGAGAGCTTGTGTCCTGTGCGGACGGTGTTACTACAGTTCAAGCAAAGGAATGCCACTTGCAACATTATGACCTTGGCTGTGTCTTGCTGCTGTCGCCGCAAGTCTGCTGAGCATGGTCCTGCGAGGCGCTTGCTCCCCATCTTGGGCTGCCCGCAACCTGTTCAAGTTAGTGAGCAATAGTCCGGCTTTCTGTTACATACATATTCTGATTTGTTTATACGTTAGTGCAGTATAGTTGTCAGGTTCCGTGAGTGCTCCTGTCACCCCATAAGGTTAGTACATGTGAGCATCAGCAAGCATGTACATGAACTCTTCTTGCTTCTTGTGTTACTGCGTTGCTGTAGCAGGCCTAATGACAAAATAATAAACATGCAGATGCTATGTACATGTCACAGTCCTCTAGCTATGAACTGCTTATCCGTATTCTTCGTGTAATTGTGCGTGTGTGTAGGCAATGTGCAGATTGCACATATACTTCAAGTCTAATGCAGCTAAGTCGTTGTGAGTTCTCTAACGACAGGTGACATGGCTTCTCAGTGCTTAGTCGATTCGGTCCATGTATTCATTTCCAGCTCTGTCTTGAGTCTCTTCATTCACTCTGGGCAGAATCTGCACCACTGCAGGGTTGTAGGATCGGCTAGGAGAATGTTTTTCGTGATAGTTTTCCATCGTGGCAGCAGAAGGAATGGGTGTGAGTTCATATGCCCATATTGTCTCAATCGTGTCTTCTTGTTGGAGGGTCTGCTGGGACTGGGAGCACATTCTACTACCTCCTCTTCAGTATTGTTGTCACAGTATATGGGAAAAAATCAACTTACCTTGAAAATTCACATATGGCTCCTGCATGTAGCGCTTAAGAGTGCAAAACCACATGAGTACCCCAACTGCCACCATCAACAACGTAGATGGTCATTTATATAGCGCCTTTTACTATTACTATAGTCTAAGCGTGCTTGTTGTGGAAAAGCCCTCTGGGACTACAATGCAGAGTATGGGACATTTTCATAGAAGTTTAGAATGCATGTGGGCATATGGCCAAGATTAGGGATTGGATTGGCTGGCTTGGCTCTGGTAAGCAATTCAAGAGGTCAGACATGTGTGTGTGTGCTTAGGGGGGACACAAGTGTGTGCAAGTGCCAGAGACTTGTTATGTGTCCAGCTAAACCAAAATGTTTTCGTTGTCGCTGTATTCCAATGGCAGAGGTGTTGAGGCAAGACTGGATTGGGTTGGCTTAAAAACGTTAATTGTCCAGCTACACCGAATTTTGTCATAAGTCGTAGCTGCATTCTAATGTGTGTGGATGGATAGCAGTACTTGCGGCAGATGTCCACCGAAGTGGTTCGTTTAGATGTACCTCGAGCACAGATGGAGCTTATCTTTTATGTCGCTGTGTCGACAGATCTGGTATGGGGACAAAAAGTCAACTACCCTCGTAAATGTTTAGTAGGCACGATGGAGAAGCTACCCTCAAGACTTCTAAGTGCAATGGAGTTGCCGTCCTAGTACATCATTTAGGCGTGACAGGCAGGCTACTATTGGATTGGAGCAGCGCTTTGGTAAAGGTTTATAACATGTTTTTTGTTTATGGCACTGTAGTCATAGCCCTCTCGTTTCCCCAGAAACCATGGAAAAGGGATATCTGTGGAGGCTCATGCTGCATAGTATGATTTTACAGATGGTTTGTCCATCATGTATGTATGAGTAGGGTTCAAAATTGCTGGGAGCCAGGAGCTATTTAGCTTCTGCTTCTAGCCCTAGAGATCCTGGTTACCGTGACACCAACAACTATCAGGAGCTACTTTTAGCTCCCCAAGCCAACTGGTGACATACAAACATATATATGTGACATTAACTTTGTGTCTTTGGAAATTTTTATGAAGAAACTTTAGGGCACATATAGAACACATTTCAAGCACAATAGCTCGTACATAATGGAAAAAAAGTTGACTTTTGTCTCTCGTGGCAAAGTTACATTTGCGGCGTGCTAAACTCTAGCTCCTGGCACCGCAAAGTTAGCTCCTGCCTACTTGATGTTGACTGAGTCCCAGGAGCTAGTTTTAGCTCCTGCTTATCAAATCTCAATTTTGAGCCCTATATATGCATGGCTCCTTAGCATCACTCATGACTCCAATGTCCTGAGAAGTCAGACCCTCCAGCTTATGACGATTTTGTGAACTTGCAAAATGCAGCAAAACAGACGTTTTTTTTAAACTGGAAAAACAAGAATATTTTGTCAAAACACCTGCTAACATGGCAATTTTTGCTAAAACTCTGTTTTAAAAAGAAAAGACATTAATGCCCATGTTCTCAAATCTTTGTTTGGCGCAAACAAATATTAAATAGTCACTATATGAGGGGAAAAGGAGAGAGAGGGGGGGCGATAGGCAAGAATGCAGAGGGAGAACAGTAGGCCAGAGGGGGAGGTGGTGGGTAAGCGAGCAGAGAGGCAGAGGTAGGCCAGTGAGCCAGAAAGCAGAGAGGGAGAAGGAGAAGCAAGCAAGAAAGCAGAGAGGGACCGAAGGTTCAGAAAGCAAAAGGAGTGGTGGGCTAAAGAGGGAGCGGTGGGCCAGAAAGCAGAGAGGGAGAGGTTGGCCGGAAAGTGGCAGTGAGCTGCAGATTGGGAGAAATTATTGGGGAAGAGTCCAATAGAACAGGAGAAAGGATACATGATGCAGAAGGAGCAAGAAAGAATGAAGAACAGCAGACCGCTGTAGGAACTTGGGAGCGTAAGGTGTGACTTGGGAGCATGCCTTGTAGTGTGGCAGGGAATTGGGAGTGCAAGTTTTGCATGGCACTGCGAAAGAGCCCATGAGCATGCACATTAATGGCAGAGTAGGAGATTTGGGAGTGTAAGTTGTGATGGGCAATTGGTCAGTTTGAGGAGTGTTGGTGGGTGGTGTGTGTGTGTGCTATGGGGATTGGAGAACCTATAAGAGGAATATTTTTACCTTTACAACTGATAATAATAAATAAAGTTAATACTATTCACTACTAAAACATGTTGTTAAAGGGATGTTATGGTTAAGTTGCACTACTAAAAAACCTATGAAATTCATCAGAAAAACATTGTTAAAGGGACGTTATGGTTACAGGTAAAACCGAACAACCCCAGAAGTTCGCCAGTTATGGTAAGGTAAGAAACCATAACTTGCGCTACCACTGTGCACTGCAAGGACTAACACACATGACCTCAAAGATGACATCACAAATGTCATTGATGTAGTGAATTTCATATGTTTTTAGTAGGTTACAGTAACGGTAAAATAGTGTTAGCATAGTGTTGGCAGTAAAGGTGATATATTTGTAGCACCGCACCTTCACCATTAAGTCCCCTTAAAAATGTTTTCTGAGTCATAGCTTTACTGAAATTCTCAGGAACTTATGGAAAGCCCAGATTTCCCTGTGTATTTATCCATTTGTGCTACCCCTTCCCTTTCCTAATAGAGTCGATGTAGCTAACAAAGAAAAGGTGTGCATGTTAAGTATTGGTCAGAGTGTGCGTGGTGTTTCTATTTCTGTTAACATAGCATGGTGATTCTGTGCCGCAAAGTAGTAGGCGAGGTAGCTGCAGGTAAGCAGCGTAGAGATTTCCTATGCAGACAACACGTGGCCGGTGTATGTGCAATCACAATGCAGGTATACGTAAAACTGCAGTACTGGCTACATGGGCACAACTGCGGAAGCACTTTCAATTGCTTGTGGGAGCTGACGTCTATCCGCTGCACAACTATGTCCATGCCTAGAGCATCTTTTATGTGCAGATAAGGACGCCCCTGTCGCCAGCCTTACAGATTGCTATGGTAGGCTACGGCATTTCAAGTACTCTGCACGACTACGTGGGTTGCTCTGCAAATGTACCCATTTGTCCCTACACCATGCTTACCTTGATGAGGCCCACTTCAAAACAAGTAACAGCAACCTTGACTGCACACTGGTCATGCTCAATGCCACAATAGTTTGATTGATACGCTGCTTGCCTTTCCTTGACCCGTGAAACAGACATACCGTGTCCGCACTGAGCACTCTGCCAGAAAGTTTGAAGGGGTCGCCTGCGGGTCGTACAGTCTAAATAACGTTTAACTGCACTTGTAACAGTTTCTAGTAAGTCAGCAAAATGGCAGAACTGTTGCGGCTTGTTCACCAACATAGTGGAGCATGTTTGTAACATGAGTAAGTAAACGGCATATTTTTCAGAGAGCAAACAATATTACTGTTGCGTAAAACAGTACTGTGGTTGCATGGGCCGCGCTTAAGAATTACCTTCCTCTTGCATGTATTGCAGCTGCGTTTCTCCTGGTTGCAAGCATTCTTCTATTTCATAAATCAGTCATATCCGTACATCCTATTCCTACAGGTAATGGCGTACCATAAAGTATCCGTACCGCTTGTAACGAGAACAGCAAATCAAGCATAAGGGACAAGTTGGCACAGTACTACCATGCCAAAAATGCAGTAGGGTAATGTCATGTACAGAATTCTGTACATACACTGCGACCCACAACAGGGACACTCCTGTGCAGCACTGCAGCTTCACAACACCCTTCTACACCATATGCTGCGCTAAGGACCCTTAACTGCCAAAGTGCATTGTGCTGTGCTAGTAGTGCAATGCAATACTGTACAGAGGGAAGTTCCCATGAAGTGCTTGGGGGGACTCCGTCCGGGAACAAGTCAATACGTGGCATCTATTGAAGTGAGGGCCACTCAACATTTTCCTCTCTCTACCCGTCCCCTATGTATCCCTGAAGGTGCTGGCCCTTCCATACCGGCTTTTACCTTTCAGTCCTTTGGTGGCGTGTGTTACAAAAGCAAAAGAAATAGAAAAGCACTGCAAAAGAAAAAAGTGTAAGTAAACAAAAGCCTTTCAGAGTTCAACAATAGAAGTGCCAATGAATGGAGGCAGGGCACCGCGCATCGTACACTTGCCACAGATTTTGCGCTAAATAAAAGGAGTCAGGGTAGTGTGGAAAACACTACAGTGGAATCTAGAACAAATGCCTCGCTGTTAATAGAGATTGTTGTGCGTGTGACAGTGCTTTTTCCAAGAGCTGAAGTGCACCATACCTACCACAGACATTCATCCTATACTTCCAAAAAGGGCAGCAATGCAATTTATGTAGAACGCGCAAAATCAGAAATGCAGTAATGTTAAGAGGAACGCTTTCTCTGCAGAAAAATGTTTGTGCTATGAAACGTTAAATTACCGTTTTGCCACAAGTTGTAAAAAGGCACAAATTGACTTCTTCACAATGTACCGCACTTTCTCCGTTTCCGGACCAAAATTAAAATCCAAATGAAAAATAACGCAGCGACATGGGTGTCTGCGGACTGGCATAGAAATGCATGCAGGTGATCGCAAACAGATGCATTACCTGGCCAAGTGCCTCCTTCAGCGTAAACGGCAGTTTTCCCTCCACAATCAATAAGAATAATAATGACGTGATTGCACGTCACCTTAGTGTCCCGCAGACAAACCAAAATCAAACACTTCATTGTAAGTACTCCATACAAGTAGAAATGCACATGATACAATCGACTATGACCTGCCACTACACACTGTCTTCCAATCATTGGCAATTAATTTATTTACAACTCCCCCACAAAGCATGCGCTGTGGCTCGTGCAACAAACAAGACAATATAAAGGGCACCTGGCAGAGTCCTGATATGCCCAGGAGTGTACCTGTGTTTAAAAAACTTTCAATCAGGGTGAGAGATCCTCAGACAAACTATCAAGTTTTGAAGCTATTTTATTTTGCCTTCAAAACGATTTTGCACAGATGAATATATTTAAACATTTATAAGACTTTCGCTAAGCACAAAAGTTTTTAGGACAGACATTTCTTTTTCAGTGGAAATACAGGTAAGTATCATCCTCATTTCTTGTTTGAGGAACAGTTTCCACGGTGGTGCACAAGTACACAGTATACAGTACAGGTGAGTGGTGGCTTAGGATTAGACCAACTGCAACCCAGGACATGTCCTGTGGCACAACCCCTCTACATATCTGTTTGTAGATAAGTGTTTTGTACACTTTTCTGTTCAGCACCCCCGGACCTACCACAGTCTAGCCGTTTCTGTGTGCCTCTCTTCACATTTTTAGCAAATTCTGCTCAACGCTTATTGCACAGTGTAAAAGAAAGCGGCATTGCCAATGGCACTCAAATAAATGCCATTTCTACAAAACAACAGTATATTTTGCGACCTCATGATCTCATAGTCGGTGGCGAACATCCCAGCAGTCTCCATAAATTCGCTCATTCTTCTGTTTATAACTCACCTTCCAACCTGTGGCTGTGGACAAGTTACACCAGCATGGTTCCATACTCCTCGTGGTGTTATGCATGAGTACAGGACTTGGCAGTAGGAAAAATCTACATCACTGCGTTCAGCAACCTCTTCAGGTGACGGAGTAACTGTCCACATGACATGTAACCGAAATGTAGACTTCCATAGTGCACCACCACAAAATCAACGTTCGTGATGGAGGCCTCATATCTGCAAAGGCGAACCATCCCGCCAAAACTGCACTCATACTGACAAACCCAGAGAACATCCACTCCTTCCAAACCGAAATTACCAGCAACGTCGCTTTACACACAACACCTGCGCAAATGGTGCACAAAGGTATCACCTATGATAAGCACTGTTCGTCTCTCCATGTCTGCCAACCTCACGACGCAGTAGTGGCCAACAAATATACTGCCCCTTTCCTATCAACCACACCCTAAGCACCTGATATCCTAATTTCCACAGTTCCATTTCCAAGCCCCCCATGCTCATAATGGTAGGATGTGGCACGTGTGCATTCCCAGTTGCAGTGCGGACCACGCCCCAGTAAGTAATACACAATACTTTTTCCATTTCCACTGGCATTTTTCCAGCACTCCCTCATTGGGTGCTGTAAATGTTTCACAGACGCAATCACCAACCACATACAAAACCTCTGCATTGCACACTGGCATTTCTGTACACTATTCCATATTTACCCTTCATCACTCTCAATACACGTTGCGTTTCCTTCCAAAGCACCTCCACCAGAACCTTTTGCTAAACCATACACAATTTGAGCATCCACAAAGATCCTGAGCGCCACCCAGCACACTCTTTGCCATGCACACATCAGTTTATGCCTTGGTCACACCCAGCACAGCACTATGGACCCATGCATGCAACCATGTGCGCAGCTAACATTATCAACAAACGTAACATACGTAGCGGCACTTCCACCCAACTCCCACACACTATAACACAGCGATCCACCAAAACATAGTACTGTTAGCAGAATCTACAAACAAAACACAGCCTCTGCCTCCCCTACCACCTGCCATTCACAAACTATTGTGTCACTGCCAACCTACCCACAACATCTTCACAACATACAACATACAGCATACTACAACAAATCTGCACATACCATAGTTATCAATCACATAGACACTGCACTTCAACCATACCCTCTTCCTTACTCACAGTATACAAACACTTCAGCCTCTGCCCACACTGCACCACTTCCCACTGCATCATCTCCAGCCTTACACCAAATACTGTAGCATATTCCAACTATCACCACAACCATGGAACAAAATACACACTTTTGTACTCACTTCTGCTGCTGTTGCAGGTGCACAATGTGCTGCACAACCATTCTCCAAAGATGACCACCCTTTAAGTAATGCAGAGTCGAAAATGCATTACTGCCGTGTGTGTGCTCAAGCCCTAGGCTCTTCAGTGCATGCTTAGGGTGCACGACCTTCGGGCAGGCACCCAATAGTGTATGCCTTGCACACACTGACCGCTACGTAATGCCACCATGCATGTCACCATGTCACCAACTACTGAAATCCACATACATACCTCTGCCACCAGCACTCCGAGCCAGTCTGCACACCACAATGGAGGCATGCAGCAACAAATAAAGCAGTTACCGTCATGTACAAACAAAGCACTGTGTCCACAACCCTATACACTTTCCTATGCCTACTATAGTCTTATATACTTGCATTCACAAACTATGGTATCACTCCCAACTTAACCACACAATGTTCACAACACTGGCCGTGCTCCAACCAATGTGCACACACCACACTATACAAGCACCACCCTCTACCTGATGCAGAGTCAAACATGCATTGCGCAGTGGGTGTGCTGAAGGCCTACATTCTTTTTGAGTGCATGGCCTATGGCCTTCGGCCATGCACCCAATAGTCAAGTCCTTCAACACACCCACCGCAACATTATGCAAGCATGCATGACACCATGTGCCCTACTACCGCAGTCGACACCCATAGCACAGCCACCCGTGCTCCCACCCAACCTATATCATGTGCAATTCACTCCCCTTCTCAAAATCACCAGCCACCACTGCCATACTTACCCACATTCCATGACCAAAAACATGTAGGACTTTTCACGTTTTAAAAATAAATGAGCATAACAATGACATCTCGGGGAAAATACGAAACATTCAGTGTTGTCACCATTGAAGTGTTTTAAAATGCAGAAGCCCACAAACATCACTACATGAAATACTGTTCACATGCTTCACATGTACTTTTCTAAATGGTACGTTAACATCAAATTAAATTACCTACCTTCGCAGAACGTTATCACACAGAGCTTGTAGGCAACCTTTGCCAATGCTTAGTAGCTGTAGCCTTGCAAATGCATATGTGTTTGTGCAGTGCAACTTCAGCACTAAATGACATGGAGACTTATCCCCCCCTCAGTCTCATAGGCAGACGCTGTGTCATGGTCGTACGCTTTGCCACTTGTCTACACTGGTGGATCACGTCAAGGAGTCACGTAGCTGTCAAGTCAGTGGATTGGTCGAAGCCCAATCAATGTAATCACCTACCAGGCCACTATATAGACAAACTACTTCATGTGTGCAATGCTGTCTCCTGCTACCTGCCGTAGAGAGACATACTTCACCTGCCACTGTAAAAAGCAGTCCTATCTTTCACCCAAACCTGTGCACTACCCTACTTGCTAAATCTGTAGGTTTGGCAACTCACCACGGAAAGAGGTCGCCAAACAAGTCACCGCATAAGCTATTGGTCCTTTACGACAGCTGCATCCATTCACCACACAAGGCAGTCCCCTGTCGAGGTACCCGCCAATTGGCACTATAAGCACCAATGCAGCAGGCACACCTCTGTCTTCTTCCACCTCATTAGATATATCACAGAAACCACTTCTCACTCCCCCACCCTTTCCATCCCTTCTGACCGGAAACACATGCCGTACGGTACATTTTCCAGTCCCTTTCACTGCTGCGATGTCCTCCAATACACCATGGCACTGATAACGCAAAGCATGCTTCCCTCCAGCCAACCACCGGCCGCATCCAATGTTCACCGACATCACGGTGTACTGCAGGCCAATGATACTACGGTCCACGGAACGAAGAGGAAATGGGTCCGAAGAGCGGACCCAGATATCACACATTTTTTGGGAGGTACATTCCAGTTCTTTCCAACAAAACTACAGGTCGGATTTCCACTGAACACACAAAAGCACGCTTTCTGACCCAAGCCCCCGCTCCTGCCCCATTCAATGGGGAAAACAAAAATATGGGACCCCCTATAACTTTTCCCCCCCTGCACAAAACCTCACCCAACTTGGTGAATACATTCAGAGCCGGCCATATACTTTTTTTGCAATGTTTGGTGAGGATTCCTCCAGGGAGAGCGAAGTTATAAGCCGACGAAAAAGTGTTCTTCCAATGAGTTTAGTAACTTAACCATAACTACACGGCTGCTACCACGGGCCGTGTAATAAAATAGGCAAGCACATTAAACCAAAAAAGTAGGCTAAAACAAACACTGTTCTGTAAAGCCAGGTCTGGGATTCTTCCCATTGAATAGATAAAAAAAGTACAAATAATGCCAACCTGTCTCTTGTAGTCTCGCATACTGTCTCTTTCTTTACAACCGGCCAATCTTACACCCCACAATCGATCAAAAATGTGCAGCAGAAATTCCACAATAAATAAAATGTTGTGCCCCAAAATTACCTTTTTTAATGCTGCAACATTTTCCATTGCATGCCGCAATATCCTGCAGGGTCTGAGAAGTTTAATGCAATGTATAAGTGTCACATCACAGAAACACAGTCATACACACACGCTCTACCCTGTTAATGTGACCATACACGCATGAGTACCCCTGGCAACCCCAATAAGATTGCCTGGACCTCCAAAACACATGCTCACAATAACCCCAGAACAAACCCACATTAATCGTCTTTCGTACCACGTGCACAAAATAATTGTACACGGGATGGCAGAGTCTATGGACTCCTGTAAAGATATGGACATTGGCCCTCATTACGACCCTGGCGGAAATCGCGGTGCAAAATGCACCATGGAGCACGGCGGAAAGCTGCCGATAGCGCCATGGGGGTTGGCGGATTTTCCGCCCCATTCCGACCTTGGCGGGGCGGTAAATCCCCATCCCCCATTTTACCCTTCCCCATTTCCATTTTTGCCCCATAGGGTATAATGGGAGTGGGGAAGGCGTTAATTACGCCACCGTAAAATACGGTGGCGTAATTAACAACAAGGTCCCGTAGCGCCATGGATTTCTCCGCCCGGAAAAACCAGGCGGAAAACGCTCCATGGCGCTACGGGAACTCGTAGTAGGGCGGACGGGTCCGCCGCGAATAACGCTGGCGTAAACCCACTCCGCCAGGGTCGTAATGAGGCCCATTGTCTCTTAATCACAATTAACATGACTACCTGGCATGCAAGCGCCATTAGCATAGATGGCAAGCCAAGTCAAAGGAAAACTGAAATGTATGCACTTTGTGCCCACAGGGAGAGATTATTTATTTATCCTGATTGCATTTCACTGTGGATTCTAGGTACCCAGGGCACCTTTGGCAGTTCACCTCTGCAGCAACCTGCAACATTCCCAAAGCAACATTACAACACAGAACATATTAAGAACTGTGATGGCATTGAACAGGCTTTTGTAGCCTGAAGAACATCATTTCAGTTCCGCCACAGGAAGGGGGGTATATTGGATCCTTGCAAGAAAACCTGAGGAAGATGCGCAATACAGTAGTCTGGTGCTGTATACTGCATAATCTTATAATAGGTTGGCAGTTGCCCATTCTGCACCTGGAGGAGAATGACTGTAATGGGTATAATGGCTTTGGGTCTCATTACATGTTTGGCAGTAAATCTGCCAATTTAGTGCTAAAACCGGTTACTATTACCGCAACTCGATACTGTGGAATCACCATGGGAGTACAAGTGATAATTCCGCCACAGTAATTGCACTGCTTTTTAAAGCTAAAGTAGAGGATTTATCGCCGGCCTTTTTCTGGAGGTGAATCCTCCACTTTTTCTAAAAACTGCAATAAAAGTGACGATAATTCCATCAATGCTGAAAAAGTGGTAACAGAATTGCCACTACTTTTCTACTGCTACACTAAACTTGAAATTAGGTCATTTGTGTGTTAATATCGCAATAGGAATGTCTGGCCTAGCAGATTGCATGTTTGCAATCATAATTTGTGACAAGTGTTTGAGGGTGTTGAAATGACTTTAAGACTCTGGTGCCACCTGAGAGACAAGATGGGATTGTTTAAGGGCAGTGAAGAGAGGGTCGCAGGAATGCGCCTCCTCACCCACATGAACATGACAGGCCGAAGAGTCAAGAACGCTAGAAGTCACTCCTCCTTTTTTGGACAAATCTCAACTGCACCACTAGCTGGCACTTATACAGGGAGGTATCCCCTCAGACAGCCATTCCAACCATATCCAGTGCATATCCTTTCAGATCCAGGGAACCCGACGGAGATCGTGGACCCGAACACTATAATGGACTGCATTGATTAAATGCTGAGAAAACACTGAGCTGACGTCACTAATGACACCACAAGGTATTAATGTTAGTCATGAAGACCACTTGCATCCCTGCACAGCATTTCACGAACACACACTCGCGTACACAAAGAACATGCTTACACAGTTCTGTCGAGAGAGGACAGATACATATACATACTTTTAAAGCTTTTATCATTTTTCTCATTAGCCAAATACAGTAACACTGAAACGCAAAGCAACAAGAGATCCTGAGCAAGCTTGCAGATGCTTATGGCAACTTACTCTATGTAACTACAGGAGTATATATGGAGCCTGACAGAACCACGCATGACTAACTTATATGTAACATAGCACAGTATGAGCATGTAGAAATCCCATTATAAGTCTAAGGAAAATTACAGAAGGCCTCAAGCCGCAGAATACCAGACAAGGGAAGCCGGCTTAGGCTGCATGAAGTTAAGACGAAGCTCACAGCCAAGGTCAGAGATAAACAATCACTTTCCAAGCTTCAAACGACAAGGGACCATGTGCAGGAAAACAGAATAAATCCTCATAAATGCAGACCCAAAGAGATCAATTCTGTGGTCCATAAGCACCTGATGCAGCCAAACTAAACAATGGGCATCCACCCGTGGTGGGAAGACGAGTCATTCTCAGCAACAGAGACAAGAAGTGAAACAAGTGTTGCAACGTGGAAACACACTCTGATAAGCAATGTTGGTCTTCTACCAGATACAATTGGGAAACATAGTCACTTCACATCACATTGAAGAGGTGTGCGGAGGGCTGAGAACCGAAGTGGATCCCAGGCCAGGGGAGACCAGATTTAATTAATCAAGAGACAAAAATCAAGGGGTGGATGGCAAAGGCCAAGGGCCAATGGTATGTCCACAACCCTGCAACAATGTAATAGATAGTTTCTTGGGGACAGGACAGGTCAGCCACCTGACATGCGAGGGCCAGTAGAATGACTCCTATATGGGCTAGATATTGGTGATACAACTCTAAGCACCCAATCCGTATGGAAGTTTTTTGGGGGAGGGCTCAGGTGACGATCCCATTTGAGGACAAAACTGTGGAGCACATCTTGGGGAGTGGAGATTTTGGGAGAGTTGAGATTGTCCTGTATGATCCCTGTCGGTTTTGTGCAATAAGCGACAGTTTGACTTGCCCTTGGCTGAGTCCTCCATGGTTCCGGGGAGAGGGTTGTTGGGACCTCAGGATAGCAAAACCCCAGACCACTGGCATACCGGTCTCGAATCAGCAAGTTGGTAGCAGAGGAGTGGGTTGAGCTACGCTAGTTCGACATGAAGCCGACTCTCCTGCCTCAGAGCCTGGAGGGCTGCGGAATGCCTCGTGGGTTTCGAGAAGACAGGGAAAGCGCACTCCGTGTAAAGGCTTTCAGGAACCAGCCTGGGAAATATCCTTCCCGCGGTCCATGAGGATTCCAGCAGACCAGAATGGTGGTGTGGCAGCTTTGGGAGACATGGCAGCCAAGCGGTGTCAGCAGATCACATAGTGTAAGTATTGACTCAGCCACACAGCAATTGAGGGAAAGTAACGGGTGGTGAGAGGGTGGTATTGAGTATTGTTGAGTACCTTTGGAGTATTGTCGAGTATTGTTTAGCATTGACAAGTCTAGTAGGGACAGGAGCAGAGTTAGATGTCATTTTTGTGGGTAGGGCCCATTCAGTTTCGAGGTAAAAGGTTCTGGTGAACAACCTAGACTATTGACTCGGGGGCCCGGATGACTGAATTTATGTAAATGTTGGATTTCCTGTAGTTTGGAGGTTTTAGCTCTGGTCATAGATGATGGTATCCCTGTAAGGTTTAGCGAAGGGAGCTGACCTAGATTGCGTAACATGATTCATCTGGTTAAGTCTCGCGGAGGCATTTTATCTACAAGGCGATGCTGTAGGTACAGATCGAACACAAGAGAATATTGGTATCCCCTGATAGGCAGGAAGACAGCTGTGGGTTTATGTTGGGGTTGTGCATATTTTTGGGCAACAGGATTGAAGCATTGTGCACGCTGTAAGTGATCTTTAGCACTACCTTGCTTAGTGAGTTGGTGACGACAACCCTTAGGTCTGTGCATAGGAATTGGAGAGCGCAGGGTTTTGTGGATCCGGTGTAGAGAAACCTGAGATTGACAAGGGAGGGTGTCCAGTGGTAGTGCACGGAAGGTGCATGTGCAAGATTGGTGGTTGTGCCTGAGGGGGTAGAGAATTGTGGAAGGGCGGTGAGCAGAGCACGCCTGACGGGTTGTTGTGGAGCCAGAGAGGCTCAAAGAAAGGTGAAAGAATTACCATTGCACTGTATTTTTTTCCCTAAAAGCGGATTGTTGAAAACCTCGACTTCAGGTCAGTAAGAGTAAACGCAATGTATCAAGGGAAGTGCAAGGTTGACACACCCCTACAGCACCTATGTAAGACCCTTCCATCCTATAAGGACAAGAATTGTAAATATAGTGCACAATGGACTAAAAGCACCAAGGGTAAATCGGCTATGCCATGGCCACAATGCAGAAGTTTCTCCAAGAATATGCAGCAATCACTACTGACACACTTACAGGACACTTAAGGGGAAGAGGTTAGCCAACCGCATGGCAATATTGGGGCTGTGGTGGATGTTTCAGGAGAGCGAGGGGGAAGTGGTGAGGCATCAATAGATGCTGAGCCAAAAGGAGGCACCAGGACTGGCGTCCCCACCCTCCGCTTCCCCACCCTGTCCTGCAAGCGATGGCGGAGGACACATATGATGAGCAAGGGATGCACCCACTACAGATGCAAAAAGCAGCAGAATGGTATTCAAATCCAGTATTTCAACCTCTGTCATATACCAAGGAGGAGGGGCAGAAATGGGCCGGGCAAACGACTAGAGGAACGAGAACGAGCAGAGAGGTGCCGAAGGACATGAAGGAGGGTCTAGAAGGTGTAGCCATGAACAAGTGGGTAGGGGGACAGATTCTTCTAAAACTAGAGGAGAAGAGAACAGGAGAAGCAGCAGGGGTGAACAAAGAAATGGAAGGCCTTCCGGAGAGCAGTGAAGCAAAGGAGTGGGCAGAAATAATGGAGGAAGTAGACAGAAGAGAGAGGAAAGCAGAAGAGAGACGCAAGACAGCGCACAGAGCCAGGCAAAAGGAGGAAGAGAAAGAGCAGTGAGAAAGTAAGAAAAGGGAGCTTGCGGAGAGAGAGAGAGAGAGAGAGAGAGAGAAAGAGAAGAACATGAGAAAGTAAAGCAAGTGTTCGTGGATAGTGGATTTTCTTTTTTGTAGATACAGGGGCGACTAAATCCTGCATCTGAGAGGGGAAATACAGGCTGTCAGGTGATGCCACGAATACTCAAGGATTCTCTGAGGCTGCAGGTCACCTGTCGGCCATTTTGGGAGATCATCTCTCCAATGTATAGCACTTCTTTCTTCCAGAAAGGGTGGAGGCAATACGCAGGACAGCAAAACCAACAACAGTCAAAGAGATGCAGCAGTTCCTAGGGTTATGCAATTACTGTAGGACATGGGTCTTCGATTACAGCACTTACACCAGGCCCCTACTGAGTGCACTGAAGGAAGCACAAAAAGGGGACAAGATGATATTATGTATGACAGAAATGACTGGGGCATTCAATGAGCTGAAGGAAGCGATATGCACGGCTCCAGTGTTAGGGATCCCAGACTATAAAAAGGAATAATTTTTGTTCTCACACTCTGATGGGGTAGTGATGACAGCAGTACTGACCCAGAAGACAAGCTTGGGCACAAGCCAGTAGCATACTCCAGTTGGAAGTTAGACCCTGTGATGAGAGGACATTATCCGTGCGAGCAAGCTTTGGCTTCAGTCGCATTTGCAGTGGACAAATCGGCGAGTATTACTATGGGGTGCAGCTCCACTCTTTATGTGGAAATTGCCCTCTTTGAAATACTGGAGGGACCAAAGAGCACACAGACAACACAAAGAGCATCAAGGTATCAGGTGTTACTATTAAAGGCACCAACCTCTACACACGTGTCCCAACCATACTAATATTACATCCCGTTAGGGAATAAGACTAAGAGATCGTTTTGCAAGGATAGCAAAGTTTATATAATAGAAATTCCAGCAAAGAACTCTGCTGCCCGAGAGCGCTCTGCCAAAAATTACATGGGCAGCACATTAAAAGGACCAAGTGCATCATCAGTGACGTTATGACATACAGTGAAAATTCACATCAGGGATTGGTGAGGACGTATAGATTGGCCCGCTCCATAGGGGATGCCAGGCGCTAATTGGCTGCTTCTCCCCAGTCCATCTTGGCACACGTGGGTCAGCTGGGCTCATCCTTGCGGTGAAGGTCAGGGCAAATGTTAGCAACAACCTATCTAATCTAGGCTACATAGCAGGAACTAAATAGTCATTGGGCATGGCAGGCACCTGAACATCATATGAAAGGGGTGTCAGTGAGCAAGAGGAGTAAAGTAATGTCATAGTGATCCCCACATTCAGGGCATTCTTAATACTGCAGTTCCCGCTCCCAATGTCTCCCACGGGGGTTTGATCTCTAATTTATCCCTCTCTGATACCTCATGTTACAACATACGTGTGTTACTCTTGCGGCGATATACAGTCATGCGAGCACTTTGATATGTGGTGGGCACCTCGACGGGGTTAGGGTCTGCGGGTCTGGTCGGTGAAGGGTGGCATGCTCTGGCCTAGGGATGTGGGGGTCATTGGCTCTGATCGCAGTTTGGGGAGATGGATGAGTGCAATTCACAGGCCTGTTACTGTCTCACATTCCTGGATTTGATAGTAAACATTCGCAACAAGAACGGGACAGAATGAGAATGGACTTCCGTGGGAACAGGGCTCGTGTGGAGCTGGCCTGGTGAGCTGATGGTGGGGGCACCCCTGTGTGAACTCAGGATGTGCGCGCTGCAGCTTTCAGCGTGTTTGCTCTGGGCCTACTAATAAAATGGCGTTTGGTCATAATACAAAATGGAGTCAACGGGCTGGGGCATGGCGGGTTCTATTCACCTACTTCTGCATGCTGTTGGGCTTCTAGATGCTGCCTAAAGGTGGGGGCCACACCCCCTTATGTATGTTTGGAGTTTATTCACTGTGATTGGGACTTAGGGGATGGGATAGGACCATTTCCTACACAACACTATCAAACCCAGCTCTCGGGGTAGGGAGGTGCAGACTTGTCAACCCAGTGACCTTTTTTGCTGACATGCTACAAGAAGGTGACTGCACACTTGACTGCACAGCGAACTTACAAGAATTCAGTCACACTTGCATGGTACAGGAGGACACAATTGAGGGAGGAGACATGCTCTATATGGACAGATCTTTGACAATTGACCAGACAGATGGGGTCAGACATACTGGGACAGCTGTGGTAAGGTTAAGGGATGATGGAACAAGTGAGGTAGTGGCCAGCACACGATTGCCGTCACACTATTCAACACAAACAGCAGAATTAGTATCCCTAATATTGGCATTGGAGCACAGCAGAAAAGGGAGGTGACAATTTACTCAGATTCAGCCTATGTGACATTCACAGTGCATTCAAGGCTGTCACAATGGATGAGGAGGGGTTTTAGAAGCGCTGATGGGTCACCAGTGCAGCCTGCACTCCTATTGGGCAGACTAGTAGACGTCATACATTATCCTGAGCAATGAGCAATAGTGAAATGCCAAGCACACACACGAGGGGAAGACCCTGTTTTAAGGGGTAATGAAGCAGCCGACGCTGCATATTTTGGAGAAATTGTAGAAATTGAGGCCTCATCACATCCCTATGATTATGCAAAGACAATAATACTCAAGGAGGGATACAATGTATTACCAGCAACCCAAATCATGGAGCTGCAGGGAACTGCACCCAGGGAGGAAAAGGACTTGTGGCTCAGGAGGTGAAGTAAAGTATCTCCAACAGATGCCCTATGGTGGCAAAACAACAAAGGGAAGGTGGTTATGCCACTTGCATTGTTGCACACAGCACTGACACAGCTACATTATCCAATACATACAGGGAAGGAGGTGCTTGATGCCCATATTGGAGAAACATGGTTCTGGCCTAATTTGGCAGATCACGTGGCCGAATTCATAAGTAATTGTTTGACATGTAAGCAATTCACTGCAGCTAATACATTGAGAGTTGTGAGAAATGTGAGTAACTCAGAAAAAGAAGCTGTTAAATAACTAGCAGATAACAACATACTCATTAAAAGAGCTGACAGAGGAGGCATAGTCATTCTTAACGGAATGCCTGAGCCAACTCGAAAACACAAACTACTACATAACACTACCTGAAGACCCCACTAAAGAACCTCAAAAAATCATAGAAATGAAATCGTTGAAAAGCACAAGAAAGAGGCTGGATGTGCAAGAACGAAGCGGAATACCTGACCAACACCAAACCAGCTATACCTATGTTCTATTGCCTCCTTAAAATTCACAAAACTCTAGACAAACCACCAGGGAGACCAATAGTCTCAGGCATAAATTTGGTGTTAGAACCCCTGTCCAAATTTGCTGATCATTACCTGAGAGGACACGTCAAAATGATGAAATCGTACCTTAGAGATATGACCGACGAAATCAATAAATTTGAGAAACTTGAATTCAATCCTAACACCTCGCTACTGATGGGTCTAGACATAATTTCGCTGTACACAAACATCCCTTAACAAGCCACCCTCGACACAGTAAAAGAGCTACTCCTCAGCAGATTGGAGAAGGACCCAGTACCCACATCTTTCATTATGTGGCGCATAGAACTGGCACTAAAGAAAAACTACTTTGAATTTCAAGGAAAATGTTTCCAACAAGTAGAGGGTACAGTCATGGGAGCCACGATGTCCCCTAGTCTAGCCAATCTATACATCGAAATGTTCGAGAAAAGTAAAATCTATGACGAAGACAACCCCTTTAAAGAGAACATTAAAATCTGGACCAGATACATAGACGATTTACTAATCATGTTAGAGGGCTCCAAGGAGATGGCGAATGAATTCTTTACATGGCTTAATACCCAAAATCCACATTTAAAATTCACCATGACTCTTAATAATCAATCCTCCAATATTCTGGACTTGACCATTTTCCATGAAAACGGCACTCTAGAGGTTAAATCATACCATAAAGCTACAGACAAAAACTCCCTCCTTGACTACAAGAGCCACCATGTGAAACACCTGATGGACAATTTGCCATTCAGCAAATTCTTGAGATCACAGGCAGAAATATACAAACAAGAAGCAGACAGTTTAACCACCAAACGGACAAAAAGAGGATATCCGAAAAGAATTGTGAAAAAAAACAAAAAACTAGCATATAATAACAACAGAGACGCACTCCGAGAAAAGAAAAAGGATAAACCAAAAGAAGAAAGAATGGTCTGTGTCAACACTTTCACGAATCAGAGTCTGAAAATCAGAAACATCATACAAAATCATTGGAAAGTCTTCAAGAATTCAAAGACTCAATTCCAACCCCCAATTTTTGCCTATAAAAAAAGCACCTCAATAGGCAATTGGGTAAGTAGCAGTAAACTGAAAACCAAGCCCACCGCCACCCCCAGTATTACTACACAATGGGGAATTACCCCAACCATGGGACATCACCCATGTGGTAGATGCGGGGTATGCAAGCTCACTAGCAAAAGCAAAGAGATTGATATAGGTACAAACAAAAAATGACAGCAAAATAATTGTTCTAACTGTAATACAGACCATGTGATTTAACTCATCAAATGCCCTTGTTGCTTACCATATGTGGGAAAAACTAACAGAAAAATTTAAATGTGCATCATTGAACATCGCAGCTGTCTCAAAAACAGAATAGACTAAGCCACAATGGTGAAACATTTCATAAAGAAAAACCATGGACATGAGGACTTCACCTGGACAGTATTACAAGTCATAAAAGGAAATAACCAACTACTCAAAGAAGAAAAACTCTTCAAGAGAGAGCAAGAAATGATCTACAGAACGAAAAGTGATTCTAAGGGTCTCAATGAAGCTATCGAATGGCATAAAATAAAAAATGAACAGCCTGCTTCTCCACACCACCATGGGAGGATCCACTTATCCAACCATGCATCACTGGAATTGTGGCTGGCATACAGAGGAGTATAATGAACAACCGGTTACACTTACAGTAACTAATTATACACGAAAATTGTTTGAAAATCCATGCCGGTGAACACAGACATCCAATATGCCAATTGAACTTGGAGTAACAAGATTGCATTGTCCTTTTCCATGGAGGGTTCCACAATTGGATCTAAGAAGATACCAAGTCTTATATAATTTGTGAGCATCCTCACCAAGATAATACATAATACCATGACAAAATGGCTGTATGCTTGAAACAAACAGATAAGCAACAACAACGGACTCAGCCCTCCGCATTACCATGAGAAGGTACATCACTATGGAAACAACATGCATCCTCACTGCAGAACGTGAAGGACGAGATTCAAAGCTCTGTGAGGTTCATCTCCAAAAACCAACAGAAGCAAAAGCACAGTGCTCGCAAAACATAATCACTTGATGCACAGAGACACCGGACAAGGACAGTGACCTACAGATCCTGATCCACGTAGATAAAAGTAAAGCTCACATTCAAATGCCTCGGCAGCGAGTACTAGCGAACACTGTATGAGCGCACTAAGACTGACAGAGCTTAATCCGATATTCTCTGTCACCCGATAGTGTCCACATTGAAGACCGAGAGCCATTCTCAGACAAAAACACCACGGCATCCGATACGAGATGATACTCTTCATAAGACTCCCCTGAGCCACAAAGGGAAAACGCAAGGCTGGTATTAACAACCTGTTTAACAACATCACAAATTATAACAAGGCATAGTGATATTACAATCCGGCAACATACCAAGCACTCTGCATTGTATTTCAGAACCACGATTATGAACCAACCAAACCGCAAGCTGGAATGTTGGATCATAGGGACCAAATAAGACCACAACAACAGGTGGGCCACACGTACCATACCCTTCTAAAAGAAACACTCCCATAACGAGTTGGTCTATAGCTGAGTAACGTAGTTACAAGTAGCACTGAACTAGAAATGGGGACCATAAAAGAATGAAAATTATGCTTTTTTTCAGATTACAAGTCTTCCTAACAATAACAACCAGTATTGTTCGCCCCACCGATCCGCTTCAGGTAACTACCTGTAATTAGGTTCAAGGTTCAATGTATGAACTGTAATAGATTATTAGCACTTATAGCTTACACGATTTTTGTTTGTTTTTATCCTGACAGACCAAGAGTTAACAAAATACTTACCAAAGCCTGGTGACATTCTAATTACTGCTGCATAAGTGACTATATGGTGAAGGCTCCTGATGAATGTTTGCTATTAATGAGACAATGAACAGAAACATGTTGAGACCATAACCTTTTGTATTAGCACATGTGGAAAGGACGAACTAGAGGATAAAACACACCTAAAAGCCGTGTTCCTAGTAATATGAACTGACTATCACTATATGTTTCAAATAATTGATAACCTCCAGTGTCTTTGCACCAAATATTTTCACCTCGTAATTCATTGATGAATATAATCACTAACGATTTGTAAACTCACAATATATGTATGTTTTAGAATAATTTTGTATAAGAACAAACAGATTTTAGAAATGTTTTAAGATCAATTAAGTATCCTTGAGCCTCTTGAACTGTCAGGCAACCGCCTCTATCTCAACACTAGATACTTTCTGTATTCCATCCTGGTAATAGATAGAGACAGCACTTTGTTATTTGCTTAATTAGTGCAAACCGGGATTTCTCCATTATTATTATGAGTTTTGAGAGGAGTCATACCTCGCCCAGTCGGTCCATTTCAACACCTCCACATCGACTATGTCAACATGATCCAAGTCTGCCAAAGGTACCGCTAGATGATAATGGTTGTATGCCCATTTTCCCAGTGGTTCGAGGCAGGCCACTGTTCTCCTCCTGATGCCCTTAGAGCGGCGAAATGTCTGGTCCCGGAAGTGATCCCACGAGTGGGCGTGTGTGAGGTCCTGTGGTCTGACAACGGCCCTCATTTCGCCAACAAGATGTTCAAGCACATTACATTGTTGCTAGGCATCAAACACAAATACTCCTGTGCTTATCACCCACAAGCAAACGGGGTGTGTGAACGCCTCAACAGCCTGCTTAAGGAATCAATGGCCAAAAACAAAGAAGAGTACCAATAAGAATCAGCTATATTGTCTGCTTCTAGCCCTGTTCACATTGCACAACAAGCCCGGGTCCGACCAACATTTAACCCCACACGTGGTGGTGACAGGACGGCACATGCAACTTACCCTGGCTCCTCCCACTGGGGTGGTCAAAGATGTTCAGGGTACTCTGGATGTATTGGGTCAAGAAATGTATGAGCATTTTACTTCCTTGATTGTTAGTGCCTCTTTTACCTCTCGCCAGATACGACACCAGGGAGGCCCTGAAGCCAACGGAGAAAGCAGCAGTTTCAACAATGCAGATGACTTACTTAAGCAGCTGCCTGTATTTCCTGGGGACAGTGTCTTCCTCCGCAACTTCACCCAGCACTGGGACACATCCGGATTCATGGGCCCCCACACTGTAAAAGTGATAACTGAAAGAGTGATAAAACTTGAAGGGAAAACAGTGTGGAATCACATGAATGACGTCAAGCCCTACAAAGCTGTGGCCTCACCTGGCAACGAGATTGACACGGCCAACAATTGTCAGCAAGCGGTACAAGGAGATCCTTCAGAACCTGCTCTGCAGAGTAAAGGACACTCAATGGTTACTCGCTCATGGGCAGCAGAATCAGGGCAAGGACTTCCTACACATCCAGAGTGAGGGTACACTGTCTGTTATTTTTCTCTCTACACACATTCGTCGAGAAAGTGCTACTGTCTTATTGCATAATTGCTCATGTTGCCTAATGATTCACAACCTGATACTTTTTCGGGCCAATTTGTCCACTTCATTAGAAGTTCCAACAGATTTCGAGCACGTCCTCCTAGTATGTACTACTACGTTTTCATAGCATATTTGGCCCAAGCTTACCCACAACTCAAACGAGGAAACCCATCTGTTCTCGAAGTACTCAGATACCTAGAATTAGAACTATGTGGGAACAGCTATTTATATTTGCAATGTCTGACTATATGATCCACAGGGCTTAACCTAACACCACATTAACCTAATAACGCACAGTTTTGTGCATTTCAGACGGGCAACTGCTATCTTCAAGCTGCACAAAGATCCAGCAGCACAGGTAAATGGGAGAAATATTTTAAAATATGCTTATTTTGTCATATCTTTTATTCCAAAGTGGGGTTCTGGTATTTATCTTTTGGCGAGTATTTCTTGTGACTATTGAAACCGCTGTATACTCTACTAACATTACCCCAACCCCAGCAGCGACCATGTCAGGTGGTCAAGAGAGCACTGTAAGCACGGTAAGCAGAGGTAAGTGCAGTGCTGACACAGACATGGGGGTAGACCTATAACTCACCGACACTGCTCCAGTGTCTAATAACATGTGGTATAAAAACACATGACCAAAGTAGGCATGGAAACTTCTGGGGAGAGCTGTTATGTCTTATCACTAATCCTCTATGCTGTCATTGCCTCCAGAACGTTCATACCAACTGAAATACCAGCAGCAAGAACACAGTGCCTCATGTACCTATCCATGGTTACAACCCGAGGAAAGTTCCTAGGGAAAACAGCAACATTAAGATGGATGTCTCAAACAACATTCCCGTATGAAGATAGTTACATAAAGACACTTGACATGATGAACAATTATTGGCAGTTAGACCAAGCTATACAGTACATAACTGATGGCCCACAGGGCGAGATGAAAACAATAACTCTAAAGAAACTGCCCTGCCAGAAGAGGGGGTGAAAGAAATAGGAGGAGAACCAGGATGTTGGGAGAGGCCACAGATGCTTGTGTATAGCCAAGTATACAAAGAGGAGGGATGGAAAGACGGAGTAGTAGGAAGCAAAGCACACACCCTAGTAAAATCACCAGTGAACACAGTGCAAGGAGAAAATGACAAGTGCCTGAAATAATGGGATTCAAGTGCCAAGTTGCTCACCTGAGTAGACAATGAAGCTGGACCGATGCCCATAATGCCACTGAAGAAGCCAGCATTGTGTTACAAGAATGAAGGCTCAGTAAGAGTTGGAGATAACATAGGAGGTCGGTACACAGAAAAGCATCCGGCAATGAAGGTCGGTACTGCAGTCCTGATGGGTTATTAATAGGCATGTGGATCCAAGGCATATGAGAAGCTGCCAGCCAACTGGGGAGGGGCTTGCTCATTGATCATATCAATAAGCCATCACTGGTAGTGCCCCAAAGGTCATAAAGATAGATGACTTCCCGAAGATGGATACTAACACGTGAAGGAAAAGGTCCATGGGAGTAGAAGAAAAGGGAAGAAAGAAATGGTCCTTGGTAGTGAGTAGCGTAAAGAGAGACAACTATTTCTCATCAGAGTCAGAAGCATCCCTGGATGAGGTACCACCTGAACATAGATTATTCAGCAGGACAGAAATGTTTTTCGTGTCAGTGGTTCCAGCTGTCCAGACATATACAAACGCAAAATGGCTGCAAATAACCAGATGGGAGCTGATGCTGACAAACTCTACAGTAAACGGGTTCAACGCAATAAAAGAGCTCCGAGCAATAAGATTGATGGCACTCCAGAAAATATATGTTCTGTATCTCCTCAAAGCAATAGAAGGAGGAGTTTGCAAAACATAGAATTGTATATATATCATTACCCTCACCCCATCCTTTCCCTGCCTCCTCCTTCCCCCTTCCTTTCACTTCCTGTCTGTCTTGTATGTTTTATGTTTCCCTCCCCCTTCCCTGAATTATCCTTAAAAATAACTTTTATTCCTAATCTATGTTTAGCCTAGATACAATGCAACATTTTTTCGCCTCAACAAATTCAAACCTTTCAGTTTTGACCTGTATGCAAATTGTGGTTATGTTATTATTTCTTTCCATATAATAGAGAAACATGCATTAGTATGTATCCTTAATAAAATAAGCTTTAACATAAAAAACAAATTGGACCTCCCTCATGATCAACATCTATCATATAGAGAAACTGCTGTCTTTTAGGAAGAAAATTAAATCCTTGCGATCCTAGGCTTTACAATTAGCAGAAATGCTGCCCCCATTAGTTTGAGCGATGAGGTACCCATGGGTTGAAGCAAAACCCAGTAACAACAGTGATAACAAAACAAAAAAGTATAGGACCGGTATAGAAGCTAAGGCGCTGAATCAGATAATCTGAAAAGTATCCAATTTTAATGAAATCAACAGTGATATGAACATAATAATAGTATAGACATGTGCATGTGAATTGGTGATGTTAGTAGAGTGTAAAAATCTTGTATCCCATTTTTTGTTGACCGTGCAATATAGTGCTGAATGCACCGTATCTAACAAAACATGTCCATTAATCAAATATCAACGTATATTATATCGATTATATGATGTCCAGAATATAATATCCAATTTATAGCCTACATAGGTATAAATGCACATCCTAAGGTCAGGTAGAATACAGATTCTAAGTCCTCTTGGTACCTTATTGTGCTCATACTATTTCATAACTGTCCCACTCTCCTGATAATTATTAATTTCCCTAATTTATAATCTTTCCAATCTAACACATTTTTGTCTGTGTTTCTGATTGCTCTGTAAAGTGTGGAAAGCATTACTAATGCTGCCGCGTGTAGCAAGTAAAGACTCAAAATCCTCCTCTCTGTTGGTTTTATAGTCCACCATCTTAATGGGCAGCTATTTTGGTACTGATAAAGTTAAAAACAAAAGAGAAAGGGATGATAACCACAACCTTTTCTCTTTTGTAGATAACAAAACAAAGACTGCCATCCAGGAACCATTCAGCTGCCTAACTCTGTCAAAGCCCCTCCATCACAGGGCCAGGTATAAGCACCATCGACCAGCTGAGGCCTTGAGACTGAGGCCCTACTATGGGCCTTGCCTCCAACCACTAGGTCAGTGGTCCTCAAACATTTTTGGCCTGGGCCCCCCCGACCAAATTTTGGCCGGGCCGGTTTCCCCCATGAATTTTCTTTTAATGATGGGTTAAAATGTTGCATTTTAGAGCATACTTTAAAAAGCCAAACAGTTTGCAATTGGCACTGGGGGGCCCAGGGGACAGGCATGATATTTTTTACTGGACTATGATAGATGACCAGTAAAAAGATACCATCCATGTCCCCTGGGCCCCACAGTGCCCAACACAATCAACATTGTGTTAGGCACTGTATGCAAGGCAATGCAGAGGCAAGGGGGAAAGCATGGTATTTTTGACTGGACAGTTATGATAGATATCCAGTAAATAAAATACCACTGTATGCAAGGCAATTGGGGGCCACAGGGAAAGCATGGTATTTCTGACTGGACATCTATGATAGATAGCCAGTAAATAAAATACCATCCCTGTCACCTGGGCTCCACTGCGCCTCAGAAGGAGAGCTGATTTTGGCAGGTGAGTAGGGGAATATGCCTTTGTTGTACAACCCTCCTTTGCCCGTCTACCCCCACTCACCAAAATCAGCTCAATGGACCAAAACAAACACACACACATTCACACAGCAATCACTCTATAATTCACACGAACACCCATCACCACACACTCACTCATAACACAAGCATACACACATCCATACACATTTAAATAAATAATAAATAAACATAAACGTACCTTCTACAGGGACTTGCACGTGGGTGCTAAAATGCCCTGTTCCAAGTTGCTCTGCCGTATGTGTGAGGAGACACATACAGACATGCAGTGCCCCCTCGCACATACAGACATGCAGTGCCCCAGCCAGTATTTCCAATGAGCTATGCAAGGCTGGCGAAGCAAAACGCCCCCAGCATTGCATGGCTCATTCAGCATGTGCGGCTGGGGAACTGAATTGAACTGTCAAAGGGTAACAGTGTTTCCCTTGGACAGTTCAGCCAGCCCAGGAGCGCTCCCTTAGCTGGAAAAAGCAGCTGAGGGAGTGCTCAGTCACTGGACTGGCTCCTCGGCTCATCCATAATGGGAGAGGAGGCACTGGGTGGGCGCTCCCTCACCTTTTATAGATGAGCCGGCCCAGGCTCGGACTGGCCTATAGGACAATGCATGTACCAAAAATGCAAAATGCTAGTGTGGGCCAGTCAAAATGGGCCACTTATTTGGGCAATGTGGGCCAGTTTGATGAGTTACTTCACTATCCAGCTAGTAGTTTTGGCCATTGTTGCTGAATAAATATTCTTTAAATATCACAATGTGCTTACATTTTATCAAACAACACCCCCTTGGGTACTATTGAAACAGTCTGTGACTAAAGGAATGACTATCCATTTGCAACTGCCGGACACATTTTCATTGGTGCCTGAGACAGTTTTATGCTGAGACAGTTTAAAGAAATGGGCAGGGGCGGCTCACATGGTTGGACCATGTGAGCCGCCCCTGCCCATTTCCTTCAATCTAAAAAAACAAAAACATTTTTTTTTTCTTTTTTAACATTTCATGCTGGGCTCTTACACGCCCCCGCCCCTAATCCCCGCGATGCTGCACACAGTTTGAAGACCTCTGCACTAGGCACTTCCGCCAGCAGGGCACTCCGTCCCTGAGCCGGCGAGCTACATTCTCCTGCGGCTGTGCACACTGCCAGAGGGAGTTTGAGCCTCACACCAGCAAAGACCGCCATAAAGGAACCATTTAGCCACCTGAGTCTACCCCGCTCCCCACCCCATTCCATGGGAAGGTTCAAGTGCTATTGGCCCAGCTGCAACCATGTCTCCCAAATAAATACACGTGACCAGACATCCTGCCCCTGGAGTCCCCAGCAAATGGCTCCGTAGATAAGGGATAGCTCTGTTTGGCCTGGTTAGTGCCTGGATGCGCAGTGGTCCCTACCTCCCGCCCTCCTTCCCCCTCCACCCTTAACCCCTCATCGCTCCAGCAAAGTAAGTTACATTTTCCTTGATTGCTCACTATCTACTAGGACCTGCCCCTTTGACCCTTCTTACTGTCCACTATTGCATGATCATTGTGTCATGATCCCCAGTTAGCAAGCCCTATGGGTTTTATTTAAGTTGTACTACTGCCATTTTGGTCACATATGGCCCTGATTTCAATGTTACTCCTGCGTTTTCGATCAGCTACAGCCATGATTGAATTGTACTACTGCATTTCTGGTCACCTCTAGCACCGATTTAAATTGTACTTCTGAATGTTTGGTCACCTAGGCCTTCTGACCAAGGGTCTGTCATCTTGGTGTGGGAGAAACCAAGCTTACACATCAGTGTTGGACAGTGTCAAACCAGAAACAGCTTCATGTGTCTTACAAGAAAAAGGACCAGATACCTCTTCACCTTTACAGAATTGCATTGCAACATGCTGAACTGCCAGGTAGGAAACTTAACAAGAACCTTCTAGAGCCCTCAGCTTTGGCCTTCTGGTGGAAAAACAACCCACTCCATTAAGCACATTGCAAACCTTTAGAATGACAGTCCATTATCAACACAGATGTCCACCTAACGCATCACATGACCCGTTCCTTTGCGCTCTTGCACTGAAAGGATTTCTTCAGCCCCGTCTTCAGTGACACTCCCCGTATTGCTTCAACTACTATTTTGTGAGTACAGCATTACACCAGTTTCTTTGGTCACATGTTAACAAACATCCTTGGCACAAAAAAAAATGCCAGGCAGAAGTTACTGGGTCCCAGTCTGCACATGTCAAATAAGACAACTCAAAGTCACCAAGCAAGCCTCCTCTCCTGTCTTGAGAAGCAGCTATCACCTGATGATAACACTGTTTTGGCCTGGCCTGTGTGAAACAATCTGACATGTTATAGAAGCAAGAAGGGGTTCTCAGTTGGTCGCTGTTACTCAACATGTCCACACTTAGATGGAATTGTAAATATTAGCATGCCAACACTTAGATAGAATTGTAAATATTAGCATGTCCACACTTAGATGGAATTGTTAATATTAGCATGTCCACACTTAGATAGAATTGTGATCATTAGCCTGCGTCACATCTAGATGGAATTGTAAATATTAGCATGTCCACACTTAGAATTGTAAATATTAGCATGTCCACACTTAGATAGAATTATGAACTTTAGCCTGCGCCGCATCCAGGTGGAACTGTGAATATTAACCTGTGTCGCATCTAGATAGAATTGTAAATATTAGCATGTCCACACTTAGATAGAATTGTAAATATTAGCATGTCCACACTTAGATAGAATCCTGAACATTAGCCTGCGTCGCATCTAGATGGAATTGTAAATATTAGCATGTCCACACTTAGATAGAATTGTGAATATTGGCATGTCCACACTTGGATAGAATTGTAAATGTTAGCATGTCAACACTTGGATGGAGTCCTGAACATTAGCCTGCGTCGCATGTAGATGGAATTGTGAGTGTTGGCATGTCCACACTTGGGGAGAGTTCTGAACATTGGCCTGCGCCGCATCTAGATAGGACTTTGATTGAAGGAAAGCATGCCCGCGCCTAGATGAAACTTGAATGTTAACATGTGCCACACTTGGAACTGTGAGCACCGGCCGGCGCCTCATCTAGACAGGATTGTGAAGGCCAACAAGTGCCACACTTAGACAAAACTGTGAATGTTAGCATGCTAAATGTCAGGTAACCCACTAACCAATATAACCTCAAACTCTGCATACCTATCTCACCCAAAAACTCACACAACCATCTCTCGCACCACAAGCCGCATGCACTTCACAACACTGCAACAACACATAAGCTGGAGCAACAGCACACGTGGACTGACACCGATCCAATACCTGCACCAAAGCTCAGCACCCGGTGTATACCGAGTTGAAGCTGCCAACAGAACACCACTCCTCTCACTATCCTACTCCCTCTTCACCTTACTAACCCATCCCACCTTATCGTTTGCAGATCCGCCAGAGTGCCTGGGGACCAATTCCGTTGGTGACGGTGCGCGGTAGAAATACCTTTAACATTTAACATTTAACATGGGCAAACACTTGTTAGCTGTTCCATTGAACACTGGGATTGTAAAGCAATGTCTGGGCAGGCATTGCAAGAAAAAGCCGCCTGGCAAACTCGGAGAGAGGGAAGGGTGTGGAAGGCTGTCTAGAGACTGCTGTGGGCGGTGGTTGCTGCACATACTTGCAGGCAGAGGCGGGAGCGCGTGTGACTAGCGCAGAGCACAGGGGGAAACACCTCAGCTTGGCGCAGTGCCAAGCATCCTGTCTGACTGGGTGCCACAGGTGGCTGGTGCAATGTGACTCCGTCCCTGCATGTGCTAATGCGGGAGCATAATTATCAGGCTGTGTACAGTATGTAGGTCACCGTGACAAGTCTTCCCAGTTTACACACCCAGGCACTGACATGAGTCGAATGCCGCCCTTTTTCCTGAAGGTCTATTTTCAGCCCTCTCTTTCGCGTGGGCTCTGGGATTTCTTCCACAGTGGATAATTCACTTTGGACTGCAGTTCCGTCCTATTTAGAGGACCCCCTAACCCCAAGGGGACTAGGGCGTGCGTGCACGCGCACGTGTGTGTGTGTGTGTGTGATAGGGTGACCAGATTTTCAAAACAAAAAACCGGGATGGCCAACAACATAAAAGAGGGACTACCCCATCGCAGCCCACCAATTACCGCCCCTCCCCCAACACGACCCCACAACCACCCCCCAACCATATTTCCAGCACTTCTCCTTTCTATAAACTGTATATAATCTCATCTGTGCAGTTTTGTCTGTGAATCGTGCCATGTTAATTCAAAACGAGCGTGAGCTCTAATTGATATTACATGGCTTGCCGTACGATAACTTCTGCTGTGGGCTGCCTCAGGTCTCCGGGGCAGCCCACAGATGCCATCGGGATCACCCGACTGGATACACACACCGGTGGGCAACCGGCGAATCCTCAGTAGGGTTGCACCCTACAGCGCCCGGAACACCGGGCGCAGTGTCAGCAGTGCAGGGGTGTCACCCCTGCTCACCAGCAGCCGCGGCTCTGAGGGCACTCGGGCCGCGCTGTACACACAAGGCCCCGACCACGGGACAAGCCTCAGACACAAGGAACACAGACACGAGTTGCCACTTCCTGGGGCTCTGCTGCTCTGCCCTCGCAGCGCCAGCAGGGCCCCTTTTATTAAATGGGCACGTGAGCATCATGACGCAGTCACGGCGCTCACGTTGCCAAAACAACTAGACCCCTACACAACATCCCTCCTTTATTATGAACAAACAAAATCAACTAAAACCCCACCACAAAGCTTTGGTGCATTCCAGTCCACGCACCACCTAACAGCTGCTAAAACTCAAACATATTTGACACTGCAAAACAAAAAGGTGTGTTCCAGTCCTCACACCACGGGGCCCTCTAACGGGCCCCTCCAACTCAGAAAATCCCGGGATCAAACTGGCCCCCGGCGCCGCTGCAGGACAAGAAGAATACATTCTCTTCGTACTCCTCCTCCCCCATATCATACAGTGCTTCTCGGGGACTCTCCGCCACCTGGACCGCCGCCACCTTGGGGGTTTTATTCCCCTTCGCCTCACTCCCCCCTGATGCGCCCACCATACCAGCTGGGGCTGAAGCGAGACATACTCGTGCGAAGTGATCTCCTTTCCCCCACCTCCCACAGATTTGTCCTATCGCCGGGCAGTCCTGCGGGTGTGGAAGATCCCACCCACACTGATGACATATTGTGGCATTGGGGTCTCTCTTCGGCCAGTCTCCCCTCCTCATCACTCTTCTTCCTGGCCACCTGCCAACAGCCGCCACCTCCTCAACCTTCACCCGCTGCATGGGGACCTCCATCTTTAGGTGGTGTCTAGAGGAGCCCATGACCGAGGCCCGCACCTCCGCCAGTTGCTGGGACCGGCCAAGCTCCAGTATTCGATCGAGGGTCAGCGCTGGGTCCCTCAGAACCTGTTTGTGCAGTTTGGTGGAGCTGCAGCCATAGATGATTTGTGCCCGGATCTCGTCCTCCTCGAAATTCCCCAGGTCACAGGACAGTGCAATGCCACGCAGCTTCCCATGGAATGCATCGAGGCTTTCCCCTTCCTCCTGCCTCGCACACCTCATCCTGAACCTCTCATAGTCCCTGTTGACCATGGGTCTGAAGTACTCGTTCAGGGCTGCGACGGCTGCGCCGTACGATTGATCTCGGGGCCTTAATGTCTTGAACAGTCTCTGGACGGCCAGCCCGGCAGAGTACAGGAGTGTCGGGCGTTTGGCTGTGTCTTTGATCTCCATTGCAGCGGAATACAACTCCAGCTTCTCCACTCAGGCCACCCACCGGGCCCCCAGGCTTGCCGGCGCACCCAGGACATCAAAATGGGGTATTGGTGCCAGCTGACCCCGACATACTCCCTCGTCGTCCGACATGCTGGGTGCAGGTGCGGACGTCATGTGCAAATCACCGGTGTTGATGGGCGCCTGCCATGGCTGGTAACACGCAGGGTGCCCCCACCACAATTTTCACCCCTTTTAGTGCCCACGTTCTTCCAGCCCAGGGGCGCACGAGCACTCCAGGTGGAGCCGCAACCCCTCGGGCCCTATTGGGTACTACTGTGGCGGTTTGGACGACACCCCTCTTCTCTGTCCACGGGGCTAGGCCAGTGCTGGGGCAACACCCCTTACTTGTTGTTGGCCGCCGCTGGGCCAGGCCCCTTTTCGGAGCAACCTCTGGTGTGTTCTCCGCCCGGGTATTCTCCTCGCCGGCCGGGTATTGCAAAAAAAAAAATATATATATATATATTTTTGTTTTGGTCCGGATGTTGATTGGGACCCCCGTTCACTGTGGACCGCGGCAAGCTCCTCCCCACCGCGGCCCTGATGCCGGAACATTTCCCCCTTACCCAGTGGGCGAGGCGGAGAGGTAGCACCGCCCCGCTTCCTTTTGTTCGGGGCCTCAGAGAGGGCACGCCCCTTTTTCAGGCTGTTTTCTAGTGTCTCCTCCGACCGGGGCACTCGTTGTGGGATTTCGCCCCGTCCCCTTTCTTTGTCCAGGGGCTGGGGACTTGCGCTACTCCGCCGCTGTGTTTTCCTTCCACCGCCGGACCCGGGTCTGCATGGGCCACGCCCGCCGCCCTTTCTTCAGGGCTGCGACGGTCCTCTGTCCGTTGCGGGCACCAGGCGACGTGTGCCGTTCAGCGGCGCCAGGTCCCTGGGCCACCCGCTTACGCGGCGACCACCCAACACGTGGGTTCCTCACCTCGCCTCCACTGCACCGGCGCCGGAATCTCCTGCAGGGCTCGCACTCAGACGTGCACGTGGGGCGAATCCTCCTCGTCGCCAATGTTGTGGGCACAGATGCTGTCGGGATCACCCGACTGGATACACACGCCGGTGGGCAACCGGCGAATCCTCAGTAGGGTTGCACCCTAAAGTGCCTGGAACACCGGGTGCAGTGTCAGCAGTGCGGGGGTGTCACCCCCGCTCACCAGCAGCCACGGCTCCGAGGGCACTAGGGCCGCGCTGCACACACAAGGCCCCGACCACGGGACAAGCCTCAGACACAAGGAACACAGACACGAGTTGCCACTTCCTGGGGCTCTGCTGCTCTGCCCTCGCAGCGCCAGCAGGGCCCCTTTTATTAAATGGGCACGTGAGCGTCATGATGCAGTCACGGCGCTCACGTTGCCAAAACCACTAGGCCCCCACACAACGTCTTCCAAGCCAGTCTCTGTGGCACAGTCAGTAAGGGTTCTGACTTTCATCTGAGAGGTTGGGGGTTCGAGCCAAACATCCAACATCAAATTTCTGAAAGTGTTTGTGAAAAATAATTATGGTTTTAATTACCATAGCCCCCCAAACATGCAAACCCCGGACGTGGTTTCAGAGATGAAAAAACTCCCGGGACGCAGGGTGATTTCCCCGGACTGTCCTGGGAAAACCCGGCTGTCTGGTCACCCTAGTGTGAGAGAGAGTATCTTTATGGACTATCTTGCACGTGTTTGCCATAGTATGATTTTTTTTGGTTTATCTTACTGCAGTTTTGTTTGCTTCTGTTCAATGCTGACAGTGGAGCGAGACCTGCTGCCAGTGGGGGCTGATGCCACAGCAAAACTAGAATCGAGCTCCCATTTGGAAGTCAAGAAGTTGTGACATTACACTGAGAGCCCGCCCCGCGCTCGTTGCACCGTGCGGTATGATGGTTGTGCTGCTTATGGAAGTTCTCGAGGCTTGGGCAAGGGGGTCGCAGGGTGGTTTGCAGGCCATGGTGAATGTGCGCTGAGTTACAGAAGCAGGCCTCACATTGAGCAATGCAATGAAGAAAGAGGTCCTAAGGGACACTGGACTTTGATGTAGGTCCCCAGGTGCCTTAATCACTACCCCCGTACAATACTGCAGGTAGACATTTGTACATAATTCTCTTTTTTTATCAGCCGAAATGGTAATCTCAGCAACATATATCGCCACTATTTTAGCTCCAATTTATCTCTGATAAGCAGCCGTTACAGCCTTGCGAGAGGGTATCATTTTGCAACTAGGACGGTGTTCTCTTGCCACAACATAGGGCCTGCATGCCCTGGCCTTCTTACATAACATCGGTGGACGGACATGTCTGAGTGCTTGTCTGTTCAACCCCTCGATCAGCTGGTAACCCAGGTTCGGTCCTGGTGAACTCCTCGTTCAATTGGGTACCAGGTTTCAATTCTCACCACAAGTGATATATTTTCCAGTATACAGTGACACTACTGAGCCTTATTTTGTTTTCATGTATGCCCTATTTTTTTTTCAGACAACTTAATGGTGCTGCCCTCGAGTTTACACTCTAACACAGTGTAAACACAAGGCTCCATTCCAGTAAATGTCTTCAGAACAAGGCACATTACGAACAGCGTGTCTCCCTATGTGAGAGAGGTTATGCCCAGACGTGGGCCCCTTGCGCGCTGCGTCATAGGGAACCGGGTTGCACCTCACTGATGAGGCCCAACAAGGCCGAAACACGTCTGGGGTTGCTTGTGTTTCTGCACAGAGGCGACCTGGCCAAGCAGTTTGGGCAGTGCCTGACTGATTTGCATACGGCTGGACCCCTTTTGCAATGGCTCAAACGGGCAAAAAAACAGTGATATGAAAGGTTGCCCAGAGCAGTGCCAGTGCTTCAGATTAATTCAAAACCTTCCACCCATCACTTTTTTGGTACTAAAGCAGTTGAGGTTTGTTACCTAGGGGGCTGAAGTGCCTACTTCATGTGCATGCTCTGTACCAGGGTGCGATTGAAAAGTCTTTCCAGGCACACAGGCAGTCTGGCGCGTGCCATTCCCATCAGGCTAGTAGAGCCGAGAATAGGCTGCACTTCGGGAAACCCTCAAGCAACTGGGACCGGGCGATTGAAAACTACTATCTTTATTTTTTGGGCCCTGCATGAAGTACTCTGAAACTTACTTTTTATTTTAAAAAATGTCATACACGTGTATTATGTGTTTCAGACAGCATACCATTCAGCATTCCATATATTCCCACACAATCCTATTCAGTATTCCCTGTCTGCACAATCCCAGTTTGTTTATTTATTTTGGTCATTGCCTGAGTAGTCCTAGTTTTGAGGACGATTGGTAGCCTTACACCAGGGAGGCTGTCCTTCTCTGTGAGCCACCCTCCCTACAGGTGGCCTGATGACGTGACAGCTGCAGGTTTTTCAAAATTGCATCTAACCTTACGCTCTCCATCCTCACACTTTCACACCAGACAAACTACATAGAGCATCAGTATTCAGGCCCTCCTTCAACCGTACCTTGCGTTTTTGTGACCCCCGCGTCTCCCATTGCATGGCATCACTTCAGACAGAACTAAGTTAGGAATTTGCATTGCAGAACAGGAAAGGGGGCGAGTGTGGAGTGTGAAGCTGTGGATGTTGACTTGATCGCTGCAGTGCACAGATAAGTGAACACTTAAAACCCTGACACGCCCCCACTTTATGGTTGCCTGATGCAAAGAAGTGAGTGCACATTTTTAAAATAAATAACACACTAAGCTGTTGTGTAGTACATTGTAGAGGCAGTGCGGTCTGGCTGCTATTAATAACTAAGCTCTGTCCTGATCAATACATTCTGTGTTCACTGTAGCACCCATAATGTGTCTGTTCACCATAGCTCAACCTATGTCATGTTTCACCTTTCTTTGGGAAATATATTGATCATGTGCAAAAACCGAGTTAGAAATGCATGTTGTTGAGTGCCATAGTGGTTCTAAACATAGCTGAATATGTTCAGCACTTGTTGCCTAGATCTGTGCACATATGCCACATCACAGTACCAAATCTTTGCAAAGTGGACTACGCTTTTCTTCTTTTGCAGTTTGATAAATTTGAGTCATGATAGTAATGTTAATGATAGTATCACCTACCTTGTCACTAGATCATTGTACCTGCACCAGAAAAGGCTCTCTCTATCTCTTTATGTATAAAGCAGAACATCTGTTAGTTTGCTTCTTATACAATCCACACCTTTCCACCAATCTGCACAACACTTTGCATAGTTACCTGCTAGGACTCTCCAGACATAACTGGCTACATGACATTTGGACACCCCACTCCTTTCCCCGGATTTCAGCCCCTTCACACATGAGACGATTGCCTGAAATGGGCGAAACATCAATGTGGGCCTAGAAGTACTGAACAAAGCTAATTTTAAGCATCTCGGTGCGAGGAACAACACACTAAAAATACAAGTTTCAAGGCCTCTTGGACTCACTGTTTCTGAGATATTTGCACAGCAACACACTGCACTGTTCCAGGGTGAGGTGACAGGTGGGGAGAGCGCATAGAAGGTCCCAGTGTTCTGCAGCATGTAAACTCTCCCCTCCACGTCTGCTCCAGGGTATGTCAGCCAGCCACACATGCCCATTCTCAGTGCAGTTAACTTCAGAGTGCAAAGCACATCAAGCGATAAGCGAATCGGAACAGCGACCTACGGGATCATTGATTTTTAACAATTGATGAGAGTGTTATCATGTCTGTCTACAGAACCCGTGCAGAGCACAGGTACATTTTGTTAGTTTATAATAATTAAAAGAGCATCAGTTCAGTGCGGGCCTAGATCTTGATGCCTCCAAATGAGGTTGATAAACATTGGGAGGCCACCCTCACTGAAAATCATAATGCGCTAGAAAAGTTGAATTTGTAGCCAAATTAGAAGCAGTGGAGCCAAAGTGTCAACGCTTTGTCATCAGACAATATTGTGGTACTGGACAGATCACCTTGTTTCAGTGTATAGTAGTGTGCTGCCTTCTGTGGAAGGGGTTGCTTTCTTATATTCTGTTGGCATTGTTTTGCTAATTGTCTGCTCTTTCTTTTCATGTAGGTCATTTGAGTGCAAAGACAATAATGGGACAACCAAATGTCACAGTCTTCTAACAAGCTTTTGTTTTATGGCATGCTTACTTGATAAAAAATGGGTTGCTTTTTTCTACAATTTCAAAGTTTTTCTTCACATCATGAACAACAATCTGCAAAGTAGGTAAACATATCACAACTGTTTTTTGCTTGGTACAGTTAACTCTTTAAAATGCAATAGACAACCCAGTTCTGAAACTTGTAGTGCCTCCATTGATGATGGAGAAAGCAAAGCTACAATCATTCTCCATTTGCACAGATTAAAAAACATATTGTCATGTTGGTTAATCATGTGATTTTTGTACTTTACAAGTCCAGTCTACAAACCAGAGTATTTGTTTTAATACCTGAAAGTCAAACATTCACAAACAATTGCACCATGCTGTTTGAAAACAATTGGTAAACAATGCAGTCACATGCCAAAAATGATAAACTTAGTCCAAAGGCAACTCTTTCAATGTCATAATTGCCACTCCCTCATATTTCAAAAGTGTCAGCTTCTAGAAGTAATTTAGTTCTCAGGATAAGCTCTTCAAAACATACTCACTCACAGTTTAAATGGCCATAGTGTTGCTTCATGTAAAATAATAGTGACTGTTGGTATATTGCATACCACAATTTGTTTCACCTCTTAAAAAACATGGTCACTTCCAATCTCTGTCTATGTTCCAGTACACGCAACTCCCTGGGAACTTCTGATCTGCATCACCTCTCTATTTTATGTGTACTTTACTTGTTGCTTCCGATCCTTCTCCATGCTTCAGCAGTTGCACAATAACCTAGGATGCTAATCTTAGTTCTCTACCTATTCTGTGGTACGTGTCACACTGCTACTGATCCGTGTCCTGCATCTATGCTACAACCTGTATACCTTCATATACTGTTCATTTTAAAATATGCCCTGTAGCTTTGCTAGAACACAAGTACCCTCATCGTGGACAGCTAATGTTGCCCTTGTAAAACCACTTTATTATTCTCATTCCTGCATGGCGACAGCGTTAAAGAGTCTGCAAGGGAGTGCCTTCACTTATTGTTATCGTCGCCAAGGCAGCACATGAAATTATGGGTTGTGATTGTTACAAAAGGTTGAGGGAGGGCCAACATTCTTAGGGTTCCAATCTTTTGTTTGTCTGAGGGGCTCCCAAAGATGTTTTGCCCTGCCCCCAAAATACATTAAGATGGCCCTGATTTAAAAGGATCAGACAAAAACACAGAGAACAGACCAGGAGAGAAATAAACTACCAGAGCCGATCTGCACCAGGGCTCTGTTTGCATGTCAGTTTACTCCATTAGATACAATAAAATAATGTAATACATTTCTGTGCCTTCCATGTATGGAAATGAAGCCTGGGCGTAAGAGTAAAAAGCTTGTTGCAAAGTATTTCCGCTTCTCTGACTGCAGGATGCTGTATGTTCATGCTACAAAGGACAAGGATGCACAGAAGCCTCACATCCACATTAAGACTTGTTGCGGACCAGAACAAGGGCGCGGACGTGATAAAGACATTTTTACTGTGAGGTCTATTTAAAGTAAAATAAGGCCTATGTGTCTGTATGACTATGGGGTGGGCCCTACCTATTTTACTAACTAAGGTGCTTGTCAATCAGTGTAAATGTCCAAAACACGCTCGTCCACTGTCTAAATCCAACCTATCTGGCCCTATCACCAATATAACTAACTTAGACCAGGAGAATGGCTCTCTTCTCCTGGTTACAGTGTTCTTGACAGGGATTAGGTTTTGATTCTTCTGTTCCACTCAATATAGCAAATGCAAATGGTATTTCTTTATCTTTTTAGTTAATTTCTGTAACTCCCTTAGGGGACTGGTAGTTTCCTTTTTCTCTTTCTCTCTAATTATCTTAGTTCGATTCAATTTCATTCTCTTTCTCTTGTAGGCTTTCCGAGTTCCCTTGAATATTGTTCTCCTCTCATATACTCTGAATACTCAATTCTCAGTTATAATTCACCCTTTCCTAGAGTGCTGTTTCATGTATGAGGTTTATCGTCTTGCCATCAGAAGACTGTATTCCCCAAGTGTCTTTTCCTTTATATTCACCTTTTTACCTTTGGGATACGGGTTGTTTTTCCCTTTTCTCAACGTGAGAAGTTTCCAACTTTTCTTCCCTCCCACTTTGTAGTATTTGTGTTTCTTTCTAGTTCATTAATACAGTTCTGGTTTCTTACTTCATTTCCAATTTCTTTCAAACCAATACTGGGACGATATTCTTTTGCTTTACATTGAGTCCCTCTTGTCCTTACGGTATTCCCATTCCCATATTACCGTCTGTGATGAGGGGAAATGGTGGCGGTACCTGGTGGACATTGGATTCTCTCTCGTCTATTTTGTAGCTCTGTGGCTTACTTTCCGTGGCGTCTCTTTCTTCTCTGCTTCACTCTCATCTTCTAAACCTCACTGGTGCTGGAACTCGGATCAGAAGTGACTTCCTCCCACTGGTGGTGCCTGCATTTTTGTACGGGCGGATTGACCACCCCAACTGCTTCATGGTCACACCACCATCAAACTCTCTCTTCCACTGGAATTCCATCAGAGCCGCTTCGGTTTACGCAGGCTCTGCGTTCTACGACAGCCCCACCTTCTTCCGTTCTCTCACGTACAGGGAGCATCCCCTGGCTCACTTGGTGTTCAGCTCTCTCTCGGCTCTCCAACCTCTCTTGGCTCTCTGGCCTCACTCCTCAATTCTCTGGCATATCATCCCTTATCAGCCTCCTCATCACAGTCAATTGGAGAGTCTGATTTACAGTGATATCCTCAGTTTCTTGTTGCTGATGATATTGGTTCATTTTATCTTAATGAAAAGATAACACTCTGGTGATATATGCAAGTCCATGTAAGCCATCATGTGGATGGCCTCAGGGAGTTGCTCATGGGAACGTGAGTCCTCATCCCCAAAGGTGGAATTTCTCCCAGTGAGGTCCCACTTGCCTCGACCCCTGTGGAGGGTGTTGCGGAGCAAGCTCACCTCCGTAGCCTCACAAGGGGGGGTCACCATTTGGGAGAAGTGATGAGTTCCCGCAATACATCACAGAATACATTTCCACTTGAAGTCTTCAACCATAAAGGAAAGCACTAGCAGCCTCTGCAGAAGGACATTGTTGCTGAAACAAACTCAAATACAGCCCAGTAATATCTGTAATATCCCATCTCTGACCCAATCACAAGGCTTCAACCGGGAATCTGTTGTAAGGGATTTAATAGCTTTAAATGCTGATTCATAAATGCCATGCATATCATGCACAGTAGCAAAATGCTTGCATACGGAAAACAATGACTGCAAGCAGTTGACTATAACATAGACTCCTCTGAATAGCAAGTCTGAAAGAAATACAGCTATAGGTGGGGTAGTTTTGAGAGAGCTCATATAGTGCCATGTCAGGTTTGAAACAGCTAGCTTTTAGGTTTTCTTCATGTTGCCTTCTAGCAAATATAGCTTTTATTTATAATAAGTACAATAATACAAAAGGGCATGCAATACAAATGCCAGCACTTATAAAGCATGATTTGAGAGCTCTGTTTTGGCATATTTCTAAGAAACAGGAGTGTGTATGAAGGAATGATGCTAGGTGAGAAAATAGGCCCGTCATTTCTACCTTTAGCAGGCTTATTCATTTTCATACTCACCAGTTACTTTACATGCATTTTACTGTTCTGTGCCAGAAGAGAAAACACACATATTTTTGAATTTTTCCAGAGCCAACTCTTTCTTTTATCTTTTCACAGTTGATAAAATGAACACTGTTTAGATGGGTAATAGTTATCACAGCTCGCTCCCTTCGCTCCCATTCCTGCCACTTGGGGGCATGTTTTGGGGTTTATTCCCTACTGGACATTTCCTCCGAACCTTATGCTACAGTGTTCTGATGAATTGGGAGCGCTAAAACCTTATTTTCCAAGTTACTTCCCTTCCGGATCCATTCCAGGTTTTTGGCAGCCAGCATGCTACTTTAATCAAATGACTATGCTTCCCAGAATGCCTGGCTCACTGCTTCACCTCCTCCCTTGCAGGACAAGGCTGGGTGGAGGATAGGCAACACCTGTGGCTGCAGGTGCAGCAGGCGGCACACCTGAGGGTTGTGCTCGTTAAGCAGCTTTAAAAGCCTCAGTTTGCTTCAGTCCAGTGCTGGTCATTGTTGCAGTGTTCCTGTTGTGACTGGTCCCTTGTTCCTTGTTCCTAGCTTTTGTGCCTAGTTCCTAGTTCCTGTTTCTTGTTCCTCTGCCCTGGATTTCGGATTTTTGTGCTTAATTGATTTCTGCTTTCTGGATTTCCCTTTCTGTCTTCATCTGTCTGCAGGAAGCCTTTCTCTGTGCTTTACCCTTTGATGCTGCCCAATTTGCCTGTGTTCTCTGTTTCTTTGTTGCTGTCCTTTGCTACTGAAAAACTTGATGCTTTAGTCTTTCCCTTCATAGATTTAGCTTCCTGCCTTAAGGTTTCCTTTTGTGATATCATTTTCCCTGCTCCTGATCCTTACTTTTTATTGGGATCCATTCCATGTTTTCCATCGCACTTCTGCTTTTATTTCCCATTGATTATTAGGTGTGGGTGTTATTGTAACTAGTCCCAGTGTGAATGCCCTTTTGTTTTCCTCACTATTTTATAATCACTATTCCTACTTGCCCCTTGACTAGGGTGTTATGTATTTAGTTTCCTCCACCCATTGCTGTTATAGCCTTCAGGGTCCCTGTTTGATCAACTGGGTTCGTGAGTTTACTGACATTCAAGTGGTCTTTCCGGTCCTCGTGAGTACTGTTTCTAAGTTCCTTATTCAGTATCATCCAGAGTGTCAGCTTACAGATCCTGTCCTTGCTTGCCCTCTACGTGGGCTTAGCGCTGTCAGTATCTGTAATAGCATAGTGGGTAAGGAGTTTGTCGACTTTCCTTTCAGTCATAAGGAGGTTCTAAGTGCTTACCCCACATCCCTTTTCATATATTGGTATTATTGTTTCACTCTATTTGTACTCCTGGGTTTTAGTATACACAAGTCTTGGGTATTGTATGCACATATTTAGATTCAAAGTTTTACACTGTGCGATTCCGTGCACATTGCCTTCTTCCTTTCTTAACAATAGTACCCTTGGGACAAAGAATGCAACCAACCATTTCAGGGAATCTCATCACTCTGGGAAACCCCAAGCAACTCCTCCTCAAAGAACAGAACCCTTTTGTGACATCTCGACCAAAGTCTCTTTATGTCTCGCTATAATTACCAACCTACAAAACCTCACAACCAACAAGCCTAAGAAGTCACATCCACACCAGAAGAGAAGAAGCAACCTCCACCAACAGACTAATAAATCTTTAAAGAACAAGAAGAGAAGTAACTAATTAGACTACACTTTTTATCACCAAAGACTGGCGACAAAACATAATACTAACTTACAAATGCACAAGCACCCCCGTAAATGACATTGACCCTCACGTAACCTACAGAACCTCCTCAATAAGGAACCAGAAACATTAAAGGTCCCCCACTTAACCTTCAAACCAAAGTCAACATTGTGATCCTAGGTCAAAAAGTACCAGGGGGTAATCACGCCCCCAAACCCTAACAAAGCAACCCTGAATGGATAAATAAACCCCAGAAAATAGGAAGATTCACTGCAAATTGATCAATGCCTAATCAATGCCAAATAATGGCACATAGATACACAAGCTCCTCTTGGAAGGAGGGACAGACATGCTTTTACAAACAACAACCTGGGTAATGGATTACTTTAAGGGAGTTGCAAGCAGACTGAAACATAGGCGGGCCCACTGCAAAGGGAAAAGAGGAGGAGGAGGAGGCCTAGCCATAGCTTATGAAGAATGCCTTGGAATCACAGCAGCACCACTTTAAACATCCTGGAGTGTGACTCACTCTTCCTCCACCTAGCACTGGACCATCAAACAAATCCATATTTCTTACTCATTTACAGACCTCCCACATACAACCTTCACAGAAAAATCTGTAGACACCCTAACCAACATCGCATTAGAACATGAGCTCCTGATCATACTAGAAAACTTCAATAGTTCGAAGAGGAGAATAACATCTCTACCAAATTACTGACCTCCCACCTAGCGAGCTTCACTGACGACTTATGGTGAAGGAGTCAACCCACTCAGCTGGTCAGACTTTGGCGGTAATTTTCTGCAAAAAAGTGTAACTAAAATTGCCACCCAGCACACATTGGGCCTCATTACAACCCAGGCGTTAAGGGTTAACGCCGTCGTTAACCCTTAACGCCTGATTCCAATTTTAACGGCTGCTTTTAGCAGCCGTTAAAATCCATGGCGCTAAACCGCCTTGGCCACTCCCCCTCCATTATGCCCTATGGGGCAAAAATGGGAATGGGGAAGGGTAAATGGGAAATGGGGATTTACCGCCCCACTCACCTTGGAATGGGGCGGTAAATCCGCCATCCACCATGGTGTAAACGTAGTTTACACCATGGTGGTAAATTTGGTGTACTTACCGCCTGGGTCGTAATGACCCCAATTCTCTGGAGTGACCACCTACTTATACCTTTTGTGATTAACTCTCCAGTGTGAGTGTTTGCGGCCCACAAAAATCTACCTTCAATTGAGAAAGGAAATTGGAAATTCCTCAAAACCCCAAACTCAGCACCATATCGGAATCATCAAAACCACACAACCCTCTCCTGGGCACACTCCCACCAGATGAAATGATGGAAACACTCCAAAAATGGATCATGTAAGCCCTACATTCCGTAGTAAAAAAGAAACTCTTCAACCCCTCCTAGAAGATATTGACTGCAAGATGGTTTACCCCCAACTCTGGGCTTTGAAGAAAACTAACCGGAAATTAGGACAAGCCCAGAGAAAACATTACAACCAACAGGAGAGAATCACGTACCGAAAAACAGGTATGGCTCTATAAAACAAAAAGCCAACGACAAGGAGAAAGAGATGTTAAAAATCAACAACAATATAAGAAACCTGACATCATGTAATAAAGTCCCCACTCCCTTGCAGAAACTCTGATGACTTATCAAATCACGTTAAAAACAAAATCATAAAAATCCAGTGAAGTCATTGGCACTATGTTCAAGGACATAAGGAACAATTTCACCACCAGCGCAACCCCAGAAGACTATTAAACAGCTTTGCACCAATCTCCACAGCAGATTATAATAGACTTGTGAAGGAAAGCAAGACAGTCGGTTTCCCAGCAGACCTCTGGCCACCAGATAACAGACAGCAAAAGAACACCTGCAAAGCACTTCTGCAAGCTCATGAACCACTAGCCAAAAACAAGAACGGCCCCAGGAGCTTCAAATACTCCTGCAGTAAACCCTTTCTCAATGATCGCACAAGAAGCACAGACAACACAACCAGGAATCTATGTATATGGACAAATGCTAACATTTGTGGCAACTAATCACCCACTCGACTAGGCGGAAGTTGGTTTCGGACCTATGAGAGGGACTGAATCAGTATTACTCTCCATCTGAGATGACCAAAAAATGAATTTAGACTCCAACACCACCTCTGCACTGATACTATGAGACCTATCAGCAGATTTTGACACAGTCAAGCATGCAGCCCTCATTAAAAGAATAGAAGAAACAGGACTGAGCAACTCTGCACTACAATGGGTGAAATCCTTCCCGATGGAAAGAACAGATACCACTGGGCTACCCTCTTTCAGCTTACCATCAAGCATGCTCACATGTGGTGTTCCACAAGGCTCGTCCATGATATGATATGGCATTTGTAACGCGCCTATACACAAGTGTTTCAAGGGGCAACGAGCGAAGGAAGGGGGAACAGAGGGAGGACAGAGACAATAATCTTACTAGGCCAAGTGACATTGAGATTACGCAAGTGCAGGGGAAACCACTTCTCACCACTTCTCTTCAACATTTACATGGTCCCTTGCACGAAACTCATCAAGCAATGCCGACCTACATTCTACAGTGATGCAGATGATACTCAAATCACCTACAAAATCTGCACCAGCAAGGACATAGACCAAACCCTCATCGATTGCCTCTCACAAATCAACGCATAGGTGAGCAGGAATAACCAGATCAAGCCAGATTAAATGGAAATTATTAGGACACCCAACAACCCATCTATCTAACCGCCCATAACATGGCCTACGGAAATAAGAACCTGTCCGGAAGCCACCAAATGTCACGCCCTTAACTGGATTGGTAGACAATTATGGATGGCCTAATGCAGGGAATGGGGAACTTTTGATCAATGTTGCTCCTGTACTGCACCTCAGTATCCCTGGGTCTTGCATGTAGTGAACACCACTGAAATGAGAATAATGGAAATCAGAGAGGTTCTTCTTTATCCCCTCTCTGTCTTCTCAGCAATTCCCCTTATGACCTACTCATACCTTAGAGTGAGTGATTGATGTGTGGTTGAAGAGGACGCAGTAGCTATGCTCATCCAAACAGTTTCTTCACTGTCTGCACCATAGCGTAGTCCAGCTACCTTGGGTTTGTTAGGGCTTGATTCATGAAGTACTGAGTAATTCGTAATGTTTTGGGGTTTTGCTGCTGGGTTGCCTTCGCCGGTTCATTTTCTCCCATGTTCTGATTATCTCTCAGACTTTAATCTTATCAGTGATTGGTGTCTAAACACGTGCTCCTTGATTATTTCAGGTACTGTGATGAGGAGGCCATGTGGGGAAAATGATGAAGACAATTCAGTAAGTAGCTAAGTGTCTCACTTGTATGCGAGTTAGGGGTTAGGAGTTCATAGGTAGACAGTTTACCACGCTGTTGAAAATGAGTAAACAAAGCACGAGATTACGTCGAGTGATACGTGCTTCCTTTCCTTTGATATCGGGCATGCTGAATGGAGTGAGTGGCTTTGCGCTATAGCAGCAAGGATGATTGGGTGGCCGTGGTGGGAAATAATCAGGTTTGACAGTCTTAGATCTTCTTAATTACAGGGTGCAGCATGTGAAGTTCTAGCCTTAATTTCAGTTTAGGGCAGAACATGCCATGCAGCCTTTAGCGTGGCTTTTTTATCTCTTCTTTCTTCTTTCTGTGCGTGCAGCTTGCGAGTGACAGGAGAGCTGAAAAATTAACTGGATGTTCTTTCCTTAACAGGAGACAGAGACCCGCGAGAGTTCCAGTGGGTCAAACAGTGGATCGAAGACAAGCTACGTGAGGATTGTTGCGCTCCTGGTGACTAACTAACGTCAAGCACGGGCTTCAACATGGGTGTGGTTGTTATACCCTGAGAGCCCAAGATGGCTTATCAACATGTGGTGATGCCTGCTGGGAGTTGTTGATCAAAGACTCCAGCATGCCTCTTTGCACCTCTTCCTCCTCCCAGTATTTCAGCCTTAGCATGTCTCCTTGCCCTTCTTCATCGTCTTAGTCTTTGAATCTTAAGTAATGAGGCCCATGCATTGGAGCCCCATACAGTACACCCTCCAAACCTCTCTCCGGCCGGGCTTCTGAGGGTTTAGCCAATAAAATGTGCGGGTCATACGATTAGCATAAACTCACTCTGCTGGTTCCCAGGAGCGTTCTTCAGGCCCACAAACCTTCTAATCAATTAGATAGTATAGATGGCCTCTCTCCCTCTTTGAATCAAGATTGTCCTTAACCTCATACTCTACCCCTTGTGTTACTGTTACGGGTGTGGGTGGTGTTTTACGAGGTCAGACTTTTGTGCATTTATGACTGAGGAGAAATTGAAAACGGGATGTACTCGCATTGAAGTTGGTAAGGCCACCTTGACAGCGGCTTTCTCAATGGGTGTTATCACCCAGTATGGATTTAAATTGCGGGTCAGGAATTTACAAAGTCCTTTCAGGTGTAATTATTTGGTAGAAACCCATACGGAATCGCCTGCATGGTATTCAGGAGCTGATATTCAGCTTTTATCAGCTTGTTTCTTATACATCTGTTTGGTGGTGGTAAGATTCTGTTAGGATTTTTCCAGTGTCCCTTTGATTTTTGCGTGATATTCCTGGACTAATGGCATTGTGGTGTCATGTCTTTATGCATAAAGTGATGTAACTGGTTGATAACCGTACTGGAGTACAAATGGGGCAACCCCTGTCCATGTGTGTGTGTTACTGTTATAGGAGTTGGTACAAGTTAACAGGAGTCCCAAGTTCAATGTGCAGACTAGTTCTACAAAACCACTTGTGCGCGAGACATTTAAAGATGGCAACCTCACTAGAGTGTGTGGCAGTGCAGGAGAAAGAATCTGTTCCTCTGCAGGGACTCACAAATGCTGGCGACATGAACAGGAAAGGCAAAGTAGTGGAGTCTGCCGAGACAGAAGGAGAGACGCAGGGTGGGAGCAGGACATGGCATGGAGACACCAGGAGCCATAAGAGAGTTCCTGGGTGCTCGGCATCTCGAAGAGGCAGCATTCTCCTTACTGGGTCCTGAATGGAAGCAGGTGTGTGACAGCGGAGCCGCGAAGGAAGTCGCAAGGACGTCTGCACCATCCAGAGTGAGTGGGAAGCGAGCGGCAAAGTCATGCCGCATTAGCACGAACAAGACCGTAGACGCTGGAGAGAACCGATCAGTCGGCCCAAAGCAAGTGGAAACCGCACTGCATTCCAGTGACCGTGCCAACAACAATTTGAATGTTATGAGATTGCTAATACAGAAACCACAAGAAGATTTTGTGAAAGCAGAAAAGCCAAAGTACACATTCAAACCCCAATGAGATATGAATGTATGAGATGCAAGTGTGGGGCAAAGTTTGAAAGAACATTAAAGCAGACAGATATACCGAGTGTATGCAGATTTACCAGGTACATGCAGTTTTGATGATACACAGGAACTGTGAAAAAATAAGAGAAGTTCTGGCAACGGAAGAATACCAGGCAATTGAAACTCAAGAGAAGTCCTTTCAGGGGAGTATACCAGGCAATTGAAATACAAAGAGAAGTCCTGGCAGGGGAGTGTACCCGGCAGTTGAATCTACAAGAAAATGCCTGCCTGGAAAGTACACCAGGCAGTTGGAGGTGCATGAAGAGTCCTGGCAGAGGTGTATACCAGACGATTTGTAAAGCTACAAGATTTTTTTAAAGAAAGACAATGTTTGATAGACAAAGAAGAAATTTGTGTTACAAGACTTTTACAGAACTTGTAACCTAACGGGAATATTGTGGAAGGAAACCACCCTCTGGATCCAAGGTCTTTTCACCATGGAGAACATTTTTGTTGTATCTATTCTAATTTTCATTTATGAACACTTTTTGCCAATATCAGGTTGAAGCCGTTTCCTTTCTCAATTTATTGTTTTGTTTGGAGTTTGAGGATCAGAATTGGACGTTTTGGACACAAGGACGCTTTTCAGTTTCTGACATCCTGACACAGATAGATACTTCATTTTTTTTATTAAGTAGGGAAACTCCCCCTTAGCATAGGGTCAGAGAGGCATTTTCCCAACCCATTTTCATTTAAATAAAAGTCTTTAATCAAAAACATGACAACTTTGTGTTAGTCTTTCATTTCTGACCCCTCATAATGTCCACCCACTCGCATTCGCTCTGCGTGATCATGCATCGCAGGGCTTTTTCTAGGACCTGTTTGACTCTGTCTGGGGCTGGTAGCTGAATGACAACTTAGAGTCTCTATATGAGTGGTTTTACACAGGGATTTCCAGAAATGCAAATTAAACTGACTTCCCTTATAGGATATGATAACAGTGGGTAGTCCGTGTAGCCGTACAACTTGTTCCATGAGTATTTTCGGCTGGTTCCTTGGCTGCATGCAGTCCTATGAGAGGTAGAAAATGAGCCATCTTGGTAAAATGGTCCACAACCACGGCTATGGTATTGAAACCTCTGCTCTTAGGGAGTTCAGTTATATGGTCATTAGACCACGTTTGCCAAGGAGCCGGTGGAATCGGCATAGGTTGTAACAATCCTTGAGGCTTTTGTCTTGATACCTTGTTTTTAGTGCAGGTGGCGCAGGTGTTGACAAATTAATGAATATCAGCTCGCATTGTGGGCTTCCAGTAATCCTCTTCTGCATGAAGCAGTGTTTTCCGTATAAAACTGGGCACTCTTGAAGGAAGTGGCCTGCTTTGCCACAATGCAAACACAACTGAATCTGGCAACGGCATTCTTTTCTTTCGTGAGTGGTCCTCGAAGACCCCCAATCTGCATTGGTTCAGCCGTATCGATGCATGTGTTGGTACTCAGCTGCTCCTTGGGTCTAACATATATATGACGATTTTCAAGTTCCATCATCAGATCGATGTACTCTGGGCATGTATCTGGCGGTTTATTAACTTGGGCTGAGACATCTTTCAGTTCACTACGTACCCCACAGTAAAACAGAGACGTTCTCTTCTCTTCCGTCCAATGCATTTCGTCCTCAGGTCCCTTAAACAAGGAAACATACGCCGACAAATCCTGTGAGCCTTGGTGCAGGGTGAGTAGCTGGTTATCCAGTGCCTGAGTATGAGCCTTTCTGGCAAACAGTTTTTCTAGCTCTATTTCAAAAGAACTGAAGTCATGTAGTATGGGGTCATCTGAGGCCACCAGGGAATTGACCAGTCTGCCGAGTGACCCCCCCAAATTTGAGAGTAAAAAGGTGACTTTAGTGCTATTTGTGGTAAAGGCTGTAGGTCAGCACATCAAATGTAACTAGCACCGGTTAATGAACACAGCAAACGTTTGGGGATCCCATAAAAAGTGTTCTAGGGGTGCTAACTGAACCAGTGATGGTGTGTGCACCTGTATGAGGAAACCACCCCCTCCTGCGCCTTGAGAGTTCTGACCTCTGTGTCCGGCCTGTGAAGACATTGCCTCTGGGAAAAAAACATTGGGGAATGGACAGGGCAGCCCACACCACAGGGGACTACCCAACACCCCTGACCATGCCCCGCAGGCAGCCCACACAACTGGGGACCACCCAACACCCCTGACCATGCCCCGCAGGCAGCCCATCACCCCTGACCATGTCCCACAGGCAGCCCACACCACAGGTGACTACCCAACACCGCTGACCATGCCCCACAGGCAGCCCACACCACAGGGGGACCACCCAACACCTGTGACCATGCCCCGCAGGCAGCCCATCACCCCTGATCATGCCCTGCAGGCAGCACACACCACAGGGGACCCCCCCTACACCCGTGACCATGCCCCATAGGCAGCCCACAAGGCACCATGCACTTGTGAGCCCCAACTCATGTCCCCCCCACCAGTGACGGGCACCTGCCAGCAGGTGCCGACTCATGTCCCCCACCCCCACCAGTGACGGCAACCTGCCAGCAGGCCCCGACTCATGTCCCCCAACCCCCACCAGTGACGGCAACCTGCCAGCAGGCCCGGACTCATGTCCCACCCGCCCCCACCAGTGACGGGCACCTGCTAGCAGGCCCCGACTCATGTCCCCCGACCCCCCACCAGTGACGGCAACCTGCCTGCAGGCCCTGACTCCTGTCCCCCACCACCAGTGATGGGCACTTGCCAGCAGGCCCCGACTCATGTTCCCCCATCCCCCACCAGTGATGGCAACCTGCCAGCAGGCCCCGACTCATGTCCACCTAACCAACACATTGACACAACATACATTCATGTAGCAAATGCCACCCCACATTACGCCCCACAGTACAACTCCACACCCATCCATTGTCCCCACTTCCCAGTACAGGCCCCATGGCATGTCATGCACAGAAGCATACATGCATGCACACAAAGACATGCCAAACATGGCCACACACCACCGCCACATGACTGAGGCAATGACGACTGACACATGCACCAAACCAATGAGAGCACACAACCGAAATATATGAACAGATGAAAATGTATTAAATTAAAAGAAATCTCACAAACGAAAACCAAAAATAAATGAAAGTGAACAGAACTGAAATGGGAATTCCCAAAAATATGTCATCAATAAATAAGAAAAAAATCCCATTGGTCCATGTCCTGAAAAATGAAAATCATAATCCAAAGGGTAAATGAAAAAAACCCATTACAGCATGGGTGTGAAAAATCTGAAAATAAAAATGTCCACAGTTCCACAAGTATATAGAATTAAAGTTCCCAGGGTCCATGATCCCAAAACCAAATGAAACCTACGAAAATACCTACAGAAAAACAACAATGTACAAAAAGTGGAGCAAAGTCCATCAACTCCAAAAAAAAAATGAAACGAAAGGAAACCTAAGCCTAATTAACTATATGCAATGGCGGCGGGCTAGTCCTACGGCTCACTTCTTGATGTTAATGTCTTTGGCCAGGGCATCATCGAACTCCATGTTGATGTCCCGAAGGCGGGCCTGGGATGTGTCTTCGAGGGCTCGCAGGGACGTCTCCATGGTCTCAACCAACTCCCTGCGAGTCTCCTCAAGGAACGCTGCCTGCCTCAATGTCCAGTGCATGGAGCTCTCCGCCCTGACTATCGTGAGCCGTGACCTCTCTGCCCGCCGCCGCTCTTCACCTATCTGCTGGCCCAACCGCTGCGACATGGAAGACACACGTAGTCCAGGGTCCTCCTGCCCATCGGCCGATGCCTACCCCTGTGATGTAGACGGCCCCAAGGCCTAACGCCTCCCACCTCGAGCCTGCCGCCACCTTAATGCCAACTGCCTCTGCAACCACGATGGCCTCCGGGACGATGGGATCCCCCGGTGCTGCTGTGCTCATGCCCTGCTCGGAGGTGACTGCACAGCCTTCATTGGCAGGGGTCCAGTTGTTGGGGTGACCACCTCTGCTGGTCCTCTGACTCCCGACTATGGCAGGGATGTGTTCTCCACCAGCCTGGCCGCAGTGGATGGGGCAGGTCCACAGGGTGCCCAGGTGAGACATGGGCGGGAAGACGGCACGGGTGATGACTGGTGCATAGGGTGTGCAGATAAGGAGGGGGTCGCAAGAGCATCCAGCACACGGAGGAACCCTGTGCCATCGACCTGTCCTAGCAAGTCGACGAGGCCACACAGGTGTCCGAAATGATGTGCGTTGTCCTGCCTGGAACCACGCACATCATCCCGAATCACCAGTGTGTGCAACGCGACACTGACTAGGGCAGGCTCAACCCTGTCACGATTGCCTCATCCGCAGGTAGAAGAAGGCCGGTTGACATAGACACATCCTCTACCTGCGAACGGGCCTGGACAGAGGCATCCCTGCTGGTGCAGGATGATGCAGTCACAGGATCAGGGATAGGATTACACACAGGCACCTCCACGGCGACCTGTGCTGCCTCCTGCCCCTGGACTACACCACTTGCACCAGTGGAACCACCCCATCCAGGCTCCATGCGTGGGTCTGATACGGCCTCCTCCTCAACCACACCCCCACCAACCTGGATGACTCTGTGCCGTCTCCCGTAGCATGCTCCTGTGGGGGCTCACCTGCCCCTTCATCTGCCAAGGAGTCCACATCCAACCTTTGCCTCTTGGACCCCCCCTCAGCAGCTGCGAACATGGAGGCGGCACCATTCCTCTCACTCCCGGAAGATATTATTACCTGGTAGGGGGGCAGGGCATTGCGTCTCCGGCTGGTGGTGGCATCCCTGCCGCTGGGCTCCACAGCGCTGTCTCTGCCCTCTTCATCAATATGCTCTGCAGATAGGGAGAGACAGACCATAGGCATCAGGACACTGTACAATGGTCTGCTAGACAAATGACTATAGCACATGAGTGGCAGTGTCAAACATCACAGACGGCATCAAGCTCCACATCACTCAGGTCAATTGAACCCACACATGCACAAACAAACAGGGAACGTGCAAAAGGCATCCTCATCCATTCACATGGAACTGCATGAACATCCTATGGGTGGCATGACGTCACAAGCATCATGGAGCATGCCATTCACATGCACACACGCCACCAGACAGACATGTATCTGGCCAACTCTACCTCCTGTCACAGTGCAATCATCGTCCACTATGTCACATCTGCCAATCGGGTACCTAAATGTCTGTGTCACATGGTTCCATGGCATCTCACAGTCACACACACACCAAACAGACACACGCACATGTCCACCATGCACGTACATGAAGGTGGGACGAGCATCCATGTGTCACACCCTAAACATGGCTGAGTCCACACACAGACATGCAAACATGTGTGCATCTTCGCATACAGTTGTGCATCATGCATCGCAACACATACACCATTGATGTGCAGCACACGTTCATGTCCCTGCACATACACATCCATGCATGGGCCATGTCAGACATATGTCCAAGCTGCGCACTCCTGCCACACCTCAACATGCACTGTGTCGAATGAGAACGCATGGACACTTACCGCTCGACTCCAGATGGGTCTGCCTCTCGAGGACCTGGTGGTGAAGCGCTGGGCGAATGCACTCCAGGAACCTCATCTGGTTGGTGGTAAGCAGGACCCGGCTGCATCCACTGCGTCCAAAAGGCGCCGGGCCTTCCTGAGGGTCCTGTACTTGAAGTCCTCCCAGCGCTTATGGACGTGTTTACAGTTGTGGGGTGCCACCCCCTCTGCGTTGATGGCACCCACAATGTCCAACCAGATACTCTTCTGTCCATCCTTGTCGGCGCATGCTTGTCCGAAGAGGGCATCATAATGCCCCAGGACTTCGTCCACCAGGATGCCAACTTCTTTAGCAGTGAAGTTGGCAGCCCTCTGCCTCCCTGCCGGGGGGTCGCCACTGGTCCCAGATGGTGTTTGGCCCGACATGGCAACCCCAGAGGCAGGTGTGGGTGAGCAACTGGGTCCTGGGGCTGGGCTGTGGAGCGATGGAACACCAGCCGGGTGTCTTCTGTTCCAGCAGGAGCGGTCACCGAAACTGGACCCCTGGTGATGGCTGATGTGCAGGCACCTAATTGCAGGGCACGTTGGCAGCAGGCAGTCTGGCAGCAGCAGAGGGCTCGTAGGAGGCTGCTTGGGGCTTCGCGGGGCAGGTAAATGGTCTTCCGTGTGTTGTCGCGTGGCCAGCTTGATGCAGAGTGAATCGGCATGTAAAAAAACAGCACATGTTCATGTAATTCGAGGAAAGGCCCTTAGCGCGTAAGCACATAAGTGACATGGCACGTGTAGGCATTGCTATGTGCACGGGTTAAATGTCCGCATAGGTTGCCATTTTCCTGTACGTGCTTTTTGTGGAGAGCGAGCGTATGATTGTTGTACTTCTTGCGGGTTGACACGCGATTACTTCACAACGGTTGCAGTGCGTACTCCTTGTTTACTGCGGCAGAGCTCACTTCTTGTTTTGGTGGGAGTGTTGCCAATGCACACACGCGCGTGTTTTTTCTGTACATTTTCCAGGCAGACGGTGAGTCGCAAACGTATTTTTCCACTGTGGTGCCCCTGTGTGTTGCGTACCCATTTAGAGGTCATTGTAGCATGCGTGTTCCACTCGTACGCATTTTTTGTGTTTCTGGGTGCCACAGCATACTGCGGGTCCTTAATTCTACGCCCGTGGGCTACCGAGGGGTCGCGTGCACGTTTGTTTTTGGGGTGCCTGAGCGTTGCGTGACCCGTCATTGTTCCCCAGGGGTCACAGACAGCCTTTCATGAGCACAGGGGTACCTATTCCATCTAGTACCCTGCCCCGTTCACCCCAATTGCCCAGGACAATTGTTTTCTGCACCTCCCATTCGCACAAGTACATCAGTGCCATGGTTGGGAGGTGACCAAGTGGTAAGGGAGGCAAAGGTGGCCAACCTCCATGTGGTGTCTGCGGTAGGGGACGTGGCCAGGATGAGCAGGGTGGCCAGGGTGGCCAAGGTGGCAACGGAGGGCAACGTGAGCAGAGTGGCCCAAGAGGGCAGTGTGTCCAGGACCATTCAGGGACACCTATGACCCCCTCCCAGTGGGTCAGGGAGATGCAGCTGACACCATCCCTACTTAGGCCCTGTTAGCCCGGCCCAGATTGGTCACGGAACAGGCACGGGATGACTCACAGGCTGACTTCCGTGTCATGAAGTCCAAGCCACGTGTAGCGGGGAAAGTTGCTGTCGCCAGGCCACGTGGATCCGGGGCAGCAATGTCATCTGCTGCCCCGAGTAGCCAGGGTGAGGAGGCTGCAGGGGCAGCTGACACCACCCCGGCTTTGAGTCACCACTCCGGGACAGTGTTGGTCCCGGCCCCTCACACCAAGGCAGTTGTGCCGCTTGGTCCTGGCAACAGCACCCAGCAGCCAATGCCTACAGTGAGACCTTTGGTCATCGTGCCATTGCCTGCTTCCAGTGCCCATTCCACCTGCGCTTCAGCCCCTACAGACCGGAGCAGCGTAAGCCCCTCAGGGTCTGCACCACCTCTCAAGAGGAAGAAGCGTGCTCTTGCGGAACAGACTGGGACCCCAGACACGGCTCGCCCCTCCGGCACGTCAAGGAAGCAGAGTTTCAATAATGTGGAACTACATGCACTTGTGGGCTACGTGTCGGAACATGCCCGCGACATGCTGGTGACGGCAGGGTGCAAGACTACGTCTGCTCAGTGTAGGGCCCACTGGCAGTGCATCACAGACCACATTAGTTCCTTGGGATTTGTGAAACGCACAGCTGATGATTGCTCAAAGCGTTGGAATGACCTCAAACACTGAGCAAAAAACAAGCTGGCTTCTAATTACGCCTCTAGTCTGGTGACTGGCAGTGGGTCACCACCAGAGGAGGATGAACTCACAGAACATGAGGCAATCGCTGGAGGCTTCATCACAGAGGATCAGATCTAAGGTGTGGGAGACCTACCAGATCTTGAGACAATGTCCGGTGAGTGCCCATGCGTGTGTGTCCAGACCATGTGTATGTTACTTGGATGACGTGTTGTGATCGAGTGCCAGGTCAGGCTGTGTAGTCATAACTGCCATATGTGACCCATGTAGTGCCTCCAAGCCATCCCCCGGCCTTGGGTTTGGGGTTCACCGTATCCCTACTGACCACTGCAAACGCTTTGCACATGATGACTGCACTTACCCTTAAAGTGCCATCATGGCACGAAATTGTTATTACAGTTTTTTTCTCTTTATTCTGCCCGATTCATGGAATCATTTGCATGAAAAACGCAGATATGCGTGCCTTTCTACCCCAAAATCACCATACTTCAGACAGGGATTTTCAGCCAGAAAGGCGCGCAAATGTGTGCTTTTCACGCAAATAATTCCATCAATCAGGCTGATTGACTGCTGCGCACCTACACATGTACTGCGCCCGCTCACTTCTGAGCCCTGTTTGAACCTTCAACATGACAATTCACTTGTGTCATGTCAAAGTGACCTACCATTGATGTATCCATGTGCCTCCCATCACTGTATTTGAACACACTGGCGTTGTTGCAGCGTGTGACGTGTGTTTTGTCCCTCTCTTTTGCATGTTCTGTTTGATGAAATGCGTTTTACATGGATGGGGCACAGTAGTGATTAACTCCCATCTGGGTGCCCTTGTCAGTTCTGCCATGGCTATGCTACGTGCCATATGTGTGCTGGCATGTGTCATGATTGTGGATGGTCCATGGCACTCACAGCCAATTGTGTGAAGCAGGTGCTATGCACCATGCAGCACATGTGTTGCTTTTCCATTTTGGAGTTATCAGTGTCTGCTTTCAGGATCCCCTTCCACTTCATTGCCACTGCATACATGGCTGGGTTTGTGTCATGTGTGACATGTCTGATTAATGTATTGGATGTGTATATTGTGATTCCTATGTGTGTCGGCTATGCTGTTCATGTGTGTCTTCATGACTTCTTCTTTCATTTTGTGCAGGTGATGAGGCACTAGATGCTGTGGAGGAGGAGGAGATGGCGCAGGGGCAGGAGTACTCAGAGCCCCAAACAAGCACCACTGGAGGACGTGGGGTGGTGCTGCATGAGAATACATTGCTCCTACAGACCATCCTGTCCACCGGTGTCTCTGGGTACACCTCCGAGGATCTCTATGGCTCAGGTGCTGAATCAGACATTGACACAAATGTCCCATCGCAGGTGAGTGTTTCTGGCAGGGATGCTGTTCTGTCCAATGAACCTGCACTGGGGCCCATTCAGTGTTGGAATGTCCGCCTGTGGCGGTTACAGATGCAGGGTCACACTCCACACTATTTGCTCCTGTTCCTGGGGCAGCAGATCAAAGGAGGAATGCAGTTGTGCAGCCTCAGGCAGTGCCAGCACAGCAAGGTGCACATCACCTTGGGGCCGACAGGTGTCGTGTCCGGCAACAAAGTGGCCATGCGCCACTGGGCAATACTGTGTGGGAGAACTCCATGTATACAATTGCACAACAACAGGGGGCATCATGTGAGATGATGGCTCAGGCCGTGGATAGGGTGGCCACTTCCATTCTCTCCCCCGAAAGGCAGGTGGAGCTCCAGCAGCAGGCAACGCGGTCCACGTGCCGCTCACACAGGCAGGACATGTTGGCCACCAACAGGGACAGACGGGCTGAACTGGGGGCTCTGCGCACAACCATATCTGCAGAGGCACAGGCCCACGGGGATGCCCTGAGGGAAGATAACACCTCCCTCAGAGCTACTCTGGGTGCACTTGAGGTGTCCCCGAGTAGACGGTCAGAACAGCAGCTGGAGCAGCTAACACGCACCATCTCAGCTGAGCTCCAGGCAACCCGTGAGGAGATCCATGCATCACGTGAGGCCTTGCAGGCAGAACTCTGTGCTACCTGCGACATGCTGCATGGGGACCTCCGGACCATCATCCTGCAGAACCAAACCTTTCAAACCTGCATGCTTGCTGCCATGGAGGAGCATGCCAGGGCTTTGCGTGGTCTGCCTCCCGTACCACGCACACCTCCTCATGTAGCACCAGAGGGTGACGACAGCGACGGCAGTTCTCCCACTATCGGGTAGCGTGCAGGTCATGAGCCCATGGAGGGATTCTTATTTTTCTTAACATCCATGCATGTGGGTGTTGGGGTGCATCCTGCGCCACCTCGCTCCTGGGTGGTCCCCCCCTGGTCGCCCATGGCCATTTTCGATTTTAGTTTTTTCTTTTTTAATTTAAATGTTTCCTCTTTTTTTGTCTATTGTGCATTCATGTTAAAGTGTGTTACTTTGTGTGGCCCCCGTAGGCATCCACTGTGTGTTCTAGCTGGGCCCATACAGGCTTGTCTTGTGTTTGAGTTTGAGGCTTGGGGTCCAGACACATATGCCACTCCTGCTTCCCCTTTTCATGGGCTCGCAAGGGTGGCACAGTGTGACAGTAACTTACACAGAGGCATTGGGCTTCCATCAGTTGTGTGGCCAGTCTGTATTCCAAACTGTGTATACACCCCTAGTGGGGATTAATGATGGTTTCTCCACTGCCTGGTTGATTTATATATTGTATTCAATATTGCTCATTTTGCATATTTACATGTAGCTTCTTCATGTGTTACCTTGCCTGTCTCCATTGCAGATGCAGATGCAGTTCATGCTGTATGCAGTACCCTGCCACATTTATCTACCAGCAACACACTGAAGATGGGAGGGGTCGATGTGCTGCCTTTGTCAGATTGTGACACTTAGACTATTGTGATGGGTTACTGTCAGACTGTTAGGAAAGATTTCATGATTGTAGGTAATTTTCCTTCCATGTGGCAACCCCCAAACTTTTTGCTGTTGTTTTACACCCTGATCTAGACTTTGCCGGAGAAGCACAGCCTTCCGTCGCACTCCTCTGGGCTTTTGCTCCATTCTTACGGGGAAACTGACATGCCCTTAGGGCAGTCAGTACCGGGAGACTTTGTTTCCCTTAGTCCTTTCCTCATGTTGCAGCTTTTGAGCAACATGAAACAGGAGTGCACCGTAACTTACATAACCGCGCTCTTGGGTCTCTAGTCATTCCAATGGCCCTAGAAACTCTCGCTGGACTTATCATGAAATGTGCAAGTGTGTCACAGACGGGACTGGTGGAAGCTATCGTTTCTTTGTGTTTTGAACCCCTTTTTGCCATGTTAACCGTGCTTCCTGCGTTTGGCCCAAATGGGTGGCCTGGCCTCCAAAATGGCCATGCCACGAGATTCTTTGTCCTGTCCGCTGACCGTCTTGCCCCTTCACCTTCCCCCAGGTTGAGCCGACCCCGGACCCCGGGCAGTCCTTATTTGGTCATGCACTTTCCCACAAAACACAACGCTTTTGCGGGCTTCTGAATGCCTTGTGTGTGCCTCCAGGATGTGGGCTGGGATGTCTGTTCCCAATACACATCCTGGGTGCCAGAGAGTCTAGAGTGTCTTGAATGCCTGGGACCACTGTGGTCCGTGATAGGTCCACGTATGGTGTGAGTGTTTTGTGAGCAGATCTCCCATTGGGTCCTCTCCGTTTTGGCGCGAAGGGAACTCTGGATAAGAGGAGACTGGAAACACCACTACCAATGTCGATCTCCTGAGTTCTCACGAACAATGTATAAGGAGCCAATTATCCTGCAACTAAGAAGCTGAGTCGAGGAATCGCTGGTGGCCCGCTGAAGGTTTAGCACCCTGCACGGCTGTCGTCCTGTGAGACCCCTCTGCCTCTGATCGAACGAGAAGGCCTGTACTGGCGCTTCGACCCTTTAGAATAGTGGGAACAACTATTCTCGGCATCTTCACCAAATCCTGTATGTAAGCCTTTGGAAGCGTCCCTGGGCCATCCAGTGGACTGACCAGCCTACACAGGAACCTTGCTCTGTCGCCGCCATCTGGCTTACTGCTAATCCCATGTCCTCGGCACTCTCACATGATTCGTGCACTTTGCATTCCCAGGTCTGAAGTGAGACGTGTGCTTTGGGACCGGAATACATGCGGTTGCCGAGTTGCCCTGCTGTGGTAACAAACCTGTGCATGTTCGCTGCATTTGGGACACCCTCGACCCTGACTCCTGCTGTCGTGGAATCTACACGGCGACAAGACATCCTGCTGATCGCATCTGAACCTGCCAGTACCGAAACGGAACCGGAGAAGCCGGGGTCTGCCTGCATCAGGGACCGGTGAGTAGTCAATACCCAAAACGGTCGCCCTCCCGCAGGAGTCTGTGGCTCTCCACCGCTGTCGTAAACAGCAACCCTTTTCCGCGCTCGCGCCCTGCTTCTGCCCACAAGTGAAGGCAGCGCTTGAGTAACGGAGAACTGTTCATCATCGTTTTGTTCACCTCTCTGAACTGCCTGATTTCCCTGAAGAGACTCACCTTTGCCCGTTGGCACCCGCGTGTGCAGGTACTTTTGAGCTCAAGGCTCTACTCTTCGTCGGGCTTGGACTTCCTTCTAGTTAGGTGGCCTCTGATGTCGAACTGGGTCTAACAATTACTTGCAATGCGCGTTTTCCTCCCCATCTAGGTGGTCTGCATAATTCGTGCTTCTAACTCTTTAGACCCCTTGGTCTTGTATATATCTTGTATTGCTTTTGATGTGTTGGTTTATTGGAGTTTTACCGTGATTCTTTACTATGGTCGATGTTACAAAGGCTTTGTAATAAATGTGTCTATATTTTTAATAAAACACCTGTCTGGAGTAATTTGTAAGCGTCCTTGCTTTGTGTGCTCATTGCGGGCTTTCAGTCACCCTCACCCCTCTTGAGACCTAGTCTTGACCACTGCCATCGCTACCCTGATTGGTCTGGCTTGTCCAGAGGTTACCCTGTTCCAAGAAACTAGGCTGGCCTTCTGAACCTCTGCCCCTCCAGGACAGAGTTCAGTAACCCATCTTAACAAATTGGTGTACAGCGGTGGGATACGACTGAAGGTATCCAGTGTTGCGCACGAGCGAGGGCATTTCAAGTTATTCCTAACAGGACACACAGTGAACTGTCGTAGTATAACTCTTTAAAGGCCATAGTCCTATAACACATTATGGAAACAGGTACCTTGTTAACTTTAAATGCTTCTAAATCTGAAACATTGAAAAAGATGTATGCTGAAAGAGGTGTCTCCTCGCAAGGCACAAAAATGGAAATGATCCAAAGAATCATGGCGTGGCAAGAAGCTCAGCTTGACGCTATAGCTTCTGATGACAGTGCAGAAGGAGGTTGGGCTGCACTCACTGGTAGAACTGACAGTTCTGCCACTGCACTGGTCCAACACGACCATGAGGACAGGGAGGATGAAATGTCCAATGTTTCCTCTGCCAGTGCTGATGGGGAGGCCATGCTTGAATTCAAGAAGCAAGAGCTGCTGTTTAGGCAGAAGGAGCTTGAGTTTAATATGGCCAAACTCCAGGAAGAGCTTGAGTTCAATAGGGCCAAGCTAAAAATCGAACAGGCAGAAAAACAGAAAGACAGGGATCACCAGTTGGAACTGGCCAAGCTTCAAGTTGCCAATGGATCCAAGGGTCCTGGACATGGGTCTGGGGCCTCCTCTCATCCACGGTTTCCAAAAGATCTGCTCAGTGTGTATGAGGAAAAAATGACATTATGGTCTGGCTGAACACATTTGAGTATGCATGTGAAGTTCAACAAGTTGACAATGCTGATAAAATTGCCTGGTTACTCAGCAGACTGCCCCATTCTGGCTGCAGTGCCATTATGGAAATGTCGAAGGCTGAGCGAGCAGATTTTGCAATGTTGAAGCAAACTATCATTTTAAAGTTTGCAAAGACTCCTGCCCAATATTTAAAACGATTCCGAGAGTATAAGAAAAAAGAAGGTGGTACTTGGGTATCTTATGTAAACGAATCCTTAAAAAACTTGACTGGCTGGGTCGAAGGTTATAAGGTTTCTACCTTTGAAGGTATGATAAGTCTTGTCATGCTGGAACATATTTTTGCATCTTCTTCCCCTGAGCTTAAGCAGCATTTGGCAGATTCTAAGGAGATAGATCCAAAGAAGCTTGCCATTGCAGCAGATTTGTGGGTGTCACATCGAGTGTTCCATAAGGACAAGACTCAGCCTGGTAAGCAGGAGGAAGGGAAAAAGTCCAAAGATAAGGAGGGTAGAGAAACTGATAAATCTTCTTCTCAAAAGGACCACAAAAAGAAAAATAAGGGTAAGACATAAGATAACTCACAGGGTAGTGGAGGTCAGCCTCTGAAACAGAACTCTGGTTATAATAAGCCTCCCTATGTAAACAGACCCAATGGATCGTGTTTTGCTTGTGGAGCAACTGACCATGTGAAGGGGGATCCCCAGTGTAAGGTTAAACCTTTGGGAGTCCACTCTGCTAATCTGGCCTTCTCCTCCTACGAGGAAGAAGAGATTACAGGAGCATCCTTCTCCTCATACTCCTTCCCCAGTGGGATAGAAGCTGAGGTAGTTTTAGTTTCCCTGGGTTCCTGGGAGCCTAAAGTCGCAGAGGCTTATGCTAGGATTCCAGATAATACCAAGCACTACTTTAAAGACAGTGTGCTGATCAATGGAGTAGATACTCCAGCTCTTAGGGATAGTGGGTGCAGGCGAACTGTAGTGGATTCTACCTTGGTAGACTCAGAGGAAGTTGCCAGAGCTACTCTGATGCCCACTAAGTTGGCTGACGGCCCACCTCGCATGTTTCCAGTAATACCTGTAAATTTTACTATCAATGGTACAGCAGTTAGGATTCCAGTGAGCATTCAGAGGAACGTCCCAGGAAAGGTCTTGTTGGGCAACGATCTCCGAGCCTTAGGGCTCGTGGGAGACACTGCCGGCAGACCCTGCACAAGGTCTCAAACCAGGGCAGCACTGACCAAGCTCAGTGAGCTGCCCCAGCCAAAGGGGAAACCCAAGGCTAAAGGAGTCAGAAAACCAAAACGAGGGAAAGAAAATATTCCCCCAAACTCACCTACCACTGCGGTGGAGGAAGTTGGTCAATCGCCCGGACCTGACGAGGAGGCGGCGATACCTGAAGTATTTGACCCTAATGGCCACCCTGAACTAAACGACTTGCTAGTAGAAGGTGGTCCTGACAGGGAAGAATTCAGTAAAGGCCAACGTGAGTGCCCATCTCTGGAAGGCCTAAGGAGACAGGCCTGCTCCCAGCTTGAGGGTGAACCTCCTGGGAAGCATAGGATTTATTGGGAAGGTGGACTCCTGTATAATGAGCCCACAGATTCTACAGAAGGAGACCATAGGAGGTTGGTGGTTCCCCTTGCTGTAAGACCCTTCCTCCTGCAGTTGGCGCATGAAGTGCCCCTTGCTGGTCACCTTGGTATTAAGAGGACCAAGCAAAGGTTATCCATGCACTTCTACTGGCCCAATATGGGGTGCAAGTAGAAAGTCACTGCAGGAGTTGTGCCTCCTGCCAGTTATCTGGTAAGAGTGGCTCAACAATCCAAGCTCCATTGGTACCACTCCCAGTTGTGGAAATACCATTCGAAAGGGTAGGGATCGACATTGTTGGTCCCCTTGACCCGCAAACATCCTCAGGCAATAGGTTTATCCTGGTGCTGGTCGACCATGCTACCAGGTATCCTGAGGCCATCCCATTAAAAACTGTAACTGCCAAGTCAGTTGCAAAAGCGTTACTTGGCATCTTTACTAGGGTTGGCTTCCCTAAAGAAGTTGTGTCTGACCGAGGAAGCAACTTTATGTCAAAGTATATGCAGGCTATTTGGAAAGAATGTGGGGTCACCTACAAGTTCTCTTCTGCATACCACCCCCAGACCAATGGTCTGGTGGAACGGTTCAACAGAACGTTAAAGAGTATCATTAGGGCTCTGGAAGAACCCCAAAGAAGAAAATGGGATCTTCTTTTACCATGCTTGCTGTTTGCCTACCGAGAGGTACCACAGGAGGGTGTTGGCTTCAGCCCCTTTGAACTTCTGTTTGGTCACCCTGTGCGGGGACCCTTAGCCATAGTCAAGGAGGGATGGGAGATGCCCACTCCCCCTATTACTACCAATGTAGTAGACTATGTGTTAGGGCTCAGAAAATGGATGGTACTCCTGATGGGTCTGGCTAGTGACAAGTTGAAGGCAGGACAAGCCCTGGTGAAACATTGGTATGACCAGAAAGCTTCCCTCATCAACTTCATACCTGGTCAGCAAGTCCTGATCATGAATCCCATAAGGCCTAGAGCTTTACAGGATAAATGGTCAGGCCCTTACACAGTGGTGGAGCCCCTGGGTGAGGTCAACTATTTAGTGGACCTTGGAAGGCCTGGACAGGCCCCAAAAGTATTCCATGTAAATAGGCTGAAGGCTTTCGTCCCAAGAGTCGAAATTGCAGCACTGCTACTGGCTTCAGATGTTGAGGAAGAGGAGTCTGAACCTCTCCCCGACCTGTTCCAAAGCGGTCCTTCAGATAGCTCCTTTGAGGGTGTCCGAGTGGCCCCTCACCTGACTTCTGATCAGCAGGCTGAAGTGAAAAGTTTGCTTAGGCAATTTTCCCCCCTGTTTTCGCAGCCCCCTGGTTTGACAGCTTGGTGCAAACATAACATAGACACAGGAGACAGCGTACCTACCAAAAGTAGAGGATATAGAATGTCAGACAAAGTACGGTCTTACATTAAGACAGAGGTCAACAAAATGTTAGATCTTGGGGTGATTGAACCCTCTAGTAGTCCTTGGTCCAGCCCTGTGGTTTTGGTTCCAAAGGCAGGTACTTCTGAATTGAGGTCCTGTGTGGATTACAGGGCTCTGAATGCTGTCACCAAGACAGATGCACACCCCTTGCTTCGAACAGATGAGCTGGTGGATACCTTGGGTGCCTCCAAGTATCTCAGCACGTTTGACCTCACTGCAGGCTATTGGCAAATAGCCCTAGCAGAACATGCCAAGGAGAAGACAGCGTTCTCAACTCCAGACGGTCTTTACCAGTTTAGGGTAATGCCGTTTGGGTTGAAGAATGCACCTGCCACTTTTCAGAGGCTTGTGAATCATGTGTTAAATGGGTTGGATGAGTTCTGTCTTGCATGTCTGGACGATATAGCAGTTTTCCGTGCCACCTGGGAAGACCATGTGAAACACCTCGTGATTGTGCTACAGGCTCTTCAGAAAGCACACTTGACCATAAAGGCTAGTAATTGCCAGATTGGACAAGGCTCCGTGGTTTACCTTGGACATGAAGTAGGTGGAGGGAGGATACAGCCTCTACCCAGTAAAGTACAAGCAGTACAAGACTGGCCTACCCCCACTACAACGACCCAAGTGAGAGCCTTCTTAGGACTCACAGGGTATTACCGCAACTTCATGGCAGACTATGGTACCATAGCTGCCCCTCTGACTGCTCTCACCACTCCGAAGAAACCCAAGAAGGTAACTTGGACCGACAAGTGTGAGAAGGCCTTCAACGGCTTAAAAGACTCCTTGTGCCAGGTCCCTGTTCTCAGGGCCCCTGATTACCAAAGACCTTTTATTGTGCAGACAGATGCCTCTGACACTGGGATAGGAGCTGTACTATCACAAGTAGATGAGAAGGGTAAGGAACATCCTATTGGTTTCATTAGTCGCCAGCTTGAGGACAGAGAGCTCGGATGGTCCACAGTAGTGAAAGAATGTTTCGCTGTTGTGTCGGCCCTACGGAAGCTGAGGCCCTACCTCTATGGGACCCACTTCGCTGTGCAAACTGACCATAAGCCCATAAAGTGTCTAATGAACATGAAGGGAGAGAATCCAAAGTTGCTTAGGTGGTCCATAAGTCTGCAAGGCTTTGACTTCACTATTGAGCATGTGCCAGGTGTACAACATAGCAATGCTGATGGGTTGTCCAGAATGTGTAACCGACCTGAACAAGAAACTCATCCAGGGGTGGATTAGTTCCCCCTGTCCTTAGTCTGGGAGGGGCGAGTGTTAGGAAAGATTTCATGATTGTAGGTAATTTTCCTTCCATGTGGCAACCCCCAAACCTTTTGCTGTTGTTTTACACCCTGATCTAGACTTTGCCGGAGAAGCGCAGCCTTCCGCCGCACTCCTCTGGGCTTTCCCTCCATTCTTACGGGGAAACTGACATGCCCTTAAGACAGTCAGTACCGGGAGACTTCGTTTCCCTTAGTCCTTTCCTCATGTTGCAGCTTTTGAGCAACATGAAACAAGAGTGCACCGTAACTTACATTACCGCGCTCTTGGGTCTCTAGTCATTCCAATGGCCCTAGAAACTCTTGCTGGAGTTATCATGAATTGTGCAAGTGTGTCACGGACGGGACTGGTGGCAGCTATCATTTCTTTGTGTTTTGAACCCCTTTTTGCCATGTTAACCGCGCTTCCCGCGTTTGGCCCAAATGGGTGGCCTGGCCTCCAAAATGGCCATGCCACGGGGTTCTTTGTCCTGTTCGCTGACCGTCTTGCCCCTTCACCTTCCCCCAGGTCGAGCCGACCCGGGGCAGTCCTTATTTGGTCATGCACTTTCCCGCGAAACACAACGCTTTTGCGGGCTTCTGCATGCCTTGTGTGTGCCTCCAGTATGTGGGCTGGGATGTCTGTTCCCAATACACATCCTGGGTGCCAGAGAATCTAGAGTGTCTTGAATGCCTGGGACCACCGTGGTCCAGGATAGGTCCACATATGGTGTGAGTGTTTTGTGAGCAGATCTCCCATTGGGTCCTCTCCGTTTTGGCACGAAGGGAACTCTGGATAAGAGGAGGCTGGAAACACCACTACCATGTCGATCTCCTGAGTTCTCACGAACAAAGGATAAGGAGCCAAGTATCCTGCAACTAAGAAGCTGAGTCAAGGATTCGCAGGTGGCCCACTGAAGGTTTGGCACCCTGCACTGCTGTCGTCCTGTGAGACCCCTCTGCCTCTGATGGAACGAGAAGGCCGGTACTGGCGCTTCGACCCTTTAGAATAGTGGGAACAACTATTCCCAGCATCTTCACCAAATCCTGTACGTAAGCCTTCGGAAGCGTCCCTGGGCCATCCAGTGGACTGACCAGCCTACACAGGAAACTTGCTCTGTCACCGCCGTCTGGCTTACTGCTAATCCTGTGTCCTCGGCACTCTCACACGATTCGTACACTTGGCATTCCCAGGTCTGAAGTGAGACGTGTGCTTTGGGACCGGAATACATGCGGTTGCCGAGTTGCCCTGCTGTGGTAACAAACCTGTGCGTGTTCGCTGCATTTGGGACACCCTCGACCCTGACTCCTGCTGTCGCGGAATCTACACGGCGTCGAGACATCTGAACCTGCCAGTATCGAAACGGAACCGGAGAAGCCGGGGTCTGCCTGCATCGGGGACCGGTGAGTAGTCAATACCCTAACCGGTCGCCCTCCCGCAGGAGCCTGTGGCTCTCCACCGCTGTCATAAACAGCAACCCTTTTCCGCACTCGTGCCCTGCTTCTGCCCACAAGTGGAGGCCGTGCTTGAGTAGCGGGGAACTGTTCATCATCGTTTTGTTCACCTCTCTGAACTGCCTGATTTCCCTGAAGAGACTCTCCTTTGCCCGTTGGCACCGCATGTGCAGTACTTTTGAGCACAAGACTCCACTCTTCGTAGGGCTCGGACTTCCTTCTAGTTAGGTGGCCTCTGATGTCGAACTGGGTCTAACGATTACTTGCACTGCCTGTTTTCCTCCCCATCTAGGTGGTCTGCATATGTCGTGCTTCTAACTCTTTAGACCCCTTGGTCTTGTATATATCTTGTATTGCTTGTGATGTGTTGGTTTATTGAGGTTTTACCGTGATTCTTTACTATGGTCGATGTTACAAAGGCCTTGTAATAAATGTGTCTATATTTTTAATATACACCTGTCTGGAGTAATTTGTAAGCGTCCTTGCTTTGTGTGCTCATTGCAGGCTTTCAGTCACCCTCACCCCTCTTGAGACCTAGTCTTGACCGCTGCCATCACTACCCTGATTGGTCTGGCTTGTCCAGAGGTTACCCTGTTCCAAGAAACTAGACTGGCCTTCTGAACCTCTGCCCTATATGCGTTTTACATGGATGGGGCACAGTAGTGATTAACTCCCATCTGGGTGTCCTTGTCAGTTCTGCCATGGCTATGCTACGTGCCATATGTGTGCTGGCATGTTTCATGTTTGTGGATGGTCCATGGCACTCAAAGCCATATGTGTGAAGCAGGTGCTATGCACCATGCAGCACATGTGTTGCTTTTCCATTTTGGAGTTATCAGTGTCTACTTTCAGGATCCCCTTCCACTTCATTGCCACTGCATGCATGGCTGAGTTTGTGTTGTGTCATGTGTGACATGTCTGATTCATGTATTGGATGTGTACATTGTGATGCCTATGTGTGTCGGCTATGCTGTTCATGTGTGTCTTCATGACTTCTTCTTTCATTTTGTGCAGGTGATGAGGCACTAGATGCTGTGGAGGAGGAGGAGATGGCACAGGGGCAGGAGTACTCAGAGCCCCAACCAAGCACCACTGGAGGACGTGGGGTGGTGCCGCATGAGAATACATTGCTCCTACAGACCATCCTGTCCACCGGTGTCTCTGGGTACACCTCCAAGGATCTCTATGGCTCAGGTGCTAAATCAGACATTGACACAAATGTCCCATCGCAGGTGAGTGTTTCTGGCAGGGATGCTGTTCTGCCCAACGCACCTGCACTGGGGGTAGACCCATCAATGACCCATTCAGTGTTGGAAGGTCCGCCTGTGGCGGTTACAGATGCAGGGTCACACTCCACACTATTTGCTCCTGTTCCTGGGGCAGCAGATCAAAGGAGGAATGCAGTCCTGCATCCTCAGGCAGTGCCAGCACAGCAAGGTGCACATCACCTTGGGCCGACAGGTGTCGTGTCCGGCAACGAAGTGGCCATGCGCCACTGGGCAATACTGTGTGGGAGAACTCCATGTATGCAATTGCACAACAACAGGGGGCATCATGTGAGATGATGGCTCAGGCTGATAACATCTCCCTCAGAGCTACTCTGGGCGCACTTGAGGTGTCCCGGAGTAGACAGTCAGAACAGCAGCTGGAGCAGCTAACACGCACCATCTCAGCTGAGCTCCAGGCAACCGGTGAGGAGATCCGTGCATTACGTGAGGCCTTGCAGGCAGAACTCTGTGCTACCTGTGACGTGCTGCATGGGGACCTCCGGACCATCATCCTGCAGAACCAAACCTTTCAAACCTGCATGCTTGCTGCCATGGAGGAGCATGCCAGGGCTTTGGGTGGTCTGCCTCCCATACCATGCACACCTTCCCATGTAGCACCAGAGGGTGACAACAGCGACGGCAGTTCTCCCACTATCGGGTAGCCGTGCAGGCCATGAGCCCATGGAGGGATTCTTATTTTTTTCAACATCCACGCATGTGGGTGTTGGGGTGCACCCTGCACCTCCTCCCTCCTGGGTGCTCCCCCCCCCCACTGGTCGCCCATGGCCATTTTTGATTTTTGTTTTTTCTTTTTTATTTTAAAATGTTCCTCTTTTTTTGTCTATTGTGCATTCATGTTAAAGTGTGTTACTTTGTGTGGCCCCTGTAGGCATCCACTGTGTGTCCCAGCTAGGCCCATACAGGCTTGTCTTGTGTTTGAGTTTGAGGCTTGGTGTCCAGACACATATGCCACTCCTGCTTCCCCTTTTCATGGGCTCGAAAGGGTGGCACAGTAACTTACACAGAAGCATTGGGCTCCCATCAGTTGTGTGGCCAGTTTGTATTCCAAACTGTGTATACACCCGTAGTGGAGATTAATGATGGTTTTTCCACTGCCTGGTTGATTTATATATTGTATTCAATATTGCTCATTTTGCATATTTACATGTAGCTTCTTCATGTGTTACCTTGCCTGTCTCCTTTGCAGATGCAGTTCATGCTGTATGCAGTACCCTGCCACATTTACCTACCAGCAACATACTGAAGATGGGAGGGGTTGATATGCTGCCTTTGTCAGATTGTGACACTTGGACTACTGTGATTGGTCACTGTCAGACGTTGCCACTATTGGGTCCTGTATTCACGATTTGTCATGCTGGTAAGTATATGTTCATGTGTGCAGTTTCTTTTTCATATGTGGGAGGGAATTGTCTGTGGCCTGTTTCCATTTGTGACGGTGCACTTTGTGACAGTTGTGTCATGTGTTGTGTATTTATTTGGTTGCTTTTACATTGCATGCCATCCCATGGCATCTCGGGCAGGTGACATGAGGTTTGGGAGGGGTTGGGTGACATACCAGTATTTGGGTGTGCTGTTTTTCAAGGGGGTAGTCCTTTATGCAGCATGAATGTGTGCCTTTTACTGACATGGCATTGGCTCTCTTTAAGTAGCTAGGGATGCACACAATGTAGCACTTCCAGGGAAACAATCTCAGGGTGGTAGGGTTGTGACAGTTGACTGTCCCTTTGTCATCATCAATTGTCACCTGGTATGTGCCAGGCCTGTGTGCACTCCGCAGTGGTGGGATTTTAGGTGAAAAATGTTGCCACAAGCTGGGTATGGGCTGCCTCGCCACGTGCCTTTTCCGCTCCCATGCAGAGCAGCCGTGCATGTGGTTGGGTATGTGCGGGCACCACCATGTCCACCGGCACGCCCCGCCGGTTTGCAACGTTGTGCAGGACACATGCTGCCACAATGATCCTGCACACTACTTGGGGTGCATATAGCAGCTGGCCACCAGAGCAGTCAAGGGAGTGGAAACATGACTTGAGCACTCCGAATGTGTGCTCCACTATGCCCCGGGCTGCAATATGGGCTGCGTTTTATCTTACCTCGGGTGGTGTGGTGGGGTTCCGTATTGGCGTCATCGTGTAGGTGCTCAGAGGGTAGGCACTGTCCCCTGGGGAGGTGATAATGGTTGTGATTAGTTGGGTTTTGCCATTTCTCTGTGTGTGACATGCATGCATGTGCACAGGCATTTGTACTCACCAATGAGCCATGTGTCACCATGCCTACCAGCTTCCAGGTCCCGGAATATGAAACTGTCATGGGTGGCCCCTGGATAGTTTGCGTAGACAGAAGTGATTATTCCCTTGGCATCGCATACCACCTTCACGTTGGTGGAATGCCAGTGGTTGCGGTTACAATAGATGTGCTCAGTGGACCTAGGAGGACGTAGAGCCACATGGGTGCAATCAATGGCAACAAGCACTTTGGGGAAGTGTGCCACCCTGTAAAAGTCCTGGACCACGGCCTGCCTTTCTGCGGGTGTTCTCGACATGTATATGTGCCTGTGGACTGGTCACAGGTAAGCCACGCACAGCTCCTTCCATGATTCGCCAAATGGGCGCTTGCGCGGCTGTCGCATGCGTGCGCTGCGACTTTCACGCTTGCGCCCCAGTTTTCAGCGCACATTAATTCCATGAATTGCCCTGTAAATCGTGGTTATTATTAAGACATTTTTTTTTTAAAACAAATCTAATAGCAAAAGTTGATAAAACTAATACAAAACCTTCACAAACACTATGCATCACTAAAATGTACATAAATATGGTACCTAAAACTATAAAGTGCAAAAGTGCAATGACAGATAATACGTATTATAATATATTTGCAGATGACAGAATGAATGAACAACAACATTTAATTGAGTTGTAGCACCAATCCTAAAGGAGCAAACATGTATTCAAAAACAGTTTATTATCTATGTTGTCTAGTCCTATAGACAGTTGTTTATGTGATAACTCACCACCTCAGCCCTACATGTTTTAATCCCCTACGTTGGTAATGGGATTTTCTTCAGGGGCTTTTCATTCGAGAATGGTGAATGAATGAAAACATTTTCATCAGAGACTTGAATGTTGCCTATGGTGTGTGCTACCTCTACTGAGCTGAAGTCTTCAAAAGTGCTAATTAATAGGCATCTATTTGAATGTAGCATAATTAATAACACTTCAGCTTGAACTTCTTCTGAAGCCAAACAGGTCCAAATGTATTATGTAGCACTATGCAACCTGCTACCTTCACGTTTTTAGCAGCAAAGCACTTTTCATGTGTGGAGCACTAACCCTCCTTCTTGTAACAGTGTCCTCTTATTCTACATCGTGTCTAAATGCTCTCTCACTGTCTCGGTTTCGCTATTGAAACCCAAACGGCATCAATCTGTCACTCCCTTACCTGTGGTCTTCTGCGGGAACTTGTGAACCCACCACTTCCTCCACCAGGTCGCCCACAACTGGATTGGTAGACACCTGTGGGTGGCCTAATGAAGGGGATCGGTAATGTTTGGTCAATGTTGCCCCTGTACTGTGTGTCAATCTCCCTGGGTCCTGTGTGTAGTGAAGACCACTGAAATGAGAAGAAAGGAAATCATCAGATAGGTCCTTCTCTATCCCTCACCCTGTCTTCTCTGCAATTCTCCTTATGACCTACTTGTACCTTAGAGTGAGTGATTGATGTGTAGTTGAAGAGAACGCAGTAGATAAGCTCATCCAGACACTTACTTCACTGTCTGGTCCAAAGCATAGTGCAGCTACGTTGGGCTTGTTAGGGCTTGTTTCTTGAAGTACTGAGTAATTTGTAATCTCTATGGGTTTTGCTGCTGTGAAAAGTAATTCACAATATCTCTTGGTTTTGCTGCTGAGTTGTTTTAGCCGGGCGATTTGCTCCCAGGTTCTGATTGTCTCTCAAAGACTTTAATTTTTTCGGTGATGTTTGGTGTCTAAGGGCCTAATCACGAATCTGTAGATAAGCAGGTACTATTTCCGCCAAGCGGATTTAACATTACTGCTGCGATCTGTGATGCAAATAGCACCGGATCACAAGTAAGCATGAACGCACACATGGGCCTGGCGGTAACGCTAATTCCGGTTGTCGGAAACAGCGCAGGAAAGCTGGCTATCGGCCAGCATCAATAGCGCTACCACTGCTTGGGCAATTTGTTCACCGTATTAGCACACGCTATAAGTGTGCGCTAATACCTCCGGTGGGAAATGTGTCATCGCCGGAACGGAAAGCACTGCTGTGCCATTTTGAAAATCACAATCCATCCAAAATCTGAGCTTCTGGCAGTATCCACACCCCTAGAGCATCCATAATGTCTCAGGAGAGGGCAAGGCAGATCAAGATCGCTTGCAGAAATCAAAGTTCACGGAGGCTGATCTCATAGTCCTGGTTGATGAGGTTGTGGGCCACCATACAGAGCTATATGGTGCCAGACACAGGAAGACATCCTCCCAGCGCCACACCCATATATGGCAGGCAGTAAGCCAGAAGGTGTCGGCTGTTTGCCACGTCCCCGGGATGGGGAAGACTGCTGCAAAAGGTGGAATGACCTGTGCGGGTCCATGGAATCCTGGCCCAGCACAGACAGAACTGCTTGACCACCCGGGGAGGCTCAACTATGGAACTCGACCTGACGCCATGGGAGGAGAAGTGCAGTACCATCCTCGACATGGAGGGGATTGAGGGAGTTGGAGGAGCCAATGCAGGTGCCGGCAGCCTGGAGGCAGAAGGTGAGTCAAACCTCCCTCCCCATGTGCATGTAACTACAATACAACAGCCCAGCACAGCACCCCCCAGTGGAACTACCAATGAGCCGGACACTGTGACTGGGGGCAGTGCTGAGGAGCCACTACAGGCACCTACGTAAGCACCCATGTGCCAGTGCACCAAGCCCACACCTGTGAGCCAGATCAGTGGGGTGGGCAGCCAAGGGACACATCCAAGCCCCAGGATTCACCCAACCATGGCGGGGGCACAGCAGTGCCCCATCAGGACCTGGCAGTGACAAGTACCAGATCTCCCTTCCCCACAAATCATCATGCGTAACAGTCAAGTTGGTAATGGGGATCAGATGCATGCAAGTAAAGCAACGGCTATGCCACCAATCCATTCCTGCCATGCCACCACGGCCCATTGAAATCCCCCAAATGCCCCTGCCCCTCCAGCACATGTCCCCATGTTCACCAATCCACTACCAAATACAACCAGGCCAGGCCTGTGCATCAGTGGAACAGCCCCTTGCCACACCCGTCACCATGTAATTACTGTCATGTCTGCCAAGAAAACACATGAGGGAATGTGTCCTAACACCATCCCCTATGTTCCCTACAGGCACACAAGCTTCACCAGAGGCATCAGAGGATGAGGACGCAGTGGGGCCATCTACACACAGCACCACTACCCCACGAAGGGGATTCCAATTGTCACCCAGGCACAAGATGCCCCCCACCACAGGGGCAAACCCAAAGCACAAAGCCAACCTGCCAAGAGTACACCTGTTGACAGTGAGGACACCACTGTGGCAGTCCAGACTGCCAGGGAGGACACAGCCCCAACAACCCTCACCCAGGAGGAACAAGCAGCGAGCAGCAGCAGTGACGGCCACCATGCGACAGCGCCCCCTTCACCACGTGCAGTCACCACCCTCGACCACCCAACACACCCTAGAACCCAGTGCGGGAAATAGAGCGCAGCCCAAGCCCACACCCAGCAAATAGACACTGACACCGGCTTCTATGGCTCCCCACCTGTCAGGCCCACCAGGCGACGTACCCCCTCTCCATCCCAGCCGACGGCCAACCTGGGCACTGTCATTGAGCAGATTAATGCGATGGAGGAATGGCAGTGCCAAATGGAAAACATTACCACTGCACACTGTCATCACATACTGGCTATTAGTGACGCCATCCAAGCAGCCACAAGGAGGGTGGCCCACGACAATGCACAGACCAGGAGAGTTGTGGAAGCCTGCACAGCCTCATTGACAGAGTTTGGACAGAGGGTGCGTGAGATGTGCAAGGGGGACTCTGCCTTGGCCGAGAAGATGAGGGTGGGCAATGCGCTATAATGCCCGACAATGCCAGCAGCTGCAGGTAGCAGCTTCTGTTCTTTGACCACCACCCCCACAGAGCAATGACCCTAGGCGGAGGTCCCTGGGCAAGCTGCGCTGACGCTCCCCAGATGCTGGCTGTCGTGAGAAGAGGGCACAGTCATCGTGAATGGCATGACTCTTGTTGGCCTGAGTGGCCATGTTATGGACACAGTGGTGAGTGGGGGGGGGGGGGGATTGTGTGCTGGGGTGTTGGGTAATGCTCCTGCCACATGGACGTTATCTCCATCTTCCTCTGGGTGTGGCCTGTCAGTGTCAGGGGGTAGGAGCACATTCCTCCTCAGGCAAATGTTATGGAGCATAGCCCACAGCAAGATTATTTTGCCTACTTTGTCAGGTGCATACATCAGGGCCCCTCTGGTGCGGTCTAGGCACCGGAATCGTGCCTTATAGTGTCCAAAGGTGCGCTCTACGCATACAAGGGTCCAGCTGTGGGCGTGGTTGTAGGCGGGCTCATCAGCCACGCCAGCTGCGGATATCCTGAGTCACCTGCATGGGGTGGAATACGGCCATCAGTCATTTGTCTCATGCATGGGTCTGCAGTCTTAATGTATCTAGCAATTGTTAGCCGTGGGCATTCTTGTGGGCATCAGGCCCATGCAATGTGTATGTGTGATTGGTGTGAATCCTTTGTATATCATGCCATGAATGAGTTGTCATGTACATGCACCCAGTGACTTTGGGGCGGGTGTTCTGTGGCATGTCCCAGTTGACTGCACATGGGCAGACGGCTGTGGCATGCTGTTGGGTGCTGCTGTGTGGATCTGCGCTGTGCTACATTCAAGTTGCATTGTGGGACATGTAGCCTGATGTATAATAGTAATGGCATTGGTGTGTGTCTATCACCATGTGTCCAGGTGTGTCAAAAGTGTGCATGCACCTTGGATGCCCCCATCAATGGTGCAGGGGCTTCACGGGTGCTGCCAGTGCCTCCTCTTGACATGCAATGATTCCTGTGACTATTCCAAACCCCTTTTATTTATTGTGCTTCAACGTGCATATGTGGCAGGGTTTGTACTCACCCACTATCTAGGTCAATTGTCCTTTGTGCCTCTCCATGAATTTCAGCAGTGTGCTATTGCATAGGACCATGGAGTAGTGAGTGGATCCTGGGTAGCTGGCACAGCAATGTGTTATGATGAGGCCCGGGCCACAGGTCACCTGCACGTTCATAGAGTGGCAATGCTTCCGGTTCCTGTATACGACCTCATGGGCCTGGGATGCCACCAAAGCTCTTTTGGTGCAGTTGATGGCTGCTATCACATTGGGAAGCTTTGCAGTGGCATAAAAGTGTCCCTTCATGTCATTCATTGACCTAGGCCTGTGTGGTGGGCAGTACAATGTGTTGGTTGACATGGCGCAGAAAGGCATCCAGAACCTGACCCAGGACTGCGCTGAATGTTGTCTGTTGCATGCCATGCATCATGGCTGCGGAGTGCTGGAAGGTGCCCGTCCCCAGGAACTGCAGGGCTGCCACTAGCTTCACCAGTGGGGGCATGGCTGTACGGATATTAATCCTGCTCCCAATGTCTTCATGTATTGTGGCCAGCAGCTCAGTGATGGTCTACCTGTCCAGGTGGTACTTAGTTACCAAGTGGGTGGCACTGAGAGCACAGGGTGATGGCCCTGGGGATGGGTGCTCGCCTTCTCCTCCTCATTCGACCCCCCACCCCTGTACTCCCTATGGCCTGGTCTGGTTGTCCTACATCTCAAGGTCCAGTTACAGCCTGAGCAGCTGCCTGTCCTAGCTTGCAGCAAATAATGGCAGCATGGTATTTTGAACAGTGTTTGGGGCCTGGGTGGGTCTTATATAGCCCTTTGGTGTGCATTGTGTTCACCTGTGGCTTGATTCCTGCACTTGTGATATGGCTGTAATTGCGCTTTGTGTTGTCGGCACTATTAGCGCCAGTTGTAATAATGCTGGTGCGGTTTGGGTCCGGCAGTATTTGTGACAACTTGTGATTTGGTGGAGCGATATTGGTGCCACTAATACCGTTATTGCTGGATTTAAGGGCTGCCGCCCAACTCGTGATGAGGCTCTAAAACAAGTGTTCCTTGATTATTTCTGGTACTGTGATGAGGAGGCCACGTGAGGAGAATGATTAGGATAATTTGCTAAGTAGCTAAGTGTCTCCCTTGTATGCGAGTTAGGGGTTAGGAGTTCATAGGTAGATCGCTTGCTGCACTGGCGAAAAGAAGTAAGTGAAGGGCAGGATTGCGTTGGGTGATGCGTGCTTCTTTTCCTTTGATCTCAGGTGCACTGACTGGAGCGAGCAGCAATGCGGCATAGGAGCAAGGATAATTGAGCGGCTGTGGTGGAAAATCATCAGGTATGACCGTTTTAGAACGTGTTAATTACAGGGTGCAGCGTGTGAAGCTCTAGCCTTACTTTCAGTTTAGGGCAGAAGGCAGTGTGTGACCTATAGCGTAGCATTCTTATCTCTTCTTTCTTCTTTCTGTGCGTGCAACGTGCGAGTGACAGGAGAGCTGAAAAATTAACTGGATGTTCTTTCCTTAACAGGAGGCGGAGACACAGGAGAGTTCCAGCGGGCCGAACTGCAGATCGGAGACAACGTGAGGGTTGTTGAGCTCTTGGTTATGAAGCATCCAAGAAAGTTACAAAGGATATATGAATATGAATGGCTTTATTCTTAATAGTATTTGCATAAATTATATGGATATAAAAGGGGATATGAACGGAGCGGCAAGGGGCGAGTCCTTCAGCTACTCCAACCGCCAGCTCCTCTCCTCACTCCATTCCATCCCTGCATTCTCATTCTCCTTCTGTATTGTTCACTACATCATCATCATTAAATGTAGCTTACAATACTACACATCCCTCTTCTGCCACAAAATCTTCCTCACTCCGTAAAGTCTATTAAATGATTCGGTCTCCGATAGTTCCTTCCAAACCTTGATCTTGAACATTGTGCCGTAATCAGTATGTGTGCTGGATTTGATGTTAAGGATAAACTCTGTTTCACAAAATCCTCATTCTTACCAACTCTCTCTACATGCTGCTCACAATTACCACCATTTAACATCACCATTGCACGACCATTGTTCCATACTCTCCCATCACTTGTTCTTACAGCATGTTTGAAAACTTCACTCACTTGTATAGGATTAGACCATTTATTCCCTCTCGTCCTCAATGCCTCTGGTAGTTTAATTCTCACATAGTCTCCTATACAAAGTTTCTTATTGTCCCTAAATTTCCTGTTATCATGGCATACCTTGTTGTTGCAATGTCTTTGTCTAATCCTACTTTCTACATGTTTAGTCGACACTTCCATGCCTAACACATCACTCATCCAGCCTGGATATAACTTGGTGGTCGCTTTCCTGCCTCTGTTCAATTCAAAAGGTATTACTACAGTAGTACAATGTGGAGTGAATCTATGTGCTATGACAGTCATTCTAACCACTTCCTTCCAATTCTTTCCATTCGACCACGCCCACCTAATAGCATCCTTGAGTATCCTGTTATATCTCTCCACAACACCATTAGTTTGAGGGTGATAAATTGCACTAGTTAAATGAGTAATGGACTTACTCTTTAAATACTCTTCCATCTCTTTGGAAACAAATTGAGAGCCATTATCAGATAATATTGTTTCAGGATATCCTTCACGACCACAAATTTCTTCTAGGAAGTTAATAATATTCTTGGTTGTAACATTCATCAACATCTTCACTTCTGCCCATCTGGTCAGCATATCAATCACAACTACGCAAAACATCTGATAACCATAACTCCACACAGGGCCTAAAATATCTATGCCTACTTTTTTCCATGGTCAATCTGGTATGTCAGTCATAACCATTGGGCACCTTTCACTCACACAACTCTTGTCTGAATTATTGCAAAGGATACAGTTTCTGACCCTTCTTTCAATTTGTGCATCACAGCCCGGCCACCAGTATGTATTCCTTATTCGGTTCCTCGTTTTTGATATGCCTTGGTGACCTTCATGTCCAAGTTCTATTAATCTCTCTCTAATTCCTTCCCGTGGAATTAATTTGTCTCCTCTCAATAGGTATCCATCCTGGCAACTCAATTCATCCCTGATACTCCAAAATCCTTCAACTCCTGCTTCTTGAATTTTATTCTTGTGAATTGTTCTTTTGTTGATGTTTTCCATCACAAATTTCAATTTAGCATCTTTGCTCATCTCTAGTAACCACTCATCTTTGGAGATGTCTACATCTTGAAGCACACAAATCATTTCTTGTTGCTCTTCTATTCTTTCACCTTCTTCCTGAATATTCGTTAATCTGAATAGACAATCTTCAGCATAATTCTTTACTCCTGGAATGTATTTTATTGTTATATCAAATTCTTGCTTCCTGGAAACCCATCTTCTTATCCTCCCCGAAACTTTATCCATACCCTTGGTCATAAACACTTCAATAAGCGGTTTATGGTCAGTATTCACTTCAAAGCGTGTTCCCCATACAAAACTCCTGAATTTATTAACGGCCCACATAATGGCTAATGCTTCCTTTTCTATAGTTGCATACATTTTCTCTGCTCCCTTTAATAATCTTGAAGCAAATGCAATCATTGTCTCTTCACCTTCACTCACTTGTATCAACACTGCTCCCAGCCGAACATTACTAAAATCTGTTGTGATTATTGTCCGTCGTCCACTTACATAGTTTTTTAAGGCTGATGCTGTACTCAAAGAATCTTTTATGTACTTAAACTCTCTCACATTCTTCATTCCATTCGAATCTTACATTGTTCTTTGCAAGTTATCTCAATATAGCTGTATGGTCAGCAAACTTTCTTGCATACTTCGAGTAATACTCGGCCATGCCCAAGAATGTTCTCAGCCGTTCTTTGTTGCTGGGAGTGGCCATTTTCTCTATCGCCGAAATCAATTCTGGTCTGGGTGCAATTCCTTCTTTCGATATGACATGGCCCAAATATTCTATTTCTTTTCTATTAATTTTTGATTTTTCCTTGCTGAGAGTCATGCATACTTTGTGTAATTTTCTTAAAACTTTCTTCAATCTTTTATCATGTTCTTGTTGGTTGTCTGCATATATGAGAATGCCGTCCTGAAAAAAAATTATGCCTTCATCACCATCGAATATGTGATGCATGATTTTTTGGAATACTGAGGCTGCTGAAATGAGATCAAACGGCATTCTCCGGTATTGGTATAGCCCCTCAGGCGTGATGAAAGCAGTTAAATGCCTTGATTCTTTATGCAGTAAGACTTGATGGTATGCAGACGTGAGATCTAGTGTTGAAAATATTTTAGCCGATCCCATAGTTGAAAATAAATTCTTGAATATTAGTCAAAGGGTGTCTTTCTGGGATAATGCATTTGTTCAGTTCCCTAAGATCAATGCACACCCTGACCTTCCCTGAGGTCTTTCTCACAATTACCAACGGTGACACCCATTCCGCAGCATCAATTATCTCAATTATTCCTTGTTCTTCCAACTTTTTTAGTTCTTTCTTTACTTCTTCTCTCATTGCTAACTGAACACTCCTCAATTTTTGGGCAACCGTTTTGCACTTTTCCTTGAGTTGTATGCAGTGTGTGATACCTTTCACACAACCTATTTCATCTTTAAATACTTCATCTTTTATCCTTTCTGTACTCATTTACATCGATTCTATAACATATACAGACTCTTCAGCACTGGCATCTAACCGTACTTTGAGCCATGCTTGGAGTGTCCAACTGAGTAAAGGCGATGTACCCTTCTTTGATACATATACTTTTGCAGTAGTTATTCTAGCCTTGAAAGACAATGTGGCTCTGAACCATCTATGATGTCTATTGTAACTCCACCATAAGCACTGGGATTAATATCAGGTTCATTCAACCATTTCAGACCAATTTTTTTCCATACCGCTTCTGGCAGCAATGTATATTTTGCTCCGGAATCTGAAATTATTCTGATTGGATTACCATTTATCTTGACAATAGTTTTTTGGACTTTCTAATTCTACCTCACTTTTATTGTTACAGATGGCAAATACACATTCTTCTTCATTTTCTCCTTCATTGCCAATCCAATTCATGTTGCTTCTGTCTATCCTGCAGCACTTGGCTAGGTGCCCCTTTCCATTACAGTTTTTACAAATTATGTGGATAGCAGGACATTCAGGGCTGTTGGCCTAATGCGTTGGACTGTCACATCTGAAACAAGTCCTGATTCTTCCTCTGCCTCTTGGACCAATTTGGGGTCGTCGCATACTTGTGAAATGCCCACGATTGTATCCACTGTATCCACGTCCACATCCTCTACTTCTGGCCTCTCCACTATATCTGAAAGCATTTTGCGTTTTGAAGTCAGAAGTCTTTTCTGTTACTGGATTGTTTCCACTGCTGAACTGTGCTACTTGAATAGCATTTATAGTAGTTTCTATTTTCAATTTAGTGCCTTTCACCCTATCTTCTAATGTTTTTACACAATTCTCCATATGGTCCACCTCTTTTGCGATTCGCATGACAAAATCAAAAGATGGGTTGTCCTCCGCCAATAATCTCTCCCTGATCTTGGTACTGTTACATTCCAACATAAATTGATCCCTCAATCTTTCCTCTAACTGGTGCCCAAATTTGCAATTCTTTGCTAGTTTTCTTAGACTTGTCACAAATTGTTCAACACTCTCACCAGATTCCTGCAACCTTTTTCCAAATGTGTATCTTTCCAATACAGTGCTTAGTTTCTTTTCATAGTGCTTGATCAGTTTTGCAATGCACTTTTCATACTCGTTCATATCCCCATCATCGACTAAGTCTGGCAAATCTTCATATTTCTCCTGACCTGCTGGCCCCAGGCAATGTAATAATAATGCTTTCTTCCTTTCCACACTGTAGTTTGCGCCACACACTACAGTAGCATAATGTTCGAAGGATTTCAACCATCTTTACCAAGGTATGTTCGGTTCACCAGGTTCCATCAAAAACATGGCTGGTGGTGGAACACTATGCATCGACATGTTTGTGGTATTGAAGTGATCTCCTGAACCACACCAATCAATTTCTGCAGTTGTTTTCTGAGAAGTTTATGATGTAATATCTCTTCTATATTAATCACTATATTGCATCAAGTTTGGAATGTTCCTAAATTCACTGCTTCAGATGAAATAGCTGATTTTTTTTCTTTTCTTATTTTACTTTTTTTGTACTGTGAAGAGTAGGGGGAGATTATAGGTAATCTTTATTATTCTTCCCCTTTTTCACTGCGTGTGCATGGACATGTGATTCTAATTCAGACGTGTGTTTACTGCGACGAGTGCGAGCAAATCAATAATCTTCACTTTTTTGCTTCATTCGCCACTTACTTCTGTGTTTTCACACGTGGTCAGTAAATAGAATGTGGGGGTGAATAAATTACTGGGAGTTCAATGTTATCTCCATACGTAGTGCTCTGCATATCGCATATAGAGTTAAAACGTTTCGGTCCACTGGATACGCACTATTCAGTAAGTGTAGTAATGCCAAGCAAGATGGCCGCATGCAAATGACGCAACGTCGTAGCGGGTCCTATACTCAGAAGTGGCTCGCAAAAATATTTCGTATGATGTGGTCGTTTGATTTACAGGATGCCGCGTTCGTAAGTACAGTTTAAACAATCTATGGATTTATAGTTTCTAGTTTCTGTACCTACTAGTTTCATGGGTGCCTTTTCTGTACACTGCAGTATCAAATTAGACAGGATTGCACAGTGCCAGACGCCGCCTCCTTCTTAGTGTTTTCGGATCCCCGTCGCCACGTGAAGCATCCAAGAAAGTTACAAAGGATATATGAATATGAATGGCTTTATTCTTAATAGTAATTACATACATTATATGGATATAAAAGGGGATATGAACGGAGCGGCAAGGGGCGAGTCCTTCAGCTACTCCAACCGCCAGCTCCTCTCCTCACTCCATTCTATCCCTGCATTCTCATTCTCCTTCTGGATTGCTCACTACATCATCATCATTAGATGTAGCTTACAATACTACAGGTTACTAACTAATGCCAAGCAGGGGCTTCAATCTAGGTGTGGTTTTTATATCCAGAGAGCCCAAGATGTCTTCTCAACATGTGGTGATATTAGTTTAGTTTACTTTATTTGCTTGTATAGCGCGCTGAACCCAGAGGTAACTAGGTGCTTGACTTGTTGGCAAAGCATGTTACATACATAGAATAGAGATACAGAGAATGTACAAATGGTAAGAGAATAATGTTACAGTGTATACAGATAAGGCACATACAATTTACAAAGTATACAATATGTACAAGGCAAGAAATAAGGTGAGCTAATTAGCTGTGATGAGAGAGAAAAGCCAGGTTTTGACTCTAGAGCGGAAGGCTGGCAAGGATGATTCCTCCCTGAGCACTGGAAGCAGGGTATTCCATGTTTTTGCAGCTAGGACCGGGAAGCTGAATCCACCAGATTTTTGGAGTCTGTATTTGGGAATGCGCAGGCAATGGTTGTAGTTCGCTCTGGTGGGCCTAGAAGTAGTCTTCTTGCAGAATATATCAGCCAGGTATTTGGGGGCAGTATTATTTACACATTTATGAGTGATCATAAGTGTTCTGAAGGGGATTCGTTCTTTTATGGTGAGCCATTTGATGTTCCCCCTGGCTTGCGAGATATGATCAGAGCGTGGAATGTTTAGGGCTTCGCGGAGGGCATTGTTTTGCAGGATTTGGAGTTTGTGAAGGTTTTGCTTACTTACAATGATCTAGTTTTGAGAGTATTAGCGCTCTGGCTAGTGTAATACAACTCTGCGTGGATAGGAATGGTCTGCAGGCATTTATTAATTTGTCAGTGGAAGCCGATGAGGATGCTATGGCATTACCCTGTCTTGATAGTGAGAGGGTTGAATCGAGGTAGACTCCCAGTGTTTTGCCGTCTTTGGAGACAGAGTAATGTGAGGGGTCAGTAATGTGAGGCAGACAACTGCATGTGGGTTTACCAAAATATGTCATTTTATTGAAGAAAAGGTATGAAAACAAAGCCTTGCTTGCCCTACTCTACTGGGAAATGCCCTGCCTAGTCTATAAGCTAAAGGGACATTCTCTAGCATGGGATAACTGGCCCTTACACTAAACATCGAACATACAAAGAAAATATATGGCGACACATTATAATAAACAATATTAACATACTATCTGAATGACCTTCTCCTGTCCTGGGTAAGACCCCTTGCCTAGGAATCAAAGTTAACTCGAATGTTCAGCAAAAGAAAAAAAAGGTTTTGAACCAGCTCTTGATATTTCAAAGTCAAAGAAACAGGTAATCAAACAAAAATCCACTGGCAACAAATTCTTGTTCCTGAATGAAAGACCCTCTTCCAACTTCCAGAAAAGAAATAGCACCAATGGTCATCCTGGTTATAATACATTGTCCCTTCTTCCAAATAGTTCGCCACAGTTCAAGAGAAGGTGCAATATTCCCAAATGTCAATAATACACAATTATTTAGGACTTCTTCAGTTACAACTTTACATTGGTATATTTGTCAGGGTGTTTTCTTTGTGATGCTTCTCCCACCTCAACAACCATACGTCTACTGTTGGTTCTATGAGAACAGTCAGCTTGGTCCCACAGTACATTACTGGGTCATACCACTTCAAGGTTACATCTGCTGACAACTTAGTATACCACCACAGTTTAAGCACTACTACCACAGCTCAGTACTTTGAATTGTTAGACATACTTCTACAAAATACACTCCAACCTCTTCAGGTAGGCAAGGCACGCTTCCTTTTTAATGACTTTCTCAAAAAGGGGCAGCCTCTTATCCTCTTCTCTCATCTGCCACCATAACAACCTGCTTCCGCCCATAAGTCTCACTTCCATCTAGCTTCAGCAGTCTTTGGCACCACAGGATTTTCGTTCAGAATATTCTTCACAAGCATTTAGTTCCCCTTCTCCAGATTTGCTCACACCTTTCTGCCAGTTATCAGCCCAAGCAATGACGCAGAAGCTTAGTTGCCACTCTCTCAGTTTCAGGTAACAACAGTATATTTGTATCTTAGTCCACTTGACTGTTAATAACTTCACAGTGTAGTTGGATGGCTCTTTAACTCTTGGCTAGGCTAGTTTCACTATAAAAAAAAGTGTTGTCTCTTCACTCGGGCAATGCTTGTTCTTCTTTTCAATGGTTTAGACTCTTTACTTCATAGAAATGCCGAGAGTGTCTGTTCTGTATCCAGTATAGGATTCAGTCTTTCAAGTGAAAACACAATTGGGCACACACAACCTCTCTTTAAAGTAGATTTTTAAGATTTCAAGTTGAATAAAGAATTCTATTTCTGTGTAACAGCAAAGAATGAAGATCTGATTTCCTTTGGGAATTACAGTTAGGCACACACAATGTCCTTTTGATGTAGTTTTCAATCTTTGTAACTTGTAACTAGTATATTGTCAAAGTTAGGTGTTCGGCAATGGTTTACAGAGCGTTCCCTCTTCTTAATTAGGACCATGTGACAACTCCGTTAAGCAGTAAGTCTTTGAATAGTTCAACAATAGTTTTCAATGACTTTAGCTTCTTTTTAAAAAATTTTTATTTATTAAAGTAGATTCACGTCTCGCTCAAACAACCATTACAGCAGTTAGACACGGTGGGCACATTCAATCACTATCCATTACAATGCTAAACACAGCAGTATCGCAGTGTGGGAAGCAGTGGAGAGCCAGCAACCACAATCCTTAGTCCAGGGACACCATGTCTGCTGTGACAGTGTACGGGACTGAGCCAGAAGATAAGCCACCAAGGGTCCCCAAATGTTTTTAGGCCTTTTCCCCAGCCCACATTGTAGTCCCTATTCCTTATCAAGGTCCCCCAGCCAGATCAGACCATCCGGCCATGCCCAGGTAGTAGAGGGGCCCATTGGTCCAACGCATCAGTACACATTTCCTGACCACAAACATAATGGTTCTTAGAAACTTTCGGCCAGGCCCTGGGGCCCCCGGTAGCCACCCAAACATGCAACACAGCAGTTCATGAGGCACATCGCAGTCCAGCATGCCAGAAAGAGTGCTTGTCACTCCCTCCAAAAACTCCCGTAGCTGAGGACACGACCACAGCATGTGGAGAAAGTCAGCCAAGTGCGCTTGACAGCGTGGACATTTGTCACTCTTAGTGGAATTAAACAAAACATGGCGGGCAAGCGCAATGGAGAGTCTTAAGCTGAATCAACTGGAGTTGGGTGTTAAACGCCCCGTTATGAGATCTCGCACACATCGCTGCCCAGAGTTTATCACTGAATATGCCCCCCGAATCCTGTTCCCATTGTTGTCTGCATTTCAGCAGCACTTGGGGAGACGCCCACTGTACCATCCCATAAATAGACGACACCAGCCACCTGGCACAGGCTGAATTCAGGAGATGTCTCTGCAGGGGGAGCTGGGGGGTAGTCCGGAAACATAGGGGACCATGCTTTAAAAGCAGCTCTCATACAGAAATACTGAAGTATTTTGCAGAGCCCACCCTCCATCTTTGCCACAAACAATTCTTGTGAAAATTACACCCCATCGGGATACAGTTCTGCCATAGTGCCTATCCCCAGTCCTCCTCATTCATTCATTAGGGCAACATAAGAGGTAGGTTTAAGGCATTCAGTCTTCCAGAATGGAAGCCCTGGGTCGTATGAGATGCCTACATCCAGCCGCCGGCTACACGACTCCTCTCGGGAACAGCTGGCTGGGTCATGGTTACGGGAGGACCCGCCTTCACTCCCTGCTCCTCCTCAGCGATGCCGGGCTTACCAAAGTGTGGGGGCCAGAACCCCCAGGCCTTACCCCGTCACCGCAGCCAGCAGTGTGCCTGTCCCTGCCTCCAGGGGCTAATGCGATGACCACAGAGACCCCAGCGGGTATGCCAACCCCAGCGTGGGGCTGCAGCTCCTCTGCTGCTCTGCCACCCTCACTGATGCCACTACCCGGTCTGAACACAGCCACTGAATTTTCTCTCCTCCGGCATCCAGCAGATGTGGCTTCACACCGGGGGGAGTCCCACTCATCACACCGATTCTCACCAAGGCTGCAATCATGTCGCCCCAGAAACGAGTGGTTGGCACGCAGCCCGCTCACATACCTTCTCAGCCAGTCGGTACTCCCGGTATCGGACTTGAGCACAGCACGGCCTCCTCTTCCTTCACAGCACCCTCAGTCCTCAAATGAGAATGGCCATTTTAGCCTTGAACTTGCAAGCACCTCCCAACGTTAGCTTCTACTGCTCGTGCTGATCTTTTACGGTAAAAGCGAGTGCTACAATTCAATTGTTAACAAGACTTGTGTATAACGAACAGCTTTCACTCGCATTAAGCAATACACAAGTCAATTAGAAGCTGGCTACAGTTACCAGCAAGGCTTGTGCAATGAAATAGAATGCTGTGCTTCACTCACTGGCTTCATAGGCCCTCATTACGAGTTTGGTGGTAGTCATGGCGCTATTTGGTACAATAATGGTACCGTGTCCGGTTTGGTGCAATGGGGATTTACCGGTCTAGTCAGACCTTGGCGGGACCGGTAAGTCCCCATTCACCAAACCATTCCCCATTCCCATTGAGCCCACATAGGGCTCAATGGCAATGGGGAGGGTGCAAATAACGGGCTGGCGTATGTCAAGCCCGTTATTTGCGCCCAGGTCCCTTAACGGGTCCCGTCCTTAACACCAGTCCAGACCAGGCATTAAGGAAGGGACCCACTAAGGGACCTCGTAGTAGGGCGGTAAGGGATTACCGGCACCGGTCTCCTTAACGGTGCCCGGTATCCCTTACCGCCCTACTCGGAATGAGGGCCATAGACACGGTTTTGCGGGTTGCAATGCTTTACCGACTTCCTCTACCACTTCTACTGCTTTTGGCTCGCTGGGGACCCACACCCTTCTCCTGCACGGGTGTCTCTGGTCCGGCCTCTCGAATTGGGAGTTCCTTTTCCTCCCGAGACCCTCGACTTGCCTTCTGCTTCTGACCTTAGTCTCCTCCATGTCCACAGCTCTTCAATCACAGCAATAAGGCTCACATGTGGAAAACTCAGCCTCCTGCATCTCTTCCGCTGCACAGCTTCTGCATTTAATATTTTGGGAGTACAGGACTCTCTCAGAACTTGCAGGTGAAATCTTCTGTCTCCATGTTCTGGAGTCCCTTCTGTGCTCCCACTTCTTCATGATTTGCCAGCCTTTTGCTCTGCTTCTACTGCTACAGCCAGCCTTCCAGCTCCCGTCCCAACTCCTTCTACTGCTTCCTTCCTAAGGGGGCCTTTTATGCCTCCCAGGTTCAGTAATTTGCCTTAATTGACTGACTACTAGGCTTTCGTTTCCTGACTGCTACATCTGCATGCCTCTTCTGCCCTCTTCCTCGTCTCAGTACCTCTAGGATTCTGGGACTTGTAGTTTCTTTTAACAAAGTTACGTTTTTCCACTTCTGCATTACTTGTAAGGGTAGATTTAATTTCCTTAAAGTGTGTAACAGGGGCTATGAGAATGAGCTATTACAGAGGAAGATGGTTTTGTGAAGACAACATTTCCATACTCCTATATATTGTTCCCTTGGGATTGAGTAAGGTGTTTAATTTGAGATACTAAAAAAAGATCTTTCTTTCAGTATACATTGTTGTGGTTTTATAACCTTAGGGTTCACAACCCTAGATCTTATAGAGGCATTAATGAAAGATGGACTCTAGAAATTGAAAAATAATAATTGCAAGACATCCACAAGGATGCAAAATGATAAATGGGAAAAAATATAAACTACTATACATCTCACTATTTTGACTGGAATAAGGATTAATGTCCAGAATTGGACATGAATATGAAGGTGCATACCTGTATGAGTGAACCAATCTGGTACCACCAGTGGAGACAGCATTATTGTGAATTAATTTGTTTTGTACTCTATTATACCACAGATTAGGTGGTCCTACTGTCAATTAATTTTTTCTCACTCCTTTCTTTTTTTCACATTTCACACACCAATCGAGGTACCAAGGAATCTTGACCTATGGGAACATCCCTTTATACCCTATGAACCTTTGATCTACTTTTAAGCAAGATTACATGACCAGCGAGGGCACTGTCCCTATGGATTATGTAACTATTTCATTTTATATATGAAATCAATGTTTTATGTCAATATATATGTCTTTTGTTAATCATAAAAACATAAATAGAGCCTTATATTTCTTTTAAAGACTACTTATGATATATGTGTGTGTGTTTGGGTGCTCATGCCAGTTTCTAATAAGTGGGACTTTAGAGATATATACCTGACCACATAGTATAACAATTATATAAAGTAATTCAAATCAAAACAAGCCCACCAGTGGAATTTTCTACTTTCTTTCAAGTACCTTACCTCAGCCACCGTTGGAAGAAGGGGTTACCCCAGTCTTGGTTATCCATTAAAAGGATATAAGCCATAACCTCTTTAGTCAGATTGGGAAGAATCTTCTTGTCAGAAGAAAAATCCTGTGTCTCATCCCACAGAATCTCCTCTCCACCCAGGTGATCCTCCAGCAGTACACCACATCCAGAGATCAGGAACCATCTGCCTTCCCCTGGCCACCTGCGAGGAGACTTTAGGCAGGGTTTCAGTGAGGGACCCGTGGATTCTTCACGGTAAGGAGGCCCACACATAAGAGCTCCTTGCACCAAAGCAGTCAAAAATCTCAGAATTCTTGGGAACAAATGAGCTAACCCTGGAACCTCATGCTAACACAGTAGTAAAAGAATGCATCCCCCATGTACGATCTTTCAGAGAGATATTACCCGTTCTCACCCTTCCACACAGAACCTTTGCCATTATCTCACTTGTCATGTCTAGAATAGACTATGCCAAAAACATCTGCCTTAGAATGCTACTTGATCAAAAAAACTACAATATATCCAGAACCAGGCAAGACTCAGCAAGAGAGAATACATCACGCCAGCACTAAAATCAGTGCACTAGCTACCAGTCAAGAAAAGATTCAATTTCCAAATGCTCTGCATTGTTCACAGAGTAATTCACAGCTGAAGAGCAGAATTCCTGCAAAAAGAAAATATCCATCCACAGACCTAATAGGATCCTGAGGTTTAGCAATGACTTACACCTTGAACTAAATCATAATTTGAAAATGAAGTAAGGTGGATCAGCTTTTCAACCATCTCAACCAAACTCTGGCACTCCCTCCCTAACGGAATACACACAATAGAGGAACACCTGACCTTCAGAAAAGCAGTAAAAACATAGCTCTTTAACACTTCAAGCTGACTCGCCAGCCATAGGCCATTGTCAAAGAGTGACCAAAAATAACTGCCCACAGCACAATGGTTTTCAGTTACCTAACAAGCTATCTGCACTTGTGTATCACTCTCCTCCCACTAACAAATACACCACTTACATTATTTTCAGATCTGCCAGAGCAACTGGAGACCATGCAAACGGCAGCGGTGCGTGGTATGAATCTCACTAACATAACATAACATGCATTATTTATAATGTTTCGAAGCTACTAGTACTCACTATGATGCAGTTAATTTGACTCCTTTGCCTGTGACAATTCTTTCTGGTGAGTGTGAATGTTTGAGTCATTCACAATTAATAGATGGCTCTGGTTTCAAAGCCCCACAACCCCATAAAGCAATTTAATGTTCTAAAACAAATTGAGTCACTAAGTAAACCCCTTTCCTTTTTTGTAGCACTGCACTTTTTTTATTGCAACAGAACAAGAAGCTGGATGTCCTTGTCAATGGTTACAAGCAGGTACCTTTATCACACAGTTTCATTTGATGTGGATAACGAAAGTTAAGTCGTAAAACTCATAGGAGATAGCTATTTGTGCTCACATTTCTGTATGTTCTAGAACAGATAGAAACCATTGGTATAAAATAAATATATCTCCTTTAGCTGCAGGGGGCCCCTTCCCTGGGCCAGAAGGTATGATAGGCAGGCCTGCTGTGGCAGGATAGTCTGGACACACAAATGTTCCACACACGTGAGGGCTGGCAACATTTGGCCTGGGGGGCAAGTTTATTTTTCTGTCCCAAAGTGCATCGCCCAAGCTCACACTGCAGCACCCCCAACTTTCAGAACAAATAATCCCAGTACCAACCTCTCCTCTTCATTCTCAAGTATATATAGTAGACATTATTGACATTACTTTCCTTTCATGCAACATATATTTCTGTTATGTTTCTGGTTTCTTAGAGACCCAGGCCCCAGGAAACTCTCCCACTTACCAAACATGGTAACTTTATTTCACCAGGATAACATAATTGGTGAAATGGGAAAGCTGGGATTTGAGCCCAGTTTCCAATGTTACAGTGTGTAATTTGACAGCAGGCAACATCTCCTCCCATCTCATCTCATCTTCAGTTTTACAACAACATAAAGAGGTGTCGAAGCCAGAGAATTCAGAGCCATTGCTGAAACAGGGGATCTGGCGGGTTTGCTCTCAGAGTAAAACATGATCTGACATGGAAAAATACCCATACTTAGCTTCCTGCCTCTTCAGCCCATAACACAAAGTCCATACCTGCACCCTGTGTACCCACCCCCCACAACATAAGACCCTTGCTTGTCATCCTGCCTCCTCACTATTATGTTTAACATACATTGTTAACATTATTTATAAAGTAACACTATAGAGTATAAACTCATATGAGTGAGGCTTTCTCTACAGATAGTTAAGGAAAATAAGGCACAGTGATGAAAGGTGATTTGCCCAGGATTACACAATGTATGAAGTGTAAAAGGTAGGGATTTGAGTCCTGGTTCCACAGTTTCCAATTCAGAAAACAGGGAAGACGTTGTATTCTCCTATTCCATCTTCAGTATTAGAAACAAAACAAATGCTTTCTGCAAAGGTGGTAATCAAGGGCTAAACCTGTATACTGTTCAATAAATCTGGTTTCCAAAGTACTAATATATATACAAGGGAGAAGCATATTGATTGTCTGTGTCCTTAGGCAAATACATTTGAGAAACAGACTAAGATTATTATACAAATGTACTATAATCATAATCTTAGTCTGTACAAGTGTGTTTTAGCACCAAGTCACATGATAAAGCAACCTGACAAAATGTAAGAGAAGTAGTAATTGAAACATATGTTCTTAAAGCAAGTATGCAAGTATCTACACTTAGAAAAAGAAAGGTGGTCAATCCAGTCCCACAATCGGGTGCAGTGGCATGCAGGTCAGACATCGATCTCAACAACAGTCAACCTGCTGACCTACCATTCCAGATGTATCCCCCCATCACATTCACCCTGTTGTCCATTATTCCCCGGAGTCCTTCCCGTGCACTACATTCTGAACGCCCCATATTACTTACAATTAACTTTCAGACCTCCGATCTCCTTTTGCTCCATCCTTTAACTATTAATTCAATCCCCTTCCCTTGCATGCACCTCCTTCCCTTGCCCACATTGCCCAATCACCAATTCCTTACCCCTCACTCCCTTTAATTGTCCATCTCAGCAAGCCTATTCCTTGCCCCTCACCACCTTCTGTTGCCCTGGCTTACAGTTAGGCAGTAGACCACCTTGATCTGCCAGACACGACAAGAAGCTATGATCATGGTCTTACTTGTAATTGTGGCTATGGGGTCTGAACTTGAATGACGCATAGCGAAAGACGGTGAAGGAAATCAGCCTTTTTGGGGTCCCGATTTGCACTTTTTTGGAAAGTTGACAGGCATATTTCAACTCACAGAAGCAGAGAGAGCTGCAAGGGGAATAAGCATTGGACCTGGTAATGGAGAGGGAGCAAGAACAATCTCTGATATTTGACTGTTTTCGAATAAGGTGGGGTGTGTCTGTGTGTGTTTCTGTGACTCTGTTAATGTGTTTGAGTGTATTTGTGACAGTGTAAAGTATAGGTGGAAGGATGTATCTGTGTTCATGTGACTGCCTCTCTATATCAGAATCTGGTATTCTTTTTCATGTGTGTCTTTTGTTGGTCACATAAGAGAATAGTGCTGTGGACAAAACAATGGCAAATGATCTCAGACTTAGGGGTTAATTTCCGAGTTGAGTGGTAATAGTAAAATTGACAGTATTTGTGAAATACTATGGATTTTACCATACACCCAATTCAAGGTTTGATCAAATACTATTGCCATGGGAATACAAGCAATGGTGTTTTAGGCAGACTTTTTGTAGCAAACCTACCTCTTTTTATCTCCACCATGACGGTGGAGGTAAAAAATTCAAACTAGCCCAAATTGTTTAAATCTTTCTTTTCACTACACATAACAGAAGCACAGGTGCTTCCCTTCAATAGAGCTGAAAAACGTTTTTACAAATGGCCAAGTTGCAAGGGTAAAAAGGTGGCCATCTCCGATTACCTCCTCACTGCCAGACTTGACCCTTTTGTGCATAAAGAAATTCATTTGTAGTGATCCATTGTATTGATGCCGAAAAATGCAGACTAAATTATTAAAACAAGTTTTACATTACCGCCATCAGAGGTGTTATTTCTGATATAGCACTGGAGATTTTGCAGAAATACTGCCTCTGCTGGTGGTAAACTTAGTAGGGTGGATTTCCAGAAGTACCATGGTCGAAGCTTGTAACTTCTTTAGCAGTATTAAGAAATCCGCCCAACTCTGAATGACCCCCTTAGTTTGTAGTCTTCGTATAATCATTACATGAACATTACATCTATGTGTGTATTTCGACTGTGCCCAAAGGTAAGTACCACAAACAGTCCCACAGTAATTTCTGTAACCACTATATACATATTTTCCATGGGTGCTATTCAGGGTGCTATTAAACTCTTTGTATGAGCACACTGGTGATCAAGAAATTCACCAGAGCATAGGGGAAGCATTCGTACAGAATCAAACTAAGGACAAACACTAATAAGATATGGACCCTTACTTCCTCGACAAGCGGGAGTTGTGATAATCTGCTTTGGTTTGTTACTGACCAATGCTGTATGGGGAGCAGTCGTGCCAACATTATCATCCAGGGTCACAGAATCTGTTATTTAAATGCATACATTGCAATTGGGTGATATGAACATGCTCCTGCAGCTTAGACTCCTCTCCCACTCACTGGGGAGGCCCATGTGTAAGGGCCCTCCAAGCACATCTACGGCACTGCTGACATCAAGACGAACGCCTCACACCATTTACAAAAATCTGAGCAGGCTGTGCAGCACTTGGTTCCTTTGGGCAGGCTAGTTTCTCAAGCATTTGCCCCTTTGTCCCGCTTGCCAGTCTGAACTTCCATGTGCCACCATTACTGCAGATTGAAGTCTGAACACAGCATTTGACCAGGATCAGTCTGTTAATGGCACTGATCTCTGAATGGAGACCAATCTGCTCTAAAAGGGGGCCGTCCTACCAAATGCCAATGCTAAGAGGACTAACAAGGTCCTATTCATCACAGTGGGTAAGTTACTGTGCTGTACAATGTGTCTTATTCGCTATTATGGTAGAGCATTGGCGTGTACATTTTCCGTCCCTTTTCTGCAATATAGGCCCTGTAATGGTTTGATACAGGGGCAAAGTACTCTGTCCTGTCCTCATCGCAGTTCTGAGAGTGTTATTTGGGCCACCCCAGACCCAGTGTCTTCAGACTCCCCTCTTCAAGACCCCGCCCCAGCAATCAACATAAGTTTGTGTCCCTTCAGCAGTGTTCAGGGCCTTTTGCGCTCGCCTCATGCCCATCCATCCCTCCTCCAGTGTCAATGGCAGTTTGCATCTATGAGCGATGGCTCCCAAGGGGGGTGGGTGGGCGGGAACGCTCAAGTTGCCAAACACCATGTTCACCTCAAAGGGTTATTCCACACAGGGACCATTGTTCACATGGCCACCCCAGACCCAGTGTCTCCAGACTATCCTGTAAGACCCTGCAACAGCAATCAACTTAGGTTTGTGTCCCTTCAGCAGTGTTTGGGGCCTACTGCGCTCGCCTCATGCCCATCCATCCCCCCTCCAGTATCAATGGCAGTTCACACCTATGACCGTGCGCTCACAAGGGGGCTTGGTGGGTGGGAACACTCAAGGTGCCAAAAACCATGTACACCTCAAAGGGATCTTCCGCATGGTGACCATTGTTCACATGGCCTCCCTAGACCCAGTGTCTCCAGACTCCCCTCTTCAAGACCCCGCCCCAGCAATCAACATAAGTTTGTGTCCTTTCAGCAGTGTTCGAGGCCTTTTGCACTCGCCTCATGTCCATCTATCCCCTCTCCAGTATCAGTGGCAGTTTGCACCTATGACTGTGCGCTCCCAAGGGTGCTGGGTGGGCGGGAACGCTCAAGTTGCCAAACAGCATGTGCACCTCAAAGGGTTATTTTGCACAGGGACCATTGTTCACATGGCCTCCCCAGACTCAGTGTCTGCAGTCTCCCGTTTCAAGTCCATCCATCCCCCTCCCTCCCCAGTATCGACGGCAGTTCGCACCTAAGACCATGCGCTCGCAATCTAGCTGGGTGGGTGTGGATGCTCAAGTTGCCACAAGCTGTTGAATAGCTAGCCTCTGTGTAACAGTGAAAATATCCATTACGCATCATACAAAATGATGCAGACTCTTTGTTTTATTTGTTTAATATTGGCAATGGAAGATGTTGCCATGGGTTTACCGTATTGGTTGTTGTGTTGCGTTCCTGTGACCCCCTATTTGTGAGGGTCCATGCCATGAACAAGCTGTATATCAGGGATGTCATTTAGGGGTCGCCAGGGGTCGCAATTGCGACCCCTGAGATCTCCCTTGATACCCCTGTGGTCTCCCTTGCTACCCCTAAAAAAAGAATTTTAAAAAATCACTTTTTTTCTTTTTACTGCAAGGTCTTGGGCTGTGTGTGGGCAGCACCATGTGGCTATGGCTTCTGGGGTGGCTGCCTTTCTTTTTCAGACCCCTTAAAAAAAAAAAAAGTTAAACGAACAGGGATTCCACAAGGCTAACACTTTCAGCAAGGACCCTAAATAAGAACGAATGGGAATACCAAATAATTTGTCTTTCTTTCTCGAATTCTATAGAATAATTGCTAGACTCATTAAATGTTTATTTCAGGCAGACTTCAAGGGGTGAGTCACTGATTTAGTCACTTCTTAAACACCTCAACTCAGCCTTTCATCCTTCTGAGGTCGGGGGAAATGAGTACCAACACAGGTTGGTTGATATTGATATTGTATGTCTATTTGTTCTACATAAAGCGCTTAAGCGTAAATGCTATATAATAACACATCATTTTCATTTGGCCACGGACGTCTGCTTGCATTCACAATAATTTGGTAATATGGGCCTATACACACTGATATTAATGATACATATGGCGATCCATTCTTGTATGAAATATATATCAGATTATAGCGATATTATAACCATATATTTCGTAGTGTACTTGGGAACAATGCTATGTGATGCCACTTCCTGTTTTTTCAAGGGGTGAAAGGTCGTGTTCCATCGCTTCTCTTGATATTACTTTGGGGTAGGGTCAAATGGCATCACTTCCTGTGATGTCAGAGGTCAAGGGTCATGTGATGTCACATCTGCTACCCCTGGCATTTTGGTGAAATGACGCCCCTGCTGTATATGTGTTTCCTTTAGCAGCGGGACCTCAGTTACAAGGAATTAATTGATGCCCACAAAAGATCCCAGCACCTGAAGTGCTACCCCTGCACCCTATGCTCAGTGGGCTATATAGATTGAAGTGTCATGTGCACCTTGCAACATAAAATGTGTGCTCTGTAACTGAAACTGCCCGAAGCAGCAATGGGAGCTGCTTGCACAGCTCAAGTGGCTGGCCAATAAAAACCTGAGGATGAAGAACCCATTACATGTCCCCAGCACTCCCTACCTCCAGTGCCATTGGGCCTTGTACTGCCCTCATCTGCACTCAATTAAACGTAATCCCAGTGCCCACCTGCCTCCGCTCGAAATCCTGCTTATAACTTCCATCTCTGCATACCCTGCATTCCATGCCTTCAGTACCGTCAGGCATCAATACCAGCACTCCTCTGCCATCACAGTGAACCCCCTGATCATTTAGTACTCCATATACATAAATATGTTCAACAAATGTATGTCGTGTCAGTATATTTAAAGCATAAAACAAAAAACTAACAGGGTAATTCATAGAATTTCGCGCAAAAGTGGCGCACGCGGCTGGCGCACAGTGTCCCTGTGCGATACACTGCGCCAGCCGCGTGCGATAAAATCCATTTCATTGCACAGTGTATTCATGGATTTGAGCCTCCAAAACCAGCCGTGGCGCAGAGTGGCGCAGCGACCCTGCAGCAGCGCCAGTTACGCCCCCAAGAACGCCCTCGCGCAAGGAAAAGCCATCAAAATCCCCAATTCATCGCAAATGTCTGCGCTAACCCTGGACCAGTTCACAGGGCTGCCAAACAGCAAACGCCAAGCGGGGAATGTGTATTTCAGGGGTGCGTGGGAAGTTTCACATGCGATTCCATCAGGGTACGTGTACGTGTATTTCAGGGGTGCGCGGGAAGTTCCACACGCAAATGTCCTGTGTATGTGTATTTCGGGGTGCGCGGGAAGTTTCACACACGAATTCAGCAGGGTACGTGTATTTCAGGGGTGCGCGGGAAGTTCCACACGCGATTCCATCAGGGTACGTGTATTTCAGGGGTGCACGGGAAGTTCCACACGCGAATGTCCTGTGTACGTGTATTTCGGGGTGCGCGGGAAGTTTCACACGCGAATTCAGCAGGGTACGTGTATTTCAGCGGTGCGCGGGAAGTTCCACACGCGATTCCATCAGGGTACGTGTATTTCAGGGGTGCGCGGGAAGTTCCACACGCGAATGTCCTGTGTACGTGTATTTCGGGGTGCGCGGGAAGTTTCACACGCAAATTCAGAAGGGTACGTGTATTTCAGGGGTGCGCGGGAAGTTCCACACGCGAATGTCCTGTGTACGTGTATTTCGGGGTGCGCGGGAAGTTTCACACGCAAATTCAGCAGGGTACATGTATTTCAGGGGTGCGCGGGAAGTTCCACACGCAAATGTCCTGGGTACGTGTATTCCTGGGGTGTGCGGGAAGTTTCACAAGCGAATTCAGCAGGGTACTAGTATTTCAGGGGTGCGCGGGAAGTTCCACACGCAAATGTCCTGGGTACGTGTATTTCAGGGTGCGCGGGAAGTCTCACACGCGATTTCAGCAGGGTACGTGTATTTCAGGGGTTCCGGGGAGTACTACACGTAAATTGGCCGTGTGGGTCCTCCCAGGTGTTCGCTCTACAACCTCCATGGCACCTGCAGGCAGCCCACACCACAGGGGACTACCCTGCACCCCTGCTCATGTCCCGCAGGCAGCCTATCCACCATGGGCATGCCCCCCAGCCAAGCCACATGTCACCTTGCACTACTGATCAACAACGCATGTCTCCCAGACCCCCACCCCCCAGCAGTGCAGGGCACCCTCCACCATGCCCCCACACATGTCTCCCAGCACCCCCACCCCCCAGCATCCAGGGGCCCCCACTCATGTCCAACTCATGTCCCCCTGCACCCCCACCCCCCAACAGTCAGAGGCACCTGCCAGCAGGCCCCCACTCATGTCTCCCAGCACCCCCACCCCCCAGCAGTCAGGGGCACCCTCCACCAGGCCCCCACACATGTCTCCCAGCACCCCCACCCCCACCCCCCAGCAGTCAGGGGCACCCTCCACCAGGCCCCCACTCATGTCCAACTCATGTCCCCCTGCACCCCCACCCCCCAGCACTGTGGGGCACCTGCCAGCAGGCCCCCACTCATGTCCCACTCATGTGCCCCTGCACCCCCACCCCCCAGCAGTCATGGGCACCCTCCACCAGGCCCCTACACATGTCTCACAGCACCCCCACCCCCCAGCATCCAGGGGCACCCTCCACCAGGCCCACACTCATGTCTCCCAGCACCCCCACCCCCCAGCAGTGCAGGGCACCCTCCACAATGCCCCCACACATGTCGCCCAGCACCCCCACCCCAAGCATCCAGGGGCACCCTCCACCAGGCCCCCACTCATGTCCAACTCATGTCCCCCTGCACCCCCACCCCCCAGCAGTCAGAGGCACCTGCCAGCAGGCACCCACTCATGTCTCCCAGCACCCCCACCCCCCAGCAGTCAGGGGCACCCTCCACCAGGCCCCCACACATGTCTCCCAGCACCCCACCCCCCAGCAGTCAGTGCACCCTCCACCAGGCCCCCACTCATGTCCAACTCATGTCCCCCTGCACCCCCACCCCCCAGCACTGTGGGGCACCTGCCAGCAGGCCCCCACTCATGTCCCACTCATGTCCCCCTGCACCCCCACCCCCCAGCAGTCATGGGCACCCTCCACCAGGCCCCCACACTGTCTCACAGCACCCCCACCCCCCAGCATCCAGGGGCACCCTCCACCAGGCCCACACTCATGTCTCCCAGCTCCCCCATCCCCCAGCAGTGCAGGGCACCCTCCACCATGCCCCCACACATGTCTCCCAGCAACCCCACCCCCCAGCATCCAGGGGCACCCTCCACCAGGCCCCCACACATGTCTCCCAGCACCCCCACCCCCCAGCTTGCAGGGCACCCTCCACCAGGCCCCCATTCATGTCCAACTCATGTCCCCCTGCACCCCCACACCCCAGCAGTGCAGGGCACCCTCCACCATGCCCCCACACATGTCTCCCAGCAACCCCACCCCCCAGCATCCAGGGGCACCCTCCACCAGGCCCCCACACATGTCTCCCAGCACCCCCACCCCCCAGCAGTCATGGGCATCCTCCACCAGGCCCCCACACGTCTCCAAGCACCCACACCCCCCCAGCATCCAGGGGCACCCTCCACCAGGCCCACACTCATGTCTCCCAGCACCCCCACCCCCCAGCAGTGCAGGGCACCCTCCACCATGCCCCCACACATGTCGCCCAGCACCCCCACTCTCCAGCATCCAGGGGCACCCTCCACCAGGCCCCCACTCATGTCCAACTCATGTCCCCCTACACCCCCACCCCCAGCAGTCAGAGGCACCTGCCAGCAGGCCCCCACTCATGTCTCCCAGCACCCCCACCCCCCAGCAGTCAGGGGCACCCTCCACCAGGCCCCCACACATGTCTCCCAGCACCCCCACCAGTCAGGGGCACCCTCAACCAGGCCCCCACTCATGTCCAACTCATGTCCCCCTGCACCCCCACCCCCCAGCACTGTGGGGCACCTGCCAGCAGGCCCCCACTCATGTCCCCCTGCACCCCCACCCCCCAGCAGTCATGGGCACCCTCCACCAGGCCCCCACACATGTCTCACAGCACCCCCACCCCCAGCATCAAGGGGCACCCTCCAACAGGCCCAAACTCATGTCTCCCAGCACCCCCACCCCCCAGCAGTGCAGGGCACCCTCCACCAGGCCCCACACATGTCTCCTAGCACCCCCACCCCCCAGCAGTGCAGGGCACCCTCCACCAGGCCCCCACTCATGTCCAACTCATGTCCCCCTGCACCCCCACCCCCCAGGAGTCAGGGGCACCCTTCACCAGGCCCCCACACATGTCTCCCAGCACCCCCACCCCCCAGCATCCAGGGGCACCCTCCACCACCCCCACCCCCCAGCAGTGCAGGGCACCCTCCACCAGGCCCCCACTCATGTCCAACTCATGTCCCCCTGCACCCCCACCCCCCAGGAGTCAGGGGCACCCTTCACCAGGCCCCCACACATGTCTCCCAGCACCCCCACCCCCCAGCATCCAGGGGCACCCTCCACCAGGCCCCACACATGTCTCCTAGCACCCCCACCCCCCAGCAGTGCAGGGCACCCTCCACCAGACCCCCACTCATGTCCAACACATGTCCCCCTGCACCCCCACCCCCCAGGAGTCAGGGGCACCCTTCACCATGCCCCCACACATGTCCAACTAATCTCCCCCTGCACCCCCACCCCCCAGCACTGTGGGGCACCTGCCAGCAGGTCCCCCTCATGTCCCACTCATGTCCCCCTGCACCCCCACCCCCCAGCAGTGCAGGGCACCCTCCACCAGGCCCCCACTCATGTCCAACTCATGTCCCCCTGCACCCCCACCCCCCAGCACTGTGGGGCACCTGCCAGCAGGCCCCCACTCATGTCCCACTCATGTCCCCCTGCACCCCCACCCCCCAGCAGTGCAGGGCACCCTCCACCATGCCCCCACACATGTCTCCCAGCACCCCCACCTCCCAGCATCCAGGGGCACCCTCCACCAGGCCCCCACACATGTCTCCCAGCACCCCCACCCCCCAGCACTGCAGGGCACCCTCCACCAGGCCCCCACTCATGTCCAACTCATGTCCCCCTGCACCCCCACCCCCCAGCACTGTGGGGCACCTGCCAGCAGGCCCCCACTCATGTCCCACTCATGTCCCCCTGCACCCCCACCCCCCAGCAGTGCAGAGCACCCTCCACCAGGCCCCCACTCATGTCCAACTCATGTCCCCCTGCACCCCCACCCCCCAGCACTGTGGAGCACCTGCCAGCAGGCCCCCACTCATGTCCCACTCATGTCCCCCTACACCCCCACCCCCCAGCAGTGCAGGGCACCCTCCACCAGGCCCCCACTCATGTCCAACTCATGTCCCCGTACACCCCCACCCCCCAGCACTGTGGGGCACCTGCCAGCAGGCCCCCACTCATGTCCCACTCATGTCCCCCTGCACCCCCACCCCCCAGCACTGTGGGGCACCTGCCAGCAGGCCCCCACTCATGTCCCACTCATGTCCCCCTGCACCCCACCGCCCAGCAGTGCAGGGCACCCTCCACCAGGCCCCCACTCATGTCCAACTCATGTCCCCCTGCACCCCCACCCCCAGCACTGTGGGGCACCTGCCAGCAGGCCCCCACTCATGTCCCACTCATGTCCCCCTGCACCCCCACCCCCCAGCAGTGCAGGGCACCCTCCACCATGCCCCCACACATGTCTCCCAGCACCCCCACCCCCAGCATCCAGGGGCACCCTCCACCAGGCCCCCACTCATGTCCAACTCATGTCCCCCTGCACCCCCAGCACTGTGGGGCACCTGCCAGCAGGCCCCCACTCATGTCACACACATGTCCCCCTGCACCCCCACACCCCAGCAGTCATGGGCACCCTCCACCATGCCCCCACACATGTCTCCCAGCACCCCCACCCCCCAGCATGCAGGGGCACCCTCCACCAGGCCCACACTCATGTCTCCCAGCACCCCCTTCCCCCAGCAGTGCAGGGCACCCTCTACCATGCCCCCACACATGTCTCCCAGCACCCCCACCCCCCAGCATCCAGGGGCACCCTCCACCAGGCCCCCACACATGTCTCCCAGCATACCCACCCACCAGCATCCAGGGGCACCCTCCACCAGGCCCCCACACATGTCCCCCAGCCAACATGTCATCACAATCTAGATCCCTGGGCCTTATGGGCAGCCTCCAAATGCCAAACACCCACCCGAGCATTGCATCCACCGACTTAGAAATGGCAATTACATGATACAACCCCAATGGCAAGTTTGTAAATGAACACATGTCCCTCACATACACACAATGGGTGTCAGTGAATGTCAAAACCCATATCATGATATGCATGAAACCAATGAGATGATACTACACATTGAAGTTTGAAGAAATAATATCTATTAAAAGCAAAATAAATTGAATCAAAAATAAACAAATGAAAATGTGAATTAAAAAGAAAAAGCAGCATGTCCGTAAAATAATGTAAAACCACAAATCATAATCCAAAGGAAAGGTGTCCAAAGTCACAGTTCACAAAAGTAAATCCAATGGAAAATTAAAATGGAAAACCATTGCTCCATGGGCAAATCATTAAAAAAAAATAGAAAATCGAACAGTCAACTATATACAGATAAACAATCCAGGGTCCATGATCCCAACAGAAGAAATGAAACCTATCTAACAACACTACCTAATAAAAAAACTATATACAAAAATGTGGCCCATTGTCCAAAAGGTCCAAAAAAATGCAAAACCAAAGGAAACCTAACACTAACTACAGAACTATTTACAAGGGCAGCGGGCCAGTCTGACGGCTCACTTCGGGATGTTCCGGGCCAGGGCATCATCGAACTCCTGCTCAATGTCCCGGAGGCGGTCCTCCTCCATGGCCCCGAGGGTCCGCAGGGCTGTCGACATGTTCACCTCCAACTCCCTGCGGATTGCCTCGAGGCACTCGGCCCGCCTCAGGGCCCTCCGCATGGAGTTCTCCGCCCTGACCATCGTGAGCCGTGCCTCTTCCGCCCGCTGCCGCTCCGCATCTATGGCGTGGTCCAACCGCTGTCACATGGAAAACACTTCCCGTCCTGGGTCCTCCTGCCCTCCGGCCGATGCCTGCCCCTCCGATGTCGAAGGCCCCGAGCCATCATGGCTCCCACCTCGTTGCTGCTGCTGCGCCTCTGCCCGTGCCCTGGCTCCTGCTCCCTGCACATCCTCCACCGGCTGGGGTGCAGTCGTTGATGCGGCCACCCCTGGTGGACGTCCGACTCCCGACTGTGGCAGGGATACCTCCTCCACCAGCCTGGCCGCACCATCAAAGGCAGCTCCACAGGGCACCCAGGTGACTAATGGGTGGGAAGATGGCATGGAGGACGACTGGCGCATAGGGGGTTCAGTTGAGGAGGGGGTCTGAGCAAGCCCCATCAAACGGAGGAATCCGGCCTGGGTGACCTGTCCCAGTAGGCCGACGCGGTCAACGAACCATTCGAGATGACGTGCATTCTCCTCATGAAAAGATTGCAGGTCACCTCGCATGGCCCGTTGACGCAACGCCAGACAAGTCAGGACAGGCTCAACCCGGATCCGGATAGCCATGTCCGCAGGCAGAGGAAGGCCAATTGTTCTGAGCTCATCCCCTGCCTGAAAACGGGTCTGGACGTAGGCATCCCTGCTGGTGCAAGATGATGCAGTGACAGGATCAGGGACAGGATTGCACACAGGCACCTCCGCGGCGGCCTGTGCTGCCTCCTGTCCCTGGTCCTGCACTGCACCACTAGCACCAGTGGAATCCCCACCTCCAGACCCCGTCTCTGTTGCTTGCACGGCCTCCTCCTCCACCAAACCCCCCACCAACCTGGATGACTCTGTGCCATCTTCCTCCGTTGGGCCCTGTGGGGTCCCAGCTGCTCCTTCTGCTGCCAAGGAGTCCAACTCCGACCTCCGCCTCTTGTACCTCCCCCCAGCAGCTGCGGCCTGGGACGCGGCACCGGACTCCTCACCCCCCGATGAGATCACAACCTGGGAGGGGAGACGGGCTTTGCGTCTCCGGCTGGCGGTGCGATCCCCGCTGCTGTGCTCCACAGCACCTTCTTCGCCCTCTTCATCAGTTGACGCTGCAGACAGGGAGAAATAAAACACAGGCATCAGGGCACTGTACAATGGACACATACGCACATGACAGTTGTACATGAGTGGCATTGGCAAACCTCAGATATGGCATCACAATCGCCAACACACATGTCATTTCAGCTTGCACACATGAGCCATACCACAGCCATATCGCAACTTCCAGCACCATCCATACACATACAACAGCATGAGCAGGCAAAGGTGAGCCAGACATCACATGCAACACAGGGAGTGCACTACACATGTACACACACCACCACACTAGCATGCATGTGTACACCTCTGCCAACTGTCGCAGTGTTCAGATCGGCATCCATGTCACATCTGCCAATCAGTCTTCCACATCCCGCTGTCACATGCATCCATGTTGCATCACTGTTGCACCCTTGTCAAATACACACACATGCACATGTACACAGTGCTGATACATGCATCTGAAAACAACATCCATGTGTGACATCACGAACATGCCTACTTAAATACACATTCATCCAAACATGTGTGCCCACATTTGGCATGCAAGCCTACACACACAAGCACCATCCATGTCTCACACATGACAGCCCTCGCATGTGTTAGCCTGTGTTAGCCTCACGGCCCTGTACACCCCCACCCATACTTGGCCCCATACAAACACATGTGCAACCTGCACACTACTGGCACATCACCACACGCAGAGCTCAAGGACCTGGACGTGGAGCGCTGGGGATATGCGTTCCAAGACCCTCATCTGATCGTCCGACAAGTGGCCCCGGCGCCCCTTAGCATCCGCTGCCTTCAAGAGGCGCCGGGCCTTGTTGAAGGTCCTGGACCTGAAGTCCTCCCAGCACTTCTTGACATGTTGGAAGTCGCGGACTGCCACCCCCTCCGCGTTGATGGCAGTCACAATGTCCGTCCAGATCCGAATCCGTCCTTCCTTGTTGGCGCGCAAACTTCCGAAGAGGGCATCATACTGCCCCAGGACTTGCTCCACCAGGACACCAACTTCGGTGGCAGTGAAGCTGGTGCCCCTCTGCCTTTATGGCCGGGGGTTGTCAGTGGTGCCAGATGTTTCAGTGCCCGACATGACAACCCCAGAGGCAGGAGTGGGTGGGCAACTGGGTCCTGGGGCTGTGCTGTGGAGCGATGGTATCCCAGTCGGGAGTCTTCGGTTCCAGCAGGGGTGGTCACAGCAACAGCACCCCTGGCTGATGTGCAGGCAGCAAATGGCAGGGCACGTGGGCAGCAGGCAATCAGGCAGCAGCAGGCGGCAGGTGGGAGCGTGCTCGGGGCTCTGGGGGGCAGTAATTCGGCCTTCTGGGCAGGAGCGTGGTCTTCCGTGTGCTTACGTGTGGCCAGCTTAATACGGAGTGATTTGGCACATGAAAAATCAGCACGTCTGCGTGTAATTCGAGGAAAGGGCCTTAGCGCGTAAGCGCGTCAGCACACGTACGCGAATTCATTGGCCCAAAGGCCACCAGCGCGTATGCGCATCTGTGACGTGCGTGCGCGGGCGTTTCCCTGTACACGGGTGCATGTTACACGTCCAATGACTGCACGTCAGAGTGTCAGCTCGTGTGATTGGAGGATGGGGCCTAAGCGCGTACACGCGGAAGTGACGCTGGACGTGTGGGCATCTTTAAAAGGTACGTGTAGAACGCCATTTCCTTGTACGTGCTTTTCGTGGAGAGCGAGTGGGTGAAATCTGTACTTCTTGTCGGTTCACACGCGATTTACTTCACGGCGTTCCAAGTTCGTACTCCCTGTTACCTCTGACAGCTTTTTCTCTTCTTGTCTTTTTCCTGGGCCTGTTTCCTCAAACAGCGTTCACTTCTCCTGTTGTCCTGTCTCCTCAGACAGCGTACAATTCTTCTTTTGGCGGGGGTGTTGCCAACGCGCACACGCGCATATTTTTCACGCGATATTTCCTGGCAGACGGTGAGTCGCGCACGTATAACATCTGTGCTTGCCCCGTGTGTTGCCTACCCCTTCAGAGGTCAGTCTAGGCTGCGTGTGACACGCATGCATTCATTTTTGTGTTTCTGGGTGCCACAGCGTAGTGCACGTTTTTTTTTCCACGCACGTGGTCTAGGAGGGGTTGTGTGCACATTATCTCCCTTTTTCGGGGTGCCTGTGCGTTGCGTGATCCGTCATCTTCCCCCAGGGGTCACATACAGCCTTGCTAGAGCACTAGGGTACGAATTCCATCTAGTACCCTACCCCTTTGACCCCCAATTGCCCAGGACAATAGTTTACTGCAACTCCCATACGCACAACATCAGTGCAATGGTTGGGAGGCGAGCACGCGGTAAGGGTGGCAAAGGTGGGCGAGCCACAAGAGGTGGCCGTGGTGGATACGGTAGCGGACGTGGCCAGGACTTGCAGGGTGCCCCTAGCCCCCCATGTGTGGGTGACCAGTCAGGGACACCCATGCCCCCCCCCCATGGTTGAGGGTAACGTGGCTGACACCATCCCTGCTCAGCCCTTGTTGGACCAGCCCATTGTGGCACCAGACATGGCACTGGGTGACTCCATGGCTGACTTCCAGGTCAGCAGGTCTAGGCCAAGTGTGGCGGTGCACGTTGGTGTCACCAGCACACGTGGATCAGGGGCAGCTATGTCATCTGCTGCCCCGAGTAGGCAGGATGGGGAGGCTTCAGGGGCAGCTGCGGCTCCATCCACCCCAGCTCTGAGTGTCCCAGCCAGGACAGTGTCGGTCCTAGTCCATCCTGCTGACGTTCCCCCTGACTACATCACACTTCAGCTAATGCCTGCACCAAGTCCCATGGTGAGTGTTCATTCCCACACTCCTAGTCCACAGTCCACCGGGGCTCCTGCCCCTAGTGTCCAGAGCGGCGTAGGACACTCAGTATCACCACCACCTTCCAAGCGGAAGAGGAAGAATGCTCGTCCAGTACAGGCTGATGCCCCAGACACGGCTACACAGTCCGGCCCACCAAGGAAGCCCAGCTTCAATCAGGTCGAACTTGATGCACTTGTGGAGTATGTGTCCGCACATGACAGCGAAATGGTGATTACTGCAGGATGCAAGACCACACCTGCACAACGTCAGGCACACTGGCAGACCATTGCGGAACTCATAAGTGCCCTTGGATTCATTTGGCGCACAGCTAATGATCGCTACAAGCGCTGGAATGACCTTAAGCGCAGGGCAAAGAAAAAGCTGGCCTCAAGTCATGCCGCAACTCTAGTGACTGGAGGTGGGTCTCCGGCAGAGGACATAGAACTCACTCCACATGAGTATGTTGCTGGGACCTACGTCATAGAGGAACAGATCCAAGGCGTGGGAGAACTGCCAGATTACGAGGCATTGTCCGGTGAGTGCACACGCATGTGTGTGTCATCCATGTGCATGGTGTGTGTGTGAGTGCTTCTGATTGAGTGCCAGGTGAGGGGGTGTGTGCCTGAGTGGTTTGGGTCACCCATGTGCTTCATCCAATACATTCTGTGCACCAGGATTTGGGTGTTGCAGTATCCCTTCTGGCAACAGTAGACATTCAGCCCAACCTCACGCCAGTTGCCCTTGAATTGTCATCTTGCCACAACATTGTTGCATGTTATTCTGTGTTCATTCAGGCTGATTGTCTGCATTCCACCACTTTCACTAAGCATTTCTCAGTCCTATTGTCACATGTGTGACATGGCTAGGGTACATGCCATCTGTGTGATGGCATGTGTCATGTATGTGTATTGGACATGCCAATCACAGGCCAATGTGTGATGGCACTGCTAGGCAGCATGCAGCAAATTTGTTGGTCTTCCATCTTGGTGTCATCAATGTGTGCCATTTGCCTCCCCTTCATAGGCAGTGGCAGTGCATGCATGGGAGGGTTGTAGTCATGTGGTACATGTGTCAATGAAGTACTGTTTCTGTTGCTTCTCAGCCCGAATTGTGTTCCATGGTGCTAATGCCTGTTCCCATTTCTTTTCTTTCATGTCTTTGCAGGGGGTGACGCACTTGATACTGCTGGGGTTGTGGAGATGGTGCAGACCCAGGAGGGGTCTCAGGCCCGACCGGGCACCAGTGAGGGACGTGGTGTGGTGGTGGGTGAGAACCCACACTTGCTGCAGGCCGTCATCTCAAGGGGTGTCTCTGGGTGCACCTCCCCCGAGCTCTATTCAGGTGTTAATTCGGATGATGAGACCTATGTGCCATCGCAGGTAAGTGTTTCTGGGAGGGATTCTGTACTGTCCAACCCACCTGCACCAGGGGTAGAACCCTCAATGGCGATGTCAGTGTTGGTAGGTCCGCCTTTGGTGGTTACGGATGCAGGGTCACACTCCGCTATATCTGATCCTGTTCCTGGGCCAGCAGATCAGAGGGGGAATGCAGTCCTGCTGCCTCAGGCAGTGCTGGCACAGCAAGGTGCAGTTCGCCTTGCCCCAGACAGGTGTGGTGCCCGCGACGGGGTGGCCATACGCCACCTGGCAATATCGCATGGGAGCAATCCATATACGGTATGGCAAACCAACTGGCAGCATCAACTGAGATGATGGCTCAGGCCATGGATAGGGTGGCCACTTCCATTGTCCCCCAAGAAAGGCTAATTGAATAACTACAGCAGGCAACAGACTCCATTAGCCAGTCACACAGGGAGGACATGTTGGCATCCAACAGGGACAGGCGGGCGGCACTGGAGACTCTGCGGGAAGCCATTTCTATTGAGTCCCAGGGCCACAAGGAAGCCCTGAGGGTGGAACTCCATCAGCTCAGGGCAACTCTGGTTGAGCTTGAGGCTTCAGCTAACACGAGGACAGAACAGCAGCTGGAGCGTCTCACACGTACGCTCTCAGCTGAGATGCAGGCAACTAGGGCGGAGGTCCGGGCATCCCGTGAGTTGTTGCATGGGGACCTACGCACAATTATCCTCCAGAACCAGACCTTCCACACCCGCATGCATGCTGCCATGGAGGACCAGACTAGGGCTTTGCGTGGGCTGCTCCTATAGTGCCACCACCCCCTGATGCAGCTGCAGAGGGTGAGGAGAGCGACAGCAGCGATTCTCCCACAATAGGGTAGCCGTGCAGGCCATGAGCCCATGGAGGTGTTTTTTTTTACCAAGATCCACACAGGTGAGGTTTGGTGTGCACCCTGTCCTCGGGCCTCCTGGGTGGCCTCCCCCACAACCCCCGCACCCATTCATGGCCATTTTTGATTTTGTTTTTCTTTTTTTTTTTTCTGATTTTTGAATCTTGATTTTTTTGACAGTGTGTTGCCTTGTGTGGCTCCCGTGGGCATACGCTGTATTGTGGCTGGGCACATGCAGGCTTATCCTGAATTTGGGTCAGATGCTTGGGTGTGTGTGACACACACCCCTCCTGCTTCCCGTTTCCATGGGCTTGCCCAAGTGACATTGACTTACACGGTGACGTTGGACTCCCATATGATGTGTGGGCAGTCTGTAGTCAATACTGTGTATACATTCCTAGTGCATATTGTGGTTGTATTGTACACTGCATTGTGTATTGATATGTGCCTCTGCATCCATCTCATCCTCCTAATTTGCAGGTCCATTTCTCATGTCTTCACAAGGCGGTCTACTTTGGAACTGGAGTCCATGTTGTAAGCAGTGCACCTACACTTTTGCGTGGCGCTAACACTGTATAGTTGGAAGTGTTCGAAGTGCTGGTATTATCAGGTAGTGAGGCTACCAATTTTTTAAGTCTGTACTGTCATGTTTATGGTAGGTTGGAGGTTGTGTAGGTGATTGGTATTATTGGTAAGTATTTGGTAATGTGTGTTGTTGGTCCTGCATTACTGTGAGCATTTCATGTGTGGCCAGTTTCCATTAGGGACACTGTAGTTGGTGAAACCTGGGGAATGTTGTGGGGATTAATTTGTTAGCTCTCACATTGCATGACATGCCATGGTGTGTTGTGTGGCCGTGCCGGGGAGGGGTTGGGTGACATGGCACTGTTCTCATTTTGTATTTTGCAAGTGGGTATTCATTTTTGCTGCATGGAAGTGTGTATTTTGATGACACTGCATTGGTGGTGTTTGTGTAGGTAGGGATGCACACATTGTGACACTTCCAGGTGAACAATCTCAGGCTGCTATGGTTCTGACAGTTGACTGTCCCTTGATTCATCAGAATTGTCAGATTGAGTCATCATTGATTGTCAGATGGTATGTGCCAGGGCTGTGTGCACTCCACAGGGGTGTGCTTTCTATGTGAAGTAATTAGCCACCAGCTGCGTACGGGCTGCCTCACCCCGTGCCCTTCCCCTCCCATGCGCAGCGGGCGTGCATGTAGTAGGGGATGTGGGGGCACCACCATGTCCACAGCCAGGCCCCGGCGTGTTGCAACATTGTGCAGGACACATGCTGCCACTATGATCCTGCACACTACTGGGGGAGCGTATAACAGCTGCCCACCAGAACAGTCAAGGGAGCGAAAGCGTGACTTGAGCACTCCGAATGTGCGCTCCACTATGCCCCGTGTTGCAATATGAGCTGTGTTGTATCTTACCTCGGGAGGCGTGATGAGGTTCCGAATTGGCGTCATCATGTGTGTGCTCAGAGGGTAGGCACTGTCCCCTGGGGAGGTGGTGATGGGGATTATTAGTGGGGTATTGGCATTGGCATTGCCTGCCCCACCCACTTAGAAATGGCAAATACATGATACAACCCCAATGGCAAGTTTGTAAATGAACACATGTCCCTCACATACACACAATGGGTGTCAGTGAATGTCAAAACCCATATCATGATATGCATGAAACCAATGAGATGATACTACACATTGAAGTTTGAAGAATAAATATCTATTAAAAGCAAAATAAATTGAATCAAAAATAAACAAACGAAAATGTGAATTAAAAAAAAAAAGCAGCATGTCCGTAAAATAATGTAAAACCACAAATCATAATCCAAAGGAAAGGTGTCCAAAGTCACAGTTCACAAAAGTAATTCCAATGGAAAATTAAAATCGAAAACCATTGCTCCATGGGTAAATCATTAAAAAAAAATAGAAAATCGAACAGTCAACTATATACAGATAAACAATCCAGAGTCCATGATACCAACAGAAGAAATGAAACCTATCTAACAACACTACCTAATAAAAAGAACTATATACAAAAATGTGGCCCATTGTCCAAAAGGTCCAAAAAAAATGCAAAACCAAAGGAAACCTAACACTAACTACAGAACTATTTACAAGGGCAGCGGGCCAGTCTGACGGCTCACTTCGGGATGTTCCGGGCCAGGGCATCATCGAACTCCTGCTCAATGTCCCGGAGGCGGTCCTCCTCCATGGCCCCGAGGGTCCGCAGGGCTGTCGACATGTTCACCTCCAACTCCCTGCGGATTGCCTCGAGGCACTCGGCCCGCCTCAGGGCCCTCCGCATGGAGTTCTCCGCCCTGACCATCGTGAGCCGTGCCTCTTCCGCCCGCTGCCGCTCCGCATCTATGGCGTGGCCCAACCGCTGCCACACGGAAAACACTTCCCTTCCTGGGTCCTCCTGCCCTCCGGCCGATGCCTGCCGCTCCGATGTCGAAGGCCCCGAGCCATCATGGCTCCCACCTCGTTGCTGCTGCTGCTGTGCCTCTGCCCGTGCGCTGGCTCCTGCTGCCTGCACATCCTCCACCGGCTGGGGTGCAGTCGTTGATGCGGCCACCCCTGGTGGACGTCCGACTCCCGACTGTGGCAGGGATGCCTCCTCCACCAGCCTGGCCGCACCGTCAGAGGCAGCTCCACAGGGCACCCAGGTGACTAATGGGTGGGAAGATGGCATGGAGGACGACTGGCACATAGGGGGTTCAGTTGAGGAGGGGGTCTGAGCAAGCCCCATCAAACGGAGGAATCCGGCCTGGGTGACCTGTCCCAGTAGGCCGACGCGGTCAACAAACCATTCGAGATGACATGCAGTCTCCTCATGAAAAGATTGCAGGTCACCTCGCAGGGCCCGTTGACGCAACGCCAGACCAGTCAGGACAGGCTCAACCCGGACCCAGATAGCCATGTCCGCAGGCAGAGGAAGGCCAGTTGTTCTGAGCTCATCCCTGCAGTGACAGGATCAGGGACAGGATTGCACACAGGCACCTCCGCGGCGGCCTGTGCTGCCCCCTGTCCCTGGTCCTGCACTGCACCACTAGCACCAGTGGAATCCCCACCTCCAGACCCCGTCTCTGTTGCTTGCACGGCCTCCTCCTCCACCAAACCCCCCACCAACCTGGATGACTCCGTGCCATCTTCCTCCGTTGGGCCCTGTGGAGTCCTAGCTGCCCCTTCTGCTGCCGAGGAGTCCAACTCCGACCTCTGCCTCTTGGACCTCCCCCCGGCAGCTGCGGCCTGGGACGCGGCACCGGACTCCTCACTCCCCGACGAGATCACAACCTGGGAGGGGAGACGGGCTTTGCGTCTCCGGCTGGCGGTGCGATCCCCGCTGCTGTGCTCCACAGCACCTTCTCCACCCTCTTCATCAGTTGACACTGCAGACAGGGAGAAATAAAACACAGGCATCAGGGCACTGTACAATGGACACATACACACATGACAGTTGTACATGAGTGGCATTGGCAAACCTCAGACATGGCATCACAATCGCCAACACACATGTCATTTCAACTTGCACACATGAGCCATACCACAGCCATATCGCAACTGCCAGCACCATCCATACACATACAACAGCATGAGCAGGCAAAGGTGAGCCAGACATCACATGCAACACAGGGAGTGCACTACACATGTACACACACCACCACACTAGCATGCATGTGTACACCTCTGCCAACTGTCGCAGTGTTCAGATCGGCATCCATGTCACATCTGCCAATCAGTCTTCCACATCCCGCTGTCACATGCATCCATGTTGCATCACTGTTGCACCCTTGTCAAATACACACACATGCACATGTACACAGTGCTGATACATGCATCTGAAAACAACATCCATGTGTGACATCACGAACATGCCTACTTACATACGCATTCATCCAAACATGTGTGCCCACACAACTGCATTTGGCATGCAAGCCTACACACACAAGCACCATCCATGTCTCACACATGACAGCCCTCGCATGTGTTAGCCTCACGGCCCTGTACACCCCCACCCATACTTGGCCCTATACAAACACATGTGCGACCTGCACACTACTGGCACATCACCACACGCAGAGCTTACAATCATGATGCATGTACACTTACCGCTCGACTCCAGACGGATCTGCCTCTCAAGGACATGGATGTGGAGCACTGGGGATATGCGTTCCAAGACCCTCATCTGATCGTCCGACAAGTGGCCCCGGCGCCCCTTAGCATCCGCTGCCTTCAAGAGGCGCCGGGCCTTGTTGAAGGTCCTGGACCTGAAGTCCTCCCAGCGCTTCTTGACATGTTGGAAGTCGCGGACTGCCACCCCCTCCGCGTTGATGGCAGTCACAATGTCCGTCCAGATCCGAGTCCGTCCTTCCTTGTTGGCGCGCAAACCTCCGAAGAGGGCATCATACTGCCCCAGGACTTGCTCCACCAGGACACCAACTTCGGTGGCAGTGAAGCTGGTGCCCCTCTGCCTTTCTGGCCGGGGGTTGTCAGTGGTGCCAGATGTTGCAGTGCCCGACATGACAACCCCAGAGGCAGGAGTGGGTGGGCAACTGGGTCCTTGGGCTGGGCTGTGGAGCGATGGTATCCCAGTCGGGAGTCTTCGGTTCCAGCAGGGGTGGTCACAGCAACAGCACCCCTGGCTGATGTGCAGGCAGCAAATGGCAGGGCACGTGGGCAGCAGGCAATCAGGCAGCAGCAGATGGCAGGTGGGAGCGTGCTTGGGGGTCTGGGGGGCAGTAATTCGGCCTTCTGGGCAGGAGCGTGGTCTTCCGTGTGGTTACGCGTGGCCAGCTTAATACGGAGTGATTTGGCACATGAAAATCCAGCACGTCTGCATGTAATTCGAGGAAAGGGCCTTAGCGCGTAAGCGCGTCAGCACACATACGCGAATTCATTGGCCCAAAGGCCACCAGCGCGTGTGCGCGTCTGTGACGTGCGTGCGCGGGCGTTTCCCTGTACACGGGTCATGTTACACGTCCAATGACTGCACGTCAGAGTGTCAGCTCGTGTGATTGGAGGATGGGGCCTTAGCGCGTACACGCGGAAGTGACGCTGGACGTGTGGGCATCTTTAAAAGGTACATGTAGAAAGCCATTTCCTTGTACGTGCTTTTCGTGGAGAGCGAGTGGGTGAAATCTGTACTTCTTGTCGGTTCACACGCGATTTACTTCACGGCGTTCCAAGTTCGTACTCCCTGTTACCTCTGACAGCTTTTTCTCTTCTTGTCTTTTTCCTGGGCCTGTTTCCTCAAACAGCGTTCACTTCTCCTGTTGTCCTGTCTCCTCAGACAGCGTACAATTCTTCTTTTGGCGGGGGTGTTGCCAACGCGCATATTTTTCACGCGATATTTCCTGGCAGACGGTGAGTCGCGCACGTATGACATCTGTGCTTGCCCCGTGTGTTGCCTACCCCTTCAGAGGTCAGTCTAGGCTGCGTGTGACACGCATACGTTCATTTTTGTGTTTCTGGGTGCCACAGCGTAGTGCAGGTTTTCTTTTCCACGCACGTGGTCTAGGAGGGGTTGTGTGCACATTATCTCCCTTTTTCGGGATGCCTGTGCGTTGCGTGACCCGTCATCTTCCCCCAGGGGTCACATACAGCCTTGCTATAGCACTAGGGTACGAATTCCATCTAGTACCCTACCCCTTTGACCCCCAATTGCCCAGGACAATAGTTTACTGCAACTCCCATACGCACAACAACATCAGTGCCATGGTTGGGAGGCGAGCACGCGGTAAGGGTGGCAAAGGTGGGCGAGCCACAAGAGGTGGCCGTGGTGGATACGGTAGGGGACGTGGCCAGGACTTGCAGGGTGCCCCTAGCCCCCCATGTGTGGGTGACCAGTCAGGGACACCCATGCCCCTCCCCTGGTTGAGGGTAACGTGGCTGACATCATCCCTGCTCAGCCCTTGTTGGACCAGCCCATTGTGGCACCAGACCTGGCACTGGGTGACTCCATGGCTTACTTCCAGGTCAGCAGGTCTAGGCCAAGTGTGGCGGTGCACATTGGTGTCACCAGCCCACGTGGATCAGGGGCAGCTATGTCATCTGCTGCCCCGAGTAGGCAGGGTGGGGAGGCTGCAGGGGCAGCTGCGGCTCCATCCACCCCAGCTCTGAGTGTCCCAGCCAGGACAGTGTCGGTCCTAGTCCATCCTGCTGACGTTTCCCCTGACTACATCACACTTCAGCTAATGCCTGCACCAAGTCCCATGGTGAGTGTTCATTCCCACACTCCTAGTCCACAGTCCACCGGGGCTCCTGCCCCTAGTGTCCAGAGCGGCGTAGGACACTCAGTATCACCACCACCTTCCAAGCGGAAGAGGAAGAATGCTCGTCCAGTACAGGCTGATGCCCCAGACACGGCTACACAGTCCGGCCCACCAAGGAAGCCCAGCTTCAATCAGGTCGAACTTGATGCACTAGTGGAGTATGTGTCCGCACATGACAGCGAAATGGTGATTACTGCAGGATGCAAGACCACACCTGCACAACGTCAGGCACACTGGCAGACCATTGCGGAACTCATAAGTGCCCTTGGATTCATGAGGCGCACAGCTAATGATTGCTACAAGCACTGGAATGACCTTAAGCGCAGGGCAAAGAAAAAGCTGGCCTCAAGTCATGCCGCAACTCTAATGACTGGAGGTGGGTCTCCGGTAGAGGACATAGAACTCACTCTACATGAGTATGTTGCTGGGACCTACGTCACAGAGGAACAGATCCAAGGCGTGGGAGAACTGCCAGATTACGAGGCATTGTCCGGTGAGTGCACACGCATGTGTGTGTCATCCATGTGCATGGTGTGTGTGCGAGTGCTTCTGATTGAGTGCCAGGTGAGGGGGTGTGTGCCTGAGTGGTTTGGGTCACCCATGTGCTTCATCCAATACATTCTGCGCACCAGGATTTGGGTGTTGCAGTATCCCTTCTGGCAACAGTAGACATTCAGCCCAACCTCACGCCAGTTGCCCTTGAATTGTCATCTTGCCACAACATAGTTGCATGTTATTCTGTGTTCATTCAGGCTGATTGTCTGCATTCCACCACTTTCACTAGGCATTTCTCAGTCCTATTGTCACATGTGTGACATGGCTAGGGTACATGCCATCTGTGTGATGGCATGTGTCATGTATGTGTATTGGACATGCCAATCACAGGCCAATGTGTGATGGCACTGCTAGGCAGCATGCAGCAAATTTGTTGGTCTTCGATCTTGGTGTCATCAATGTGTGCCATTTGCCTCCCCTTCATACGCAGTGGCAGTGCATGCATGGGAGGGTTGCAGTCATGTGGTACATGTGTCAATGAAGTACTGTTTCTGTTGCTTCTCAGCCCGAATTGTGTTCCATGGTGCTAATGCCTGTTCCCATTTCTTTTCTTTCATGTCTTTGCAGGGGATGACGCACTTCATACTACTGGGGTTGTGGAGATGGTGCAGACCCAGGAGGAGTCTCAGGCCCGACCGGGCACCAGTGAGGGACGTGGTGTGGTGGTGGGTGAGAACCCACACTTGCTGCAGGCCGTCATCTCAAGGGGTGTCTCTGGGTGCACCTCCCCCGAGCTCTATTCAGGTGTTAATTCGGATGATGAGACCTATGTGCCGTCGCAGGTAAGTGTTTCTGGGAGGGATTCTGTACTGTCCAACCCACCTGCACCAGGGGTAGAACCCTCAATGGCGATGTCAGTGTTGGTAGGTCCGCCTTTGGTGGTTACGGATGCAGGGTCACACTCCGCTACATCTGATCCTGTTCCTGGGCCAGCAGATCAGAGGGGGAATGCAGTCCTGCAGCCTCAGGCAGTGCCGGCACAGCAAGGTGCAGTTCGCCTTGCCCCAGACAGGTGTGGTGCCCGCGACGCGGTGGCCATACGCCACCTGGCAATACCCCATGGGAGCAATCCATATAAGGTATGGCAAACTAACAGGCAGCATCAACTGAGATGATGGCTCAGGCCATGGATAGGGTGGCCACTTCCATTGTCCCCCAAGAAAGGCTAATTGAACAACTACAGCAGGCAACAGACTCCATTAGCCAGTCACACAGGGAGGACATGTTGGCATCCAACAGGGACAGGCGGGCGGCACTGGAGACTCTGCGGGAAGCCATTTCTATTGAGTCCCAGGGCCACAGGGAAGCCCTGAGGGTGGAACTCCGTCAGCTCAGGGCAACTCTGGTTGAGCTTGAGGCTTCAGCTAACACGAGGACAGAACAGCAGCTGGAGCGGCTCACACGTACGCTCTCAGCTGAGATGCAGGCAACTAGGGTGGAGGTCCGGGCATCCCGTGAGTTGTTGCATGGGGAACTACGTACAATTATCCTCCAGAACCAGACCTTCCACACCCGCATGCATGCTGCCATGGAGGACCAGACTAGGGCTTTGCGTGGGCTGCTCCCATAGTGCCACCACCTCCTGATGCAGCTGCAGAGGGTGAGTAGAGCGACAGCAGCGATTCTCCCACAATAGGGTAGCCGTGCAGGCCATGAGCCCATGGAGGTGTTTTTTTTTCCCAAGATCCACACAGGTGAGTTTTGGTGTGAACCCTGTCCTCGGACCTCCTGGGTGGCCTCCCCCACCCCCCCCGCGCCCATTCATGGCCATTTTTGATTTTGTTTTTCTTTTCTTTTTTTTTTTTTGAATTTTGAATCTTGATTTTTTTGACAGTGTGTTGCCTTGTGTGGCTCCCGTGGGCATACGCTGTATTGTGGCTGGGCACATGCAGGCTTGTCCTGAATTTGGGTCAGATGCTTGGGTTTATGTGACACACACCCCTCCTGCTTCCCGTTTCCATGGGCTTGCCCAAGTGACATTGACTTACACGGTGACGTTGGACTCCCCTATGATGTGTGGGCAGTCTGTAGTCAATACTGTGTATACATTCCTAGTGCATATTGTGGTTGTATTGTACACTGCATTGTGTATTGATATGTGCCTCTGCATCCATCTCATCCTCCTAATTTGCAGGTCCATTTCTCATGTCTTCACAAGGCGGTCTACTTTGGAACTGGAGTCCATGTTGTAAGCAGTGCACCTACACTTTTGCGTGGCGCTAACACTGTATAGTTGGAAGTGTTCGAAGTGCTGGTATTATCAGGTAGTGAGGCTACCAATTTTTTAAGTCTGTACTGTCATGTTTATGGTAGGTTGGAGGTTGTGTAGGTGATTGGTATTATTGGTAAGTATTTGGTAATGTGTGTTGTTGGTCCTGCATTACTGTGAGCATTTCATGTGTGGTCAGTTTCCATTAGGGACACTGTAGTTGGTGAAACTTGGGGAATGTTGTGGGGATTAATTTGTTAGCTCTCACATTGCATGACATGCCATGGTGTGTTGTGTGGCCGTGCCGGGGAGGGGTTGGGTGACATGGCACTGTTCTCATGTTGTATTTTGCAAGTGGGTATTCATTTTTGCTGCATGGAAGTGTGTCTTTTGATGACACTGCATTGGTGGTGTTTGTGTAGGTAGGGATGCACACATTGTGACACTTACAGGTGAACAATCTCAGGCTGCTATGGTTCTGACAGTTGACTGTCCCTTGATTCATCAGAATTGTCAGATTGAGTCATCATTGATTGTCAGATGGTATGTGCCAGGGCTGTGTGCACTCCACAGGGGTGTGCTTTCTATGTGAAGTAATTAGCCACCAGCTGCGTACGGGCTGCCTCACCCCGTGCCCTTTCCCCTCCCATGCGCAGCGGGCGTGCATGTGGTTGGGGATGTGGGGGCACCACCATGTCCACAGCCAGGCCCCGGCGTGTTGCAACATTGTGCAGGACACATGCTGCCACTATGATCCTGCACACTACTGGGGGAGCGTATAACAGCTGCCCACCAGAACGGTCAAGGGAGCGAAAGCGTGACTTGAGCACTCCGAATGTGCGCTCCACTATGCCCCGTGTTGCAATATGAGCTGTGTTGTATCTTACCTCGGGAGGCGTGATGAGGTTCCGAATTGACGTCATCATGTGTGTGCTCAGAGGGTAGGCACTGTCCCCTGGGGAGGTGGTGATGGGGATCATTAGTGGGGTATTGGCATTACTCTGTATCTGTCATGCATGCGTGTGCTGTGGCATTTCTACTCACCAAGCAGCCATGCATTGCCATGCCGCCCAGCTTCCATGTCCCGGTTTAGGGTTGACATCCTGTAAATGAAGCTGTCATGGGTGGTCCCTGGATAGTTGGCATATACTGAGGTGATGATTCCCTTGGCATCACATACTACCTGGACGTTGATGGAATGCCAGTGCTTGCGGTTTCTATAGATGTGCTCAGATGCCCTGGGGGGACGTAGAGCCACATGGGTGCAATCAATGGCACCTAGCACTTTGGGGAATTGTGCCACCCTGTAGAAATCCTGGCTGACAGCCTGCCTTTCTGCAGGTGTTCTGGGCAGGTATATGTGCCTGCGGACTGATGGGCGTGCAGTGATGATGGCCAACACCTGGTGTAGGCACCATGACTGCGTGGCCTGTGACATCCCCCCCACTACGGCACTTGTCCGCTGAAATGATCCGGTAGCCAAGAAGGTCAGTACATTGAGGACCTTCTCCAGGGGGCTGAGTGCTTGGGAGCACAGGGTGGGTGATGTGAGGTAATCCTCCCACTCACTGACCAGGTCGAGTATTATGTGTGGTGGAAACCTGTACCTCCCATACACCTGGTCATCAGGCATACCAAATAGGCTGGTTCTGGGTGTGAAGATTCTGGCCCTACCTATCCTTCTCCTCCTCCTGCGGTATCCCACGGCCACTGCTGCTAGGAACGGTATGTTCATCCTGGCGTCTGAGCTTGTTTGTTGTTTGCCCACTCTTTTATGCTGCGCGGGACGTGCGCCTGCTTCATGCTGGCGTACGTGTTTCAGGATTGGACCATTTACTTTTTTGGCGCGTTGTAGGCGACCGTGTAAATCTTCCCGCCCACCCCAGGAATACACGTAACACGCTCTTCCAGGCCCAGTCACGAGTAAATATTCCCGCCCACCCCTGGAATACACGTACCCACTCTCACAGGCCCAGTCGCGTGTGGAACTTCACGCGCACACCGAAATACACGTACCCAGGGCAATCGCGTGTGGAACCTCCCGCTAACCCCGTCATACACGTAGCCTGCTGGTATCGCGTGTGGAAGTTCACACGGACCCATAATACACGTACCCTGATGGTATCGCGTGTGAGACTATCCGCGCACCCCTGGAATACACGTACCCAGGCAAATCGCACGGCTGGGGGGTGGGGGTGCTGGGAGACAGGAGTGGGGGCCTGCTGGCAGGTGCCCCTGACTGGTGGGGGGTGGGGGTGCAGGGAGACAGGAGTGGGGGCCTGGTGGAGGGTGCCCCTGGATGCTGGGGGGTGGGGGTGCTGGGAGACAAGAGTGGGGGCCTGCTGGCAGGTGCCCCTGACTGGTGGGGGGTGGGGGTGCAGGGAGACAGGAGTGGGGGCCTGGTGGAGGGTACCCTGCACTGCTGGGGGGTGGGGGTGCAGGGGGACATGAGTTGGACATGAGTGGGGCCTGGTGGAGGGTGCCCTGCACTGCTGTGGGGTGGGGGTGCAGGGAGACAGGAGTGGGGGCCTGCTGGCAGGTGCCCCTGACTGGGGGGGGTGGGGTGCAGGGAGACAGGTGTGGGGGCCTGCTGACAGGTGCCCCTGACTGGTGGGGGGTGGGGGTGCAGGGAGACAGGAGTGGGGGCCTGATGGCAGGTGCCCCTGACTGGGGGGGCGTGGGGGTGCAGGGAGACAGGAGTGGGGGCCTGCCAGCAGGTGCCCCTGACTGGGGGGGTACAGGGAGACAGGAGTGGGGGCCTGGTGGAGGGTGCCCTGCACTGCTGGGGGTTGGGGGTGCAGGGGGACATGAGTTGGACATGAGTGGGGCCTGGTGGAGGGTGCCCTGCACTGCTGTGGGGTGGGGGTGCAGGGAGACAGGAGTGGGGGCCTGCTGGCAGGTGCCCCTGACTGGGGGGGTGGGGGTGCAGGGAGACAGGAGTGGGGGCCTGCTGGCAGGTGCCCCTGACTGGTGGGGGGTGGGGGTGAAGGGAGACAGGAGTGGGGGCCTGGTAGAGGGTGCCCCTGGATGCTGGGGGGTGGGGGTGCTGGGAGACAGGAGTGGGGGCCTGCTGGCAGGTGCCCCTGACTGGTGGGGGGTGGGGGTGCAGGGAGACAGGAGTGGGGGCCTGGTGGAGGGTGCCCTGCACTGCTGGGGGGTGGGGGTGCAGGGGGACATGAGTTGGACATTAGTGGGGCCTGGTGGAGGGTGCCCTGCACTGCTGTGGGGTGGGGGTGCAGGGAGACAGGAGTGGGGGCCTGCTGGCAGGTGCCCCTGACTGGGGGGGTGGGGGTGCAGGGAGACAGGAGTGGGGGCCTGCTGGCAGGTGCCCCTGACTGGTGGGGGTGCAGGGAGACAGGAGTGGGGGCCTGCTGGCAGGTGCCCCTGACTGGTGGGGGTGGGGGTGCAGGGAGACAGGAGTGGGGGCCTGCTGGCAGGTGACCCTGACTGGTGGGGGGTGGGGGTGCAGGGAGACAGGAGTGGGGGCCTGCTGGCAGGTGCCCCTGACGGGGGGGTGCAGAGAGACAGGAGTGGGGGCCTGGTGGAGGGTGCCCTGCACTGCTGGGTGGTGGGGGTGCAGGGGGACATGAGTTGGACATGAGTGGGGCCTGGTGGAGGGTGCCCTGCACTGCTGTGGGGTGGGGTGCAGGGAGACAGGAGTGGGGGCCTGCTGGCAGGTGCCCCTGACTGGTGGGGGGTGGGGGTGCGGGGAGACATGAGTGGGGGCCTGGTGGAGGGTGCCCCTGGATGCTGGGGGGTGGGGGTGCTGGGAGACATGCGTTGGTGGGCAGTAGTGCAAGGTGACATGTGGGTTGGCTGGGGGGCATGGCCATGGTGGATCGGCTGCCTGCGGGACATGTGCAGGGGTGCAGGGTAGTCCCCTGAGGTGTGGGCCGCCTGCAGGGGCCGTGAAGGGTGTAGAGGGAACAGCTGGGAGGACCCACACTGCCAATTCACGTGTGGGACTCCCCGCAAACCCCCGAAATACACGTAGGCTGCTGGATTCGCGTGTGGAATTTGCTGCGCATCCGGAGTACACGTACCCTGCTGAAATTGCGTGTGGAACACACGCGCACACCGAAATACACGTACCCTGCTAATTTGCATGTGAAACTTCCCACGCACACCGAAATACACGTACCCTGCTAATTCGCGTGTGAAACTTCCCACGCACCCCGAAATACACGGACCCAGGGCAATCGTGTGTGGAACTTCCCGCGAACCCCGTAATACACGTACCCTGCTGGTTTCGCGTGTGGCAGTTCACGCGGACCCATAATACACGTACCCTGATGGTATCGCATGTGAGACTGCCCGCGCACACCTGGAATACACGTACCCAGGCAAATCGCACGGCTGGGGGGTGGGGGTGCTGGTAGACAGGAGTGGGGGCCTGGTGGAGGGTGCCCCTGGATGCAGGGGGGTGGGGGTGCAGGGGGACAGGAGTGTGGGCCTGGTGGAGGGTGCCCCTGACTGGTGGGGGGTCTGGGTGCAGGGGGACAGGATTGGGGGCCTGGTGGAGGGTGCCCCTGGATGCAGGGGGGTGGGGATGCAGGGGGACAGGAGTGGAGGCCTGGTGGAGGGTGCCCCTGGATGCAGGGGGGTGGGGGTGCAGGGGGACAGGAGTGGGGGCCTGGTGGAGGGTGCCCCTGGATGCTGGGGGGTGGGGGTGCTGGGAGACATGCGTTGGTGGGCAGTAGTGCAAGGTGACATGTGGGTTGGATGGGGGGCATGGCCATGGTGGATGGGCTGCCTGCGGGACATGTGCAGGGATGCAGGGTAGTCCCCTGTGGTGTGGGCCGCCTGCAGGGGCCGTGGAGGGTGTAGAGGGAACAGCTGGGAGGACCCACATGGCCAATTCACGTGTGGGACTCCTCGGCACCCCCGAAATACACGTAGGCTGCTGGATTCGCGTGTGGAATTTGCTGCGCACCCGGAGTACACGTACTCTGCTGAAATTGCATGTGGAACTTCACGTGCACCCTGGAATACACGTGCCCAGGCCAATCGCGTGTGGAACTTCCCGCGAACCCCATAATACACGCACACGCTATTTTTCACACAGCGGGTGTCCGTGTTTGTCGGTACCCCTTTGCATCTCATTTGTCCTAGAGGGCCACTGTATGGACCATTCATCATAGCTGTATATGGGTGCTTTTTGTTAGCGCACATTTTGGCGCACATTTATTTCAGGCGCAGGGATGCTACCGCCTGCTTTCTTGTGGCGTACTTGTTTGGCCCTGTGCGCGTCTTTCCCCGTGCGCTGGTTTGCCCTATTCGATTCCATGAATACGAGTTGTAGGCGAGCGTGTGGGCGTTCCGCGCACTTGCCTCCTGTACTTCCCCCGTGACGCCCATATTTTCACACGTTGTTCCCCATTCCGAGTGTTACACCCCGTGTTCCACCTACTTTTGTGATGTGCGCCGCGCTATGTGCGATTTCGCAGCGGCCGTGGCGCACGCGTTGGATGACCTGTGCGCCAGCGTGCGCCGCACACTTTTTCAGTGCACATCCAACATTTTTCTCGCGCACAGACTTCCATGAATCGATGTGCGCTGGTTTCCCTGCGATTTTCGCAGTTGCACTGCGAATTTCGCACTTTTACTGCAAATCGCACATTTTGGCACCTCTGCGCCGGAATTTTCGGCGCACATTAATTCCATGAATCCGCCAATAAATTGCGCATGTGTGTCAGACTTTTTTTTCATTAGTTATTTTTATTTATGAGCTATTGTTTAATATTTGTATTATTATTTTATTTGTACATCATTTTTTCTACACAGACTTTGTTTAGGGTAGACTGAACTTCAGCAATTTATAGACCAAACTCTCCTCTGCCCGCTCTTGCCACTCCACTCAGGATGATCAAGTAACAAATTACATTTCCAAATACCCCAATATGCCCCTCCTCTAAAATGATTGTCCATCCAAAGGGAGAATTTCATATGACAGTCTGATACAGGTGAAAACCCCTAAACAAAAGTATGCGCATAGTTCCATGTTTGAAGACATAAATAATCTACACTGCAACATTGCACGGCCAAAAAAGCCTGCTCAAACACTGCCCCCTGCACCATCCTGCTTCCTCTAAAATGGCTGTTTTCAAACCCAAAGTGAGACTGACACATTTCAATACAGGATCACACAGTTACAGCTGTCCCATTCCTTTCAATAACCACTGTTAGGAGCTTTTTCAGTTAATCTGAGTTTTCAGGTGTCCTGGGTAGGAAACATTATCACATATGGGACCAATGCGGCACAGACAACGTGATCCCGTGTCCATTATTCGTTCAAAGAGCAACATCAGTCGTGATCCTTTCTTGGATCACGACCAATAGTGCTTTGGCTGTTTTTTACTAAACCGTAACAATCTCTAATGAAATGCCATCTTGTTCAACCTTTCTAATGCAATGGACGTGTCATCTGTAAACAGCATAACTTTGAAGCCCCTGCCTGTCTCAATCCACTGTTATGTGTGCAGCTTCCACTTTTCTCCATTTACGTCAAAGATCATAGGTTATAACAGTCCCCAAAAAGTAAGATTGGGGACAGCCTCACCTCCCTCAGTGCAACAGGACCACATGTCTCCTTAAAAAACACACCCATACTGTACTGATGATAAACGTGCCCCACCCACCTTGCCTCCATAGTTGCAAAATCTGACCCATGGACAGTCTGCCATTTCCATCCCTGCGCCCGCCAGGTATGGTAGATTTCTCCTTTGGTTACTTGAATCATGTTGACCACTGAGACGACAAACAGTTCATGTTGTTCTCCTACATTGTCGTAACTTTGATCGATCACTGACGAATGAATTTAGTCTGTAAATTGAATACATTTCTTTCACTTATTGCAAATCAGAGCGTTCATCGCTTAAGTGTCTTTCTCTTTCAACTAAAAAACTATATTTCTCTATGGCCCAAACCGTTCTGGCTTGAATGGGTGTTCACTTTTTTAATGTGTCGATACTTCAAAGCCCAAGTACATTTTTCCAGAAAGTTACAACTATGCCATATGCCATAAAATTTAGGATGCATTTTCAAGTAAGGTGGTACACTTATCTGGTTCATTCAATTAACATATTTATGTTTCTCTTTCACAGGTGGCCTACCGTTCGTTTACATGGTGGCTTTATGGGAGGCTTGGATTCCTCATTTGACAAGTAATACCCGCCTGTGTCGTTCGAGCCATTCGCACCAGATTCCCCAGTGACAGCGGATATTACAGGGTATTTTCACACACTGTGCTGCAACCTCAAGTATACAATTTGTAGTTTGTTTGTGCCATCAATATCACCAAACTAAATAAAATACAAATGAGTACATACGAATGTGTTTGAATTTTTCAGTGAGTCAAGAACACACTCAATCGTCTATGAGGGTCATGAAAGAATGGTTGGTGCCCACTTACGCTCACCTAGCCCCCATCGATCGCCCCTCCAGTATCCACCCCTCCAGTAGTGGGTGGGTGGGAACGCTCAAGATGCCAAACACTATGTACAATTAAAAAGGATCCTCCAGACTCCCCTCTTCAAGACCCTGCCCCAGTAATCAACATAGGTTTGTGTCCCTTCAGCAGTGGTCGGGTCCTTTTGCGCTCACCTCATGTCCATCCATCGCCCTACAGTATCAGTGGCAGTTCACACCTATGACCATGCGCTCACAAGGGGGCTGGGTGGGTGGGAACACTCAAGTTGTCAAACACCATGTGCACCTCAAAGGGTTATTCCGCACAGGGACCATTTCTCATATGGCCACCCCAGAACCAGTGTCTCGAAACTCCCCTCTTCAAGACCCCGCCCCAGCAATCAACATAAATTTGTGTCCCTTCAGCAGTGTTCAGGGCCTTTTGCGCTCGCCTCATGCCCATCCATCCCTCCTCCAGTGTCAATGGCAGTTTGCATCTATGAGCGATGGCTCCCAAGGGGGCTTGGTGGGCGGGAACGCTCAAGTTGCCAAACACCATGTGCACCTCAAAGGGCTATTCCACACAGGGACCATTGTTCACATGGCCACCCCAGACCCAGTGTCTCCAGACTCCCCTGTAAGACCCTGCAACAGTAATCAACTTAAGTTTGTGTCCCTTCAGCAGTGTTTGGGGCCTACTGCGCTCGCCTCATGCCCATCCATCCCCCCTCCAGTATCAATGGCAGTTCACACCTATGACCGTGCACTCCCAAGGGGGCTTGGTGGGTGGGAACACTCAAGGTGCCAAACACCATGTACACCTCAAAGGGATCTTCCGCATGGTGACGATTGTTCACATGGCCTCCCTAGACCCAGTGTCTCCAGACTCCCCTCTTCAGGACCCCGCCCCAGCAATCAACATAAGTTTGTGTCCCTTCAGCAGTGTTCGGGGCCTTTTGCACTCGCCTCTTGTCCATCCATCCCCCGTCCAGTATCAGTGGCAGTTCACATCCATGACTGTGCGCTCCCAAGGGGGCTGAGTGGGCGGGAACGCTCAAGTTGCCAAACACCATGTGAACCTCAAAGGGTTATTTTGCATAGGGACCATTGTTCACATGGCCTCCCCAGACTCAGTGTCTCCAGTCTCCCCTTTCAAGTCTGTCCATCCATCCCCCTCACTCCCCAGTATCGATGGCAGTTCGCACCTAAGACCATGCGCTCGCAATGTAGCTGGGTGGGTGTGGATGCTCAAGGTGCCAAAAGCTGTTGAATAGCTAGCCTCTGTGTAGCAGTGAAAATATACATTACGCATCATACAAAATGATAAATACTCTTTGTTTTTGTGTTGGCAATAAAAGTATGTGGCTGTTATTAAACATAGCAATAATAAACTAAACTAGATTACTGTGTTTATTTCACAAATCAAAAGATGTGCAGCGTTATCATAGTTCTGTACTTTTCGGGCACTTGGACCGGGAAACATGAACTGGTCCGCCTTTGCTCACCGACTGCCCCCATTATGGGCTCTCAGGTCCATGTGGTGTGGACCTACATCTTGTCTGGTGAGCACTCTTAAGCTTGCTGGCAGCTTCCTTCCAAGCCCATACCACCACACCTCAGTGGATCCAGGGCCACTTGGGTTCACCCAAAAGACCCATGCTCTCCTACGGCTATATTCACATCCCCTTGTTGCTAGTATGTTTAAAATCCCTGTATGGAATAATTTCATCCCATTTACTTATAGGTGTGTTTGATTCTTGTGGAAAAGCTCTGGGTCAGAATAGACTGCTCCCACAAGGATGTGATCTGTGATCGTGTTTTTAAATGGTAGTTTGCTTCGGTCCACTTTCCTGTCCTACCCACACAGCAATGTCCCACGATACATGCTGATTTGTAGGGTTTCTCTTCTCTGTTAAAAGATATTGCTTATGTTAGCTCTGGTCTTATACATCTTGTGAAACACTGTGATTTCCAACCTCCTATCTTGTTGACTACTTGTGTCCCCATGCCTCCACGCTATGCTGATGTGGCTGCGACTATCCTCAAAGAATGTGTCCCATATTCTGTGATATGCGTTGTCCAGATGGCCAGGCCAGGCCCAATGTCTCCAGACTCCCCTCTTCAAGACCCCGTCCCTGCAATCAACATATGTTTTTGTGCGTTGAGCAGTGTCCAGGCCTTATTCACTCATCTTGTCCCCATCCATCCTCCTCCCTAGTATGAATGCCAGTTGGCACCTATGAACAGGGTCGTACTGGGCCATAATATTGGGCCTCATTCCGACCCTGGCGTTAACCAAGGCGCTGTTAGCGCCTTGTTTGACGCCGTTATCTTTCCGACTCCGCCATGGTGAATGGCGGAATTACCGCCCCATTCCAAGGTTGGCGGGGTTGGTAATTCCCCATTCACCAAGGGCCCTTCCCCGTTCCCATTTTTGCCCCATAGGGCTCAATGGGAATGGGGAAGGCACTAATTACGGCACCGTAAATTACGGTGCCGTAATTAGCTCCTAGGTCCCTTTGCGGGTTGGTTTTTTAACGCCTGCAAAAAGCAGGCGTTAAGTACCAACCCGCAAAGGGAACTCGGAGTAGGGCGGTAAGGGTTTAATGGCACCGGTCTCGTTAACGGTAACCCGTTAACCCTTACCGCCCGACTCAGAATGACCCCCATTGTCTCAGTCACCAATGAAAACGTGGCACACAGTTTGAATTCGCTATTCATTCCTTTTCGGAAACCGTTTGAATATTACCCAAAGGTGACTATTTTGATGAAAAGGTGATGAAAATTGTGGATTTCAAAAAATATATATTCACCAACAGTCTTCACTACTACTAACCGCTTATTGAAGTAACTCATCAAACTGGCCCACATGGCCAAAAAAGATAGACACTTTCATTAAAAAAATGGCCCACATAAGCATTTTGCGTTTGTGGTTCAACCCTGGCCCTATTGCCCTATAGGCAGCAAGAGCAGGCCTATGCCTGTGCACTTTCAAGGGGGCTGGGTGGGTGGGTATGGCAGATGTGAAACATTAGCATTGAGGCTGAGTGGGTGTCAACGAACACGTCACACATTCACATACACACCCATTTTTCTAAGCCTTTATAAACACCTTGCCATATACCAGGAGAACATCTCTGCAATCTACAAGGTATATCGTCATCGAGCTACCTGTTCCCCGGATACCTGTTCCACTGCTACTTGTTCCCCTGCTTGCTGAATCGGCTCATTTGTTTGTCCAATAATGAGTAGGTCACCTATTTGCTTCTGTATGTTCCTTGTTCGCTGCTCTGAACATTTCTATAGTTTTTCACCTAATGTACCCAGTATTCTCATTTTCATTTATCTCAAAGGCCCCCATTACGACCCTGGCGGAAAGGGGTTTACGCCGGCGTAAACCATGGCGCCCCTTTCCGCCTGAGTACGAGTTCCCTTAGCGCCATGGTGATTTTAACGCCTGCTTTTAGCAGGCGTTAAAATCCATGGCGCTAAGGGACCTTGTTGTTAATTACGCCACCGTAATTTACGGGGCGTAATTAACGCCTTCCCCACTCCCATTATACCCTATGGGGCAAGAATGGGGAAGGGGAAGGGTAAATGGGGATTGGGGACTTACCGCCCCGCCAAGGTCGGAATGGGGCGGTAAGTTCCCCAACCACCATGGCGGAGTTGGCAGCTTAGCGCCATGGACCATGGTGCAAATTGCACCATGGTTCTCCGCCAAGGCCGTAATGAGGGCCAAAGACTTCACCATTATCGAATGTTTGATGAATGTTTATCTCGGTAAATAGCACATTGCATCACTGTGCATTGTAACAGAGTGGAATGTTTTGTGGTCCATGTTTGAAAGCATATTTTCTTTTGATGCTTGAAAGTTCATCCAATGGATGAGTAATACGTTACGATTTGCGGTATAACAATAAATTCTGTAAGAAAGTTATTGCTGTGTTAATTCGAATAGCTTAAACTGGTTTTCCATCTTCATTTAAAACAAACTTTACAGACAAAGCTTTGTAATAATTGCTTTATTCACATTCATAAATTAGTATTTGTAATAATTATATTTTTGTATACAGATCTTACAGACTTTTCAAGAATGCCTTCATGTATCATTATCGGTTGCCCTTCTGTGAGCAATGCCAAAACTCAGGACACATTCCTGCATATATTCCAGAAGGATATTGATTTAATAAGAAGATGGATTAAGAATTGCGGTTTTCCAGTGGACAAGATTGAAAGTCGAGCCCAGGCTGTCTTGGGAGACGTGAGGGCCAATCGATTCCGCGTCTCCAGCCTGCACTTTACCAATTGTATGTACGAACAATCAAAACACACAAAAAAACGTTGACCCAGAATTCTTTGTAAATTGCTTCCAAATGCAATTCCGACTCAATTTCGGCACACGCTGGCTCAGGTGAGTAGTGGGCGATGAATTTGTTATGTATGTTGGTATGTCAGACAGTGGTCTGTATAAATATGAAGTCTCAATGATCTCTCGGTTTATTTAAAATAGTGTATTGAAATGGAAACTTCATGAATGGTTTAGAGCTTTCGGTGTTTATTTTCATCAATGTTATTTCCCTAGTTACCAGAAACACCAACATTTAATTATGTTTCACTTTAGACTGCTTTATCTATCGCCACTTTCGGGACACTCTAATAAATCAGCGAAATGTGACCCTTAGTAAAAATGCCCATAGTGCCCTTTAAAAGTCGCCTAATGTTTTCGAAATGTGTTGGTTGACATGTCCTTCTTTACATAGAGCTCACTGATGGAAGCACAGACCCTCACCAGTGACAAAAACACTGACACGTCTAATATCCCAATGGTGAGCCCTACCAACTTGCACAAAGTGCTATTTTGGCGCATTGGATGTGGCCACATTTCTAATAGTAATGTACCTTTCCATTGTACTCTTTTCTGACAATGTACTGAAAATGAAGGAGCAAGATTCTTCATCAATTACTTTTCCGGAGTCAACATCAACCTCACTCGCCTATTAAGTAATTATATTGTACTTGTCGTTTATATGCGAATGAACAATACTTGCATGTGTTATGCTTGGAATTTAAACATTTTGAAAATAATTGTTTATAGTATTGATTATTTACACAAAGTAGCATGTATGGTTGTCTCTCAGTATGTACCATCATCTGCATCTCATGTTTTTAGTTTCATTTTTCTTTTTCATCTGCATTAAAACAAGTACTATGTTATGGGGGATGCTGGAACTTCGACTACAATCCTGGTTGTAGGTCCTTCGCAACATGTCCAGAGTATGAGGTATGCGTTCTTACAGTTTCCTTGCTAGAATGAAAGTAAATCAGACAAAGGATATACTTTTAGACTGAAATACATGTAACCTTGCACTGTTTCAAACCTTTCTGATTTTGGTTCTAACGTTACACTTCCTCCCTAATGCAGAATAGATTCAAAAGGAAACATTACAAAGCAAACTACTTTTGAAGGTGACATTATAATCACTATGTTTTGCAGGGTGATCACAGATCAAGTCCATGTGTCATCTCTGAAGGTTATCAGGTGAAATCTGAAATGTATATTATGACCAAATCACATACACCAATTTCGAGGGTATGTTCATACACGTGTTCTATTTGTGTTGCAACAGCAAACCTTATCATATAAGGTTTGCAATCAGTTTAAACTACTTTGTGAGGAAGTGCACTGTGCAATGAAAGATTTTACATTTCAGTTCGATTGACATTTAATATTTTTTATTGATTATTCTCTCCAAAGAATGTACTTGTCACACCGCTTCCTACTAAGTCAAGGACACGCCCCTCCGCGTCTACCTCTATCCGCGCTCCCCGGCACACACGCTCAGATTCATGTAGTTCGTTTCCCACTCACGTTTCACACAACAGGGCAGGGCATGGCATGTTTGGCGAAGCTGACGTTTATCGCCCTTCACGGCTGTGGCAAACCAAGTGGAGACTCCTTCACTCCAGGAACTCACATCCTTCGCGGAGACCGGCGCTGCCCGGCGCGTCACAGATCACGTAACTCTTAGTTGCCTAGCAACGCTACAACGCTTTCGGTTCACTTCTCACGTGATACTGTCACGTGCGTCCCTTCCAGGGATAAAAGGAGTTCGAAAACCGAAGGCGTTGCTTCACAGCTGTTTCAACTAGGATCACGTGACGCTCTCTCTTCGTTCAAGGACCTGTTCTATTCTGACCTACGCTTGCTCCACGGATCGTCTTTGCTTAACCCTTCACTGGCTCTGGAACTTGGATTGCCTATTGCCGACTTACGCTTGTTACACGGATTGTCCTTGCTTAACCCTTCATTGGCTCTGGAACATTGAATCATCTGTTTTCTGACCTCGGACTGCCTGGAGTTCTCTACGGATCACGTGTTTCATTAGGACCTCGGTCCTACAATAGGTGGTTACCTGCTCTACCTTACAGCCTTGTCCAGTCACAGTCTGGAGGTGCACGCCTCTTTCAGCCTTGGGAAAGACACAAGTCCTCACAGGTATTCCAGTGTTTTGGTATTTGCATTTGGGAAGATTGTGTCCTGCTTTCCTACTTACATAACCATTGTACCTTGCCTTACAGCGCTCAAGGGGTTCTTCCGGCTGTCCCGCGTCCTGGCTTGGGGACTTCCACCTGTGGCCTTAATAATCACGCTGACAGTATTTCTGGTGTTGTCAGGGTGTTTCTTGGGGACAGAGGGGTTGTTCATACTCTACACGACCAACGAACTTCGTAACAGTACTCAAGATGTCGAATTAGAAGAGGTACATGGACCAGAGGTATACATAAGCTAATATGAAATACAATTGTGCATCACATTGGAGTTGGAATGGGAATACATTTTTATAATGTTGTAATGTTTTCAAGTCTGTCAAGTTGGTTCTGTTTGTAGATATCTACATATGGTTGTTTGAGTGGAAAAGAAATGTACTTGATTTAAACCATATAAAAACAAAATTATTTCAGCTTGATGTTGCGGTCAGCAAAGCGAAGGCCACGGTTTAGAAGCGAATTAATAAAACAAGGGTAAAGAAAAAACAAATTTGTTTTGGAGAAGTTTTTAAGCAGATGTTTTAGTCATATTATGTTTTTAGTTGGAAAATGGTATCTTCTGAATATGTGCTATACATTGAGCATGTTTTTCTATAAATCTGTTAGATACCCAGAAGGAAAAGGAGTATAAAGACTCAAACAACAACTGAAACCATAGATGTCGCTTGCCAAACAGATTTCACAACGGAGCAACTACTGTTTGAGGCACAGCATGGTCCAGTCAATATTCAGATTCATGATGCATATGTCCAGTGGCGGAAAATTAATGGAATATCACCTACAAATGGTACAAGGTTACCATGGATCATTGCTACTTTTTGCAAAATCAACCAGATGAAACTGAAGACAATGAAGATGCATTGCAATTGCTTGCAGACCATTTGACACAATCTACACCCTCTAATAATGTTCCCCCAACAAACATTTAATATTACCTGTTTCTCCAATTCATGCCGAAATATCACAGCCTGAATTAACAGAGGCTGAAGCTTCAACACAATTGACTGAGGAATTTGCTCAAGGTCTCGACTTCAGTTTGCCTAGTTTGGGGTAATTGTCCACCACTGTCGAGCCGCAAAACACAGTCTGCAGGATGATTGGCTATTAAAGGAGCAAAAATACATTGTATTCGACAGCTGCCTGCTAGAGATTGTACACATGATTAAATGTGATCATAAATTAAGAAGGAACATATGCGGTGAGCCATTGGTGAATGTGTCTCATGCAACCTGAAAATCCAGGCCAGCTGTGTTGGGCCTCATTACGAGTATGGAGGTAGCCATGGTGCTATTAGCGCCATTGCTTCCTCCAAAATCGTGTCCGGGTCCGGGTTCTGTGAATGAGGAATTACCGGGTCATTCCAACCTTGGAGGACCCGGTAATTCCTCATTCATAAAACCAATCCCTAGTCCCATTTGAGCCCCTATAGGGTTCAATAGGAATGGGGATGGAGCTATTAACGGGCCCATTTATAATGGGCCCGTTATTAGCTCCTTGGTCCCCTTGCGGGACCCGCAAAGGACGTCTGGTCTAACCAGACGTTCTGTGCGGGTCCCGCAAGGGAACCTTGTAATAGGGAGGAATGGGTTTACCAGCACCATTAGCGGTGCCGGTAAACCCATTCCGCCAACCTCATAATGAGGCCCATAGTCTGCTCAACCGATACTCAGCAAAGTGCCTGCTGGAAATGTACTTTGTTCAGCAGCTTTACTGTTCAGCGAATCGACTTTCAGTAAGATTTTCAGTTTCTGTCGATTTGTGGGACTTAAGTTCCTTGCTAAAACCCAGTACTACAAATATCAGAGGGAATTATTATTCCCCGCTATTAGTCATGCCTGGAAACTCGAACAGATATCAATGGACAGTACACTCTCTGGCAAACGTGTCAGGCTAGCTGGTGATGGACAGTGTGACAGTCCAGGATTTTCGGCCAAGTACTTCACTTACAACTTTCAAGACATGGAAAGTAAAAATATTGTGAGTTTGGCAACATGCAGGTGTCTGAAGGTACATCGTCTGTGGCCATGGAGAAACATGTTTTTTTTAAATCCATGAAACAACTGGAATCTAGGCGAATACAAATAGACCTGAGAGGCACGTTTCAATAGGCAAGTGCATGCAAGAGCAGTTTCCACACATTTGGCATCGATTTGATGTATGGCACGTTGCCAAATCAGTCAATAAAAAAATTAAAGCTGCTGGCAAAAAAAGGGTTTTGAAAACCTTTTAAAGTGGTCTCAGTCTATCAGCAACCATCTTTGGTGGAGCTCCAAAACTTGTCATGGATCTGTAGAAAGTCTACTTGAAAAATGGCGTTCATTGGTGCACCATTGTTCCAACATACACTTATGGACCGAAAAACAACATTTCCACGGATGTGCACATGGACCTTTATTGAGGAGCAGGAATGCAAGAAGACGTGGTTGGTGCCATGTTCGCCCCCACACAAAGCACTTGAGGAGATCAAAACACTTTCAAGAGACCTGAAGGGACTCACTGAATTCTTTTATGCTGGAGATTTGGAGGTGTTACATAATATGTGCCTAAAGTACAGGCTCAAAAGGTTACATTTCAGAATAGACAGTATAAAGGCCAGAACAAGGCTAGCTGTACTAGCGCAAAACAAGAACGTTGGGAGGGAACACGCGAAAACTGCAGGAACTTTCAGGATGCTTCGTTACCTCATGGCCTTTACAGAACGAAGCAAACAATGGGTGGTCAAGCCAATCTACGAGGAAATAGATTTTCAATTTGTGAAAGATCTGACATTGACAGTGTTGGCCATGCATACTCGTGGAATGGATCCTGATTTTGTTCCCAGGACACATACAATGCCACAAAACATTGCAAACAAGCCTTGTCCTCCAAAATTGGAACTTGTTGAAAGGTTGACTTCCAGATTTAAATGATTTGTAGCGGTCTTCAAAACCTGCTCACAATCAAATTTTCCTCAATGTTTGGACATTGTACAGAAACAATATAAAGGCATTACACGTGCAATTTCAATGCTAGATAATGTATTAAAAAGTATTTATATATGCCGATATAACCGTGCTTATGATGCACTAATGTATATCTTTTACCTTTCCTTCAGTTATATTACTTATCCTCTGTCTAGAAGACACGTCTGGGGTTGTTATTGGTACTCTTGTTCAGAAGAGAATTGCCCTGGCACTTCGGTGCTGGTTTGCCCATTTGGGTGGGAGAAAGACTGATATGCAAATGGGTATTTCCCATCTGTGAAAGGTACACTGAGGCTTGGTGTCTTTCAAACCACCTGCTAGACTCAAACCTCATGCACACATGCAATCCATGGCACTTGCACTGATGGACTGCCCTTAGCAGACGCAATAAGTAATTCTAATAAGGGATATGTTTTTTATCTGGACGAAGTGGAGGTGCGTCCCGTCGACAATAGGTTTGCTGAAAGGGCAATAGAAAGGGGTACAAAGGATGTCATCAAAGACATAAATCTATCCCATGGCTCTAGTTGGCTACATGGATCAAGCACTTGCATCACTTGATGGTTTCCAACCGGCACAACCGATCCCTTTTACGCACGAATATCCCATAAAAGTATTTGATGTTGGCTAGGTTAGCCTGCACTCCCTAACTATTCTCACCATTTGAAAACTTTTCTGCCGCAAAGGGCACACCCGGCTCGAATAGTGGGAACCAATTCATTGGCTCAAGCCCCTTCCGGACTTGCTACAGCCGTCCCAAGAACACCCGCTTTTTGTTTCACCTGCGTGATCGTGCCCTTTGACGCACAACTGTACTGTTGAGCACAAGGCTCCCCACATCTTAGGGCTGGACTATGAAGTTAGGGAACGACTACAAAGAATTGTCCAATGCTCCTAGTGTGTTAAGCAACCATTCTCCTTACAAGTTGTGGCTGGGTTTTCCTCATTTGTCGCATTAGGAAACGTATTCTATATATGCTGTATAGTAGAGTATTGCATGTGGTAACTGTTTTTGCATTATTAAAGTTTACTTGTGTCTATTGGTCCGATCAACAATAAATGTATAGCTATCTTTCATATACACTTGTCTAAGATTAATTTGTGGTTCGTTGTTCTGTGTGCTCATTGTGGACTTCCGACTATCACCCCTCCTGAGACTTAGTCTTGACCGCCTGTCTAGCGACCTAGATTGGTCTGGTTTGTCCAGAAAGTTCCCTTGTTTCACTAAACTGAGGGTGGCCTCCTAAACTTTGGCCCATCAGGTAAGGGTTTGAAATCCATATTAACACCCGCCTCCAGCACTTGTACACCCATAGGCTCCTCCTTCCATCCCCTGTGCACTAGCACGGCCGATTGGCACAAGGCCTAATCCGAGAATGAATGTAATTTACTGTTTCTGAATTATTTTTCACCAACATCCATTGCCATTTTAGCTTGTGGTGCTTTGAAATAGAATTTTGTTGTAGAATGCACGGTACAAATGTTCAACTTGTGCGTTGTGTGGCACCTTGACATGATAATGAACACACTGAAGACCTATTTAGTATGAGCACACAATATCACCCTGTCTCGCATGATGGTAGGGAGGGCTGCTTCAGGTGCGCAAGGGAGCATGAACGGACATGCATGAACTATAGTAAGTGCTGTGCAATTGACGCCAGAATGAATACAACCCTCTAGGGAAAGAAGCCAAGAGCTAGCTTGCAAGGATAACAAGGGTTAATTGTACAGAATACAAAAAATATTAGCAAAGGACTCTGCTGCTCGAGAACGTTCAGACTCCAGAATGAATGTTGGTGCCTTTTGAGAGGCCACAGCATAACTAATGACATCACATGTAGGGTCTGAAACCACACAGTTGATTGGTAACACAGTATGCATGATCTTGCTCCATAGGAGATGCCAGGCTACAATTGGTTTGTTTGTCAGCCGCCTGTTAAGTCCCACGTGGGTCAGTTGGGCTCATCTCTCCATGGAGTGAAGGTCAGGTTGCTCATAAATTACATTGTGAAAACTATGATAATATGCTTAGCCTACTACTACATCACTATGGTATGCACCTGGGAGGGCCCGGGGCTGGTTCCAGGGAGAGGGCAGGAAGAAATACAGTCACACTGAGCCACACATTCTACGCTTTGTTGTATACTGATGGATTCTGTTTTGTACTGGTTGTTTCTTCAACTTATCTTTGCCCATGCTTGGCTCCAGTTCCAAACAGGTGCTAGGCTTATTGGGTCACAAATAGTACTGATGTGCATAGTTTTCTGGCACCCACTTTCGGGTCCAGCAGGCTGGGCACGGCAGATCTCGAGTGTTGATTAGCCCGATACTAATCCAGCTAGTGTAGTTTATCCCTCCCCACCAGAGTTGCAGTTCTCCCTCGCTCTGCGCTAGGTAGGACAGGGCGACAGAGTGGCGCATGCACACACGACCGGTCCAGTAACTCTGTTGTTGCCTCTGGATGATATGGGGAATATTTGCGGCTCAGTGTTGTTTCCCAGATATCTCTTACACACGTCTTTCAATCATTGGTTACTCTTTTCCGGTTTTGGCTGGGAGTAGCCGGGAGGGTCTAGTAGCCTCAGAGTGCTTATCTACAGTAATTCAAGTACGCTGTTATTAGTTTTGATAAACAAGGTGTTGCTTTTCTGGGTGTCAGACCGGTGGTGCGGGCACAGGGTTGTAGTGGCGGGCCAGGCAGCAGACACGACTTATTGTCGTGTCGCAGTGTCGCCGCGGGTCCTGCGATTACTCTTCTTAGGTTGGGGGTACAGTGGGGGGTACCACTGGAGCAGCGCATAGCCGGGGCACCACTCTCTCTGGTGACAAGGGGTGGTGCTGTCCCGCTGTACACCCGTTAGTAGGACAAACTGGTGGCAACACACCCGTGCAACTACCGCTCCTCCGCCTCTGTGCCTTTAAGTAACGTTGTGTAATTAGATAAGCAAACTTCGTGGTACTGTGGTTCCCCTATTTCTGGGCTAGGTCAGTACTGGTCAAGGTTGCACATCAACAGTTGTTCACATAGGTGCCCGTGGCGCTGTCATGCCTAATGGGTTCAACTTCGCCTTGCTTGTGTCCATGGGATCCCAGGACCTTATCTAGGCACCGGAATCCTTCACTCTTACCTCCCTCGTCGGAAGTCAGGTCGTAGAGGGGCAAGCTCAGAATCTGTGTTCCGCTGGGCTCTGTTTTTCTTTCGTCCAGACCCATCTGGGCTATGGTATCGACCAGTGCAACAATGATCGGGTCGTAGAGGCGCCCACCAGGATGTTTACAGGATATCTACAACAGCAGTGTATCGCCGTTGTGTGCTGACACTGTGACTTGGCAATGGTTAAATGTCGTGAGTCCGGAGGGCCTGTACGAAGGAGCAATGTTCGATCCAGGAGCAAGCGTGATTGTTTTCATGGTGGCGTTCACACCTACCTTAATTGCGTTTCGACAGTCTGTGATTGTTTATATGGGGCGTTGGAGGCCCCTACAGGGCGCCTGGTGGGCAAAGCGAAGCGCGGTCACCGTGCCAGGACTGGTGTGCCGATGGCCAGGGGCGCATATCACTGCACTGCTGAGTGCGCCACTTCGCTGGAGCTGCTCCCCCTCGGCTTCGGGACTGTCTGCACTCCTCCTAATATGCCAACAGTCCTCAGCCACCGATTTTGCGGGTACGTTGCGCCTGGCCCGCGGGGCTCCACAGGGTTGAGGGCGCAGTTCAGGCTGGCGCCAACGTTGTGTGGGTGTTGCGGGCTCTCATGTGGGACATCCCATTCACCGCTTGGCTTGCCGCCGGGTCACCGCTGCTCACTGTGTAGTTGCTTGTTGGGTCATGATTACGGAGCTCTTCTCGCTGCCATTTTGTCACTCTTTCTCTGAGCACCTGACCGGGTTCCAACGTTGTGTGGGTGTTGCGGGCTCTCATGTGGGACATCCCATTCACCGCTTGGCTTGCCGCCGGGTCACCGCTGCTCACTGTGTAGTTGCTTGTTGGGTCATGATTACGGAGCTCGTCTCGCTGCCATTTTGTCACTCTTTCTCTGAGCACCTGACCGGGTTCCGACGGCCGTTTTCACTATAAAACTCACACTAATTCTCAAATGATGTCAGCTATTAATGCCACAGGATGTCTGGTGCTCCCGGTGATCATTTGGGCACCGCTATTGAGTCGATATGAGGCTGAAAAGCAGGATGTTTGCAGGCGGCCACGGGAGTGAAGAAGGCTCACTTCTGCATTGCTTCGTTGCTGGCCACGCCCCCTTCATTCTATGCTTTGTTGACACCGCTCCTCTTGCACCTCACGCTGCCACCCTAACATTTTTTTGCAAATTTCCCCTTTAAACTGAGGGAATAATGCTCTTTCCAAAATTCCTTGGGCATTTTGATCCCCTCGACGTATCTCAAAAGGGATTTCACCATGATTCTGTTAGAGAATCTTCACATCTCCCCGAAAGTCTGTATCAATAATGCCTGCTAAAACGCCTATCCCGAACTTCCACACTAGGCCATATTTTGTGTCCATTCATTTGTAACACCCTGGAGGGGGTATCAGGACCAAGTCCATAGGAATAATTCCTCTTTTCCCAGGAGGGATAATAGCTTCACTACTACTGCAGATATCAAACCCTATTGATTCCTTGGTGGCGACCGAAGGGTTGGAGGCTCTCTGACTAAGTTTCTGAAACTATAGGGTTCCCCAATTAGTTTCAATTGAGTCACATTCCACTGCTGATACCATATGTAAGGTACTCATGGTGGCAACAGTAAAGACAGACACAAGTGATCACAGTTTAAGGGTGTTGATTAAACTGTAAAGGTAGGTTGGAAAAACGCCTAATCTAAACCTAAATCTAAGATGCGAGCAAGTATTGACAGTCAAACAATAAAGCAGTCCTTGTGGCACCTTGTCAAATTAAAGGGCCTATGCTAAGAAAAACCTATTGCCAATCCTTACGCTAAATACAAAAGAAGTTTGGGAAAAATGTTCATAAGAAAGAAAGAAGGGTGCACAAAGAATATGTCAGGATGCGGTAGTTGGGGTCTCCCCCACGTTTTCAGCACGTGATAAGGTGAGACTGTGGAGCACAGCACACGCTCGAGCCTTCCCAGAACGAGCCAACAGTTCCACCCTTAGCAATCAGGGCCTTCAGTGGTTTAGTATCTTTTCCACAAAAAAGAAGTGTTTTGTCTCTGAGGACCTGATGGAGTTCCGATCGATAAACAAAATGTTTCTTTCTGCTTACTGGTTATGTGATGCTTTTTCACCTCTGGATCTGCCCCTTTTCTGAGCTCAGCCCTCCTTCAATGTTAGCTTCCCTTCATCTGGTTCCCTATATCTTTTAACACCAGTTCATCAGTGATATTCACAGATCTTAATGTCTTTTCAACAGTTTACGGCAGACATCCTTCTGCCGGGTTCACTCTTGTCAACACACTGTATTTCGGCACTGTAGACTTCGCCCCCTCATTGTCGGCTTCCCTGGTCTGGGTTCACTCTCGCCGATCTTGCTAATTATACATTTTATGGTTCAACTTTTAAGATTCAGGATTCTCTTCCCTTGGCTTCACAATCATCTGTCGGTCAAAGACATTCGACTGTACAGAGGATTTTACAAGTTCCTTGTATGACCACTTTGACCCCCTTCTCGCCTTTCCCAAGGCCTTCTGGTTCTGGTAGTTTCTACCTTCGGGTAATCGCCCAGAGTTTCTTGAGTGAGCACCCACGTGGTGCTAGACTCTTATGCTGCTGGTTTTCCCCCTTCAATAACAACAGTTCTTTGTTTGCTCAAAGTTCAATTAGCCGCTTCCTACTTCTCATTCAACACAGTTCCCTTTCTTATCGGTTCTCCCCTCGACTCACTGGCTAGGATGAACCGTTCAGCTTTGCTTTTGTCTTGACTCAAGGTTGGTACCTCTGAGACAAGTGTCTCTCCCCGGCTTCGTTATCAGCAGAGGAGGGTCTCACGTACCATTGACATCTGCTACAACACACGATGGCTATTGTTCGCGGTCTTATGTTTTCTCCTGCTGAGGTTTCATGGGTCCAACTTGAAAGGGCAAGGTCGCTTCTCTCCTTATCACCCTCTTGCTTCACGCCGTCTTTCTCCTCCTCTTGAACTGCCATGCTGAGTTAGCTCTCTCGTTGTGAGGTCTGCCTTGCTCATACTGTACTGTCGTGCTCCACGTTTTATCCCAGTGGGGAGAGGAAAGGGCCGTCAAGTGTGTGTAATTCTAGTCAATTGCCTGACTTTGCCTGACCCTCGTGCTGGGACTAGTCAGGTAGATGGCTTGGGTGTTTGTCCATTGTCTTTTGTGGCGTGAAAAAGTGTTTGTGTTAGAATAGGGGGGCTATAGAGGTTGAATGTCCTATATAGTAGGAAGGGGAAAAGGGATTGACAGAAGTGGTATACCACGTCTTACCCATTGGTGTTCCCGTTCCACTCCCTAAGAACCCCCCAACCAGGTGACCCTCACGCACTGATCCACCCCTATGAACTGGATCCAATAGTGATGGCCGTGTACTGGCCACCTGGATGACATATCACTGGGGACTAGATTGGGAGACACCTTCAGGTTTCTCACAGCATCTGGTGCTCAACCCACGAGCTGATCCCAAACTCCTTGATATTTTACCTTATCATCGTTTTGCTTTATACCAACTACTCTGAAATTAAGAGGTCCGCAAACTACAATATTCCACCTGGTTTGCCCAGGTCTGTGCCTGCTACACCATCCGCTCTGCTTAGTCTCTTACTTTCTTCCCTCTTATATAATGAAGACACAAAGCTAAGTAGATGTTTATGCTAAGTAGCAATCCATCTTGCCATCCAGGCTGTACTTATAAAGACCTTCTGTAATATCATACACTGTCGTTACTCTAGATAGCTCACTTTGCTCTATGATTATGATTGCATTATATATTAGCACTTGGAGAAAGAGCTGGCCAATTTTATGGCCAGGAACTCAAGCAAGTCTACAAGTAGCTGCCCGCGTTTCATGCCGATCCATTTCATAGCACATTTTATGCTGCCTCTAGCCTTCACCTTGTCCTTGAAGGCAGTGCCCCACGCTGAGTCTCCACTGGAGTGCCTAACATTGAACCCCCCTCCCACCCCCTGCCCCAATATGGCCACCCAGCAAGCCCATCTGCCCACTTAACTGCTCGCCTGCTGACCCACCTCCAGTTCCTGGAAATAGCTATTTTCAATTGTATACAGGTGTGTAATTTCTTTTTGAGGGAAGCATGAATTGTGCAAAGCCTGGTTTCCTTAAAAACCAGCAAAAACAGCATAAGTACCCCAGATGGTGCCTCAGAGTGGACAAAGAGATAAACAATGCTTTTGTGGGCGTTGGGCTGGAATGCTGTGCTTGGGCCAACCTTTCTTGGGCTTGAGGGACTTTATCGGCCCTGCCCTCCCCCAAAAGTGGTATTCAACACTATATTGGGAGGCACAGGGGCTGGAGTAAACAGCGGGGATGCACTATGCTTGAGCTGTTCTTCCCCACATTACCTCCACGTCCCTCTTCCTCGTCCCAGTACCTACCTATGAGGCTCCGCCTGCCATACAAGAACCTCTGTTTATTTGGAGGTATATACCTCCTACTTACCCACAATCATCGGTTCTTTTTTCCTGTCTCTGACAGGGACTGGATCTCCTTGGAGTGGGTCTCTGGGGAAAAACTGGGACACACTTCACCTGATCCCGTCCAGGGCATACAGGAACCAAGGATGCCCAGGATGTCTGAGCGGCATGCAGAAGGAAACCTACATGTTAAGATGGCAGCCCCTACAACTGGCAAAAGCAACCCGAGGGCACCTAGCCCTGTGCAGCAACCCGTTTGGCTGGAGCACCTTCCTAAAACCAGCCCCGACCAGAGCCGGAAGGCGGAGAAGGCCGAATCCGAAGGCCGAAGCCTAAGACTTGAAAAACTCTCTGTAGCTCAGCTCCAACTGCACACTTCACCTGACCCCCTCCAGGGCATATAGGAGCCCAGGATGCCCAGAATGCCCAAATTGCATGTAGTTGGAAACCTACATGTTAAGATGGCCACCCCGACAACTGGCAAAAGCAACCCGAGGGCACCTAGCCCTGCGCAGCAACCAGATTGGCTGGAGCACCTTCCTAAGACCAGCATTGCCCGGAGCTGGAAGGCAGAGCCGGCCGCATCCGAAGGCTGTAGCCTAAGGCTGGATAAACTCTCTGCAGCTCTGCTGCGACAGCACACTTCACCTGACCCCCTCCAGTAGCCCAGGATGCCCAGAATACCCGAGCGGCATGCAGAAGGAAACCTACATGTTAAGGTGGCCGCTCCAACACTGGCAAACGCAACCCGAGGGCACCTAGCCCTGTGCGGCAACCTGATTGGCTGGAGCACCTTCCTAAAACCAGCCTCGTTCAGAGCCAGAAGGCGGAGCTGCCACATTCGAAGGCCGTAGCCTAAGGCTGGGTAAACTCTCTGCAGCTCTGCTGTGACTTTACACTTCACCTGAACCCCTGCAGGCCATACAGGAGCCCAGGATGCCCAAAATGCCCGAGCAGCATGCAGAAGGAAACCCACATGTTAAGATGACCAACCCGACAACTGGCAAAAGCACCCCGAGGGTACCTAGCCCTGTGCAGCCACCCGTTTGGCTGGAGCAGCTTCCTAAAACCAGCATCAACCGGAGCCGGAAGGCGGAGCTGGCCACATCTGTAGGCCGTAACCTAAGGCTGGATAAACTCTCTGCAGCTCAGCTGCGACTGCACACTTCACCTGACCCCCTCCAGGCATTATAGGAGCCCAGGATGCCCAGAATGCCCGAATTGCATGTAGTTGGAAACCTACATGTTAAGATGGACGCCCGACAACTGCCAAAAGCAACCCGAGGGCACCTAGCACTGTGCAGCAACTCGATTGTCTGGAGTACCTTCCTAAAACCAGTCTCGACCGGAGCCGGAAGGCAGAGCCAGCCGCATCTGAAGGCCATAGCCTAAGGCTGGATAAACTCTCTGCAGCTCTCTGCTTCTCCCTGCTACTACTGCTACATGAAGGAGACACAGCAAATGAATTCAACACAAGTGCATCACTGAAACGATCGACCTCAGGAATCCTGCTCCCGGCCATCAGCCTTATTCGCTGGAGCTGAACCCTGCCTAGCAGGTAACGCACAATGTAAGATTCACCTACCTATGTCACATTTCCTACCTGACCATATTGTGGAAGTGGCTTCATACTTTCTACCCAAGACCTTCCAGCCCAACTACACTCACACTAAGTCTACCTCCACCACTATCAGACAGGACCCCAGGCCGTCCTATCCTTGCCCGCTGATACAAAGGAATATGCGCATGTCCTCAGGCATCACACCAAGGCATGCACTGCTGAAAAGCAAGTCCCCCTGGCTTGCCCTTGAAAACCTTCGTGTCTTGCCCAAAACCACCACTACTGCTGAAACGCATATGCCAAACTCAACATGCCTCTCGAAGCACCATGGTCATAGGACCTCACCTACACTACGCAAATACTCTGGCCGCCCTAATAGGTGCTTACCAGGGGTCACAACTCTGAGGCAAACTTTGTCACCACCCCACCCATCACTGATTCAATCACGACTACTAAGCCAGATATCGCCAGCACTACAGATCACGCCTTCACAGAGACAACTAGGAATCCACGTGCTTTGAAAATGGCACCTAAAACTAACAGTATCATGAGGGTAAAGCATTCTCAAACTTTGATCATCCTAAGCACCGTCAACACAACCACGACATTGGCCATGCCAACATCTACATGCCTGTGGCCACCATCAAAGGCATGGGCCAGCAGCCCTCCCCACAGAGGCCATATGGAATCAGCATTCCACTGGCCCCACAACCCCTGTGGCCACCTGTATCACTGAGGCTGTCGCCACCACTCAGCCTGACAACTTTCGCACTAAACCTACTGACATATTTATTCATGAAGCCAAATGTACCATGTATACCACATGTCCTGAGCCCACTGCTAGTATTATGCATGAAGCCAAATGCACCCTGCATACCACATGTCTTGAGCCCACGGTCAGTATTATGCATGAAGCCAATTGCACCTTGTATAAAACATGTTTTGAGCCCACTGCGCTTACTATCCATGAAGCCAAACGCTCCACCAAGCCTAACTACCACTATTACACTCAAAACCATAGGGACTGCAGAACCTTTTAGCCCTTCCAAGGCGGTAGCCACAGTTATCCTTGAGACCATGGCCCTGATCCGGCACAGGGCCACACTCTCCTCGGAACCCATGCCTCATACTAGGTCATACGCCTCATGCTTACTGGCAACCGATCCCACAGCAATTAATGACAGCAGTTCCGTGAGTCCTTGCCCCCGACCTTACCCTTCGCCACTCGCCCCCCTGAACCTGTGAATAGCACACCTAATGCCGCAACCAATGCCTTAGAGCCCTTGCCCCTGACCTGCCCCATCGCCACTGGTCCCCCTGAACCTTTGAACAGCACACCTGATGCCACAACCAATGCCTTAGCCAAGCCCACGTCGGTCGAGCTTAATGACATGGCTATCAAACACCCCACAGCAAACAAGGCAGGAAACTTCACTGCCACGTCCAACACCATCTAAGAGCACTACCCCTTCAGAGGGAACTGCAAAGCATTTTAAAGGAGCCCTCATCAACACGAGATCTCTCCTTGCCCACGCCCTTGATATCTCCGACCTCATCACTGCAAACAAGCTAGACATCCTAGCCATTACGGAATGTTGGCGCCATGCAGCAGCTGGTCCCACCCCAACTCTCGCCATCCCTGACAACTACACCATCTACTGTAAGGACAGACCCTTTACCAGAGGAGGTGGAGTAGCCATAATAGCCAAACAAAGCAAAACTATAAGAATGTTGCCAGACCAACTTGGGAGAACTACTCTCCATTAAACGATCCTTATCTAACACCGCTACACTAACGATCCACACCATTTATAGACCACCAGGCCCCCTGTCCACCTTTGAGGAAGACATTGCAAACCTCCTTTCCAGCAACACCAAGCTATGCTCTAGGATAATACTTATGGGAAACATAAATCTAGGCCTCAACGAGCCTGCAGAAATGAACGTGCTGACCATAGCCAACTCTTTGACAGCACTGGGCCTTACCCACCGCATCACAGACCTCACCCACGACAAAGGCAGCACACTAGACTGGCTGGCAGATTTGAACTGTAACACCAACATCATCTCAAACACCCCATGACCATGGTCTGACCATAACGTTATCATGTTCTCTATTCCCAGGAATAACTTACTAAACACAACCATGCCAATCGCTCCTACCCGCCTCTCTAGAAATGTTCGCAACAATACTCCAGCAAAGATGCTACCTCTACTGCAACCTTTAACTAACAACCAACATACAGAAAGGGGGCCTCATTATGAGTCCGGCGGTAGCCATGCCGGTAAAACCGGCAGGCTGCCGCCAGACTCGTGGGATTTATCGGTGCCAGACTTGCCAGAATTACCAGGACATTACAGCCCCAGTGGTCCGGTAATTCCAGCGCGGCACGGGAATGGGGACCGTGGAACCACCGGCACCATGCGGTAATGGTGCTGGTGTTTCTGCATCTGTCTGTGTCCAGTGGCATTACACACGGCAGGTCAGACCTGGCGGGTGTGACGCCACACGGCCACAGAACACGTAGTTAGCCGGTCCGGAAAACGGTGCCGGTATGGTTTTACCGGCACCGTTAAATCAGGACCGGCTAACTCGTAATGAGGCCCAGTGAGTCTGACTCTATGGTGGAGCTCTACAACCAAACACTCCTGCTAGCCATCGTCAAGGTAGCCCCGTTAAGGAATGCGCAGACCAAAACCACAGATGCACCTGAACGTGTGCTTCACCCCTAATCTCAAAGCCTTACGCTCCTCCAAGCGAGCTGCTGAGACCCTTTGGAAAAAATACCCATCAGCCACAAAGAACTATTCATCTCATCAGCCAAACCTTACAAACAGGCCATTCTCCACGATAAAAGTGCAACTTACAACGCCCAAATAAAAAAAGCCAACTCGGGATCCAGAGAACTTTTCGCCATCCTGCGAGAACTGGAAGCCACTATCACTCCTCCTGACAGTTGTACAAAAGACTGCACCTGGTGCACCAACATTCAAAAGGCACTCTCTGACAAAATTGCCACTCTCCAATCTAAAGTCGAAATTAAAAAAAAAACGACTGCTTTCTGATACACCGACCAGTCCACCGCCACCGCCTGCCCACTCCTTCGAGCCATTCACACTCAACCCAGTCACCCCGCCGGATGTTACTAATATCATTAAAGGCCTTAACCCATCAAGATACCAAGGTGACATCTGCCCAGCCTCCTTCATTAAAGACTGCATCACTGAATTTGCCCCCTTCATCGTATCGCTCATCAACAAGTCCTTCTCATCAGGCAACATCCCCACCAACCTCAAAGATGCCTGGGTACTTCCGCTCCTAAAGAAACCCACACTATGTTATGTTATGTTATGTTATTTTGCATTTATATAGCGCCTTATGTACCATTGGTATGGTCTGAAGGAGCTGGTAGGTTTAACGCCCTTGGGAACCGAAGTTCAAGTCAGTAGAGAGAGTAGACAGAGTAAAAGGTGTGTGTGTGCACCAGATATGTGTGCAGCTGGTGTGGCATTCGTGTAATAGCTGCTTCTTAGCGGTAGGTGTGGTGGTTGAGAGATCAGGAGAATGTGTTTGTTCTGGCAGGATTTATCCAGACCGAGTGTGGCTGCCTTATGCCTGAGGAGAAACGCCTGGCTGGGGGTGTGCAACCAGCAGTGTTTACTTAGGGTGATGGGGAGTATGCAGCAGATGTTGATATGGGAACAGCTATACCGAATGTTGTCATAGTATCTCTGTGTTCTAGTTGAGTGGTGGTGTAAAGAAGAGAGTAAGCATGGTGATGTGATATGATGGGTTATATGTTCTCTCAAACGTTCGTGTGCTCCAAACTGTTCTATGCAAGTCATGCAATTCTATGCGCTCCAATCCGTTCCATGTACTCAGTACGTTCCGTGCACTCCAGTTCGTTCTGTGAACTCCAATCTGCTCCGTGCACTCCGGTCCGCTCCTTTCACTCCATTCCGCTCCATGCACTCCGGTCCGCTCCATGCACTCTAGTCTGCTCCGTGTACTCTAGTCTGCTCCGTGCACTCCAGTCCGCTCCGTGCACTCCAGAATGCTCTGTGCGCTCCAGACCGCTCCGTGTGCTCCATGCACTCCATGCGTTCAAGGCTGCTCCAGGCGGCTCCGGCACTCCAGTCCTCTCCACGCACTCCAGTCCACCCTATGCATTCCAGTCCGCCTCACGCACTCCAGTCCGCCTCACGCACTGAGTACGCCCCATGCACGCCAGTACGCCCCACGTACTCCAGTCCACCCATGCGCTTCAGTCTGCCCACGTACTCCAGTCTGCCCCACGCACTCCAGTCCGCCCCACGCACTCCAGTCCGCCCCACGCACTCCAGTCCGCCCCACGCACTCCAGTCCGCTCCACGCACTCCAATCTGCTCCACGCACTCCAATCTGCTCCACTCACTCTAATTCGTTCCACTCACCCAATCCGCTCCTCGCATTCCAGTCCGCTCGACACGCTCCAATCTGTTCCACGCACTCCCATCAGTTCCTCACATTCCAATCCGTTCCACTCAGTCTAACCTGTTCCACGCACACCAATCCGTTCCACGCACACCAATCCGTTCCACGCACACCAATCCGTTTCATACATTCGAATCAGTTCTATGTACTCCGATCCCTTCCGCGTTTTCTAGGTTGTTTATATGGCATTTATAACACGCCTATACACAAGTGTTACAAGGCGCGACACAGCAAGGGAGGGGTAACAGAGGGAAGACAGACAGCGTTCCTACTAGGCCAAGTGTCATTTAGATCGTGCAGGGGAAGGGGGAAGAGGAAAAGTGCGGTGGGGGAGCAGGGGGGACAGGTCAGTACATGGGGTAATAGAATCAATAAAAATAATAAGAGAAGTAGGGCCAGCTGGCGGTAAGTGCAGACATCAGGAGTCAAGTGCTGGTGGGGGACTGTAGAGATACAGATAACAGTCCCCAATTGCAGGGGTTGCCAGGGAGGCAGTGCAGGTGTGTAACTGGTGAGAGAGGGGCCTGGGCCCGAGATCAGAGGGTGGCCAGGTAACCAGTACAGTTTCAGCCAAGAATTCAGCAGGGAGAGGAAGAGAGAAAGCAGAAGCAAAGAGAAAGGTTTGTAGGTGCTTCCGTGTCAGGATTCGTAAATCAGGGAGGCATACTGGCAATCTTTCCTTTCCTACTCGCTTACTTTCCTCACCTGGGGTTCCTTCGCCTGTTGTCACGAAGACGCTGCTTCAGAACACGGAAGTTTGCTCAGCCAGTTCGTTCTGTGTTCTTTAAGCAGCGCTGGGCGTTACCATGGAAACGCAGTCACTCTGCGTACTTGAGGTCACGTGTCTTTACACATTGTTAGAACCTCACGTGACTTTTTGGTTTTTGTTCTTATGCCCCGCCTCCCCGCTACTCGCTGCTTCTGAAATTGTTATTTCTCTTGCCGCTACGTATCTGACTTTACTCCTGTTGAATTTCGTGTTTTGACCCGGACCGCCTACTGGATTCCTGCTTGTGTGCCCCTCGACCCTCGGAACTGTTATTTTGGAACTGTTACGGATCACGGACGTCTGCTCGAATCTTGCCCCCTTGGTTTTCGACTCCTGGAACAGTTCATGGATTTTCTCTTGTCAACGATTTGGCTGGTGCTACCATCTACGTCATCCATTCTGCTGCTACTGGAACTTTTCTACGGACTTCCTCGTTTCCCCTTGGAACTGGAGACTTTATACTAGGCGTCCGCGTGCCGTCGGTTTCAGGTGGACATTGCTGTTTACCGGATTCTTGTTTAGGCGTCCTCGTGCCGGCGGTGGGTAGGTGGATCACTCCTGCTTGCGGATCACTCCTTCACCTATTCCTTCAGTTTTTGGACTTCCTTGGAAACTCTCATCCGGTAAGACTGTTCCTTTCTTTCTAATTCTACTTTGGTCCTTGTATGGTTTCCAGTTAGTCACTGGTTATTCTTGTCCCCTTAGAATTCTGACGCCACATTCCCATTCTGATTTGCCAGTCAGTCGACTTTAGTCTATTTTCAGGTACTTGAGGTTGGGTTGTCTGAGCATTGCTGTTCAAGTTGTCTTCTGTCACTAATGTATGGTTCCTTTGCAGGTTGACTGGTTCCTGTGACGTCCTCTCATCTTTTGGTCAATTGACTGGTCAGAGAGTTTCTTCTACCTCTCTGTTGGGTACATTGACAAAAAGAATTCGTCCTCTACACGACGAGTTCAAAATCTTGAAGTCAGGATTCTGGTTACTTTGTCAAGGAATATCTCCTGACTTAACATTCCGGAACCGGAGATGGTTCTCAAGTTTCAGGGAGGATGTTCCAGAGGGAGGCCCCAGCCGAAGAAAGATCTATCACCAACTCGTTGCTTGGAGAAGCGACTGACCCTAAGGGAGTTGGAGGCGGATGAGTGAAGAGCTCGAGAAGGAAGATATTTAGGAAGAGAGAGTTGAATGTATTGAGGCCCCAGGCCTCAGAAGGTTGTATACTAATTGACCTTTTCACAATTGACCTTGGTAGAATTGACCTCGGGAGAATTGACCTAATTTAGAAGGTCAATTAGGACATATATGCGGGGGGAACCCCCCGCAATCCCCCCTCCCAATCCAAAACCCCCTGCAATCCCCACCCAATCCCCTTATATTATTTATAATCCAAAACCAACCCAACACATATATAAAATAACTAAGTTCAATTGTGCAGAAGGTCAATTAGGACCACTATAATTAGATTAATTGTGCAAAAGGACAATTGTAAACGGTCAATTTGGGTAATACCCCTCAGAAGGCCTTGTGGACAATGCAGAGGTTTTGAACTTAATCCTCGCAGCTACTGGGAGTCAGTGCAGAGATTTCAGTCCTGGAGAGATACAATCCCTGGGCTTGAGGCAAAGGACAAGTCTCGCAGTCCTGTTATGGATGAGTTGCAGAGGGCAGAGAGTAGAAGCAGGCAGATTTAGAAAGAGGCTGTTGCAATAGTCCAGCCTAGAGAGGAGAACTAGAGCTCTGCAGACAGTGAGCTTCTGGGTGAAGGAGAGGAATGGAAGAATACCTCTGAGGAGGTGCAGCTGGTAGTGCGACTTCTTAGAGATGTCAGAGATGTGAGGAGAGCATGGAGTCGAAGATGACCCCGAGGTTAATAGCCTCGGAGGTGGGAGCAGGAAGATGGCCAAGAGAGGCCGGCCAGAGAGTGACAGGAAAGGAGGGAGCGGGTGTGTCGATGGGGAGAACCTCGGTCTTACTGGCATTAAGGCAGAGATCATTGGCGGCACATCACTCCTGGATAGCAGACAGTCAGAGATGACGGAGAAGAGGTGGTCGAAGGTAGCTTGAAAATGAGCCGAGTGTCATCAGCATAGCACTGAAAGTTGGGGCAGAGAGCGGCAATGCGGTTGGCAAGAAGTGCCAGGTATTGGTTGAACAGCCAGGGAGAGAGGTTAGACTCCGGGGGGACACCACAGGTAGAGATAGAGGAGAGGAAGGACCCAAGTTGGACCTATGAGGGTCGATCCGAGAGGAAAGAAGTCAGCCACGCCAGGGCCTGACCTGTGATACTCAGGTTATCACGGAGACCGTTGAGCAGGGTGGCATGGTTGACCCTATGGAACCCGGCCCCATTACGGCGACAGTTCCACGACCGCCGGGGATTACGTCTTATATGCCGACGCGGATCTGGTCTGCACAAGATTACCAGTTGATGGGATTTTCTCTCCCCGTATAGCCTGAACTACTGTGCACCCGGACAAGACTCTAGGGGTGTACCACCAAGAGAAATAAAATTTCTTTCTCTACTTTGATGGCTACTTTTCGAATACACTCAATAGGAATTTTTCCCTTTGAAGATGGAATATATTGAACATCTGGGCGAATTAAGGAAGAACCATTTCAAGAAGATTGGACACATGGAATAATTTCAAAGACACTTTTTGTACTGCGTGGCCCTAGATGGCTCTTGAATATTTAAATGTAGAGAATTTGTATGTTTAGATTTAAGAATTTATCATCTAATCTGCCCTGTCCTGAAGAAGACGATTGTCAAGCTTTCTCTCTCCTGCTACGGTGAGAGACAGACAGCTTAGACACTGTTATTTTATCGTCGAAACTACCTGCGTTCAGATACCAGTACAGCCCACGATACGTTTGGGAGCTGTACTAGGTACCGGTTGTTGACTACTTTGGTCAGATTGGAGACAAGCACAGGTTTTGTTGTTTGTTTTCTATAAAGAAATGGTGGGCTTGATTAAGGCACAACCTTTTCCATCCCGCAGAAAATATTGATTATTGTTGACCTGTGTGGCTTTGGTGCCTTATATAACTCCTCAAGCCTCATTAATTAATTCTTGCATATATATAAATTGGTTACAAAATATCCCCTTGTTTGAATACAGATTGGGTACCAATTGAGGATTTTTGCTGTCTATGGATGTTATGTACTTTTGAATTAAGTTATGCACAATGCACTTATGCTTACATCCTAGGATGTTTAGTAAAATAATATGCACTTTAACTGGATACGTTCAGCATTAATTATGTGTTTTTATGCTGTTTTTATTTGTACGGTAATTGAATATGTGTTTATTAAAGATTGATTGAATACTTCTCTATGTTCCTTGACCTGATCTATCCCCATATTTAGCTCCCTCACAGTGGGCAGTATATTCCACTGATTGATTCTATGGTCTTGTTCACATGAACCCTTTCTCCCCCTTGGTGGGTTTGTTCTGTTTTGGTTCTCCCCTGGGTTCATGGTGCTGGGGACGCCTATTCTGGATTACAAAGGCAGAAGAGAGATCATGTAAAATGAGGACCGAGGGGGTGTTGGAATCAAGGTTTGAGAGCAGGTCTTCACAGATGTTCAGGGGAGCAGTTTACATGCTTGTGGCAGCTCTGAAGCCAGACTGATGGTCATGAAGACAACCAACAGATTCAGTATGAAGATTAAGCTGGGAGATGGCCAGCATTTCCAGGAGTTTGCCCAGGAAGGGAGTGATGGAGATTGGGCAATAGTTAGCTGGGCAGGACGGGTCGGCAGAGGGTGTCTTAAGAATAGGGTGCACAAGGGAGTGCTTCAGGGGGATGGGAAGACTGCAGTGGCGAAGGAGTGGTTGCATAAATCATCCAAAGCAGGAGCCATGGAGTCAATGTGGTCCTTGATGGTTTTGGAGGAACAGAGATGAACCTGTTTTGATGAGACCTTCATAGATCAGACTTGTCTAGAAACCTTGTGTGGGGAGAACAGGGGAAAGGCACAGAAGGAGGGGTGGCCAAAGAAGGGCCAGAGGAAGAGCAGGGAGGGGGAGAGGAAGAGAGAAAGGACAGGATGTCTTGAGTTTTAGAGATGAAATGAGACGCCAGAGCCATGCAGAGGGCCTGGGAAGTGACAGGAGAGGTAGAGACTGCAGCAGGATTGGCCAGTTCCTTGCAGATTTTAAAGAGTTCGGCCGAGTTGTTAGATACAGCAGAGACGCAGGCTTGGATGTGAGCTCTCTCCTTGGCGCGGACAGAGAGTCGGTATTGCCTTTAAAGCAGGCGGCAGGCCAGTTTGTCAGAGGGTGTACCAGAAGCACGCCATTTCTGCTCAGCCACCCTGCACTTGCGTTTGAGGGTCACTAGGTCTGAGTCATACCACCAGGAATTGCACTTGGCTTTGGGCTTCAAGCGGATCCTCATGACAGGGGCAAGAGCATCGAGAGTATCAGATATAGCAGAGTGGAGCATGGAAAGGGCTGTGTCAGGGTGAGAGTCAGCCAAAGGGGAGGGGAGGGGGTGAGAAAGCCTCAACTGACACACGCTTCATGGGTCAGATAACCGAGAAGGTGGGTGGCAGTGCTGGAATTGGCTTAGCCTGTGGGGGAAGAGAGGGTGAGCTGGGAGTAAAGTAGAAAGTGATCACTCCAGGAGATCGAGAGATAGAGAGGGATAGAAAGGGGAAAGTCTGAAGAGATCAGAACATCCAGAGTGTGCCCTGCACAGTGAGTCGGGCCAGAGAGGAGAAGCGAGGGTGGGAGAGAGTTGCAGAGGCCATGAACGAGTCCAGAGGAAGGACAGGAAGCATCCAGGTCGATGTTAAAGTCTCCAAGAAGGAGGGGTTGAGACCAGGAGGGAAGAGGAAAGTTCTGCCCAATCAGAGAGGATGGAGGAGATCTGACCAGGTGGCCGATAGATAGTAGCCACAGTAAGGGAATGGCCAGGAGAGAGAGCCTGCAGATGAGGCATTCGAAAGAGGAGTAGGCCTGTGTAGGAATGACACAGGCAGGAATCCACCCGGGGAAGATCAGGGATACACCCCCTGCAGAACGGTTGGACCTGGGCACGGAGAGGATCTTGTAGCCGTCAGGGAGGAGAGTGTCAAAGCTCGTGACAGAGCTGACCGCGAACCATGTCTCGATGAGACCGAGGAAATAGATGTCAAGTTCCTCCAGGAGGCGGCAGATGTCAGAGGAGTGTTTGACAGCTGAGCATGGGTTAAGAGTGGCAATATGGATAAGGTTGCTGTCCTTGAAAGATTTCCGGGAAGGGGTACAAATCAGAGGTACGCCTTGCAGAGCTATAGAAGGGGAAGGAGGAGAGGGCAAGGTAGCCAAGGAGGAGACAGCTGGGGAAGGCGAGGAAGCCGTGGAGGGGAAGAGAGGGGACAGCAGGAGAAGATTGGCCTGAGGGACGGTATCATTCAAGTAAACATTAATGATGACCTTAGAGGAGTGGAAGGAGGGCAGGAGGGCCTCCAACTGGGTGCCACCATTGATGGGAGAAGGAGAAAGCACAGAGACCACATGAAGAGTCCATAGGTCTGGCGAGCGAACAATGTCAGTGAAGGTTTGCCTAGAGGCGGCACTGATAGGGAGGCCTGGGTTGGAGACCAGGATATCCTTTTTAAACTTCTTCCTACCAGATTTAGTGAGGAGAGCAGCATAGCCAATAGAGAAGCAGTTATAAAAGATAGGAGGGACAGAGCGCCATAGAGTAGGTAGGGAGAGAAGAGGAAGGGAGTAGTAGGGGAGAGCACTAGGGAAGGACACTGGGCAGGGTCCAAGCAGACGAGCGAGAGAGACGAGACAAGTTGACAATTGGACAAGACGACAGGCACTCCAACAATGGTAGACAGTTGCTAGATGAGTGCTTAGTTAAGAAGTAGACCACAGAATGGCACTACTTTCACAGTGATATTTAGATACTGGAGAAACACACCCAAGCCTGAGAGTCCTGTAAGGGGGAGGGGGCGGGAAGGCCTAGGTTTCACAATGCAATATTAAATACTTTAACAATGCAATTTTGTTTGAGCACACCTAGAAACACACCCAAGTCATAGAGTCATGTGATGTGGGGGGGGATGTAAGTTTTACAATGCAATCAGCATTGTAAAACTTCATAACTTCAAATGATCCCAATGCAATCAGCTGCAGTACAGCACCCATGGGTAACCATTTTGTCAAACCATGCAAACAATCCAACAAACTACCGCCCCATTATGACAGTTCCCTTCCTTCTCAAAATACTGGATAGAGCAGCATATCTGCAAATCCAGAAATACGTGGAAACGCACAAATTGCTTGGCCTGCGTCAATCTGGCTTCCGCCCCGGCAATGGAACCGAAACAGCACTCCTGGTCCTAAAAATCCAAATGGACGAAATCCTAGACAGCGGGAAGCTGGCAATCCTGCTCCTGTTAGATCTCTCAGCTGCTTTCGACCTAGTTGACCACGAAATACTATGTTGCCAACACCTCTCATCAGCCGCACACTTCTCTCCTGAAGCAATAACAGGGGTAGAGTCCTTCCTCTCAAATCGCACAATGAGGGACTTCTCTAAAACTGCCGTAGCCCCCCCTGTCCTCTCTTTAGTGGGGTCCCCCAAGGCTCCTGCGTCTCACCGATGTTGTACAATACTTTCACTAAGCCACTCTTCGACCTTCTGGACAACCTGGGTGTCACCTATACAAACTATGCGGACGACACCCAAATTCTCGCTCCCATCAGGGGAGACCACAACTCAGACTCCATTGCACTAAACCATATTTACCAAACCTTCCAAATCTGGATGGTTCAGCATGGTCTTTGTCCTAACGACTAAAAAACAGAGATAGTCCTTGTCAGAACTCAAACTCACCTTAACAAACTAGATGACGACTACAAATCCTTCACCATAGGCGGAAACTGTATACTAGTATCTAAATCAGTAAAGACGTTAGGGGTTTATCTAGATTCCTTTCTTTCCCTTACAAGACACGTGAATTCAATAGCCTCTGCAGCAGCATATACAACCAGACTCATCAATGACTGCAGACCCTTCTTATCACCAGAGAGTTGCATCACAATAGCCAGAGCGTTGATTCTCTCATGAATCGACTATTGCAATGCTCTATTCGTAGGCCCAACTGCCGGCAACATCAAAAAGCTCCAAGTGGTACAAAACAATGCCTTAAGAGCTGCCCTGAACATACCTGAAAGAGAGCCAAAACGCCCATTGGCTCCTGGTCCAAGACCGCATTCTATTCAAAACACTTTAACTCACAAATGCCTCTACAACACCACTCCTGCATACCTATCAAGCAAAATTAACAAATCGCAATCCAACAGACCCACCAGGGCCGTTTACTCACACCTACCCTCCATCCCTAGATTCAAGCAGTATAAGGCAGGAGTCTGCAGCTTCCCAGTGGTAGCTGCCAAACAGTATAACTCCCCCCCCACTCTCGCTCAGATCTGAAACATCCCTATGGGTCTTCTGCAAAAGCCTCAAAACCTGGCTGTTTTCACAAGACCACAATACCCCATAGACACCTCGGCCTCAATAGGCTTAAACTAAGCTTGCGGCATCTCTGCCAATGCTATTGGTATGCGCACCTATGTAACCAGACTCAGCCCGTATGTACCTTCCCTCTCAATGCTTTGTCGGTTTCTTGACTTGAATGTAATTAGCGCACAGATGCCCACGGGCTTGGGGCACTCCCCAAATGCTAAATAAATAAATTCTGAAAACTGTTTATATCAATGACAGGCAGGGGCCATTTTGTCCACCTGAAGTTGACAATTACCCTGCATGCTGCAGCAACATACCACGTTCTTAGTTAGTCCTCAGATTTGACTTTCATTTAACCGTGTGAACATTTTGATTTAGGAAACCTCTGAACTTCTCCTTACTCAGAAAATGATGGGGCAAGCATACAGTGACACTGTCCTGTGTAACACCGACTGCTCCAAGCTACATAAAGCCTTGCACTGAAAACATATCTATTTATTTATTTGTATCCATTCATGCAGCTAACCTTTACATTTTACCGACATTAACCTCTACTGTGCCGGAACTGTCTTGGGCTTAATACCTAATAAGGGTATAGTAATTCCTGCCATTGGTGGGACAAGACCTGGGCCTACAGCAGCCCCTCTAATCCCTCTTAATCGTATTACTTCAAAATCACCCCAGGATGCTCCTGAACTATTTTGAATTTCTCTGCTACTCTCACCTTCACTGGGCCTTTGTCGGGAATCCAAAAACTCAAACTTTGCCCAATACCTGTCCTCCTTGCCCATGTTGGTGGCTGGCTATTGGGACTGGGGTGGCCTTTGGGGCCAGGTGCCACCATCTGCTCTGTGATGCATGCCCAAGAGACAGTACATAATGGAAATCACAGGTTTCCCAGTACATCACCAGCCTTAGGATGAAGCCTGACATCCAGATTCCTAACACGCAGGATTTTTTTTTTTTTTTTTTTATCTTGCATTTTATTAAAGCGCTCACACAGCCTGCGGGCATCGAAGCGCTGTTACAGGAATTGTTTTTGTTTTCGTTGTGAATTTTGTTTTTTTTCTTAGTTGCGTATTTATAACGCGCATAAATTCCCAGAGGTTTCTAAGCGCGGACCCGGGGATCGAACCTGTGTTGCTTCCAAGGCAAGAACGTTGCCGCTGAGCTATCCCCCAGGGATATACTCCAGATTCTGCCAACCTAAGAACCTCTCAGACCGGTCAGGACCCACATGGCCTAGGTGGTAGGAAAAAAAAGCCTTTTTTCTTGTGATGAAATAGTGTGTCCTGGGATCCCACTCATATGCTAGAGCACAGATACATTTAAATGTTTAAGCCTTGATAGGTGTTCATGGTTTATTTGTCTTTTGTTAAAATGACAAAATCATACCATCGTAGCTGCGGGGTGGGGGGGGGGGAATCACGTTGTCATCAGACCACAGAATATACATGCAAAACAAGATTGTTTTACATTTCAGTTTGCAAGATTGCTTAGGACACCTCTCAAGACTTGCAGGACACACTGAAAATGTGCCAAAAAGACAGATTCAATACTTAGACCTAAAATAACAGCAAGCAATTACGTCAGATTCCAATCCAGACACATGACTTATAGAAAAATAACGCAGAGCTAGAACAATTCCAACAAATAAAATGATAAATAAATGTTAATTAACTGCATTTGTTCCAGCAAGATGTTTTTTGCATATTGTAATGTAACAATGGTTCATGTTTGTGAGTAGAAAAGCTTGTAAAATTCAGCTTACACCTTTTCTTTTTTTAAATTACATTTATTATTCAAATTGCTGTTACAAAACAGGGTTCGCCAAATAAATCTTCTTGACCGACAATCCAAATAGCAACATAATCTGATCTGATTTAACATGAAAAACAGGAGTAAACCCCCTAATAGCACAGAGCTGTGCTGAGAACAGCCAGGGAAGAAACATGCTGAGCAATAAGTACAAAGTGTCACCAACCCAACGCCAACCTCAGGTATCTTATTCATGTCCATCAATAACAAGTGGAGCTATGATAGAGGGTTGGATTGAAACTTGGCCATCTCCGCCAAGGACCCCCGTAGACAATACCAAATGTCTCTGGCGGATGGGTGAGCCAGTACAAAGAAGAGTTCCTCATATTCATTGGCACTGGTAACCTCATGCATCCACTGGTTTACAGAGGGGACAGCTTTTTACAGCCAACAGCGATACATTTGCAGGCTAACAATAGCGCTAACAAAACAAACTTGCCTATTGGTTTTTGTGTGGGTTGGGTACAGCCAAGTAAACATATTAAAGGACAATTAATAGTAACACTATTGGAAATATCAGAAAGCGTATGGATGACCTTATGACAAAACGCTGTGATTTTAGCGCATGCCCAAATGATGTGTAGGAAGTTAGCTTTAAGTAGTTTGCATTTGGGACAAGCGCCAGTCGCCGTGGGGTAAAACGTCCTAATCTTGAATGGTGTATGCTGGATGAAGAACCGATATTGCAATGTCCTGTGCTTATAATTGTAGGAGATATATCTCTTCTGCCCGCAATTTTGCTCCATTGAGCCCCGTCAATTTGTGTCCCCAGTGCAAGCGCCCATCACATCTTTTCCAGACTGATATTGTCCGAAGTTATGATCACGGTGAGCTTGTAAAGTGACGAGACAGTATGCAATGTGGTGTTATAGGTTATCAGGTATTGTAGAAAGGGGCTCCTCTTAGGTTCATTGGGTATGCATGGGTATTTGGTCTTCAATTCCCCCTTGAAGCGGGCATACAATAGTGTGTTGATCTTAGAGGGTGTAGATGGCTCATGGAATCTATCTAGTGGAATGAGTAGACCATCGACGAAGAGGTCCTCCCATCGAGGAAACACCCTTTTACGTAGTTTGTGCGTGATGCCCTTCTCTGCTGTAAACAGAATACCCTCAGTGTTATCAAGGAAAGTCATTGGGATATAGGGAGCGGAAAGTGCATGTATTGGATTTCATTTCAGAGAAGCCCATTCATTATTTACCACTGGGTCGACAGATGTAAAATGGCAGGGAGAAGTGTCGGTGGCTATCGACTCAATGGTGGTTGGGCGAGAAAGCATTTTCTCTAACTTAATTTATTGGGTCATGGGAGAGGTCTAATACCAGTATATCGTGTGTTGGAGCATGCAGATCAATGCTTACATGCTAATATTAGGCACATTCAGTCCCCCATGACTAGATGGCAACATCAGAGTCTCCCATTTGATGCAGGGTGTTTTTCCCTCAGATACGATCGATGAGGATCGACTTAACTTTGCTGAAAAATTGATCAGTAAACTGAATGGGGATATTGGCAAATAGGTACCGGCATTTAGGAAGCAGTACTATTTGTTATCAAAGACACCCTAGACATAAAGCATAAAGGTAAACTAGACCATCTTTTAGCTTTACGTTGCAGCTCAACCAACAAGGAGCTATAATTCAATGAATATAATAGAATGGCCGACCGGGCCACACATATACCTAAGTACTTAACGTTAAAATGGGATCATTTGAAGTTCACACAGTAAGCACCCAGTGCCGCCCTCTCAGTCAGGGGGAATATCTCTGACTTATCCCAGTTAATGTGCAACCCAGAATGTTCACCAAAGTTGATTATGTCATTGACAGGTGGCTTGAGATTGTGCTCGGTTTGCTTAAGGATTACTACCAGGCCATACGCGTATAAAGATAGCACCACTGATTGATAAAAAAAAATCAGAGCCCCCCATCTGCATGATGTTCACGGTGGATCGCTGCAAATGGCTCGATCAATAAACCAAAGAGAATTGGAGAAAGCGGACTGCACAGGTGTGTGCCCCTGGAGATTGAAAAGCACTCCGAAGTGACTCCTTTGGTGTAAACACGGGGTTAGGGTTAGAGTGTAGCAAGGAAATCAGCAAGATATAGTAAGTTCCAACCACCATTCTGGTAATTGTTTCCAACACAAAGCCCCATTCCAAAGAATCAAATGCCTTCTCTGCATCTAAAAAGGCAGCAAGTACTGAAACCCCTGGGTCAATCAGGGCAAGGAAACTGAACAACGTCCTCAGATTCCGTGACATAGATCGGCTAGGTACAAAGCCAGGTTGGTCATCAATGACCATTTCCTGGAGAAGGGGAGTATTATGCGCCATAATAATTTGCGGAGAATGTTATTGTCTAAATTCAACATGGACAGCGGCCTACAAGATTTATGATCCTGTGGGTCTTTATTTGGTTTAGGGTGTACCACTATCCTTGGTTCGTTAGTCGACGAGAGCAGTTTGCCATGCTTAAGGGATGCATTGTATAGTGTCAGTAGTTTTGGTGCCAAAACGTGCACATATTCTTTATAGAATTTGGCTGTAAGGCCATTGGTCTGGAGTTTTTCCAGATTGTAACTAAGGTGTTGTCTGCACCAGTGCAACTGTCCCTGATAGTACGGGCAGCATTATTGTTAACCCTTCCTTGAGTGGAGGATCTATATATTCTATCAATCAGGGTGGTATTATATTATTATTTTTTTATTGTTCAAAGCACGGACCTAGCTCAAATGCAGTGAAGCGCTGTACTGAGTGTTGGGGATTTGGGCTGGCATCTATTAACTGTAGCACATTCCTGTGAGGTCTGTGCGTCGGTTGGATTTAGTCTTTGGTCAGGTGTAGTAGAAAGAGACATATTTTGAGAGATTTGCGAAATTGGAGAATTATAGGGGCAATGCGAGCTGACACCAGGATCGAGTTCCAGAGGGTGGGTGCATGATAAAAGGAGGATTGTTTGTGGGTGCTCTCTTTGCGGACGAGTTGTGATTCAAGCCAGTTGGCCGATTTGCTGCGTGAGGAGCGTGTGCCACCATATATGTGGCGCTTAGCCACCAGACACACTGAAGTGCTACTCGTGACTGCGTTGTAGATGATGCATGCAGTGTTGAACAGTATCCTGGCTTGGAGTGGAAGCCCATGTAGTTTGCGTAGGATAGGGGTAATTCGATCACATTTCCGTGCTCCTGTGATAAGACGTGCTGCAGTGTGGTGGATTGCTTATAGTCCCTACCTATCAGTATGTCATATTCAACATAGAGTGCGCAGTTGGAAAATATTTTCTGAAAAAAATGGGGGTTGTATATGTTGGGCGCATAGATATTCAACATAACTGTGTCCTTTACTTCTAGACAGCCCACCATCACCACATATCGGCCCTCAACATCCGATTCATCCTTAGTAAGTTTGAAATCCACATTTTTGTGCATTATAGTTCTAACTGTATCTATCATACCAATGCAGCACTAATCCTCCTTTGAATGCCTGGTCTGCAGGCTCTCTATCTCTCCTGGCCTCTCTCTCAATGTGGCCACTATCTACAGGCCGCCTTGCCAGGTTGCCCTCTTCCTTTCTGAGTGGGCTGACCTCTCCTCCTCGCTCCTTGCCTCTGCCTCTCAAGTTCTCCTTCTCAGAGACTTGAACATCCACCTGGATGCTACCAGCCCTTCTTCAGAACTCTTTCACAACCTCTGCGATTTTTTCTCTCTCTCTCTCTCGCTATTCTTCCCTCTGGCCCGACTCACTCTGCAGATGTTCTGATTTCCTCAGACCTCCCCTTCTCTAACCGTCTCACCACTCCTCTCTCTTGGAGTGATCACTTTCTCCTTTCTTCCCATCCCTCTCTCTCTCTTCCCCGGAGGTCAAGCCGACTCCAGCACTGCCACGTATCTTCTTGGTCATCCAACCCATGAAGTGTGTGTCAGTTGAGGCTTTTGCCGCTACTTTCTCTCCTCTTCCTGCACCTTTGGCTGACTCACACCCTGACAGAGCGCTCTTTAACCTTCATCTCTCTATCTCCAACACTCTGGATGTCCTTGCCCTTGTCTTGAGGATCTGCTTGAAGCCCAACTCCAAGTGCAACTCTTGATACGATCCCGACCTCGCTGCCCTTAATCACAGTCTAGGGTCGCAGAGAGGAAGTGGAGGTCATTGGGTGCACCCCCTGACAAACTGTCCTGACGCCTTTTCCAAAGGCAGTGCAGACTCTATGTCCTCTCTAAGAAGAGAGCCTACATCCAAGCCCACATCTCTGCGTCATCTAACAACTCAGCTCAACTTTTTCAAATCTGCAACTAGCTGGACAATCCTGCTGCAGTCCCTACCTCTCCTGTTCCCTCCCAGGCCCTCTGCACAGCCTTGACTTCTCATTTCATTACTAAAACTCAGGACATTGTGTCTACCCTTTCTTCCTCTACCTCCTCTTGCTCCTCCTCTACCACTCTTGGCCCGTCTGAGGCTGTCTCTCCTCCTCCTTTCTCCTCCTTTCCCTTGTTCACTACTGATGATGTTTCTAAACAAGTCTGATCTACAAAACTCTTGTCAAAGTAGGTTCTCCCCTGCTCACCCAGAACAATCAAGGACCACATTGACACCTTTGCTCCATCCTTGGCCGATTTCTGAACTCACTCCTTTGCCACTGGAACTTTCCCCTCTCCCTTAAACTCTCTCTTGTGCACCCCCCTTCTAAAGAAGCCCTCATCCGATCCTTCCTCTCCTGCTAACTATTGCCGATCTCCATCACTCCTTTCCTGGGCAAACTCTTGAAAAAGCTGGCCATCTCCCAGCTTAATCTACATACTGAATCGGTTGGTTGCCTCCATGACCACCAGTCTTGCTTCAGAGCTACCAGAAGCACGGAAACCGCTCTCCTGAACACCCATGAAGACTTGCTCTCTAATCTTCACTCTAATCTCCCTTCTGTCCTCATTCTCCTCGATCTATCCTCTGCTTTTGGCACAGTCAACCATGCCTTTCTGCTCAATCCTCTCTGCGAAAACCTTGGTACTACTGATCAGGCCTTGACCTGGTTGACCTCCTTTCTCACCAACCAACCCTCTCAGGTACAACTGGGGTCTTTCCTATCTTCTATCTCTCTCTCTCTCTCTCTACATTTGGTGGCCCCAGGGGCTCTCTCCCTCACTCTTCAACCACTACCTTGCACCTCTTGCCCACTGCATTGCTACTTTCTGTTCCAATTTTCAATGTTATGCGGATAACACTCAGCTCTTTTTCAGGCTCCCCTCAGCCACCTCTGCTTCTTCTCTCATACCAGACTGGCTGCAATTCAGGAATGGTGTGCCGCCGATTATCTCTGCCTTAGTGCCAGTAAAACTGAGATCCTCCTCATTGGGACACCTGCTCCCTCCTTTCCTCTCCCTCTCTGGCCGGCCACTCTGGGCCCTCTTCCTGCTCCTTCCAGGGAGGCCAAGAATCTTGGCGTGATCTTCGACTCTACCCTCCCCTTCTCTCCTCACATCTCTGACATCTCTAAGAAGTCAAACTATCAGCTGCACCTCCTCAGAGGTATTCTTCCTTTTCTTACTTTCGCCCAGAAGCTCACTGTCTCCAGAGCTCTGGTCCTCTCTAGGCTGACTATTACAACAGTCTCTTTCTAAATCTTCCTGCCTCTACTCTTCGACCTTTACAACGTATCCAGAACAGAACTGTTAGACTTGTCCTTGGCCTCAAGCCCAGAACTTGTGTCTCTCCAGCTCTGAATACTCTTCACTGGCTCCCCGTGGCTGCAAGGATCAACTTCAAGACCCTCTGCATCACCCACAAGGCTTTCTGGGGCCTGGGACTGCTGTACCTCCAATTTTCTCTTCCAAAACATCTTCCTTCTCGAGCTCTCTGCTCATCCACCTCCAACTGTGTGAGGTTCAGGCGCTTTTCTAAACAGAAAGTTGGGGGCCGATCTATCTCCTCGGCTGGGGCCTCCCTCTGGAACAGCCTCCCTGCCTCTCTTAACTTGAGCAGAACCACATCTAGTTCTGGAAGCAAATCAAGACCTTCCTTTTCACTTCTGTTTTCTCTCTTCCTCTCCCTTGCACTTGTCACCTGGTCACCATCTGAACTTGTGCCCAGGCTCCTGCATGTCCAGTTGCCCTTGCACTGCCTCCGGGATCACCTGCACTTAAGGGTCTGTATCTGTAACCATACAGTCCTTTCTCTCTGCACTTAAGAGCCACCCGCTGGCGGCACTTGTGAGTTAACTGCACTTCCCCCTTCCCCTGCCCCCTGGCACTTCTTCCCTTCCCTCTACCCCACACTTGCGTGATCTGAATGACACCAGGCCTAGTAAGATCGTTGCTTTGTCCCCCTCCTTATCTTTTCGTGCCTATAAACATGTGTGCACAGGTGTGTTATAAATGCCACATCATATTATAACACCCTTAGAATAAGTGGAGTAGCTAGCATGCCAACAACGCTCACCCCATTTCCTCATCACATTCTCATGAGCATGTCTAGTAGGATGGGTTTTCTGTAATAATATAACATCAAAGTAAAATTAGCAAGATCCTTAACTCAATTATCCATGCCCCCACCTTTATCAGTAACCCCAACTTACCAGCGGAATATCCAATATCAACCCATAACAACATAAACAGCATGATGATAATGGAAAAAAAACAGCTGCACTTGGCTATTGGGGCGTGGCTCAAGCAGCCTGCTCTGTGGTGCATACAACCGGACATGCCATCAAAAGAATATACATGACTGGGTAGTGAGATAGCTGCGGCTCCAGCTAAGGTGTTCAGTGATTGGGATGCTTTGTCACAATGGAGGACATGCAAAAGTGCATCGCATCATTGGGAGAGGTGAAAACATTTGATTTATTTTTGAAGATTATCTTGAGTTTCGCTGGAAACAGCAAAGCGTATGGAACTTGTTTGTCATGTAGGAGCTTGCGGATGTCATTAAAAGTATTTTCGAGCTAATTGTACAGATGGGCTGAAGCCAGCACAAATCTGGATATCAGCTGACTGGAATTGTACTTAGCCCATCTCTCTGGTGGTTTTAAGAATTAGATCTCTGTCATAGAAATTAAATATCTTGACAATAATCGGACGGGGCGGGAGACACAGAGCCAGACATGGGCTAAGTGATCCATGCACCCTCTCCACCTGGAAATGTATAGAGAATACTGGATTACCAAGGATCGATGGCAGACGTGTCTCCAGAAAGAGTTCCAGTGGGCCAATCGTGGTTTCTGGAAGCCCAAGAATGCAAATATTGTTGAATCTCGAGGGGTTTTCGAGGTTGTCTTTCTTAGCCTGCATGGCTTTGAGTTCAGCCTTTAGTGTTGCCACTGCAACTTCCATATTGTGTATGGAGTCGTTCGAATTATATATTTTTTGTTCTGTTTCAGACACTCTTGCACACAACTTTTCAATTCTGACATTGAAAGAGTCCACTTTTTTTTTGCGAGTGTTCCAATTTCATCAACAATAGCGCTGACAACCTTTTGGATACTATGCAAAGCGATCGCGATTGGATCAGCGGTAACAACCTCCATACCATCAATCCCTGAGTCGCTTTCCCATGGATCTAGATGAGTGCAGTCATGTGTGGCTTTCCTGGTGAACCCGTCCAGTTTAGCCTGTTTTTTGGAGGATGTAGGTTTTCCCTGTCATGATGAATGCAAGTTCCACAACGGGTTTTCAATGCAACACTCTCTCTGATACAACTAACAGTGAACCGACTGAGGGGCCCACCCAATCAGAACCCCCACTTCAACAAGTATCCCTGCAAAATCAAGCATAGTGTCATGAGACCGACCCTCCTCTGTACCTTAATCAGTCCTCTGAACGGGGGCGATCACAATGCCACGCAAAGAGTCCACCACCAGACCAGACAGCGCTCTGGCAGCCACCCAGCCGAGCAGTTAGGCTAACACCAGGGCCTTGGCGGCGGCTGCCGCACTTAGATATAAAACTCTGACGAAGGGACGTCACAGAGAGTGAAGATAATGGCCCGCCTATGTTACACAAATTATGTAGATTAGGCACTTCAGGGATCAACCTTACCAGCAATCGTCTATAGGGTGCACACGCTAAAACAGATGGAAGGATAGGCCCTCAAGAAAATCATCCACGTGCGTAATAAGGAAGAACTGCCTGCAATACTTGGTTGAATCCGCCACACTACAAGAGGTTTCACCAGCGTAGGCATGAGAGAGTGAAACCCGCAGTCTTTTTAGCTGCGGGCCATCCGCTAATACAAGAGAGGATTCCGCACTGCAGTGTGCAGTGCAATATTCCCAGAAGCCCTGCCAACTGACGATAAGTTCTATGCTTGGTGAGTCCCTCATTATTCCCCCAACTGGACTGACGTCAGTATCATGGCAGGTACTGCCTCAGCCATCCACTACGGTCTGGAAAAGTATTGGAGCGTATAGGCGGTACTGGAGCCCCCTGGAGCCCATCCTAGATGGCATTATCTGGGGTATCCTGGCCGTCGCCCTTCTGGCCATTGTCAACGTTGTTCAGCTCAGCCTTTGATAGGCTGCCGCTCCCCGGCGGTGCAGTTTTGCTTGCGGGCACAGTTTCAGTACTTCAAATGGATTCAATGGCCCACCATCTTCCGTCAGCTGCCCTCACGCTTCGGCATCGTGGGTAGGCAGTGCCTGTGAAGAGTATATTGGGGTTCATCACAATTCTGGCGGTAACCCTTAAAAGTGGCGGTAACAGAATTAGCGCCGCCAATACTACTCTGCCAGATCATGAGACAGCGCAAATACTGCCGACTGTAAAATCAGCCGGCGCTATTTCAGCCGGCGCTATTACAGCAGGCCACACGAGGCGCAAACACAGCTGCATCACAAGTCCATGTTCGACGTTATTAGTAACGAAAACACAGCGCAGTTACCTCCAGCTCCAAGCTGGAGGTAAAGGAACACAGGGGCTTGAAATGAAGCCACGGGTGATCCAATCCACCCTAGAGTGCTACATAAGGCACACCCCTACCACAAACACGGTTTCCAAAACCATGCTGCCACTAGCCACTGCAAGCTGGGACAGGCAGCTGCTTGTGCTGCAGCTGAAAGTAGAGGGGCAGGACAACCAGGTCAGGGAACAGAAAGTACAAGGGGGTTTGGTGGGGAGGAGGAGGAGAAACCAGGCAAGGCGTGCACCGATTCCCATGATTAGGCCCTCACCGACAGCCAGTTGGTCACCCTGTACCGCGTCAACAGGATGACCATAACAGAGCTGCTCACTACAATATAGGACGACATAGGGAGCAGGATCAAGATCCGGACAGCTGTGTCCCCACTGCTGAAGCTACTCTCTGTGCTACAATTCCTCAGAACCGGCACCTTCCAGCACTCTGTGGCCATGATGCACGGCATGGCACAGCACACATTCTGTGCAGTGTTGGGCCAGGTGCTTGAAGCCCTCCTGCGCCAAGTGCAATGCCACATCTCACTGCCTACCACCCCAGCCCAGCTAAATGCCATGAAGGCACAGTTCTAAGCCATTTCACAAATGCCAATTGTGATCGCTGACCTGGACTGTACCCATGTTGCGCTGGTCACCCCCAGCAGGCCTGCGAAACAGTGTACCGAAACCCCAAGCACTACCACTCTCTGAATGTGCAGGTGACCTGCGAACCCAACCTGTACATCACTCACTGCTGTGCCTGCTACCCTAGTTCCACCCACAATGCCATGTTCCTACGGAACAGCACACTGCCAGATTACATACAGAGGCATAGAGGACAACGATCCTGAATAGTGGGTGAGTAGAGAAGCCAGCACACATGTGCCGCCAGGCACATGCCCAAATGGGTGCGGGTGGGTGCAGATGATTACACAAAGGTTGGCAAGACAAGTGGCATGACGAGTGAATGGCTAATCTGTACTACACCAGCACCATCATCACAGTACTGGCCAGGGAGCATGCACATGTCAGACTCACCTGGATGGTGAAGCAGCAGTACACATACAGTAGCAACCATATACACCAACTTGACTACATGTACCACAATACAACATGCACCTAACACATCAATGCTGACAAATGGCCACCTAGCCCCACACAACAACCCTGCCAGTACCACAGCCATGCAGCCATGTGCACCCAGCCCACAATGGCCACCCGTGCCCACGGAGGGCCCATAGGGAACCCAGCATGCCACGTGGACGGTGAAAATACACCAAGATAATATGCAAAAACTGGCATATCCTGACAGGGGTTGAACATCTTCTTGAGTTTCCGATGTGCGCTTATAAAAGAACGTCCAACTTAAAGGAGTTGCTCACAAGGAACGATATTACTAACAAACAAGGACACGTAAGAAGTGTCACTGAATCATGGGGTTTACCTACACTCACGGGACATTCCCCCTGTGGTCACTGCGTCAATTGTAAGTACACTAAACGCACCACAGAAGTAGATATTGGCCTGAAGCGTCCTTGGACACAAAATCAATTCACCAACTGCAATTCCACTGATGTGGTATATGCAATATGGTGCCCATGTCACAATCGGTATGACAGAAAGGAAAGTCAAAAGTAGGATGAGTGAACATAGGCGTTGCATCAAGAGGAGAAATATTGCTGCCCCGTTAGTTAACCATTTTATGATGATAGAACATAACCCCGATGACATACTATGGACTGTCTTGTGGCAGCTAGATAAGTCCAAGGCAATTGAAAATAAAACGGAGAAACTGTTGTTCAAAGAAAAGTGGCTTATTTTTCTTACCAAATCAGCGTGCTCTGGTCTCAATGAACAATGTTGACCTATTTTTTCAATATTTGATATATATTTTTTTCCTAATTAAACTGCATGTTTCTCATCCTCCACTGTTTTCATTTCTTCTCCAGCCCAGACAGTTTATGAAACATACTACTTCTTCTTCCGGGCTTACCAAGATTCACACACGTGTGACAGTTATATCATGCTCCCCCTTATTTCCATCGGAGGGCTCCGTGCGATAGTGTGCGATGAATGCAGCACCGCATCTATGGTTGGGCAAGCTTTGACTATTATGTCTTTTTGAAATAAAAACTCACAGTTTACGTGCGTTTTGGCTTCCTAACCCATTTTTCATTTTTTCACGATCACTTGATGGGTCACGTGATCGCCACATAACGCGTTTGCGTGTGTTTTGTTCTCTGACTTATCACGTGATTAGGTCGACACACACCCCCCATCCTCTCTTATGGTTCCGGGTCACCGCCAGTAACCACGGAGGAGAGTCGCAGGCTAAGAGGGACGCTAGTAGAGGTCCGTTCCTCTAACAGGAACTAGGGACGGTGGCTCTGTTGCAGAGGAGAGGAGACTTTCAGAAAAGGCGGACCCAGGCAGGGCGGAGCAGTGACTGGGTGGAGGGTGCTGGGTTCGAGGAGGAGGAGCGGTCCCTGGAGTCGGATGCAAGGAGTGAGAGTTCTCAGAGGAGGCGGTAAGAATGGGTAAGGGGAAAGGGAAGGTTGGAAAGAAAGGGGGGGTGGAGGAGGAGGAGGCAAAGAGGGGGAAGGCATCTTCTGTGAAATTTACACCTGTGGAGAGGGCAAGGGGGAAAATGAGGGACGGCATCGCAGCAGATCCCCTCAGAGGGATGATGAAGGGGGGCTGGTCCGGGACATCTCAGGGTCGGGGGCTGCAGGAAAATGCGTTTTGGAGGGGCTGTAAGCCTCAGTGAGCAGTATGTCTGAAGAGAAGATGCAGTCTGATAGTGTGTGGAAGGTAGTGTTGAAACCTGAAAATCGTGACAAGACGTTTCTGGGGGTGAATCCGACGGAGATTGCTAGATGGTTGAAGGCAGCAGTGTGAGATGTTTCCCGGGTACAAGTGGTGGCTGGGGGTCGATTGTTGGTGGAGGGGTCGGATGCTGATAGCAAAGCAAAGATTCTGGAGATGCATTGTCTGGGTAGGCATGCGGTAAGAGTGTTTGATCAAAGTGGAGTGTCTTGTAAGGGGGTGCTGAATGGAGTGCCAGTGGTTATGAGTATGTCTGAGGTGGAGGAGCAACTAGTGGGAGTGGGGGTGGTGGAGGCGTGGAGGTTGGGGAGGAGGGATGCACATGGGGATGTGGTGTCTACAACTGTGGCAGTGAGATTTGAGAGAACGGAGTGTCCGGAGGTGGTGGAGATGGCTTATCAGAGGTATCGAGTGAAAGCATATGTGGCAATGCCATTAAGGTGTTATAAATGTCAACGATTTGGACATGTGGCAAGAGCATGCAGGAATGAGAGACATTGTGGGAGGTGTGGTGGAGAGCATGATATAAAGGAATGTAAGGTGGGGACTCCGGAGAAATGTGTGAATTGTGGGGGGGAGCATTCTTCCGCATTTAGGGGATGTGAGAGTTACAGGGTGGCGAGAGGAGTGGTACAGGTGAGGGCAGCGGAAGGTCTGTCTTATGCGTAGGCTGTTGCAAAGGTGAAACCAGTACGGGTAGTGAGTGAGGTGAGTGAGAAAAAGTTGGTGGTGGATGAGGTTGTGGGAAGAAAGAAAGTGCTGGGTGAAGTGAAAGGTGTAGAAATGGTGGTTGTTCCAAAAACTGAGTTTTTGTGTTTTATAGTGAATGTGCTGGATCTGGTTCAGGGGAATGCGTCTATCAGTTCATCAGATCTTACGAAAGGAGTAGTGGAAGCTGGGAGAAGGTTTTTGAATGTTGTAGATGTATCAGAAGAGGATGTGTTTAAGAAGGTTGCTAAAGTGCGGAAGCTGAGTGGGGTGCCGGCATGAGGATTTTGCAGTGGAATGCGAGGAGTTTGTTGAGGAATGGACAGGAGTTGAAAGCCGTGTTGTGTGAGGAGTTGAATGTTGACGTGGTTTGTATTCAGGAGACGTGATTGAGGGGTGATTTGAGATTTGTGATACCAGGTTTTGAGTTGTTTCGTAAGGATAGGTTGGAGGGGAGAGGGGGGTGTGTGGCTTTAGCAGTTCGAAAGGGGTTGATTACAAGGGAGATTGTGGTGGATGGAGCAGTAGAGGCGATTGGGGCAGGGATTCGGGTAGGAGGATCGGAAGTATTGGTGCTGAATTATTATAATCCGTGTGAGGTGGTGGAAGTGGGTGTGTTGACTGGAGTGATAAGAGGACATGTGGGACCGTGTGTTTTGTGTGGCGATTTTAACAGTGCCAACACGTTGTGGGGTAGTGATAGGACAGATATGAATGGAGAATTGTTGGAAGACATGGCGGATGAATTGAGTCTGGTATTGCTGAATGATGGGTCGGGTATGAGGTTGGATGTGAGGACTGGGAAGCTGTCGTGCTTGGATTTGACCTGGGTGACTGCTGCAATTGCAGGAAAATGTGATTGGAAGGTGCCTGAGGATGGAGACATGGGGAGTGATCATTCTGCTATTTTGATAACTGAGGGGTGAGGTAGGGATCAGGTCACGTATGACTGGGAGTCGGTTGAATTTTAGGAAGGCTGATTGGGAGGTGTACAAAGGAGTGTGTCGGGATTTGATTGTTCCAAGGGGAAGAGAGGGGGGATTGGATGAATGGAATGAGCATCTGGTGCAGGGAATGAAAGCAGTGTCTGTGGCAGCAATTCCGGAGGTTGAGAAGGGGAAGGGTGGGAAGATCGAGGTTCCTTGGTGGTCAGTGGAATGTTCAAGAGCAGTGGCGGCACGAAAGAAGGCTAAAGCAAGAGCGGTGAGAACGGGAATGTTGGTGGATTTGGTGGCATATAAGAAGGCTAAGGCGGTGGTGCAGAGGGTGATTAGGGAAAGAAAGAGAGGATATTGGAGAGGCTATTGTGGGTCCCTGGGGAGTGATTCTGGTGTGAGTGAGGTTTGGAAACAGTTCAAGCGGATGTCCGGATTAATGAGGTCGCAGGGTGGTATGTCTGTGTTGTTGAAAGGAGAAGAGGTGATTAGTGAGGATGGGGATAAGGCGAATTTGTTGGGGGAATATTTTGCGGGGGTTCACAGTTCAAGGAACTTCCCAGAAGAGGTGAGGATATGAATGGGTGTGGTACAGGAGGAAACGCGAGAGGTGGTGGCGAATGTTGGGCCTTGGGAGGAGCAATATGAGGTTTCATTTTCGATGGTAGAGTTGAATGGAGCCATTCAGAAGGGGAAGTGGTCTAGCCCTGGGGTGGATGGAATTATGTATGTATTTTTGGAGAAGTTGCCTGAGGAATGTAAGTTGGAGGTATTAGCGCTGTTCAATGAGATCTGGAAGAATGGAGTTTTGCCGAAGATGTGGAAAAGAGCGATTGCAGTGGCGATTTTGAAAGGTGGCAAGGTTCCTACAGAGTGTAAGTCATATAGACCGATTGCGTTGACTGTTGTGTTGAGTAAGATTATGGAACGAATGGTGGTTGAGCGATTGGGGTTTTATTTGGAGTCGAATGGATGTTTGAGTGACTTTCAGAGTGGGTTCAGGAGGAATCGGTCGGTGGCTGATCCATTAGTGAGATTAGTGACTGGAGTGGAGGAGGCATTATGTGATGGAGAGTTGGTGGGAGCGTTCTTTTTGGATTTGGAGAAGGCGTATGATATGGTGTGGAAGGGAGGGTTGTTAGTGAGACTGTTGGAGATGGGTGTGAAGGGAAGAATGTTTCGGTGGATCAAGGCATTTTTGGCAGATAGGACATTTCAGGTGAGAGTGAGGGGGGTGCTGTCTGAAGTTTGGAAGATGGAGAATGGGACACCGCAGGGGAGTGTGATTAGTGCGATGCTGTTTAATGCGATGGTGGATGGGTTGATTCGAGCTTTGGCGGGAATTGGGTGTCAGGTGGATTTCTTTGCGGATGATGGTGTGGTCTGGGTAAGAGGGCAGTGTTTGTTGTTGGTACAGAGACGGTTGCAAGCTGCGATTGTACGCATGGAGGAGTGGTGTGGGAAATGGGGTTTCTCGGTGTCTGTGGATAAGAGTGTGAGTATGGTGTTCTCAAGGAAAAGAGTGCAGCAGGAGTTGAATTTGGTTTTGAAAGGTGTGAGGGTGAAGAGCGTGGAAGAGTTTCGGTACTTGGGGGTGATTCTGGATAGAAAGTTGAATTGGAATGTGCAAGTGGATGGTGTGGTGGATAAGTGTAAACGCAGGCTGAATTTGTTGAGGGCGGTGACTGGGAAAGAATGGGGTGCGCAACAGAAGTGTTTACGAATGTTGTATAAGGGGTTGATTTTGAGTGTGATGGATTTTGGGTGTCAGGTGTCAGTGGGTTATACGTCGAGTCAGAAGTTGCGGTTAGATAGAGTACAGGCGAGGGCATTGAGAGTGTGTTCGGGTGTGATGAGGTCCTCCCCAGTGAATGCTGTTCAGGTGCTTGTGGGAGAGATGCCATTGGGGTTGAGGAGGGATGCGTTAAATATGAGATGGTGGGTGAAGTGTAGTGCGAAGAGTGTGGCTCATCCGGTGCGTGAATGTTTGAAGTATAACTGGAGGTTTGACTATTACAGGGATCGGTGGAGGAGGAAGGGGGGCACTTTTGGGTTTCACATGTGGGAGAAGGGAGTGCAGTGGGGTGTGGGTGATTTGATGATTGTGACATATACGGATTTGGAGAGAAGGCCGAGGTGGATGATGAGATCTCCAAAGGTGTGTTTGGAGTTGGCGAATGTGGTATCGAAGAAGAGAGGTATGCGGGGTGAGATCAAAGCTTTGGGTCAGGAGTATGTGGCAGGAAAGGAAGGATACAAGGTGTTTACGGATGGTTCAAAGGATCCAATGTCTGGGAGAGTGGGAATGGCGTATTATCTAGAAAGCATTGGAGAGTATAAAATAGGACGACTGACGAATGATGTGTCTATTTGTACGGCTGAGTTGGTGGCGATTGCATTTGTGATTGACAGGGTGTATGAGTTGGGGTATGAGAAAGTGGTGGTGTTCTCAGATTCATTGAGTGGGTTACAGGCGATTGTGGCAGGGGATGGTGATAGGAAGGATGTGATTTTGGACATTAGGATGAAGATTGATCGGTGTGTGCGCGGGGGTATGGATTTGGAGTTGGCGTGGGTTCCCAGTCACAGTGGCATTTTGGGAAATGAGTTGGTGGATCTGGCGGCGGGTGAGGGTATGAAGAGGGGAGCGATTGATGTGAGGTTGCCTTTGAGTGTGGATGAGGTGAAGGCTGTGATGATGAGACGGGTCCTGGATGAGTGGCAGGAGAGGTGGGTGAATGGGGTGAAGGGCAGGTGGATGTTCGGTGTTCGTGGGAAAGTGTCGGTGAAGGTGGATGCAGGGAGTTCAGAATGGAGGAGGGGGGAGGATGTGATGCTGAATCGGTTGAGGATAGGTCATGTGGGGCTGAATGACTGTCTATTTCGAATAGGGAAGCGTGAATCAAAGGACTGTGCGGTGTGTGGGGTGCCTGAAACGGTGGGACATTTTTTGATTAGGTGTGAAAGACATGTTACAGAGAGAGAATTGATGAGGGTTCGGTTGACTGCGTTGGGTGTGGCTGAGCTGAGTGAGAGGATTATACTGGGAGGTGATGGGGAGAGAGGCAGGAGGAGGAGTAGTGTGATGTTGGATTTTGTGAGGCAGACGGGGAGGTGGGAGGAGTTGTGAGCTTAAATGGAGCCAAATAATAATTAGTGGGTACTGTGCACATCATCCTATAGGATGGGGAAGCGCCTGCGTGGGTCCGCCCACGCTTCCGATAATTAAGAAGAAGAAGAAGTAACCACGGAGTGATTCGGCAGGACGAAAGGAAGCGAACGCTCTTGCCCAATACTAGAATTTCTACTTTTCTTCTCCCTCCGCGAGCACCGCACTGGGCATGGAGATAGACGGGAGTTAGATTCCACATTTTGAAATCTGCGGTCTACAGTTCCCCGCGGTAAGCCTTGCACGATGCCTACCCCTAGGCTGTTTCCCTTTTCCAACTTGTTATTCATCACAGATGTGTTCACGGTTAATTTGCAGGTACTTCTGCATTAATGTGGTGAATTTCCCCCTGGGACCTCATTTTCGAGCCAGGGCGCAGTACAAGTGATAAGAGCCTCCTTCACTCACCTCGACTTCCTTCCTCCTTCAGAGGATAGGTTTCTGAGATGGATGTTATGTTGCTGGTGCACCTTCACACCATTAAGGTGTACCCACCTTCTCATCTTCATCTCGTGTACTCTCACTTTTTTGCCAGTAGTGGTGTGGTGGAGTTGTGACACAACACAGTGGTAGTTTCGTTAAATTTAAGGATTTCATACCCTTCATATGACTAGGCTTTTTTTTAAGGAAGCCCACTTGACTCATGTCTCTGTCCTCTTTTATAATTCGGACGTGACATGGCTTAGGTAAGGCGGGGTCACACAGATGTATGACTTATGATGCCTACGACACGCAGTTATATGTGATGGGTACTGTGATTCTTGTTTTGGTTGACTAGTTTACGTGGTGGAAATTAGGGGATGATAAAAATGGTTTCTTCTATCCTCTTTCACCCCGGATGACTTTGTGGTATCTTTTTGATTGGCAAAGATGTGCTTACATTGGCTATGTTGTTCTCTTCTCTCGATCCACTGAACGTGTAACTTAACGTCCACAGTGAAGACGTTTCCTTTTCCCCCCCCCTTCACCGTCACTTAGCAGTATTTGCCTTGGCGAAACTGAAATTGGTGAGTCTTACTTAGGTCGGTTTTTTGCCTTGTAAATCGATTTGAGGTATATCTTTTAACCCAAGTCCACCTCTTCTCTTCCTTCCCTCCCTCTCTCCTTCCCTTGTTTGTTTCCCTATTCTCCCTTCCTCCTTTTTCTACAGGTTGCTTCTCATCCTAAACCTTCAGCGTATGGAAGTATCCCTACATGGAGACACACCCCATCTTCTCAGAAAGTTACTTATAGTTGTCTTTGAATTTACTTATCTGTTATTTGTATAGCGGATTTTTTTTGCTTTTGATCCCCTGATGAATTTCAAGTTACTTTGGCTAAATATGTTTTTTTGAATGAAACATGTAGGGCATATGAACACCTTAAACAATAAGGTGCTGTACATAGACCAATCTAGTGGTTTCTGTCACCCCAGTAGCGACTGTAAGGGGTAGACAATCAACAAACAGTAGAGTATTCACACACCTTTATCAAACCCTGAACAGGGGTTGTTAGAAGGTGCTACCTACCAAAAGCGTTATTATACACCAGGGTTTATTTTTTTGTACTGCTTTGTTTAGATTTGTATAGGCAGGAGTTGTTCTTTTGGGTGTATGGGTGACACCTTGACTGGTTTGTGAAAGTTTTTTTCAGTATTTTATTTAAAACTGATTTAGAACTTTTATTGTATTTTTTTAACTCAAGTGCACCCAGTTTTACATTCTTCCTTTAGATATGTTGACTTTTTAGAATTTAGAATATTGTGTTTTTTTCTTGAATAAAATTGTACTGAATTTGATTCTTAATATCCTGTATGCGGTCCTTATTTGGTTTTCGGACCGTCTTTGAAAATAGGGATATAGTCAGGAGAGTTATTGGAAGAGAAAGACGGTCTGTCCCCTTTTGTCGAATATTGTCTACAAAGCTTTTATAGGAGTTCGGGACATACGTCTATAAATAACTCCATTGGTCTCTCTTAGTTTGTTGTTGTCGGTGAAAATACACTGCCAAATGACAGCCACCATGTCTGCTGCACATGTCACTGAGAGACACCTTATGTAACATATGATGCAAGGCAACAGGGTGCATGTGAAGCACCAACAGTGCATGACACAAGTGACACTGCATGCACAGAAATGGAATAGACACATGCCGTGAAATTAAGGTCTATGTGCATGCACAAGTACTACACTGAGCTGATATTGTGTAAGTCCACCCCACCCCCTACACTGTGTCTAATGCCTGTGCCTTCCCTCCATGCAGGTGACTCCGGATACTCACAGCTGCCCTAGCTAAGGACCCCTGTGCGTGATCCACAATCACTGCAGGATATTGCCTACAACCACGCACACTGCAGTACCCGAGTGTGCATCGAGCATACCTTTGGTCTCCTGAAGACACATTTACGCTGCCTCAACCATATTGGTGGAGCCCTGATGTACGCACCAGAGAAAGTGGGTAGAATTGTGCTTGTGTGTGCCATGCTGCACAATATCTGCCTGAGGAGAACTGTTCCACTACCCCCTGATGTGGACATGCCACCCACAGAGAGTGAGGAAGCGGTACCTGTGGCTGAGGCAAATGCACGCATTGCCAGAGATGACTTGAGGGATGGGAGAATGGCACGCAAGGGACTGATACTGATAAACAATTTCTTTTGACACTTTCACATGGCACAAGTCATGCACCACCAAAACGATAAACACGACAATGACACAATCAGGAAATTCCTCACATTGATGGAGTTTAACAGTTTTATGTCATGAAGTGCCCCAACTATCCCCCTAACCCCTGTCCACCACCAACTCCCCATCACACAAACCGTCCTCCCACCACCAACTCCCCATCACACAATCCCTGTTCCCACCACCAACACCCCAGCATGGCCACTCATGGTAATCAGTGTCCCAGAGTCTTTCACAACCATGGTCTCTCCCCCCTCTTTCCCCCCCATGGCCACTGGTGACTTTGGACACAGAAGGCGCAGTGACTGTGGTCGCAGCATGCCCTGCTGGGACCCCTCTGTGGGTGTGGTGGAGGTAGATGGGACGGAGCCTGTCCCTAGGATCTGCTTCACCGTTGCACCTCTGTGCTCTGCCAGATGTCTTCTGCTTGTGCAGAGACACTTTCTGTGATTTCCCTGACCCGTTGTGCCTACAGTGTCAGGGCAGACATGTTGGCTGTTGTTTCCGACCTGTTCTGTGCCATGGCACGCACAACCCTGAGGGTAGCCCCCTGGTTACTGTCCTGAATGGCTTGCAGGTGTGTGGAGTGAATATGGCCATTCTCCTCTATCTCCCGCTGTCTGTGCTCCATGTCGTCGAGCCTCAGCAACAGCATGCTGCATGTTGGTCTGCGTTGTGGGGGTGAGGGGCTCAGCATGGGCCCAGGGCTGAATGCAGGGGAGCCACATGACAGAGTGTCAATATCCGGCTCTGGTGTCATTGTGCGCTGGTGGCATGGAGGGCTCTCTGGGGAGTGTGGCCCTTCAGCAGGTGGTGACACGGGGCGGTGTCCTCCTGTGACTCCACAGTTGCCCTGCCAGCAGCTGTGGCCTCATGGCTGCGGGTGTGGGCGCAGTGTGCCTAGCACTGCTCCTGGTGGCCTGTGGCATGGCCGTTGCCTTGGCCCTGCTCTGCTGTGGTATTACGCACCGGGACATCCACCTTGGTGTGGCCTGTGCCGGCCTTTGCAGGGTGGTGGTGGTGGCAGACTTTCAGGGCCAGGATGCGCTGCTCCCTGATGGGCCTGCATCATCCTCCTCCTCCTCTAAAGCCTCTGTCGATCCATGAGTGCCTGTAGGAGACATAGTAAATTCTGAATAAACAATAAGTGTCTACAAACAATTTTTAAAGCGCCCGCGGGCATCGAGGCGCTGTTACAGGAATTGTTTGTTTTTTTTTGTTGCGTAATAGTTTTTTGTTGTTGTCTTAAACGCGCTTAAACACCCAGAGGTTTCTAAGCGCGGACCCAGGGATCGAACCTGTGTTGCTTTGTGTCGTCTTGCTTCCAAGGCGCGCACGTTGCTGTTAAGCTATCCTCCCGGGACAAACAGTGGGACTCTTGTAGCGTCCCATGCACACCTATAATAACTGCGTACCAGTCAACATTTAAATTTCTAATGACCAAAATTGAATAGGTGATTCTCTGAGATAGGGAATCCTAAGTATTAATTGCAGCCTTTATTTAAAGTTTATCTTGAAAATATAATTCATGAGAATTTAGACAAAAGAATCACTTTTACTCTATTCCTGTGACCCAATGAACAGATCATCTGTGTATTTTAGTTATTTAGAAAAAACATATATTTCCTTATTCAGACATATATCGAAACTGTAAACAACAAATAGATCAATGTACACAGTCCAATTCTTTAACAGCTCGATGCGTTTGTTCATATGTTAATGCAACCTAGTGCCAGGATTGCTTTTCTGCCTTGCACCCTTTACGATTAAGACACTCCAAAAAGAACATTTTTACTCAAGGTGTGCTTTCTAACATCTGGTCTTATGACATAGGCAATGATATCAGGTATGGTTCCCCCATGTTTGTTGGCATGCAAGACACAAATGCTATGGTGCGGAGTGTGACCCCACACATATAGGCATGGTTGGTCATGGGAGGATGCATGTGGGCCCAGCGTCATGGGGTTGCTTGTAGCAATGGGCTTGTGACCCATGGCCTGTTGGTCATTGGTCTGGGTTTGGGTAGGGAAGGGTGTCCATGCTGCGGCAGCTTATGTCTGACATGCATGCTTTATTGCCCCACATCCCCTCCCCGGGTGTCACTCACATGGTGGGGGTGCTTGTTCCATGGCACTGTCATGGCTCTATGTGCCACTGCTCTGCAGCCAGCAGGGCTGTACTGTTATGCACAGTGATTGGCAGGCTGGGCACATGTCGGTGTGTGGGACGTGTACTTCTTTTGGCTTGTCTGCCTTGCCGTCATGGGGCAGACCTACTGGGCCCGTAACATGCTGGTGTGACTGCTGCATGGTATTGTGGCCGCTCACACACCTAAATCCCACTGGCATAGGGTGCGCTAGCAGTGGTGTGGTGCGCATGGCATTTGTTTGGTTCCCTTAACTAACTGCCCTTGCTGCTACTGTGACACTCAGGGGTGCCCTTGGTGCCCTGCCCCATGGCTGCTGTGGAGGGTGGCGTGCCACGCTGTCACTCTGCCCTGTTGGCAGGACCAGCTGATGCTTCTAGGTTTGCTGACTTGTGTCCCTGTCTGCTGGGGCATTTTATGCTGGGCTATCATTTGTACATGCATTTATTGGGGGCAGGGTTTCACTCACCTCCTGGCTGCTGGCATCCGCCTCCGCCAATGCCGACTCCCTCTATACCCTTCAGGTTCAGCACGTGCTGCATTTCTCCTCCCAGGAACAATCTGAGGGTCAGGGTGCAGGGACTGCTGTCCCAACACCACCAGGAGTCCCTGACGACAGGCGGAGGCACTGTTGAGACACTCAACAGTGGCTCCTCCTGTCGCCAGGGACTCCCAGTGGTGTTGGGACAGCAGTCCCTGTACCCTGACCCTCAGATTGTTCCACCGCTTGTGACAGTTCTCTCCATCACAGGGTACACTTGTGACTGCTGCTACCTTCTGGGAGATGGTGTTCCAGTTGGCTGTCGGGCGCTGCCCACTGGTCTTCCGTTGGCAGGTTCCGTAGAATTCTTCACAGTGAACAATTACCTCATCTGTGAGGACCACCACCTCCCCCTCTCTAAATTTGGGTTTTTCAGGCAATGTTCGGCCCTCTTGCCTCTTGTCTTCTCCTGGGAATTTTTTGCTGCTCTCCAGGACCGGATGGCTGCAGGAAATGGAGATATTGAATGGATTGTATTTTTCAAAATGGCTGCTGCGATGCTTCCTGTTCTGGCGGTGACGCAATTTCCAATAGGTTTGCCGGTGGTAGCGCTATTAGTGCTGCTTTCTCAGCAGTAGTCCGTATTCCGGCGCAGTTACCGCCGGGTGGTATTAGCATTTCCACCGGAGTCAGGGACGCGTTCACGCCAGGTTGTGATGCAGCACCGATTCTGCCGCACGACTGGCGGTAATGCTATTAGCGCTTGGTGATAATTGTGCCAGTTTATCACCAGACTTGTGATGAGGCCCCTTGTCAGGATATCAGTAGCAGGCTACAGGCTACAGAATCACAACACTGCTTCCACATACACTTTTTCCAAACTACAAATGAGAAGGCAGTCAAAGCTACACACTGTCAGTTAAAACACATGGAGATAGTTTAAAAAAAATTCATAATAATATTGGGCAGCAGCCAGTCAGTAAATTAGCTGTATCATTGAAATCTAAGAGAACCTCTAGCCCAGGAGATAGCCAACTATAGGCACTAGAGATACCTAAATTCAAATGTTAAGTTTAAAACTTTGTTTTATAAATAACTAACTGGCTCAGGTCCAGCGATGACATGACCTTGTCGAAGCAAATGCCTGACACACACACTGCTTTAAAAAAGGAGTTGCAACTGGAAGCACTGGGATGTTTGCCAGCCACTAGCCAAAATGCTGGAAACAGCGTTTTCACACATGTCAAGCACAATGGTCACATACAGCTGTGCGGGCAAATGGGGACTGCAGCCAGACTAATCTAGTATGAAATAGAGCTCCATATGAAAGAGTAGACAAAGGAAAAGGGAGATTAAAGGAGAAGAGAGCCCAGAGACCAAGGTCTCAGTGCGAGGGAGGGATGATGACAACGAATGATTCGTGCCGAGTAGAGCCACCACAAGGTGAAACTAAATATAGAAATGCTATTTTTTAAATGAATGAGTGAACGCACCAAGTGACCGTTTTACATTTGCTGTGCAAAACTGGTTTGTTCTTGTATACAAGGTGAATATATTTTGAGTGCAATGTGAAGCAATTTGTCAAACAAGGTTTTTAGTGCAACGCAATGCATAATGGAGTAAGAAATGAATAGATTGTTCAATAAATATGCAGCTTCCATATACAATTTATATAAACCAAGTAATGCTATAGCAACATAGAAAACACAGCAACAGAGAATAAGAACTGAGAAATAGTCTAAACAAGAGGAAATTACGTTTTTTTTTGCCTGTGAACAGAATATGCAAAGGCTTGTTTATTTATTGGGAACTCCTATTTTTTAATAAGCAACATAACAATCCTACAAGCATGATTTTAGTGACCTTAAATGCCAAGCTGATAATGATTCACATTTCAATAGAAAAAGAAAGAAACAATACTTATCTATGTGACCTAGAAACTTGCATCCACCATGGTCAGAAAGATTGCACTGGATGATAGGAAGAATCCGGTTCAAGGACTGGTTCTCTGTTCATAGAATGCCCTTTTGCAAACACATTTTACTGTCCAAGTCTGAAGAATGTTGTCATGATATGATGTCATATGACATTTGTAACGCGCCTATACACAAGTGTTTCAAGGCGCGACGAGGCAGGGAGGGGGGAACAAGGGGAAGACAGACAACGATCCTACTAGGCCAGGTGTCATTCAGACCGCGCAAATGCAGGGGTAGGGGGAAGGGAAAAGTGCAAGGGGAAGGGGAGGGGGGGAAGTGCAGTACAAGTAAGTAGAATAAGTAAATAAATAGGGCCAGCTGGTGGCAAGTGCAAGGTAAGTGCAGACAAGTGCTGGGAAAGGTGGGGCTGTAGGGATACAGAGACAGTCCCTCAGTGCAGGGGTTGCCAGGGAGGCAGTGCAAGAGGAGAGTGGCTGGGACCAGGACCGAGGTCGGTGAGAGTGGCCCAGTTGCAGATTCGGTGCAGATTCAGTTGAGACTTTAGCAGGGGAGAGGGAGAGAGAAAGCAGAAGCAAAGAGGAAGGTTTTGAGGTGCTTCCGGAACCGGAGATGGTTCTCCTCAAGTTTCAGGGAGGCAGGAAGGCTGTTCCAGAGGGAGGCCCCTACCACGGTGAGAGATCGACCCCCGACTCGTTGCTTCGAGAAGCGGCTGACCCTGAGGGAGTTGGAGATGGATGAGCGAAGGGCTCGGGAAGGAAGATATTTAGGAAGAGCGAGTTGAAGGTATTTAGGCCCCAGGCCCCAGAAGGCCTTGTGGACAATGCAGAGGGTTTTGAACTTAATCCTCGCAGCCACTGGGAGCCAGTGTAGAGATTTCAGTCCTGGAGAGATACGGTCCCTGGGCTTGAGGCCAAGGACAAGTCTCGCAGTTCTGTTCTGGATGAGTTGCAGGGGGCGGAGAGTGGAGGCAGGCAGATTAAGATAGAGGCTGTTACAGTAGTCCAGCTTCGAGAGAACCAGGGCTCGGGAGACAGTGAGCTTCTGGGGGAAGGAGAGGAAGGGAAGAATACCTCTGAGGAGGTGCAGCTGGTAGTGTGACTTCTTAGAGACGTCAGATATATGAGGAGAGAAGGAGTGTGGAGTCGAAGATGACCCCGAGGTTTTTTGCCTTGCAGGTAGGAGCAGGAGGAGGGCCAAGCGAGGATGGCCAGAGAGCTACAGGGAAGGAGGGAGTGGGTGTGCCGATGAGTAGAATCTCAGTCTTACTAGCATTAAGGCAGAGGTCATTGGCGGCACACCATTCCTGGATGGCAGACAGACAGTCAGAGATGAGGGAAGGAAAGGAGGAGGCCGAGGGTAGCCTGAAAATGAGCTGGGTGTCGTCCGCATAGCACTGAAAGTAGAGGCAGAGAGCGGCGATGCGGTGGGCAAGGAGTGCCAAATACTGGTTGAACAGCCCAACATCAAGTTTAAGGTGGAGATAAGAGCAGCTGGCTAGGGTAATGTCTTAAATATGGAAAACACGACACAGAGACAGTTAAAGGGAAACCTATAGCCCACCAGAACCCAGGGAAGCATAGAGCATCATGTTCACAGTACAGGCGTACTTCTGTATCTACAGGGAGCTCCCTACCTATTCATATGAAGAGACTGATACCAAGGTCGTTGTCATCCCTACTGAAAGACCTGCTGTTTGAAAAGCAAGGTTCTCCCTTGTTTAAAGGCCAGCTGGCACTTCAGAGGGAGAATGGCTTTAGTAGGAAGGACAATGCCCACCAACCCATGATATGGAGACCTCAAGATCCCCTGCACATGACGAGAACAAGTGTTCCTGACTGCTGCGAGGAGCTGAAGGCCACGATCCGACACCAACTGTTTCAGAAAAGGTAAGACCACGTATTTTGTTTAAATGTGTATTCGTACATGTAAGTGTGTATGTATATAATGTAATGTGTGTGATTGAGTGACTGCATGATGTATGGGTGGCTTCCTAGGTGTGCATGTGTAGTGTATGGTGAATGGTGTGTGTGATTTTGTTTAATGCCTGGATTACTTATTGGTAATCTTCATGACTCCTACCCCTACTGTTCCTTGTCCCGGTACGTGTGTATGAAGCATTTTGCCTCATATACAAGTACTGGGACGAGGTAGAGGGATATTAAGGTAATATCTGGCTTACTTACCTATAATCTTCATTACTCCTAGTCCCACTCTTCCTCATCCCAGTACTTACTTATGAGGCAAGGTGCCTCATATGTAAACACTGGGATGAGAAAGAGGGATGTGAAGGTAATTCTGGGCAGAGGAGCTGTTAGTGGCTATTAGTGGCTAGACAGGCATTTTGGTGCAGCCAGTCCAGTCATTTCTTACTTTGGCTTGATGTTTTCTTATATAGGTATCTCTGATAAAGCAGTCCTGCTAAGTGTAATTACCTGGCAAGACTGGTATTTGGGTGCTGCCAGTCTAGCTGTTTCTTACTGTGGCATTGTATATTTTTCTGGGCATCTGTGATATAATAACCAAGAAAAGTGTTATTGCTTTGACTGCCATTTTGGTGCAACCAGTCTAGGTATGTCTTAATGTGGCATGGCATGTTGTACTGTAACATGTTATTACGTGTCTAGACTGGTCTACATTGTGCGGGCAGTTGGACATGTTTTCATTGTGGCATGGTATTTTAATAGCAAAGCATTACATTAATTAAAGCGTTAATCTTCCTGTGCACTGTTGGTGACTTGCATGTATTGGATTTTTGGTCTGGTGTTCCCCTACAAAACAATTGCAAATGCCCTGGCTTTTTAGCTAATTTTTCTCAGAAAGTGTGCTGTATAATGTATTAAAACACATTTTTATATATTTCCCCTAGTGCAGTGTGTGGCGTGGCCCTCCAGCAGAATGATTGTGTGGATTGCGTAAGCGTGGTATTCTAGGCCGGCCCAGAGTGTGGTGTGACCTGTGATTTGTGTCCAAGCTGTGGGGCAGGAGGGGCACCCTCAGCATGGTTCGCAGGGGTGCCCCAAATGTTGTGCTACGTCACTGATCCAACGAATCACTAGCGAACCAGACAATGTAGAAATCAGCATTTGCATTTATTTGTATGTATTGATGTATGTAGCACGTTATGTGTCATCCCTTTTGCTGGGTTTTAAACCCTCTCTGTTCCCTAAAGCGGTGGTGCGCAGAGAAAGACTTGACCATCTCTTTCTTTGCAGTTGCCTCAATGTAAGGAGATGTGTCTGTGGGAGACAATGTGGGCAACGGGAAACCATACCTCCACAGAACACCAGTGTGAACTCCACAGAAGTAAACAGAGATAGCGTTGTACGAGTATGTGGAAGATGTGAACACCTCCATTAGCATGGAAGATGTACTCGAGAGACCACCCATAGGCAAGTCAAGACAAGAACGGTTGCTCTGTATCCAAAAACAGCTGGTGAACAAACCTGGTACTACCACATCTGTGCAGGCAACTGATGATGATTTTCGTCTCATTGACAGAAGCGAAAAACAAACTTGTTCCCTAGAGCAAATAAGGCGTAATCTGGAAGCCCAGTGGTTGTTGTGAAGAAGGGGAAGTCTTTGGACATGCTGACATGATGCGTGTAGCAGGGTGCATTCCAGCATTCGTCCAAGGGCCTCTATAGACGATACCGCAGGGGAAGTAACAGAAAGGAGGAGACCTCAGTGAGGCTGGAGGGAACAACAATCCAAAAAGGGCAATAAACAAGCCAAAAGTGTGCAAGAGAAGACGTTTTGTTTGCTTTACAGGCTGCCGTTTAAATGTGGGTCCTGGGCCAGTTGCTCTTTGTTTTGGACAGTATGGGGGGGGTAGGGGGGACAACGTTTTTGGGTAAATATTTCAAGAATAGTACATTTGGTGTTGGACATAAAAATCTCACCTGTAAACACGTACTTTGCTATAGTTTACCAAGTTCACTTTTCCTGTAATCAAATGTTTGCATACAACCTATGTGACATTTTAAGTATTTACAGCTGCATGAAGAAATATGAAATTTGTGTGAAAGAAAAAGTAATGTACACAATGGACAATTTGACTTCCTTTATTACCGTAGCTCTCAAAGTAAGAAGGGGCATTTTGTCCGTGACAATCAGTATTTCTTATCTGTTTTAGACTTCACTTTATTTAAATTCATTTGATTATGCTTATCTCCCTTTCCCAAAGTATCCCTCCGTCAGTCTGTGTGTTTTTCACTTTTTTCAGCATTTTATTTGCATTAATCACTTTGTTATACCTGCCACTCGACACATGAGTATTTCTTACGTCCCTACTGCGGCACGTCTACGAGGCTCCTAACGGCAAGTGGCATGGGTGAAACGCCCTGAAAGTAAGAGGGGACATTTTGTCCGTGACAGTTAATATTACTTATCTGTTTTGGACTTTGCTTTATTTAAATTCATTTAATTGTGCTTACCTTCCTTTCCCAGAGTATCCCTCTGCCAGTTTCTGTGTTTTTAACTTTTTTGTACATTTTATCTGCATTACCATTTCGTTATACCTGCCGCTTGACGCCGAAGTATTTCTTCCATCTCTACCGTGGCACGCCTACGAGCCTCCTGTCGCACTCCCACTGCATTTATGTGGCGGGAGTCGTGTCCGCGCAGCGGGCTCGGCTGATGCGCCCAAGGCATGCAAAAGGCAAGCCCATCTGTGCCGGTCTGTGCTCGAGCGGGACTACAGTACTGCACCCCCTGGATGTGTACTCCTAATCCCCAAACGCCTTTACTCTCACAGATTCAGCTCCTGCAGTTGGTTGCTCCTCTCACTAAATTCCCTTATGGTTTTTCATCAGTGCCCCTCACTGACACCTCCTCTTTTCTTCTGAAGTTCTTTCTTTTGAATGCTTGGTTCCTCGTGGCCCATGCTGCTCATTGCCATAATATCTTGCAGAAAGATCTACCTGATATTTTATGTGTAACTGAAATCTGGCTGAATGCTGCATCGCCCCTACTATAGTTCAGCTCCTTCCTGATAATTTCTGTATTTTACAGCTTGGCTGTGCCACCTCTTGACCTGGTGGATGAGTACCCATTATTTTAAATTCTTTGCTCTCTGGTACAATCCTAACTCTGCATCACAGTATCCACATGGAAGCCCTTTTTGCCCGTTTCAATATTTCTCATGTTTTATCTATTCACTTTCTGTTGGCCTATCGCCCTCCTGCCTCTGATCCTACATTCTTTGACAGTTTTTTGGAGCTTGCTGCCGATTTGCAACCTTCACCATGCTCATCTCTTAATTGTCAGTGATTTGAATCTAAGATGTAATGATCTTTCAGACCTAAAAACCCAGAGATTTGTCCAATCATTGGGTGAACTTGCTCTTTTACAGCTTGTACCGAGCCCTACCCATCGTCTGTGTAACACGCTCAATCTTATTTTTGCATCCGACCCAGACGCCATGGTTTATCCTTCCCTTGCCATTATTTTGTCTGATCATCTTCTTATTCCCTTTTCCTCGAGACTGCCCTCCCCTCCAATAGTTGCCAGTGTCCCCACTGTCCCTCGTTGTGGCTGGCGTGCCGTTTCCCCCTGATGCAATATCACACTGGATAAATGCTTGTTGCTTAAACAGCCTGACTATAAATATTGATATCATTGCTCAGGCGTTCTCCTCAGTTGCTGATGCGCTTGCCCGTTTGGGCAGACCTCAACCTAAGACCCACACTTCCTAGCCTTGTTTATCTCACCAGCTCTGTGTACATCGCCTTCTATGTAGATAGGCGGTGCGCAACTGGTGCAGGAAATATGACGTGGCTGGTAAAGCCACTTTCTGCTCTGTGTTATCTAGTTACCTTAAAGCCATCATTTCTGCTAAATATTCTTATTCCTCTAATCAGATTGGTAACTCGATTTACTAGCCTAAAGAATAGGTTGAAGTTGTTTGCTCTTTATCCGCAGTTTCTTCTGAACCTATCCTGCCCTCCCCTTCGTTATGTTCACCGCTCTCATCTTATTTTGTGGAAAAGATTGTTCAAATCTGTGAAACCTTTATTCCCTCAGGTCCCTGACTGCCTGTGCCTGACTTTGTGAGCTGTTGTTTACTTTCTACCTTACTGTGGTCTGTATTTGCTGTTTTCTTGGAGGCCGAAATTCTGTCAGCTGTCCTTAAGCTGAAGTCTACCTCCCTCGGTTGACTCTATCACCCTTGCAATTCTGAAAGAGATTCTTCCTCGTATCTGCCCTTTGATTACAGCTGCTGTCAACACCTCTCTACCATCTGGTCTAATTCTGGCTTCTCTTAAGAACTCTCTGGTGGTCCCTCGATCAAAAATAACTTCCCTCGATCCAGCTATCCCTGCTAACTATCGTCCTATCTCTCTTCTCCCGTTTCTAATGAAGCTTCTTGAAACTTTAGTTGGCCTCCTCCTTAGTACTCTTATTGAAAAATCTTCCTTCTTTCATCTAGCTCAATTGGGCTTCCGTCCTTGGCAGGGTAATGTAAGTGTATTGGTGGATGACGTTCTTGCTCTCCTTTTATGATCAAGGCACAGTTGGAGCCTTACTGCTCCTTGACCTCTCTGCCGCATTCGACACCATTGATGAAACAGTTCTACATGACTGCCTCTCCAGGGCGGGCCTTGCAGGTACTGCCCTTTCTTGGTTTTCTTCTTTTCTCTCTGAAAGGACTCAATCTCTCTCATTGCCCCTCTGTCGCTCTTCCCCCACTATGCTCACATGTGGTGTCCTCAGTGCTCAGCCCTCTCTTCTGTCTTGTTTAACACTTATATTCAACCATTGACTGAACTCATTTCTCCCATGTCTTCAGTTATTCTTATGCTGATTGATCATTTATTTATTTAATATTTTGTATTTGTAACGTGCAATGTAGCCCAGAGGCATCGAGGCGCTGTTGCAAGCAAGTGACCTAGTTACAGGTGCAAGTGATCGCTCTTGGGGTACATTCACCAGAAGCCTACGCAAAGAATGCAAGAAAATAGATACATGTAAAGAGTTGCATTTATCACAATACACAGCAACGCATAGAGTTTACAGTTCCTGAGGTACAAAGATATACCGGAGATGGGAGGCAACCAGGAATTCTGACGCCTCTTTATACAAACAAGAGTGTTTTAATGGCTTCCCTGAAGGCTATGTGAGATTCCATGCTCCTTGGGTGTGGAGGAAGGGAGTTCCATTGCGTCGCAGCGATGAAAGGGAAGCTAGAACCTCCAGCCCTAGTCTTCAAGGTTTTGGGGATGGTGACCATGTTTGTTTACGCGGTTCTTGTGGGTCTGTCAGAGATGGGTTTAGCAAATCTCTGGGAGAGGTATGGCAGGGCTTTGTTTTGAAGACATTTGTGCGTGATAGCGAGGGATTTGAAGGTGATGCGCTCCTTGATGTGAAGCCTTCTTTGAGATGGCGGTAGCAGCCCGGAGGGCATTGTTCGGTATTGTCTGCAGTTTCCTGATTTCTTTGTGGCAGAACCTACTAGGAGAGTGTTGCTTAGTCCAACCGGGAACCAATTAAGGCCCTAGCTATAATGAGGCAGTTCTCAGCAGACAGGAAGGATCTGGCTGTGTTGAGCAGTTTTGAGTGGTATGCTGCTGAAAATGCGATCGCGCTCACCTGTCATTCATGGTAAGATTGGAGTCTAAAAAAAACAAGGTTAGGCCGCCTGCAGTCCAGGGATAGTAGTATTGTCCAAGTTAAAGGAGTTGTGCCTGTCGTCCAGTTTCTTTAAGGTTGACGGGGATCCAATAAGTAACAGTTCAGTTTTCTCGCCGTTGAGGCAGAGCCAGTTTTCTGCCATCCACGCTTGAATTTTGGAGTAAATGGAGATTATATTTTCCCTGTCAGCCTCATAGTCACCTGTGAGGGGAATGAGCATCTGTGTGTCATCCACATAGTTGGTGTATGATATACCTAACTTGTCCATGAGGTTGAAAAGTGGCCTTATGAAGAGGTTGTAAAGAGTGGGAGAAATACAGGAGCCCTGCGGAACGCCACATTTGATTAGGTCGGGGTTGGCGCATGCTTGGTCCAAAAAGACTTTCATCACTCTACTGTGGAGGAAGGACGCAATCCAGGCAGTGGCCTTCGGTGAGAAGTTGGCAGACGATGAGAGTAAGTGGCAGAGGGTATTGTGATCCACCAGATCAAAAGCTGCCGATAGGTCGAGTAGTAGGAGTAGTGCCAGTTTTCCTGAATCTCTGAGATCATCAGCCTGATTCTTAAGGTCTAGAAGTGTGGATTCGGTCCCATGGCCGGTACGGAAACCTGATTGGCGAAGACCCAGAAGGTGATTGGCTTCCAGAAAGTTTTGGACCTGCAGATGGGCTGTTTTGTTCAGGAGTTTCAATAGGAAGGGGACTGTAGTGATGGGCCTGTAGTTCCCTGGGAGGGATGGATCAAGTGTGTTTTTTTCAAGACAGGGCATACCCACGCTTCTTTGAGGCATGCCGGAACAAGTCCAGATGTGAAGGACGAATTGATAAATTCAGTAAGAAAAGGGGCTAGGGTGGAGGAGCATTCTTTGATCAGTTGTGCGAGACAAGCATCCCCTTTACATTTGGATCGTTTGACTGTTTTAATGAGGGCCATGACTTCCTGTTCATTCATTTCCTTGAATGAGAAGGGGGGAAACAAGGGTGGTCCTGCAGTGGACGTCTGCCATTTGTTGCCTCTTGGTGGGCGATGATTTTATTTTGCAAGACGTTGAGCTTGTCAAGCATGGCTGCCTGGATACTATTACACCAGTCTGAGTTTTTGGAGGTGGATGGTGGAGAGGGGGCTGGCGATTCCAATTCCCTGAAAATAGAAAAGATTTCTCTGGTGCCAGATTTGGCATTGGCTATCCTATTGTTAAAAGAAATACTCTGGGCTTTAATAATGTCTGCTTTGTAGACTTTGGCAATAGATTTGAATGCAGCTCTAGTAGTCACAGGGTTTGGCTAGCCATGCAGCGTGTGCAGCTCTTTCCCTTGCGCGCATCTCGAAGTTCGAAGGAGAACCAAGTATTTGTATGTTTATTCCGCTTGGTTTTTCTGAGGGTGAGTTGTGCAATGGCGTCCACTGCCTGGGTGATAGAGTCAATATAGGTGGAGGCAAGTGTTTCAGGGTCCTTGGTGAACGGAGCTTGGAAGGCAGGCAGGCATAAGGAAGGGGAGAAGCCTCTCCTTAGTGAGCTGACGGCACTTCTGCATGCGGCAGGAGGGAGTGGGTTGACAGGCCGGGGTGGCTCTTTGGTGATGTTCAAATTAAAGCAGATGGAGTAATGGTCCGACCATGAAATGGGCGAGATAGTTGTAATGTTGGGGGGGGGGGCAGTTGTGGTGTGCGACCCAGTCCAGGGTGCGACCCTTGATATAGGTGGGCACTTTGACTGCTTGTTGGAAACCTAAGGAGGCTAAAGATTTGTTGAGAGAAGTGGCTTTGGAGTCTGACAGGTCAAGAAGACCTAGATTGAGATCCCCTAGCAGGATTGCTTTGGAGGTTTTTTAAGGTTATTGGAGATGACGTGTAGGAAGGCGTCCTGGATGTCGGTAAACTCTGTGGAGGGTGATGGTACAGCTTGGTGATGGATTGACTTTGAGGAGCAGGCGGTCGCTGTTGTATCCCAAATCTTCTTGCACTTTCCTAATAGGTATGGACTCTTTCCCTATCAGGGCTACCGCTACTCCCTTTTGGAGTGGGCGATCTTGCCTGAAAATGGTGTAGCCCTGAGGGAGGGCTAGGGAGAGGGCCGTCCTGATGCTTCATGAAGCCAAGTTTCACTGATAATTCATAAATCAAGATTATGGCTGGTAATAAGGTCATGAATGTCCAGTGCATGGGCTGGGAGCGAGCAGGCTTTGATAAGGGCTCAGCTGAGGGGGAGCGCAATCCTGGGACCCTGGGAGCAGCACTCTCCGGTGCTACTGGCCTCACAGTAGCCTTTGGTAAGAGACCAGGCGCAATGGGCAGGGGGTCAACATGATTCAAAAATCCATTTTGTTCATTTTGTTCAGTAATAGGCACTGTAGTAACGGGCACAGTGGAAATGGGTGCAACACAATTTAGCAGTACACTTTGTGCGGTACCAGGTACAGTGGGCATGGGATCAACACGATTTAGCATTGCATTGTGTGCAGATGGCATGGGATCAACAAGGTTCAAAAGTCCATTTTGTACAGTAATAGGTGTAAAAGTAACAGGCACAGTGGGCATGGGTGAAACATGATTCAAAAGTTAATTTAGCAATGCACTTTGCACGGTAACAGGCACAGTGGGCAAGGGATCCATCTCCTGTTCTATCTGTGAAGGACATTGGCGTAAAAATATCCTTGTCACTTTCAGCTGATCTTCAGATTAGTGCTATTTGTTAGAAAGGGTATTTCCAATTTAAAATGGCGCAGAAAATTCTTTCTCCCCCACCCCCAACTGCGTGCTCCTGTTGTATGCTCTATCATTCTGTCAACAATGGATTATTGCAATGCCCTGTACTTGGTGCAACCTGCTTACCTCCTGCAGTGTCTGAAAGTCTTTCAGAATTCTGCAGCAAGAGTCGCCACTTCTACGCATAGACGTGCACATATCTCTCCAGTTCTTCGTCATCTCCATTGACTCCCCGTGGCCAAATGTGTTCAAATCAAGCCTGTCTGGTCCACCAGGCTTTCTATGGCCATGGTGCCAAATATTTACATGAAAAATTCCAACCGTATATACCTGATAGTGCGCTCTGCTCTGCCGACACCCAGTTGATCTCTGTGCCTCGGTTCAAGTCTTACCGGATCGGCAGACACTCTTTTTCAGTGGCTGCTGATCAGCTCTGGAATTCTATCCCCTCTACACTGAGAATTATTGAAGAGCACTACACGTTCCGTCGGTCAGTGACTGAAAACCTACCTTTCTTAGTTCTTTTTGCCCTTCCTTGCTTTCCAGCTCCACAATGCCTTTTTGTCGACCATGCATTCTATAAATCCATATATAACATAACCGAACATAATTGTAGCAATTATGTGCTGTTGACAATAAACAATGTTCATTAACTACCACATTGAATCGACTGTGAACACTATTTCTAACTTCTACGCAATTCATTGATAATGGCAATTCACATATCATGCTGGTATCTGATACTCCTGCACCACAACACCAATAGCCTGCCCTTCAAGATGTTTTTCCTCTCAACAAATTAGAAAGAAAGGTGGTGGTAGTGAGACGACCAAAATGGCCATGTCTCCTTGAGATCCATTGGCCCGGGGAGCCGATCATTGATATCCTGTTGGTATCCTCATCCCCCGTTTTCCAAGGACGGGTCTGATAAGTCCTTGAGTGCCCAGTGTTTCATTTGGTGGGGGACAGGGAAGAACAGTGGACTTAGAGGCACACAATTCCAGTGCGCCCTCTCTGTGGGCCTGAACAGACTGCTGTGCAGAGCTGGCATGCATGGATGGTGGAAGCTGAGGAACACCCATGCTGCACTGCCAGGGTCGCGCAGACTGAGTAGGCCTGGTGGGGTACAGCAGGGCCATGATCACGACCTATCCCGCAGAGGGCCAGCGCAGTGTTTCCTGGAGAAAATCAAAATAGTGCTGGAGCTCCGGCAGATATCTGGCATCCTGCTCTGTGGTGTCTGGACTGGAGCACGTTAGGCTGGGAGAGCTTTTGCAGCCATGGAGGGGCCTGCAAGCCCTCTCTGTGCTGACCGGTGCAGGGGACAAAAACCGGCTTCCCGGCACAGAATGGAACATATCTGCTCCAGCCTGTTGTAGCACGTGGGGGCTGGCAGAGTCGGACAGGACACTGCAACACAAGTGGGTCTGCTGGGCTGCTTCGAGTTTGCTGGCCCTATAGCGAGAGCGGCAGTGGGAAGGTGAAGGGACTTCACATACTGAGACGGCTGCTCTGAAGGGCTGGGTGGCCTGGAGACTTGTGAGCAGGCTGGAAAAAAAACCTACATGACCGAGGATCAGGGTGTATGCACCGGCGGCATGTGGTGAGAGGTGAGGAGTGAATCTGCATTCTGTGGAAGTATTAGGACTCAAGGAAGGTGCTGTGTGCAGGCTGGGTGCTGGCATTTGAGTCTAGACCGTGTTGGGGATATTGTAGATACGGTGTAACTCGTGGTGCGTGTGGAAGAGGCTCTCAGGCTTTGGACAACAGCAGAAATTGGAGAAATGTATGGGAACCAAAGCCAGGCAGCCCAGACCGAAAGTGACCCTGCTTAAAGAAGGTAGAGAACCAGAGCCGACGGAGGGGACTGTGAGTATGGGATGATTACTGGAGGCGATACAAGACTCAAGGACATACCTGGAGGCCAAGGTACAGTTAATGGCCGTTGAACCTACGCTGGTATGGGCAGACTTTAAGAAAAGGGGGGAAAGTGTGACCAAAGTGAAAAAAAGAGTAGGTGAGGTGGAGGACATGGTCACTGTGTTGCAATCCAGGATCAATGTGCTCACTGCAGATACGAGGGCACTGGAAGTTCAGGCTGAAGATGTGGAAAGCCGCTCAATGCGCAGTAACATCCATATCCTTGGGGTCGCCGAAGAGGAAGAAGTCCTGAGTGTCGAGTTATACCTGGAACGTCTCTTCATGGACACCTTGAAGATAAGGGGGTCTCTCAGTGTGGCTTACCATCGAGAGGGCTCATAGGGTCCCTGGTAGAAAAACCCCAGTGGGAGCCCCGCCTCAGGCCATAGTGGGGAAGTTGTTACATTTTTGAAATTGGGACGCAATCCTTTAAGATGCAAGAAGAACCACAGTCTCCAAGGTGGGTGGCATGAGAATCCTGATCTTCCCTGACTTCACCCAGGAGGTACAGAAACAGCGCACATTGTATGCTGCTGTAAGAAGAAGGCTGAGGGAACTTGGGTATAAGTACATGACCTAGTGAAGTGTGGGACTTGTTGGACACTCTGTCATTGGGTGGTCCTGCCCCTGGGAGGGGGAGTAGATGAGGGCCCTGATCATCGGTTGGAGGCATACTTCAACAGCCTAAAGGCCTTTCACCGGAGGCTGGCATGGGGCAGATATCTGTCAGTGAGAATGGCACGCTGGTTTTGGCAATGAAGGCGCTGGATGTGGGGATTCGGCTGATGTTGGCAGGGATAGTGACCCGGCTACACTCGGATTGGAGGACACTAGTTGAGGAATAGGCCTGGCTAGAGTTGGGTGTCTCTGTGCATGTTTGCACTTAGGTCTGTTTCATGGTCTTCCCTTTTTCTTGAATGCTGCGACAATGGGACTGTGGGGCGGAGGGAGTTGGTTCCTGGGCAGGGTGTCCAGCTGAGAATTTGGGGTTTATGCTTGGGGTTGCAGTGTTTTGCAATGGCGGCCGGCGATAGCAGGTGATATGTTGAAATGGTGAGGGATGTTAAGTATGCGATTGCTCCGTTTTGGGCGGCGGGCTCGACCTCTAGTGTTCTGCCCTTAAAGTCTTGCTGGTGGCTCCCTGTCATGCGAGGGTCTTGAGGTGGAATATCAGATTGTGGGGGTTTTGGGCTCGGGGGATGGTTGTGCCCAGTGTTGGGGGGTTTGGGTGCAGGGAGGGGGGAATATTTTAGGTTATCTTGTCATACCATACACATGTTGTTGCTGACTTAGGTTCTGGGAGTGGAAGGTTTGGGTATGGATTGACCCATGGCCACGCTGAATCTCATTAGTTGGAATCCACTCCTATCTTGTTAGACATAAGGTGGATGCGGCTGTTTTGCAAGAGATCCACCTGGATGCTCAGGAGCTGGGTGCACTTGGGACTCATTGCAAGGCTAAAGTTATTGGTACAACGTTCTCATCCTATTCTAGAGGGGTGCTGATATGGATCAAGGATCCCGTGAAGATGCAGATCACTTGCACTATGATATATGTGGAGGGGAGGTATGTGGCTCCTTTATATCAAACATCCATTGATTAACCTTCACCAGGTCATGTTAATGATAAGTGAGTTTGGGAAACTTTCCGGGGTGGTGGTTAATAATTCCAAGTCTATGATCCATGCATTTCCAACAGGATTGGGTAGTGAGTTGGTTCAGTATGGGATGGAAATCCCTGAGGGAGGTTTTCGGCACCTCAGGATTATGATAAGTGCTGATTGATTATGATTGGGTATATCGGCAGAATGTGGAAAAACTGGAAGCTGTTTTTGACAAATGAGTGACCTTTGGGCACAGTTCCCAATTCCATTGCTGGAGCAGAACACCCTTGTGAAAATTATTATACTTGCCAAATTGTTGTACTTATTCCAGGTGATGCTGATGTTTCTGCCTGCTGTCTGCTTCCGGTCCTGCATGGGATCATGTCCAAATTATTGTAGAGGAGGAGTGCTCCAAGGATAGCACTCATCACTCTGCAACTGCCGGCAGGTAAAGGTGGAATAGGGGCACCAGACTTTAGATTGTATTATTGGGCTTCGGTATTGCAGCATATGGTGGACTGGTGTGTCTGCCCACATGGAGATTGACCGATGAATTGGATCATGGCTGAGTCCGCCCCATTAAAGGTGATGGAACTATTAGGAGACAGGAGAAGGAGCTTAGGCCACTTATGACTCTGGACAGCACCATCATAATGGTATGGTGGAAAGCCACCAAAGTGCCAGGATAGATCTTTCCCTTTATGGCTGCAATTCCCCTGACTTGCAGTAGGTTGGGACCTGCATCTTATGGTACAGGGAGGAGCACTACTGGGTGTCTTGGACAAGGGGGCTGGTTGGGGACATCTACAATGGAGACAAGGCCATTACTTATGAGGAATTCAAGATGGCTCATCTGGCTGTGCAGGGGAATTTCTTGAAATGTGCAACCATGATGACGGGAGTGAGAGAAACTTGGGAGGGTTTCCCGGATAGGCCATGTACGCATGGGCTAAATGTGATGATGATGCGGCTGGGGGAGGGCTGAAATGGGTGCAGTCTCATGGGTGCATTCCCTGGAAGACGAGGGGGCACGCCACACAGCATGGCATCAGGTTTGAGATAAGCTCAATGTACACCCTGGCCTAGGTCCGCAGTAGATTACTGGGTGATACTGCCCTGTCTGGGGTGGGAAGACCTGGGTACCCACAGGGCTTGAGAGGTGCCCGACAACCGGGGGTTGGGTGTAGGTGAATGTGGGTAGGAGGAGAATGGGACGAGATAGGTTATTCAATCCTTTGCTTTCATTGTATGTATTGGTATCCTGTACAACTGTGTTGGTTATGATGTATAAGAACCAAATCTTTGTTGCAGTACCCAGTTGTATGATGAAAATGATAAAATAAAATGTAAAAAATCAAAAAAAGATTATTGGAGGCCCAGGTGGAGCGTGGGTTGGCATGCTAGAAGTTGGGCAAGGCCCTGGATCCGGATAGAGTCCCGATAGGCTTTTACAGGAATGAGTCTTTAATATGGGTACCCTATTTGACTGAATTATTTAATGCTGTGCTGGCCAGCACTATGGTCCCAGGGTCTTGGACATGGGCCGAAATTGTCCCATTGCACAAAAAAGTCACGCGCGATGACCCTGTTAATTATAGACCCATCTCCTTGCTGGATGCTGGGGGGAAAATGTTTGCCAGGGTTCTCTTATTCCATCTAGACGAATGGGTACTGAGCACTGGAGTAATAGATCATCGACAGGCAGGGTTTTGTGAGGGCTTGAGCAGGATAGATGAAAGCCTCCGAATGCGATTGATTTGTGAAAAATACTCTGTGCTGAGAAGGTTAACGTCTATTCTGTGTTTGTCGAATAACGCACAGCCTTTGATATAGTCCCTCTGGCACGCTTATGGAAGGTCCTGGAGGAGCTTGGCATTCCTGTGGCTTTTCTCTCAGCAATTCAGAGCCTCTATAGATCCCAGAGGAAAGCACTTCTTGCAGCATTGACATTCAGAAGGGAGTGCGGCAGGGATGTGTGTTGGTGCCTAGGCTGTTTTGTATTTTTATTAATGAAGATCTGAAGAGGCAGGCTCTTGGCTGTTCAAACTGACGCCCCTTCGTTAGTCAGTGATAAGTATCCCGCATTGTTGTTCGCAGACGATGCTGTGCTTCTCTCTCTCACACCGCCCTGTGTGCGTAAACAATTGGAGATTTTTGTGTCTTTTTCAAAGAGAAATGGGCTCTCTTTGAATATAAAAAAAACAAGGCATTGATCTTCAATGTTAACCCCAGGTAGAAGCAGAAGCCCCTATCTCTCTTCATAGAGGGGGGTGCAATTGAGCAAGTTCAGTCCTATGATTATTTAGGTTTGAGAGTCATGGTATCATGCAGTTCAAAAATGCAGGTTGAGAAGGCTAATCTCACTTTGGTCAGATACAGTGGGGCACTCACCAGATTCACCAATGACCATGGGAATGGATCAGTGCGGACCTCATTGGATGCCTTCAGAGCACAAGCAGACTGGGCATCATTGTACGGGGCGGAATTGTGGGTACAAGTGGAGACCAGGTCCCTTGCAGTGGCTGAGACAACATTTCTGAAAAATATTCTTGGGTAGCCCACTGCTGCCCCGAACATCCCAGTGCTTCTGGAAACTGGATTAGAGGGGCTTGAGACGATCTGTAAATTGCGCCCGGTTCTCTACTGGGCTCGCCTCTGGTCTAATCCTCACCTTTGCAAATACTAACAGTCAGTTACAGATGTTTTGTCCCAGCAGGGGAGTGGCTCCTTAAAGTGGGCTGCTCATGTGAAAAGATATCTGGGCTTGCTGGGTTTGGAGGATAATTGGTCAAATCTGTCAACGATCACATCCGTTTCAAAGGAATCGATCAAGAGTGCAGCAGGGGCAAAGGCTAGGCAGGACATTTTGGGGAGATCCAGGGCCTCAGAGCAGCTAGCCCGCTATCTTCTAATAAAGACGTGGGTGGGTTGCGAAGAATACCTGGATCATCTCTCACCTAGGTGGGAAAGGGCTCTATATTTAAAGTTCTGCATTAGAATTTTGCTGACTGCTGTATTTCGGCATAGATGGAACAATGCCTTCTCCACATCATGTATTCTTTGCGGTGAGCTTGAGGAGACGGTGCAAGGCCATTTATTTCTTTGTCTGGCCACCAAGCCCTTGAGGAAGTGCTTCTTGAAGCCTATGTTCCTAAATCGGGCATGCAGGTCCTTAGCTGTTGCTATTGCAATATGCCTGGACGCTGCTGATGCACAGGCTGTTCACGCCACCACAAGTTACTTGAGTTGGGCAAGAAAAATGTACATGAGAAGGGCCAAGTTGCTGAATAATGTTATGGGGTAAAGATACATATCTGTAGGAACTTTCATTTCTTGTAAGATGTTGACTCTGTTTTTTATCTGTTCTTTTTGGTAAAGTGATGATTTTGTAATTTTAGTGGAAGTGACCTATGAGCTAAGTGATTATGATGCTGTAACTGGTGTGGTTTTGTTTGTTATTTGTGAACTGCTTTTATGACTATTTTGTCAAAGCAAATAAAGTAAAGTAAAAAAAGATTAGCAACAGCATCAACCCCGACACTTTGTCCTTCCTGCAGTTCCTCCTCATTCTGAATGGGGTCATCCACCTCCTCCTCAAATAATCCATCCTCAGGTTCAGATAGTCTCTGACGAATTGCTAAATTGTGCAGCATACAGCACAACACTATAATGTTACATACCTTGTCTGGAGCATAAATAAGGTCCCCGTAATCCCCAGACACACATAGACAGCAAAAGTGACTTTTCAAAAGTCCTAAGGTGTGTTCTATTGTGTTTCTTGTCTTGACTTGTGCTGCATTATATTTCTGTTCCTCTGCAGTGTGTGGATTTTGGAATAGTGTAAGAAGCCATGGTTTCAGTGGATATGCCCCGACCCAAAACAGTAAACTTCTGTCTTGTACCATGCTACCCATCACCACTGGTAGGTTGCTACTGCGAAGGTTGTATGCATTGTGTACAAAACCAGGGAAATTCGCATAGCAATGTGTAATTTGCACTGCACGTCATCTGGATGTTAAAGAACTAGTGCATTTTACGATTTCTAAACATGTTTTCCCTTGCCCAGGGTGGTATGATGCCGACATGGATGCAGTCAATGACCGCTACAACATTTGGGAAAGCGGCTAATCCAAGAACCCGGCCTTCACAGAGGCCAAATCCCCCAGCACTATGTGGGAACATGATGAATTTGGTCATGTTATTCAGCATAGCGTGCAACACCACTTTCAATATCTTTGAAACTGCTGTCTGTGACAGGCCTTCTGCCATGGCTACAGTACCCTGATAAGATCTAGTAGCACACAAATGAAGAACTGCTAGCAACTTCACCAAATGTGTAATGGCTGTCCACTTCCTAGTACCTGGTAGCAAGTCCTCTTTGATCAGCCCTGCCAAGTATAGAATGGTGTCAGCATCTAGTCGGTAGAGATGAATAATGTGCTCTGGAGACATGTTGAACAAATTCTCCTTAGAAAGGTAAATGCGTTCTTTGATTGGTCGTCTTCTGCGATGTGTTTAGCACTTGATCTGGTGAATTGTTCACAGGCGGGTGAGGATGACGTTGTAGTTCGTTGTTGCCATGCTTACGATTACTTAAGAAATATGCTGCAACTACAGTTGACATCACTTCTGTGCAGTTACGCCTTATTTAAAGCTCTAGTGTGTTTACAAAGTGATCAGTATCTGAACACTTCCTGAGATGGTGTTTCTTACACCTACCAACCAGAGAGTGGGAGGTAAGTGAAATGAGTAGCCATCCGAATCGCTATGACTGAAGGGTCAACAGAACCATATAGCAGTGTCTTTACATACAGACAGACATTAATGAATTGAATGTGCCATGGGAGGCAGCAACAGTGCTCCTTGAGAAGAAACACAGAAGAAACTAAGGAGGGGGAATCAGGAGCCAGCGTTCTTCTTTTGTACTGCCCCCAGTGTAGCATGGAACAACTCAGGGTAAATCTAATGGCACTGCTCTACTTCCAAGGTAGATGCAAAACATGCTGTTTACAGAGGTGCACCAAGGACAGAGGCGTTGCTAGGGGGCGAGGAGAGTTTAGGGGGGCTATAGCCCCGGTCTTTTGGTTCTAGCCATGGATAGAAGCTCAGGGGCTACAACCAAAGGGCTATAGCTAGCCCAGAGTCCCGCCAGTCCTGACATTAGCTTAGCCCCTGATCTTTTCCAGACATAACACTCCTGACAAACGATAACATTTCATGGGGAGGGTGGGCTACCCTTTAAATGTTGGGAGAGGCCCTAACTTGCGATACTGTGGGGAGGGTCAAACCTACTTGAGTGGGGGCTTCTAACTTATTTACGCATTCTAATGAGACTATTGTGGTGAAGCTTTAATGTTACAACCAGTTAACTCCCTCCTTCACGTCTGGAAACCACACAGTTAAGGATTGCTGTGAGAATGAGCCATCTCCTGTCACCCTTACCCTTCCAATCATTCCCCTGGCATACAAGTAACAAATGGTGTTGAGCCACTGGCTGTTCATGGACAAGGTGTTGCCTGAGCTGAGTGTAGGGTAAGATGGGTTTCATTTTCACATCCAGAAATGCTCTTTTGAATTACCTTTCTTAATATGTATTTTACTGTATAGCTTTCGTCAACCAGACAACAAGTACATCAGTACTATAGCATTTCTACTTCGGAGTAGAACCTTATGTATGTAGGTAGCAGCAAGTCAGGGGAACCGTGAACATAAGGGAGTGTGCCATGTAGTACACACATAGCATCACACCCACTTTCTTATCTCTCAGCCAATTACTGTGTTTGTTACCACCACACAGTGCGAAGCTTGGGGGCACACCTGGTGTAAACTGAAACAGCAAATCAACACAGATTTACAGGAGGGGCAGATAACAGTTCAATGATGATGCAAATCACTTGACAAGTACTTCACCACCATCGCAATTCTCACCATGATATGTCCATGTAGACTAGTCTCGCGAAAAGCCGCGTTTAATTTGTAACTTTCTCCCTTGCCCTACAGAGGGTGCAGCAGGTCATGCTGTAGATGTTTACTTCCACTTTGGGGTTTTATGTCCAACACGTGATTTACACCTATGTGATTTATAATGTTTAGTGCAGTGTTCTTACAATTTGTATGGCACGTACTTTGGGGGTAAAGCGGACCGGCAAGGGCTAAGGTGCACAAGGAGCTGCAGATATTTGTACCATGTTGTGCACTGGGTTAGTGCCATTTGACATTCAGAGCTCTCTATTTTGGATGTGAGACGATGGAGAACGGTGCCCTTACCTGGTGTCACTCCACCACAATAGTGAAACTGCAGTGAGCAGACCACCACCAAAGGAGGTTCCATGTATATACGAAATTTGACACTGCTAATGTGGAGTGACACCAGAATAAACATGCAAACTAACGGTTTCCTAAATTTAGTGGTTGCCAGGTTGCTTTCCAGCCAATCAAAGCGACTGGCACACAGGTTTGTAAAGTGGTGCTTTCTGTGCTCCCTTGGAAAATCATGAGAATAGGTGTTAAGTACCAAAAGTGTTAAGCCTTAATACGACTTTCGATAATTAGCACCATGTTCAGAATCGGCCCTTCTGTCATTTCTTTGCACTCCTCACCTGGTGGTGGTCCATTTCTCTTTGGTGCTAAAGCTGGTGAAGGCATGGAGAAAAACTACAACCAAACAAGTGATGGGCGGAAGATTTTGAACGAATCTGAACCACTGGCAATGCTCTGGGCAATCTTACACAGAACTGTTTTTTAGCCCACCAGCACCATTGCAAAAGGGGTCCAGCCATATGCAAATCAGTCAGGTACTGCCACCTATGGTAGCAGCCCAGCCCGAACTGCTAGACCAGGTCCTCTTTGCACAGAAACACAAGCAACCCCATGGAGGCAGCAGAGCGTCTTTCCCCGGGCACCTTAACACGTTGCTCTGTGTAAACATCAATACAGTAGATGGAATTGCAAATATTAGCATGTCCACACTTAGATAGAATTGTGAACATTGGCCTGCGTCGCATCTAGGTGGAATCCTGAACATTAGCCTGCGTCGCATGTAGATAGAATTGTGAACATTGGCCTGCGTCGCATCTAGGTGGAATCCTGAACATTAGCCTGCGTCGCATGTAGATGGAATTGTGAATATTGGCATGTCCACACTTGGAGAGAAGTCTGAACATTAGCCTGCTACGCATCTAGATAGGACTTTGATTGAAGAAAAGCATACCCGCGCCTAGATGAAACTTGAATGTTAATATGTGCCACACTTAGAACTGTGAACACCAGCCGGTGCCGCATCTAGACAGGATTGTGAAGGCCAACAAGTGCCACACTTAGACAAAACTGTGAATGTTAGCATGCTAAAGGTCGGGTAACCCACTAACCAATATAACCTCAAACTCTGCATACCTATCTCACCCAAAAACTCACACAACCATCTCTCGCACCACAAGCCGCACGCACTTCACAACACTGCAACAACACATAAGCCGGAGCAACAGCACACGTGGACTGACTCCGATCCAATACCTGCACCAAAGCTCAGCACCCGGTGTATAGCGAGTTTAAGCTGCCAACAGAACACCATTCCTCTCACTATCCTACTCCCTCTTCACCTTACTAACCCATCCCACCTTATCGCTTGCAGATCCGCCAGAGTGCCTGGGGACCAATTCCATTGGTGACGGTGCGCGGTACAAATACCTTTAACATTTAACAGTGGGAGCAACTGGGCACTGATGGGAGGCGAAGGGACTATTGGCAGGGACTTTGGACATTAAGAAATGTGAATGGGGTTTATGAGAAATTGGAAGGGTGCCTAATGCAGTTTGCTGTGTGAAATAAGACTAGTTTTAAAACCCAAATGAGATTGTATCCCACATTACTTTGCAGGGTGCCATACAGGCCAGAAAATAAACCTAAAGTCATAGGGCCTTATTACGAGTATGGAGGCAGCCATGCCCTTAATAAGGGCATGGCTGCCTCCATACCGGGTTCTAGCTCCGGGTTCTGTGAATGAGGAATTACCGGGACATTCCAACCTTGGAGGATCCGGTAATTCCTCATTCACTTAACCAATCCCCATTCCCATTTGAGCCCCCATAGGGCTCAATGGGAATGGGGATGGAGCTAATAACGGGCCCGTTAATAACGTTATTAGCTCCTTGGTCCCCTTGCGGGACCCGCTAAGGACTTCTGGTCTGACCAGACGTTCTGTGCGGGTCCCGCTAGGGGACCTCGTAATAAGGCATCCCGTAATGAACGGTGCCGGTCCCGTATCAGCACCCTTCATTACGGGAGCGCCAGGGTCGTAATGAGGCCCAAATTCTTTTTGATAAAGCTGTTTCTATGACAATTGATATAGTGTACTTTTAGTTCATTATGACATGCTAGTTAATTATGTTGTGCGCATTATTTTCAAAGCTATAATAACAATATCAACTAAACCTGCAAAGATATGTGGTCATCTGCTTAAATTGCCCACATCCTGTGTTTACCCCCTAACCAAAGTGTGGGTATATCATTTCATCTCACTGTTTGTTATCTGGATTCCCTGTAAGTGATTCAGTTCATAACTTGTGTTATTGTATTATTATGTTATTATAAACCATTACAAAAAAAATCCTCACTCACAGTTTTGCTTCATATATAATGCATTTCACACCACAACGTTATTTGCAACTAAAAGTACTCATGGCAACTTATTCCAAATCCACTTCTCATGGTGCATCTAAGTATCAAAGACTGATGGTGTTTGTTGCAGTGCCCCCTCTGTGATTATCCTGCATCTATAATAGTCCTGCATTTTTTTTGTGCCGTGTCATCTGTCACTAATTTACTAAAAAAGTGGAGGGGGCGAGTGAATGGCACCGTATGCAACCGTGTGCACTGCATGCTGCTTCTGATGTGCTACCACGTCTAAAGGTCCTGCAAAACCATTTAGTAAAGTTGGCCTCCTTAGTGAACTGCATGAAACCACCGGTGTTCAGTGTCAGCATCACCAGAGTAGTTTAATCCTTAAATTGGGAATACCTTGGCCAATCCTGCCTCTCCAACCCGAGATCACTCCCTGCCTTTTCGTGAACAGCTTACCCTAACGTCTATCTCTGTCCAATAGCCATCGTGGCACAGGTATGGCTCATGTCTATTCTGGGCCTAAAAGGTGCTGCTCAATCCCGAGGTTCGTTGTCCCTCGTCATCAATATTTTGAAGAAGATTCGGACACGCTAATAGGTTGGCTTCTTCTCTTTATGTGAACACAAGCGTTCCACCTTCCATCTGCACACAGTTTGTCCAACTGCCACCTTCAGAACCATCAGTCTCCCGCATTCTGGGGACATATCACTCTTCCAGAAGTTCCCAGGTGGAGGCTTTCTGTACCTCATATTCATGTCTTTTGTTTTGTTCTGATCTACCTTGCTAAGAGTTTTCTGTCTCATTTTTTCCATCACATGCATCTCTGTTGTGTGAAATAATTCTTGAAGCCATCGTGTTATGTGCCCCGCTCCTTGTGACAGTGGCACAAATGATATTCATAATGTCATTGTTGGGGAACTCACCAATGTTGATCTCCTAGCATGAGTCTGCAAGGTACACTTTATGCCCCCTAGAAACAATTGTACTCATTTTAAGTTCACTCATCATCTCGTTCCCACCAATCCTCCTCTGCACTCTGCCTCACAGGCCCATATCCTCCCTGTGCCTTCTCTACAGTGGTAGCTTTGTCTTTGTTGTGGTATTAATTGCTTTAATTTCTACTGTTGAGTGTTTTGGTGGTTGCGGTTCTGATCATCCAGATTCTTAATATTGTCCAGCCTCGTCTGGACAGAGATGTAGCCTCCAGATAGAAGAAATTAATCAGAATCCAGCCACAAATTCAGCATTATCAGTAATTCCCTGCATTTTCACAGTGACTGTACCTTTTGCTCATCATCCTTCATTCTTCTAGATGCCTGTGTTGCCCACTATAACCATTATATCACCATGAAGGACATCAGCATGGTCCCCACTCAGATTTGCCTGTTTTTTTGTGGGCTTCAGTAATTTATGGGCATCTGTCAGCTTTGGTTTTCCAAATGTATAGATTTACATTAACATTTTGAATTGACAGTCATCCCACTATTTCTTATGTTCTGTCTGTTCAATTCAACACTGCTGTTGTTTCAGTACTCACACAGTGTCCCAGATGATAAAGCAACTGGATCCCTGCAGCCCAGGTAGTCGTGGAACCCGGGCTAGTCTTAGCGCAGGTCTCCTATCATGAGGGAGATCTTCCTCTAGATTCGACCCTTTGCTGATTCCAAAATCACCAGACAAAAGAGAAAATCAAATGGAAGAGTTAGAGCAAACACTTCTGTAACCCAGGCTGCAAAGGAAACAAACAAGATTAGACCAAATGGTCGTAACACCAGTATGCACATCAGTACAACAGACAACAATATTACAGGACCAGTCTACGTAATATAGTTTGATCTTGGCTCAACCCTTGGGCAGGAGATGCTGGAATATCACACGATCCCCCCTCTCCAAATAGGAAACAGGAAAGAAGGGCTACTTTAGTACCATGGAATAAGGGTGGTTGATAAATACAGAGGAGCTAATATGTAAATCTCTTACCAGTGTGGGACAGTAGTTTGTCCAGAATTGGGACAGTAGTATTGAGTAGGAGTATCATCCAGGGAAAACCATTGATGATAGAAAGGGTAATTTAGTACAGGAACTACACCCGAACGGAACGAGGGACACACTAGGTACAGGTTGGTGCATTGATGTGGTGTTCTGCAAGGCGTCCTGATAGTGTACAATGCTGTTTTTAATACTGTAGACAATGTATGGATACCATGAAGGTAAGTCCCCAAACCATAGCATTGTTAAAAGATTCCAGGTAGCAGGGGCGTTGCTAGGGGGGGCTAAGGGGGCTATAGCCCCTGATCCTTTGGTTGTAGCCCCGGATAGAATCTCAGGAGCTACAGCCAAAAGACTAGCTAGCCCCCAGTCCCAACAGTTCTGACATCAGCATAGCCCCGGGTCTTTTACAGACCAAGCAACTCCCCTGCCAGGTAGTAAGGAGAAAAAGCGGAACCTGAGAGGGTTGCTAGAAATGAACGGGTAAGGCACAGTCGTGTGTTACTGCAGCGTAGCGTAATCGCTCTGAAAATAACGTTGAAGCAGATATAGAATGTTCGTTCTTCCAGCGGAACGTAACCGCACTGAAATGAATGCAGGGATTGTTCTTAGAATGTTCGTAGAGCAAAACACAGCAAAAACAAGTAAGAAAGGAACGGGTAAGGTTGGTACCGTCTTGGTTGCAGTCGTCCGTGAAGCGAAGGCAGTCCGTTAAGCATGCAGAGGTTTGTTAATGAGCGGTCATCAGAGGCACAGAATCAGAAGGAAAAAGGGAAGTCAGGAAACAATGAAGATTTTCAGACTTTCGATTAGTCGGAATACTCGGAGAACACTGTATTCACTTTAATCAGAAGCAGCGTTATGTGGAATTCAAAAGCTTTTAAATCGTACCAATGATGTAGGCGCCGTATGATTGGGTATGTGTGTCACATGACAGCTAGCTAGCTGCCGGGAGGAAGGCAGCAGATTCAGATGCGGAAATTCTGCATAGGACGCCTAGGTTGTTGTGACTGTCTCCATGGCAACCTCCATTGTTGGAGAACCTGAGCTGCAGCGTAAAGGGGCAGACAGAAACCCCTTTTTGTTTTCTGTTTTGATGGCAGGGCTTTCTCAGAAGACTCGCGCCCTACAGGAACCGTGACATGTTGTGAGGATTTCGACCAAGCGCACAGTGGGTGTGCCGTCGCCTGGGCTTTTTAAAAAATTTGAAATTAAATTGAATGATGGTAAATCAACCTCTGGAAAATTTGTGGGGCTAATCCGCAGACATTTTCATATGCTCACCGTATGACATACCTATAGACCCATATACTCTGGGAGGACACAGCCTACAGGTGCTGTCCCACCCTGTCATATTTATTTGGGGTCTGATATGTGGAGTACACAGTACCTGTCCAGAAGGGGCTAGCCTAATTAACTAACAAAGGATCCATGGAACCATCCTGTCTTTTTGTTGAGCCCTGTAGCTGGTGGCAGCATTCATATACTAATCAGAGTAATTCAAACACGCCCACATGGGGCCTGGCTATAGAGGCTAACAAAGGGACAGGAATCCCCAACAACCTTTCATATGCAACTGTGTCTGCCTGACACCACCACCACTAGCCTAGTTCAAAGTTCACTGGGAGGATATAATCCTGTACAGTGAGCCAAAAGACCCCGAGGGTGAGGGCACCATAAGGTTGATGATTCCCCATTGCCACTGAAAGTTCCTTTTGGTTTGGCTCACCAATTCCTTTAGCCGGTCACATGGGAGTGACTAAGACATTGGACTGGTTGTCTGGGCACTTTTACTGGCTGCAGTTTGGCATAAAGGTTAAGGAATTTGTCTGGTCCTTTCCGACTTGTAAAGCATCTGGGAAGTCAGGTGGTACTACAAAAGCCCCCTTAATTCCAATACCTGTGGTTGGGCGGCCTTTTTGAGAGAATAGCTATGGACATTGTGGGTCCTTTGGATCCTCAAACCAGCTCAGGGAACAAATACATCTTGGTGGTGGTAGGCCATTCTAACCTGAGGCTGTCCCTCTGAGGAGCACCAAAGCCCCTGTGGTGGCAAAACCTCTGATTGGGATATTCTCATGTCTTGGATTCTCAAAGAAGTCATTTCTAACAGGGGATCAAACTTCATATAGGCATATATGAAGGCTATCTGGGAAGATCGTGGAGTCACCTACTGGTTCTCTACATCCTTCCATCCACAAGCAAATGGACTTGTTGAGTGGTTCAACAAGACCCTGAAAGGCATGATAGGTGGCTTGGAAGAGCACCTGAAGAGAAAATGGGATATTCTACTGCCATGCCTTCTGTTCGCATACAGGGAGGTGCACAGAACGGAGTCGAATTTATCTCTTTTGAGATTCTTTTTGGACACCCTGTACGAGGTGCACTCAGCCTAGTGAAAGTGGATTGGGAGGGCAACCCCTTATCCCTATGTGAGATGTGATGGACTATGTACTTGGCCTTCGGTCTAGAATGGCAAAGTACATGGGAACAGTTGACGAAAAACCTAAAGGCCAGTCAGGAGCTGATGAAGCACTGACATGACCAGAAGGCCAATGTGACAGTCTATTCTCCAGGCCAGTGGGTGTGGATTATGGAGCCTGTCCATCCCAGTGCCACTCAGGACAAGTGGACTGGGCCTTACTGTGTTCTGGAAAAAGTCAGTGAGGTGAACTATCTCAATGACGTGAAAGGACCTAAACAGATCTGCAGGTTCTTTCATGTCAACCGGCTAAAACCCCATTATAGCTGGGATGACTTAGTCATGGCATTAGTGACTGACGGAGAGACCGAGGAGGAGACCGACCCCCTCCAAGACCTCCTGCACACTGAAGCCACAGATGAGCCAGTTGAAGGTGTCAACCTTGCAATGGACCTGTTAGAACAGCAACTGACAGACCGTCGCAATTTACTGGGACAGTGTGCCAGTCTGTTTCACGGACTCCAGGTCGCACAGATTGGTGCACCCATGATGTGGACAGTGGAGACAGTAAGTTGGTGAAGAGTAGGATTCACTGGATGTTCGATAATGTCAAGGACACCATCAAGGAGGACGTTTCGAAGATTATGTCCCTAGGATTGATAGAGCTAATCCAAAGCCCCTGGGCTAGCCCAGTGGTACTGGTCCCTGAAAAGACCAGTGTTGGGAAGACTGAAGTTCACTTTTGTGTAGACTACAGGGGGCTCAATTCTGTCACGAAGACAGATGCTCACTCCATTATTCGAGCAGATAATCTCATTGACAAGCTTGCCACTGACAAGTATATGGGTACCTTTGACCTCACAGCAGAGTACTGGCAGGTCGGCTTGACAGATGGAGCAAGAGAGAGGTAACATTGTCAACCCCAGAAGGACATTATCAGTTCACTCTGATGCCCTTCAGATTGAAGAATGCCCCTGCCACGTTTCAGCGGATAGTTAACTAGGTTTGTCTGGGCTGGAAGACTTCAGTGTCACCTATTTGAATGACATAGCTGTGTTCAGCCACACCTGGGAGAATAACTTATCCCACCTGAAACAAGTGCTTCAGGCACTGCTGAATACAGGTCTGGCTATCAAGGCCACAAAGTGCCAGATAGGTCAGGGCACAGTGACTTACCTAGGCCACCTGGTCGGTGGAGGTAAGAAACAACCTCTTTAAGCGAAGGTACAGGCTGTGAAGGATTGGGACATACCCAGCAGACAGACGCAGGTGAAAGCCTTTCTAGATCTCACTGGTAACTACTGGTGATTCATCAAGGGGTATGGGACCATTGGCATGCCCCTGAATGATGTACCTTCCAAGAAAATGGTGAAGAATGTAAGTTGGACCCCCTGCCTGTCAAATCTTCTTTCAGAATTTAAAGGATGGATTGTGCGAGGGTCCCCGTTTTGAAAGTGCCAGACTATGGTTAAGAGTTAATTATCCAGACAGACAACTGTGATTTTGGGATTGGAGCTGTGTTTGCTCAGCTGATCTCTCGGGATAGAGCAACCTGTTGCCTACATTAGCAGGTGAGTGACAAAAAGGGAAAGGAACTGGGCCGCCGTTGATAAAAAGGCTTATGCGGCCATGTGGCCTGTAAAGAAGCTGAAACCCTACATGTTTGGGTCACACTTTATGATTCAACAGATCACCGGCCTCTTTGTTGGTTAATGGCCATGCAAGGGGAGAACTCTAAGCTTTTGTGTTGGACTATATCCCTACAAGGATTAGATATGGACATCCAGCACAAGCCTGGCTACCAGCATGGAAATGCAGATGGCCTCAGCCGGCACTTTCGCCTTGATGATGAACCAAACCCTCAGTAGGGTGGTGGTTCACATGTTGAGGCTCGAGGGCATGTTAGGATTTTGACCATCCGCACGATGGGTGTGCATACGTCTGGGCTTTTCTTGAAATTTTAAATGATGATGGTTGATCAACCTCCGTAAAATGTGTGGGGCTAATCCACACACATTTTCCTATGCTCACCACACAACATACAAATAGACCCCTGTAGTCTGGGTGGACACAGCCACAGTCCCCCCTGACATATTTAGTTGGGATGTGACATGTGGACTACACAATGCCTCTCCAGAAGGGGGAGGGCCAAACCTTCCCCCTGCCATGGCCAACTTAATTAACTAACAAAGGCTCCATGGATCCACACGGTCATTTTGTTGGGCCATGTAGCTGGTGGCAACATTCACATACTCATCAGAGTAATTCAAACAGGCCCACATGGGCCTGGATACAGAGACTAACAAAAGAGACAAGAAACCCCAACAACCTTTCATATGCAACTGTGTCAACCTGATGCCAGTTCCTGCCCACAATATAGATTGACAGTGAAATGTCATGTCTGGGACTGCATGCTTACAGTAGTCATCCCGCAGCTGGATCATTTTCAGAAGATATGAGTAGGTGGTTTGATGGAGCCAGAAAGTCTGGTCTCGCTGCAGCTTCAAGGGGGACCCGCTGCTTCAATCAGGAATCACAGAGAGCTCCATTAACCAGAGGGACCCTTTGATCCAGAACAAACGGGAAGATGGGTGGATTTATATGTTTTCACCCCTCTACCTTTTCTGCTGCAAATCACTCTGGTTATGACCTCACACATACAGGAGATTGTTGGTGGGGACCCATGATTGGTTCATTAAGGTAGGCCTAGCCTACACCAATCCCTGAGGTCCATTTGGCTTTGAAAGAGGGCAGAGGCCCCCTTTTGGCAGATCATCTGAAGGCTTCACCAGAAGCAGAAGGAAGAACTCCTAATTGAACCCTGGCTGAAGGTACAGTCTGCCTTACATCTTCCTCCAGTGAAGGAAGGCAAGGACCTCCAAAAGGGAAGCAAGATCCAGCTCCTAAACAACTCCCAGGGAACAAAGGGAGATACCGAATCCAGAGGACCCTCCAGTAGCTCCCGAACTGGTACCCAGCCAGCACGCAGTGTGCCCTACTAGGCTCTGCAGCAAGTTTCCTAGGTGGGAAGTGCCAAAGAGTCTCTGAACCAAACTAAGGACAAGGCAGCTGCCTGCAACACTCTCCTCAGCTTTGGGCCGTCCACATTAAAGGACGACACAAGCCCAGTGAATAATCTAGGAGGAATAAATCGACAAGCATCTACCAATGTCCGCCTTAAAGGAGTCAGTCGAGCCCCTCGGGCTGCAACCAACTGCACCGCTGACTATTGTTATGCTGCAGCCGCTAAAGCTGCCTGAGATGCCTTAACCAGTGGTTCAGATCCGTCGACCAGCACTTGGACAACAATTCCTGAGCCTCTGTGTAGGTCAGTCTGCAGTCGTCTATCCAGCTTCGCTTGCCGAACTACCTTCTGCCTGATACCCGCAGCTGTCTCCCATATTGAACTCTAGCGCAGAAACTGCAAAACACCATGAAACTGACTTGAGTACCAAGAACATCTACAGCACAAGGTACATTGTGGTTCTGTCCCCCTGGTCCGTCTATGAAGGCCCCTAGTGATATTTTACTACTCATTGTGCTAAAGCCAAGTAACCTTGAACTGTTGCCATTAATTACTATGCCGCCTACCCTCCTGTCAGTATTCAGAGTGCACCTTTTTTCCTTCTTTGAAACAGTCTGCATTCCTTTATAGGGTGGGTTGTATTTTGTAGTGTGCTAGAACTGTCTGTTGTGATAATAATAAAGTAGACATTTGTATACACCCTTGAGTGGACAGTCCCTTTTATCATTGGGTAATAATTGTATTTTCGCTGTGTTTCAACTAACCAACGATCCACGACCTTTCGGTGATAAGCATGTGTTCCGTCCATGTAACCCAAAATTGGACAAGGAGGATTATAATTTGCTTGTGTTTCCAATCTGTTCGTATCCCTTCTGGTGTACTATAGGTGTGGGGCTGATTGATGGATTAGAAACCGATATTCATCCCTGGACCACAGGTGCCCCAGAAGTTGATTCATCACAGCTGACTACTTGAAGTGTAGTTGTGATGAGTGAGAAAATGAAATGGGGTAGTTTAACGCCGACTTTCACATTCAGCAACCTGACGTTAGACTCCTGTAACACTAGTAATTGTGTCGCATTTGGCAGGAGAGAAAGAGGTACACACCCCCACCTCTACAAAGAGATAATATTGTGTTGGAACTCTCCTTCGTACAAATGCGCCAAATTGGGTCATAGGATGTGTCCAAAATTATGGTTTATTTGCACATATTATTCTGAACAATTCTCTGTACAGTTATGGTTTGCCCTTCATGGTAACACGTGTTTCGGCAACACAAAAATGCCTTTTTTCAAACCAGGGCTGTTCAATACATGAAAAAATTAAACACAATTCATTGTGAAAAAAACATCAAAACAATCATTGTAAAAATCAGCATTTGATTCAGCGTTAGACAAACGAAAATATTGTTAAATGTCACAAGTTTGTTATGAGACAGAGATAAGAAGGGATGGGTGAAGGGGAGGATAATTGTGGTAAAAAAATATGCACAAAGGAAAAAATAGAAGAATTAAATAAGAGACCTTAAACTCAAAACAAGTTAGTTCATATAACTTTTGCCAGATCATATTGATTTACTGTTGACATATGTTTAAACTCTTATTAGAGATGGCGGACTTCTGTGATATTCCAAAATTATTCTTTAATTTAGCTCGGCACTGCTTGTGCAATATATTGACCTTGATTGTGAATAATAATTAGTGCTTTGCTTGGCTATAATTTGCGTGTGTCAGCAAGGACACAAAATACCAATAATCAAAACCAAAAAACACAACACCATTTGCTGTTCTGTATGTATGTTGTTACCTGTTTACTTCATATACTGTGATTGATACACTGCCGTCTGTTCTTGACGTATTTGTATTTGTATTTTATTTATTTATAAAGCGCAAAGAACCAGGCCCAGGGGCAACGGGGCGCATACTCTTGAAAACATGTTACAGCAAGTAATTACATTACATTAAGTACATTAATTACAGAATTAATTAATTACAAAGAAATTACACACAATATACGGTAATATACCGAGATGTACAGAAAGAGTACCATAGCAGATTGTAGTGTAAGTACAGTGAGGTGTATAAGCATGACCTAAAACACACAAGAGTACTAGATAGACGTATTATCCGGGTTAAATCCCTGAATGAAGAGAACTCCAATTACCCATTGTTGTAATTGATTTATCGCTAAGTACGATTGGGTTAATTTATATTATAATGTGCAAGCGCGAACCTCTTTATGGTTCTTGCGCTCTTGCAGCAATTTTTAAGATGTATATTAACCCTTACTTATATTATTCAGACTGTGTAATCTCGGCGTTTCTAAACGCATGTACGCGTTTCTTTTAACTCGCGCATTACTTTCATATTGCCGTTTATTACGGCCAGCGATCTGGTACTGACTATTACATGTCAAGGATAAATTAGGTAAATGAAGAGTGCTTGCGGATATTGTGCAGACTGTATAATCTCTGCGTTTCTAAACGCATGCACGCGTTTCTTTTAACTTGCGCATTACTTTCATATTGCCGTTTATTATGGCGAGCGATCTGGTACTGACTAGTACATGTCCAAGATCAATGAGATAAATGAAGAGCACTTACCGTGCAGGTCTGGGCTCCTAAGCCTTTACGATCAACCTGCATGCACTCAGAGTTACTGCTTTTAAATGAACTCAAAGTTAGTGTTGTTGGCAGGCGTCATGGCAACATCGCAGTCCTTTCTTTGTTGCCATGATTTTGTCTGCCATCTTTTGGGATACATCTTATACAACCTAATGGTGAACCGTTGTTTTGATGCTATACTCGTGCTTTGAATTGGATGCTAACAAATTTTAAATCGCTTACTGACATCAACTGGTGGATTAATAATAATTGATCCTGTTATACCAATTATTAGCACCGAATCCTCCCTTTGTGTGATTTAACATGTTTATGTATAGATTAATGCTGCACAATTGTCCATTTGACTTAGTAACTTGGAAACTTTACCCTCGATCATTTTGGAATGATTGTTAGAATTAGGATGCGATATGAATGACTGGGGTACCAGAGATCATGGCAATTTCATCATCGTCATGCCATTGAATACGGTGCATTCTGTATGATGCCCTATTTCTATGGTTATTTCTGATTCTTTGTATATTTGCATACTTCAAACCTTCAAGCAATAGAATTATGTTGAATAAATCAACCATGACATATAGGCCCTCATTACGACCCTGGCATTGGACCATGGTGCTATTAGCACCATTGTCCATGCTGGTCTCCGCCATGGTGGATGGCGGAATTGCCGCCCCCATCACATGGTTGGCGGGGGCAGTAATTCCCCATTCACCATTTGCCCTTCCCCATTCCCATTTTGCCCCATAGGGCATAATGGGAATGGGGAAGGCGATAATTACGGCACCGCTAATAGCGGTTGCCGTAATTATCGCCAAGGTCCCTTTGCGGCACCCACTTGAACGGCTGGTCTACACCAGCCGTTAAGTACGGGTCCCGCAAAGGGACCTTGTAATCAGGCGCTAATGGTTTAACGGCGCCGCCGCCTTTTACGGCACCGTTAAACCATTAGCGCCTGGGTCGTAATGAGGGCCATAGTCAATAGTGTAGAGGGTGTGATGACCTGTCACGTGTCCAATATGTGGACATGTGTGTAGATTGTCCATTTTATGGTTATGTGATGGGATATGTTGAAATTATGATTGTCCATTTTATGGTTATGTGATGGGATATGTTGAAATTATGATTGATTCCCCATTGGCCATTCATTATACTCATAAAAAACAGTACATTGCACTATCGGTATTTAAACCAAATTTCAGGGCTTGAAAATGCCAAATTAGTCTGGCTTCTGATTGTCGTAGTGCCATCTCGAGATTTCCACCTCTCCTGACAATCCTTTCTTGCTTTAAACCAATGAATCTGATGTCTTTTTTATCTGCCATTTGGTGCTCCTGTTGCCAGTGTACCGCTAATGGTAGAGTCTGATTTTGGCTGCCAATGCCAGCTAAATGTTCTCGAATTCGTGTCCACAGTTGGCGAATCGTACTTCCAATATATATTTTTTGGCAGATGCATATTATAGCATGTACTACATGCTGCGTCCTGCAGTTGATGGTCTGTTTGATGATCATGTGGTTTCCAAAATCATCTTGAAACTCGATTGCTGGTGCATGGGCGGATGGACACATGGAGCAGGTCCCACATTTTCTAAATCCAAAAATGTCTGGTGTTAGCCAGTTTGATGAATGTTTCTCACTAGTGCTTGGGAGCAGTGAGGGACTGACATAGTTCCTTAATGTTTTTGCTCTTGTGAACCGGAGTTGTGGTTTCTTTTGAGTAAAAGAAGTTAGATGTGGGTGTAGTTGTAATAGGTGCCAATTTCGGTTTAATATTTGCCTGATCTTGGAGTGGTCATGAGAATATGATGTGATGAATCTGACACTTTCAGATTGATGCTCTCTGATTCGTTTTTTGCTCAAGGTTTCTGACTGTTCCATGGATGAAGCTTTGTCCGCTGCTTTGTTGATGTGTTTGATCTTGTAGCCTCTTTGCTTGAATCTGAATAAGAGTAGATCACATTCTTTTTCATACTGTGATTGTTCTTTGCAGTTACGTCTTGCACATATGATTTCTCCTGCTGGGATGTTATCCTTGACCCTTTGTAGATGGCAACTTGTTGCAATGATGGGATGATGGCATGATGATGAGGAAATTGCAATGATCGCTGGTACCCCAGTCATACACATCGCATCCTAATTCTAACATAATCATTCCAAAATGATCGAGGGCAAAGTTTCCAAGTTACTAACTAAGTCAAGCAGACAATTGTGCAGCGCTAATCTATACATAAACATGTTAAATCACACAACGTGAGGATTCGGTGCTAATAATTGGTATAACAGGATCAATTATTAATTCACTGCATGACGTCAGTAAGTGATTTCAAATTTGTTAGCATCCAATTGAAAGCACGAGTATAGCATCAAAACAATGGTTCACCATTAGGATGTATAGGATTTATCCAAAAAGATGGCCGACAAAATCATGGCAACAAAGAAAGGAGAAAGGACTGCGATGTTGCCATGACGCCTGCCAACAACGCTAACTTTGAGTTCATTTAAAAGCAGTAACTCCGAGTGCATGCAGGTTGATCGTAAAGGCTTAGGACCCCAGACCTGCACGGTAAGCGCTCTTCATTTATCTCATTGATCTTTGACCTGTACTAGTCAGTACCAGATCGCTCACCGTAATAAACGGCAATATGAAATTAATGCGCAAGTTAAAAGAAACGCATGCATGCGTTTAGAAACGCCGAGATTATACAGTCTGCACAATATCCATAAGCGCTCTTCATTTACCTTATTTATCCTTGACATGTACTAGTCAGTACCAGATCGTTCGCCGTAATAAATGATAATATGAAAGTAATGCGCGAGTTAAAAGAAACGCGTACATGCATTTAGAAACGCCGAGATTACACAGTCTGAACAATATCCGTAAGGGTTAATATACATCTGAAAAATTGCCGCAAGAGCGCAAGAACCATAAAGAGGTTCGCGCTTGCACATTATAATATAAATTAACCCAATCGTACTTCGCGATAAATCAATTACAACAATGAGTAATTGGAGTTATATCTTCATTCAGGGATTTAACCCGGTTACTACTTCAAGAACAAACGGCAGTGTATCAATCACAGTATATCAAGTAAACAGGTAACAACATACATACAGAACAGCAAATGGTGTTGTGTTTTTTGGTTTTTACTATTGGTATTTTGTGTCCTTGCTGACACACACACATTATAGCCAAGCAAAGCACGAATTATTATTCACAATCAAGGTTGATATACTGCACAAGCAGTGCCGACCTAAATTAAAGAATAATTTTGGAATATCACGGAAGTCAGCTATCTGTAATAAGAGTTTAAACATATGTCAACAGTAAATCAATATGATCTTGCAAAAGTTATATGAACTAACTTGTTTTGAGTTTAAAGTCTCTTATTTAATTCTTCTATTTTTTCCTTTGTGCATATATTTTTACCACAATTATCCTCCCCTTCACCCATCCCTTCTTATCTCTGTCTCATAACAAACTTTGACATTTAACAATATTTTCGTTTGTCTAACACTGAATCAAATGCTGATTTTTACAATGATTGTTTTGATGTTTTTTTCACAATTAATTGTGTTTAATTTGTTCATGTATCGAACAGCCCTGGTTTGAAAAAGGCATATTTTTGTGTTGCCGAAACAGGTGTTACCATGAAGGGCAAACCATAATTGTACAGAGAATTGTTCAGAATAATGTGTGCAAATAAACCATAATTTTGGACACATCCTGTGACCCAAGTTGGCGCATTTGTACGAAGGAGAGTTCCAACACAATATTATCTTTGGTTGTGATGAGACGTCACGTTGCAGCCCTGTGTGCTGTAGCTTAGGAAGGTGAAGACATAGAAAGACCCATGTGGTGAAACCAATGCACAGGTGTGAGATAAAGAATTCCAATATTGCCTTCATTCTTGTAGCCCTACAAGTCAGAAACCCTCTTAGTCCCAATGAAAAGAGAGCCAGGATCCTGCACTCATACCTCAGAGAGAGAGGATTCCCTGCGGTGTATATGCTACCACGATACAGGAACCCTCTTAATCTCTGTAACCAAGGTAGCCAGGAGACTTTTCAGACCCAGCAAGCCAGAGTCTGGAATTTTTCTAGGCCTGCAGGACATAGAAACTGAGATCTTTGTCTGTCCTTGACCCCTCAAACCAAAACCAGAGGGCTGGTTTCCCTTCCAGCCTCAGCAATGCAGAGTGCTGGGATGCCACATTGACACTGAAGACTTGGAAATCCAGGAGCGCTTTCATCCTGCATAAGCCAGACACATGCTCCCTCCTGGCCCCCACAAGTTCGAGAGCCACAGTTCTCTGCTTTCTCAGTCCTTCTTTTCTCCTCTTGGTGCCCTGGTTAGGACTAACATCTCCAAAGCTTAGTTACTGGTCTATTTTATTTTAGCGGATTTAGAGACCAGACACGTGAACACAAAGGTTTGATACTGTGCAAGTATGTGCCAGCTACATTATGGGCATACCAAGTCACTAATCCCTCACACAGCACACTATTTCTTACTCACAAAGAGTCAATTATCGCCAACTGCTAGTAACGACAGAATATTCTGAGGCCTGGACCCATGAGCCCAGTATGCCACCATGCTTGGGCGAGGAATGCAATTGGTTTTGCAATCAGTGGAGTCAGATGTACTGGCAACACATTGTCAGCCTCCTTCCTGCTCCACTTTTCGTGAAGAGGGAAAACATCCCGCCTTCACCTGTCATGCTGAACCACGCCTGTCGATATTGGCAGCACTGCAAGGTGTGATGCCAGGCTTTCTATCTAGGTCAAAAGAAAAAAACAGCATGCGCCCTTTCTATTTATTCACCCTGCTTTACGTAATGCCAATTTACCATTTGACAGTACCTATAATGGCTAAAATGGCCATTACTCAGATCTGCCCGCTGATCCCGGGTGCAGGACTTGAACTGCATGTTTGTAGTCAAAACTGTGCACATGGCAACGCCACCTACCGTGAAAGACTGCTGCAAGTCTTCTCACTATTCTGCACTCGTGGCTGCCCTAAAACTGCTCCTGACTGTTTTTGAGTGAGGAGCTGGGCATATGCTCTTTTAGGCACAATCACTGCACTTGTACACGAATAGTCAACATGTAGCTGGCCACGTCACCATGTTAAAAATCAATATTTTTGGTGCCTTCATGAGCAGCCAGAAGGTTGATATGTGTGATAATATATGATATGGCATTCATAACGCCCCTATACACAAGTGTTTCAAGGCGTGATGAGGCAAGGGAGGGGGAACAGAGGAAAGACAGATAACGATCCTAATAGGCCAGGTGTCATTTAGATCGTGAAAGAGCATGGGAAGAGGGAAAGGGGAGGGGACAGTGCAGAACATGGGATAATAGAATAAATAACAAAGTAAAAGTACCGCCAGCTGGTGGCAAGTGCATGGGGTAACTGCAGACATCAGGTGTCAAGTGCTGGTAGTGGGACTGTAGGGATACAGTGAACAGTCCACAAGTGTGTGGGTTGCCAGGAAGGCAGTGCAGGTGTGCAACTGGTGGGAGGGGGACCTGGGCCCAAGATCAGAGGGTGGCCAGGTAACCAGTGCACTTTCAGTTTCAGCCAGGAGTTCAGAAGGGGAGAGGAGGCGAGAAAGCAGAAGCAAAGAGAAAGGTTTTGAGGTGCTTCCGGAAACCAGAGTTGATTCTCCTCAAGTTTCAGGGAGGGAGGGAGGCTGTGTGATGGCGAGATGTAATAGCTTGTTGACCTTGTGGTACTGCCATGGGTAAAAGCACAGAAGACAGTCCACCGATTCCTCTCCTTCCTAGAGCACGAGGCAGAAAGGAGGGAGTGGGAACATCCACAGTGTCCCCTCGAATTTTTGACTGTTCTCTATTGGTCTTATATACAGGTTTGTTCATCTACCACTGCATACCAACGCAAGGACTGTCTTTGGTACCTAATTGCAGAACTGTGTTTTAATGAGAGTGAGTGACTTGTGGGGCTGGTGATTGGATTTCTGCTTCCTTAATGGAAGCAACATTTTGTTATCTCTTCCCGGCTGATGGGAAACATGGTCTGCGTGTAGTGGCCTTTCCAGCTGCCTAGGCATGCTTTGCCAAGTGAGTGAGTGTTGTCATTCATGTAGCACACACTCAACACAACAGCCTCCTGGAATTACTTCTCACTATTGAACACTGGGTAGGCACATGGCTAAGCTATCACAGAGGAAGGGCTACATGGTTTGTCATACTGAAGTCTTATCCACAATAGAAAGGAGTTCAGTGTCTTAGGAGCAAGACTCTGTAGCTTCATCTGAGCAGGAAACTGTAGTCAATTTTCAGGATGCTCAGCATTCATGGGTAGGTAGACTTACATCCATTGGGGGCCTGAAGACACAAGCTTATGCTCCAAGAAGGGGGAATAATGGCTACTTTGAACTATATGCCCTAGTAATATGATATCTTTTCTTTTATCTTTTTTCTTTTATCTTTTCTCTTTTTTGCAACTTTTCCCTGGGGTTTTCAGGTGTTCGTAAGGTACAAGGTATTGGAAAAGCCAATACCATAACTTATTCAATGGGCCGCCTCATGCATTTTTTGAAAATATCACTAATAGCACTTTAGGAAGAAGCAACATGTACAAATATCGTAATTAACTCCAGAAATAAGCCCTCCATTTTATTTTTGGGGAGGACATTTTACACTTAATCTTTCTCCCCTCCTATTTTGTTCTTTAAAACAAAGACTCTGGCCTCATCTTCCCCAAACTTGAGAGTTGAGGAATGTTTTTCCAGCAATCAAGTCTTTTATTATTATGTTTAGTGCTAGATCAAAAAAGGAACATCGGTTTTCTTATCTGATCCTTTGTAGTCTGTCAACTAAAGGCCTTCCTTCAACCTCACTAACCCCTACAGTGAGGCTCTGGCCTCCCTTCAACATCCCCTTCATTGGGGAGATTGTAGAAGGGGAGGGAACACATCAACTGTTGGAATATTTAGAAAGAGAAGGCCTTTGGCCTAATTCTCAGTCAGTTTTTGTCTACAGCGGGCACTGAAACTACTATCCTGCTGATGAGTGAGAACTTGCTTGATCTGGACGACAGTGGTACACCGAGGGCTTTGATTTTATTGGATCTTCCCCTGGCCTTTGATACGATAGACAATGAAATCCTTATCCACTGCAGCCAAGTGACCATGGGAATAGAAATTTGATTGTTCCCTTTTTGAGGGGGAGAAAATACAAAGTTCATCTTCATTTAGCGCTTTTGTCTGCTTTTGTTTAATATTTATATTTTCCCACTGGTCTCTGGTGGTGGAAAGATGTGGGCTGCTGTGTCAGCTTTATGCCAATGATGCCTAGATCCCGATTGATCTTTGTGTTTATTCAGATGCTTTGAAGTCGGTTGCTGCCTACGTGTGGCGCAGGACAACTGGCCCCACCTTTGTGGCAGTAAGGTAGTGTTCCCGCTCCTGGGCTTTTGCTACCCTGAGTTTCTACTGGTCCGATCATCTAGGCTAGCACTCCGTACCAGTGTACTTGGTCCTGAAACTGGGTATTATCATCTATTTTATCTCTTGCTTCATAATTCAAAGCATCCATCATCTATGTAAGATTAGGAACGTTTGCCTTCTGTTGAGCATCCACCATCGCATTCAGCTGGTCCAGGCTGTTGCAATGTCCACACTGCAATATTGTTTTTCCTGTCCATATCAATGCATTTGCAAAACAAAAACTACTGGGTAGACTGCAGCCCACCCAAAGCTGCTCAATCCACACTATTGGTTTGTTAAGTAGTTTGTCCATGCTTCTTCAGGTCAGATGTCTTTAATCTTGCTTAATTTGGAGAAGCAAACCCGGCCCGGATTGTGACCCAGATAAGAAAGATGTGGAATGAAAAACGAATGGTACGCAGATATGGCAATGCGCCAATGGGAGGTGTGACTAAGTTGCTCATGGCGGTAGACACAGAAAATCTGTCCGACTCACCTAGAGACCTCAGGCGAGCCGTGGATGCACCCACAATGCTCCTGCAGAGATTGTTGCAGGAAGTTGAACAGCTTGTGGAGCAGATACAGAACATTTTCACGACTTGCCCGACAATGGCAGACAATTTGCAGATGACTCCCCCAGATTTCAGAGGCAACTGCTCAGACTCGTGGAGTTTACAAAGTCAATATTTGACCAACTTCCCATGCCTAAATAATATAATAAGAATGGTAACATGAGTACAAACATAGCTGTTCATTAGGCTGACAAAAACCAGGTGAGGCTATTGCAGACCAGCAATCCCAAATCCTTTGCAATTCAGTACCTTGCTGGCAGTTCCTCTGAGGGAGGCCGGCCCAGGACGAGGGGCCTAGACATTAAATAATCTCCTGTACTCAGCAAGAGTTGGAGTTTGGAGAAGGAGACTGAAATAACTCGAAGTTCCATTGAAGAGATTTATTGTAGATTTATTTTCAGGTAATATTCCTTAGCAACCCTGCGGACACCTCTCCACCATCTCTCCTACAATGAACCTCCCTCCCTTAACCGCCTTCCATAGAACACTTCCTCTCATTCTACACTCATTCAACACTCCATTATCAACACTCCAGTACTTACAAATTACACATCCCTCTACTTTTCCAACAAAAAATCCTGACTATTCACATAGATAACAAAATAAAACATATAAAACGTATACTTCGTACTTATAAAGTACATGCTCCTTTAACCTGTTAGGAGCTTTAAAATTCCTTTAGTTTTCTTTCCCACAGTCACCCTTTCCACTCTCAACTAACAACCTTGACTCCTCACATCCTCTTCTCCTATTGTCATTAAAGACTTCTGCATTCCTTACTTGACTCTCTTTCACTTCATTAGTTTCCCCTACATGGTCCCATACTCTCCCTTCTGTCATCTTCTCATCCTTCCTTCTAGTCGTCACAATCCTGTTAAGATTCCAAACATCCCCATCCTCTAATCCTACAGCATTTTTAAAATACCCAACAACTGTCATGGGAATGAAATATTTAGATAGACCCTTACCACTTTTCCTACCCCAATTCACTTTGACATACTCTCCAACAAACATTTCACACTTCTTTATACTCTCTTTAGGCTTCTTATCATTGCATTCCTTACATTTCCTCTTTCCTCTTTGTTACTAACATCTTTTCTGCAACAAAACCTTCATCTACTTGTTTGATCTCTAGCTTGTCATTTAAACATGTAGGAGAAAATGTACTATTAGGTTCTCTGCCTCTCATCAAATGAAAAGGAGACAATCCTGTAGCACTATGCAAGTGTCACAAGTATAATCCATATGAAATCACTTTATTTTTCCATTCCAAACCATTTGCCAATGTTTGTTTTATGTAACCACCCAACCACTCTGTTAATTCTTTCCACCATTCGATTAGTGTAAGGATGATATACTGAAGAACATTTCCATCTGAAACCTGACTGACTGCAAAACTCCTGAATTTCTTTTTCTCTGAACTGCAGCCAATTATCACTGATTACAATTTCAGGATTTCCTTCTCGCCCACAAACCTTGTTTAAAAATCATATCACAGTTCTAGAAGTCACCCTGTCCATCATGGCCACTTCCAACCCACATGCATGACTTTCCACTAACAAAAACCTATGTCCATTGCCCAAACCTTCATAAGGTTCTAGAATATCTATTTCCAATTCCACCCATGCTCCTTTGGGCACAGGAATAGGAGAAAGTGGTAGTTTATGTGTCATCCAATTTTTGTAACAATTAGCAAAAGGTGTCCAAAATCTTACAATCCTTTACACTTGAGTGTCCATTGCCAGCCACCAACATCTTTCTCTTATTTTCCGCTTGGTTATAGTAAAACCAGGATGACTCTCATGTGGCAACCAAATAATTTGTACTGTCAACATCTCTACCACCTAACATACCCTTAAAAGACATCCATCCTCAAAGATAATTCTTCTTTGACCATATAATATCCTTTATACTTTTTTTCCAAGGTAGTTTTCTCCAGCCATCCTTCTCTGACCCATTGTTCTACCTTATTGAACACCTCATCCTTTGAACGGTGTCCGGTCAAAGGTTCGAACCCAAAAGGATCGAATGCCATAGGGTCGAGTCAATAGGACCATAGGACCTAAAACAAAAGGGTCGAATTTTTTTTTAAAAAATATATCTTTTTTTTTGGGTTTCCGTATAGGATAAAAATGAGGTTTTTATCACAAAAAAGGGGGTTTGGAGGGGGAGCCACCCTCCCCCCCCCAAAAAAAAATCAACCCTTTTGTTTTCCGTCCTTTGATTCCACCCGTTTGTCATTCGATCCTTTTCATTCAAACCTTTGACCTATAACCACTTTGAACTATACTCCTCCCATTCCTCTAGATTTAGAGCTTCTTTTATGCCACACACTTGTTCCTCAACTTCTTACTTGCCTTCTTACTCCAAATCATCATTAGGTAACAGCATCCTTGATATAAAACCAGCCTATTCCTTTTACCTTGTTAATATTCCACCTGCCAATTTTATTCCATCAATCTTAAACTGAATCTAGCATTTCTAGGTGTCACCCTTGACATATCTTTCATGGTCAGAACTTCTACTAACGATTTATGATCCGTCCTCAGGACAAACTCTTCTCCCCATACATATTGCCTATAATGTTCAGCTCCTCAACAACAGGCTACAATTTTCTTTCCACCATGGAATACCTCATTTCAGTATCTCTGGCCTCTCTAAATGCAAACATTATTATCTTCTCTCAGGTTCCCATCTTTCTGTGTCAGAACTGTGCCTAACCCTATACAATTGGAATCTACAGTTACTATTTATTTTGACCAAGTATTAAATCTCTCAATAAATGTGCTTCTACTATATTTCTCTTTACCTCTTTCATTGCCCAATCTTGTGCCTCCGTCGACTCAAATTTGGTATTTTTCTTCAGGAGCTCTCAACAGCGGAGTTATTTCTGCAAACCCTCAAACAAAACTTACTATAAAATTCTGCTAATCCTAAAAATAAACTTAGTTCTTTCTTATTAATGGAAGTAGGAGCTCCTTCCACAGCCCTCAACTGTTTTTCTTTGTCTATATCCTCCTCTGCACAGTGTATGACCTAAACAATATACTTCACTTTTACCAAATATACATTTGCTCTGTTCTACTGTAAGTCCTTTCTCCCAAGCTTCTTCAACACTTAGGGCCTGATTCATGGAACATTTTCCTATGGGATTGTGCCATTATAAAACACTTACATGAATCAGGCCCTTAATTCACTCTCTCATCATGTTGCTCCTTACCTTGTCCATACACTAATATATCATCTTTGAATACTTGAACTCCACTCATATTTCCAAACATATGAGTAATTAAATGCTGAAAAATGGCAGTGGCAACACATGCTAAACCAAACGGCATTCTTAAATATTTATACATCCGAAATGGGGTAGTAAATGTTGTCTATTTCCTGGATTCTTGATGTATTTGTGTTTGGGGATAGGCCGCAGACAAATCAAATGTAGAGAAAACCTCAGCTTGCCCACAAAACATCTCTGATATTACTGGTAATGGATACTTCTCCACTACTATACTCCTCTTTAAATCTCTAAGATCCATACATAAACTCCCTTTCCCATTCGTCTACATTGCTACCACTAGAGGGAAAACCCATTCTGCTACTTCTACTTTACAATTATTTCTTCCCTTTTAAGTCTTTCCAATTCTTTTTTTACCTCTTCTCTTAAAGAGATAAGAATGGGCTCACTCGTATCTTGTGTATCTTGTGGCAATATCCCTTAAACGTCCCTATGCCATCATTAAATACCTAACTAAGGAAATCATGCCTTTTACATCCCTTTTTATTACCTCATTCTTTGCAACCACAGTAATAGGATCACCACTTCCTGTGTTAAGTTTTATCTTAAGTTTGGCTTGGTCCTAGCACCCTAAAACCTTCACTCCTTTTTTGCCACCTACACTTTTCACTTCTGCCATCCTTCCTTTGAACTCCTTTAATGCCTTTCTATATCCAATAATTGTAATCACTGAACCCTAAAATGCACCTGGGTCTCTAATATCAGATTTCACCAATTTTGAATTGTAACTCTTCCTGCACAATTTATTCCATGTCTTCTTCATTATTATAGTATACAGAGATCCTGAGTCCACCATTAATTCAGAGGCAAGTCCACATATATTAAATCAGGAACTTTCTTCTTATTGTACCTAACTACAATTACCACTTCCAATTCGTCCTCCTCATCTTACTCTTCTTTTTGTATCCACTTTATTCTGTTCTGGTACAATTTGATTTCCTTGCTTCTTGTTCCTGCATACAATTCCAAAATGCCTTTTAATTCCTAGTTTCGAACATTTCTGATTCAGGGCTGGACATGTGTTTTAATTTGCATAATGCCCCTTTTTACTGCACCTGTATCTCTTCCCTCTTTGAAAACTCATTCTCCTTTCAGTAGAATAAGTTTTTGAAGAACTTTTGTTTCATTTTGCTAACATTTTCCTTTGTGTCCTTTTGTCTCCTCCATCTCTTTCTGTTTCATTACAGCAACTTGACTTGTTTTAATGAAATCATTCTCCTTTTGATAGCTTTAGAACATATAGTGGTATGTTCTTCTTTCTTTGCTATGGCAATTGTCACTTCAGCAGAATGATCCCCACACATCCAGAGCCTATCTTGTATAATATCACTGTTTGTGTGAATTATAATTTGGTCTATTATAAGTTCATGCAAAGTTACTCCTCTTTCAAAATGATACATTGCTGCTAATTTCTTGAGCACTCACATATTCATCTATGCCTTCCTCTGTTTCCTATTTCCTTAGATTAGAAATAGTATCTGCTCACCGCAATATTGGTTTTGGGGTAATAGTATAAGTCCTACTGTGTTACAGCCAATTCATATTCATTTCTTCCCTCTCCTTCTCCAGATCTCAGGCATGTCAATTCTCTGAATACTCTATGCCATTCATGACCGATAGAATGCAACAATAACATTTTATTTTTTGCCAGTGTTAAATGTTAATTTTCAATCACGCCAATATAGTTCCCCCAGTAGTCCTTCCATTCTATCCATGGTATGGGGGATCATTAGGCACTGCTAGGAACACTTGCCGTGGCTCTATTGTTATTCCTCCAGTGGGAATGTGTTCTCAGTATATAGTGTATTGTATTCCTCAAGTGAGAATATGTTCGCAATATGTAATATATTGTTTTCCTCAATGTTTCTTTTGCAATCATCTATCCTCTTTGCTGAAACAATTCATTTTGTATAGTAACTGTTGCACCAATGCTACATTATTGCTAAATCCTTTGGTAATGAAATGTCGCTGCAAACCAAAATGGCAGCACATAACGTTGACCTCTAATGTCCTTTACTTTAACAATGACACGCTATTTGACGCTTACAGAGCGAGGGTTTTTATTGCCTGCTCACCTTGTTGTGCTCTCTGTGTTAGTCACACACGCTTGTGTGTGATAGGGGTTTTCTCTGGTGTGAGGGGCCAGAAATGTGAGGCAGACAACTTTGTGAAGGTTTTTCAAAATATGCCATTTTATTAAACTCAAAAGGGTTTGATAAATGCTTCATTTACCCTTATCCTGACAAGGATTTCCCTGCCTAAAATAAACTAAAGGAAACACTCTAACAAAAGTATTCTGTCCCTCCCACTCATACATACAACTCGACAAGGTGACATATGGCAATTCAGATACAACAAAATTAGCAGTTATATTAAAAACCAGGTAACTGCTTCTCCTTGTAATCTGGGTGAGATTCCCTTCACCGTATTCAATCAGGATTTCAAACAACAGTTCAAAAGAATAAGGAACAAAGTTCCAACATAGTTCCAATAAGTCTCTCAATTGGATTTGATCAACAGTTCAAAATGTTCAACAAATCTTTGGTCTCTCCTCTTGGGACAGAGAAATGTACACAACCTTAATTCAGAAAATAAATATACTTCCACAGTTCATCAAGATCGACAAAAAGGTTCCTGTCAGGATGATTCTTTAACAGTTAAAAATAATCCCTCCATCAGCAATATTGGTTTGTCAGGATGATTCCATAACTATTCACAATGGGTTTTTGTGGTCTTGCCACTTAACCACACCACAGTACTTCTATGGCTTCTGCCTGGTCCACTCACCTGCCAGGTCACCAGTACAGGGTCCCTTGTTCTGGTGTATTGTCCTGCCAGCAGTAGTAAAACTACTGCTACCTCTACAACTACTTCTGTGCTTTAGAGTTTCTTCACACAACTCAGAAAGTCTTTTGATTTGATCAACAACAGGTTTGACTACTTCTTCTGGGAAAACATGAGACTACTTGGTGCTGTTTGTTCCATACTTTTGATTGCCACATACAATGAAGGTTATGCTCCTCTCCTACTGAACACCCTCTGTCAGAAGGGGAGGCTTCCTGCCATTCCTGTTTTCCCACTCTTGGATCAACCAAGTACTGATAGTGATTCTCTTTTAATCCTGCTCTTCTTTGTCTTAGGCAATTATTGCTTAGGTCAGTTTCCCCTATTGCTTCTTTCTCCCTCTGACAATAGCGTCTATAAACAACTGGCTTCTTAATGATCTTTTCTTGGCAATGATAGTTCTTTTCAACAGGATTGGTTATAGCATTGTTTTGGCTTTGGCAACAGTTGTTTATATTGGTTTCTAACAATATTGCCCTCTTGTGTTGTGGATAATTAATCTGACCTTCAGAATCACCAGAACACTTGACTGGTCTGCTCGCCAAGTTTTTGTATTGTCTCTTTCTCCGCTTAGTATCAGCCGGTGTTTAAAATAAGTATCTTTTCTGCTTCACATTAGTTCGACATGCAAAATATTTGTATTTCTACCACTTCGCTTCTCTTTCATTTGTTCGATATTCAAAACTTCCGGAGCTTGGTCAGCGGGTGGTTACACAACGCTCCGGGCTCAGAGATTACTAGTGAACTCTCCGAGTTTGGCTTGCGCGTCCGCTCACTTCGCTGCCCTCGGGCAGTCTGCTTCTTCTGCTTCAAGCAGTAAGGAAAACTGCTTCCCTCGATCTTCCCTGACCCACGGTAGTCGGACAAGGAGCATTCCAAAGTGCTCGCCTGCCACCAGATCCTGTCTTCCCGGAAAGCATCTCAACTTTATGCTTCCTGCCGTGCTACCTCTGCAATCACGATCTTCAAGGGGAAGGCTTTCACAGAGACCGCTTCCCACTGCAAGATCTCTGTAACAAAGTCTCTGAAGGAAGAGACCCTCTCAGAGCCAGCATCCGTACTGAAAATTACAGCTACTCTGGCGTCTCCCTTCCCCAGTTTCTGCTGCAATGCAGAGTTACGGCAACCACTCCACCACCCACTACTGCTCTCTCTGCTACTCTCTCTGGAGTGAACCTGAGGGGCCTTGTATGCCTCCCAGTTTCCCTCAGGTGTGGGTCATCAGCCTTATTAATCTGCAAATTGCAGATTAGTGACTCTGCATCTCTCTTCTTCGTCCCAGTGCTTTGGTCATTGTGAGACTTAAAGTCCCCAATGTTCATCTTACGTTTATTAATGGGAATATGAGTACAAAGTTCCTCTTTATCCTTAAATACCTTTTTTAAAGGGGTGTTATGAGGATCTAATAAAGGTTTTTGCTTTAGAGGAAATTTAGAGTCTAAGATGTCAATATTTAGAGATTCATTTTTACCCTTCTCCCGCTGATCAAAGGAGTTTTCACCTTTATACATGGACATGATTTGGGAAGAGGTATTTTTATTCCCAGTACGTTGCTGGTTGTAACAGTTTTCTCTATGATCAGGATAATTAGCTTTAGAAAAGAAAAGCTCCTTCCGACAGCAAGCCATTACATATTCCGGTATCACAGATTCTTCCTCCTCTGAGGAAGATAAATACTTCGTTTATCCCAATGGAGTCATCCCATTTCCTTGGGGACCTTCTCCCAGGTGATCCTCCCGGCTAATACCACCCACAGGGTCAGGATCAGGTAGCAGCTGTTTTCCCCTGATCACCTGGTAGGAGACTCTAAGCAGGGTTTTTGTGAGGACTCTGCACGGGTCTGTTGCAGTGAATCCGCTGGGTCTGGCACTGCTAATCCCCAAAGACGTTTACAAAGCTCACCGTCCCTCAATCTGCACACGCAATGCTTCTGAATGGCTGAACAGTCTTGATAAACGTCCCGAAGGGCAACCTCCATAGGATATGTGTCTCGTTGCTATCACTCATCGTGAAATGAAATAACTCCAAGTTCCACACTTAATTGAAGAGATTTGTTGTAGATTTATTTTCAGGTAAGATTCCTTAGTAACTCTACGGACAGTTCTCCACCATCTCTCATACAACAAACGTCCCCTCTTCAACCGCCTTCCCTAGAACACTCTCCCTTATTTTAGATGTATTGAACACTCCAATTACCAGCATTCCAAGTCTAACATACAAAGGGCCTCATCACGAGTTGGGCGGTATCCCGGCAGTAAATCCACTGGATTACCGCCCAATGCAATTAACGTTATTGCCACTCGGTCCAGCGGTATTACCGCCAGATTACAAGTGGCAGTGGTGGTCTAAGTCCCTATTTTGTATGAGTCCAGCAGTAATTGCACAGAAAATGGGCAGAAAGTCAGCGGATTTACCTCCAACTCAGAGCTGGTGGTGAATCCTCCAACTTCCTCCCCAACTCTTAGTTGGGCGGTGCAGTGATGCGGCAGTAATGCTATTTCCACTGCATTTTTACTGCACCACCGAACTCGTGATGAGGCACTAACATTTTGAGTGCAGAGACAAGACTTACTGAGGAGGTTAGAGATAAGGTGTTGGAAGTCAGGAGGCATTAAAGATGTTAAGGAGGTGGAGCTGGTGATAACATCTGGGATTGAGGTAGTGGAGGTTGTGATAATATTTTGGCATTAAAGAGGAAAAGGTTGTTATAACATTTGATACGGAATAGGAGGAGGTTGCTGTAACATCTGATAGTGAGAAGGAAGCAGGTTATGAAGAAATCTGTTGCTAGGCATGGGGAGGGTGTGAAAACATCTAAAACTAAGAAGAAGGGGGTTGCCATAACCTCAGATACTGTGAAGAGGAGGTGGGGATAGCATCTGATATTGAGGGGGAGTAGTTGACATTAGCAAATGGTAGTAAGGTGGAGGCAGAGGATGTGATGACATCAGGAGCGGGTATTGAAGAGAAAGGTGGCATTGAGGAGGCAGGATTAACAAGATCTAGGATTAATCGGAAAGTGGTGATAAACATGGGTATTTTAGAGGAGGTGTAAGAACATCCAACCTTGAGAGATGCTGGTGGGGGAAGGAGGAGATGGTGATTAATCTGGGATCAAGGAGGAGGGGCAGATAGTAACTGTAGAGGGAGTGGAGGGACTTCCTTCTAGGAATTCTAGGCAGCTAGCACAGGAGGATCAAGCAGCCACAGTTGGCCCAAGGCAGGTGAACCCTTATGGTCCTTTTAAATGAGTTAACACAGCGTACGATGGATGGGATGCAGAATAACTCTTACACCAAATGATGAGACTGACTCAGGAAGTTGGCAAAGAATATCTCAATAGACTTTTATTTTCAATTGTCTAAAACAGGGAGTTACAACGGATATCAATGGATGTCACACAAGCTCGCTCAGTGAATTTCATAAAAAACACTTCTTTTATAACAAATACTCATCATTCGTGTCGTCTAACTGCATGGCAAATTCAGAAGACCTATGTAGGATTGAGGTTAGCTTAAGGGGAACTTCTAAGCATACTTTCTATAAGGGGTTGGATTGTGATTGGGTCTCTACAGTCAGGTGGTCAACTTATGCCCGCCTCTAGTGCAAGTCATCGTCATCTTTTATTTAGGTATATGGTATATCATTGGCTCTCAGACTATTATACCCTCTTACAATTGGTTGGCATGCTTGTATCCTTCTGGAATATTTGACTCACTAGCAGCACGTAAGCTGGTACCCCAGATGTCAGTGGGTTGGACCTGACCATATTTCTCCACCCAACTAGGCCAAAATCTCTCAACACTTGTGTCTTCTGCCATGCAATTTGCCATTGAACTCTGCCTTGTAGTAGCTTCTCTTCTCTAGGAATATACGGGAGTGTGAGCACATGCTTATCAAGATTCTACTCTGCATGCCCACTTCTCTTTCCATCCTCGACTCACGTGACAGGAGACCGTGAATTGGTCTGTATTCTAGCATTTAATTGTCTTTAATAAAGAAACTTGGTACTCATGGCGTTCTCTCTTTGCAACTTAACAAGGGATGCCTCAGCGTCTCACGTTCACTATTCTTCAAGGATAGATAACCAGTTTTGGCTGCTTTAGCCTTTGACACCAGGCCAGATGGCCTTCTCGGTCTTCCTTCAAGCTTCAGCTTATTTCTTGCTGCGACTCCCTCACAGCTATTAATCCTTCTTTCTTAATGGGTTTTGAGCTTACTAAAATTGCCACATCGAATATCCAGATTCTATATATATTGGTGGTACTGCCTGCAGTCTATTTACTACGTATAGCCAGCCTTTATGATTACTTAGTCTACTTGCGTTGCTGCATCTGTACAGTTATAAAACGGTTGGATTTTCTGCAGTGCTCTTCACACGTGCATTCTTCATCCCAGACATGAAAGCTTACTCGATTCTTTACTTCGCCATTCATTTCTATACAGACTATACATCCCCTTCATCAGCCACTCTTCTCAGTGTGTCACACTTACCTCTTGTGACGTAACTAATCTTCTCTTTCATTCCTCTTCATATTCTTTCGGGGATTTGTTCCAGGAGAATGTCATCTCTATGGGGATAAATCAGGTAGGGTTTTCTGAAAAGGTACTTTCTCTCAAAGGCTCTTTGTGGAATCGGTACCATTGCTGACGTTGCACATGTCGCAATCTCTGACTTCCAACATATGGGCAAAATGGGGGTGGGACTTCCTGCAGAGGCATTCGACTGCTCCTCTACACAGGCATTAGAGATGGGAGGAGAAACGAGTACCCCAGTGAGCGAAGGATAGGCCAGAGAGAAGTACTGGAGAAGGGGATTAATACAGAGTCGAGGTCAGGCCACCAGATCTCAAAAGAGTCCTCCTCCATTAGTGCCAGGTGCCAGAAGAACAATTCCTTTTGGAGCCAGGAACCACAAAGGAAGGGAAAGACAACACTGGACAGAGAATCCAAGGTTTGGCAGCACCCATTTAAGCTCACAGTTGAGCAGACAGAACAAATAGATATTGGGACAACCTTGGAAACCTGCAACAGACACTTGAGGGACACAGTATGGTACTGGACCCTCTTAGAAGCCTGCAACAAACCATATAGGGCATCATGGGTTCGGGACACCCCTAAAAGCTGCAACTGACAGTAAGGAGCATGAAGGCTGAGAAGGCCTTCTCCCCCTTCTCAACTGGAGCTAAGCCAAGGGAACGAGAGACCTGTGAATTGGACATACCAAGGGGAAATCATCCTTGGAAGTGGCGGAGGAATGCATTTTTAGTTCTTTATTTATCTGTGTACTTTAGCCCATAAAAAGCATTCAGTAGTCATACGTTCTGCTCTTGCCGTACCTCTTGAGCCTGGTCACATAATGGCTTTATCAAGTCACTAAATGTGAAAGGAAGCTGCCTATGGAATGTTCTTTCTCAGAATATTAGGCTTTGTGCAACTGGTAAATGGAGGGCAAAGGAACAACTATGCTGTCAAATGTAAAACAAGGATCTTGCCCACAAAAAAATAAAAGAACATGACTTTTTCCAAAATGTATTTCTCATTTCTCTAAGCTTCAAATGAAAGTAGTCAGTTCCTAGGCCTCTGTAATAATCCTCCCAGTTCATGCAGCTCAGTGGCAATGTCTCAAGGTGGTTATGTCTCCCTCTTCTGGGTGTTGTGGCCTTAAAAGTGACCTACACCCTGTCTTCTGTTCAGAGGAACTGAGACCCTGCCTTTCTGGCATCCCGTATCACACGACTAATGCTGTGTTCGATATCCTGTACCACTTTCTACGTTTCCTGAAAGAGGACATAAGGGTTAGCTAGGAGAGATGCAGAAGAGTCACTTCCTAGTCTCTTCTGAGACCCTACAGTCACTTCCCCAGTTCTCCGTGAGCTATCACTAGGCTTCTTGATCCCAATTTGAACCTCCTCCCACCTCGTAGACCTGCATAGGGCCTGGTCTGCTCTCTGGAACTTCAAGCTCTGACTGACTAGACGCCAACACTCTGCCTCGCTAATCAACTCTTTAATAAATTCTCTGTCTCTTAAACCTGAGGCCCTGGACGTCATTTAGGGGTTGCTAGGGGTCACAACTGCGACCCCTGGGATCTGCCTTGCTGCCCCTGTGGTCTTCCTTGCCCTTGCTACCCCTAAAAAATATTTTTTAAGTGTTTTTTTGGTCTGTTATTTTACCTTGAGGCTCATGGGCTGTGGCCAGCAGCATGCGGCTCTTTGTTTCTGGAGTGGCTGGTTTTCTGATGGCTGTAGCTGGTAAGATATCTCAGTGGGTTGAGCGCTGGCTGCTGCAATGTGTGTGTGATATGCAGGTTGCAGGTTCGACTCCCAGCAAGGTCAACTCAGCCTTTCATCCTGCTGAGGTTGATAAATGAGTACCAACACAGGATGGGTGATTTTGTATGTATATTTGTTCTATATGTAGCGCTTAAGCATAAGTGCTATATAATAACACATCATTATCGTTTGGCCTTGGACGTCTGCTTGCATTCACAGTGATTTGGTAATATGGGACTATACGCACTGATAGTGTACTCAGAAAAAATGGCATCTGATGTCACTTCCTGTTTTGTCATGGGGTGAAAGTTTGTGTTCCATCGCTTCCTGTGATGTCACTCCGGGGTGTGGTCAAATGACATCATGTCCTGTTGTGTCATCAGAGGTCAAAGATCGTGTGATGTCACTTTCGCTACTCCTGGCAGTTTGGTGAAATGACATCCCTGCTGAGGCCCTTTCAATCCACCTGCACCCCTCACCGACATAACTTGATTCTTCCTTCTCACTCTCATCCAATTATTCCTCACCTTCAGTGCAATAATCTTTCTCCACACTTAAGCATCCTATGATCCTAAATTCCTTTTCTGAAGGGTTACACTTCTCAGCCTTCTTTCTATGTCCATGCTCCTGTGCCTCCCTCCACAATGCAAATTCTCCTTTGACTCTTCTGCCACCACTTTCTGATCGACCTCTCTAGTTCTCAACCCCTTTTGCCACTCAAGTTTCAACACTTTCTGACTTACCGTCTCTTGGTCTGGTACTGCCTCCACCACTCCTGTCACCATTGCCTCCTTCTTCCCTTCTGATCTTCCCATCTCTTTCAACTCTGGTCTCACTACTTCCCCAACTGCCTCTAGGGGTTTTACTGCTTCCTGCCACTCGGGTCTTTCCACTCCTTAATCACCTCAGCCTTATCTTCTATCACCTCACCACTCCTGCTAACACTGCTCCTTCACTTCTGCTCTCACCAGCTCTTCTATAGATGTCACCTTCTCCTGTATCCTGCTGCCACCTCCAGAGCTTGCGTCACCTCTCCAGTGTGTAGGATATCCTCTGCAACTCTGTCTCTCTGTCTCCTTCTGACTGCAATCGCTAATCCAAAGGGAAGACTCCTGCTTCTGCAGTTCACAATGCCAGACTGAGCTGCTTGACTTAAATGGGCCAGTAGTTCCACCCCCTGGGGCAGGTCCTCCCTTCAGTGGCTGCACCTGTGTAGTATGGGCTGGACTTTACTGTGATTAGACAATGTTCCTCAGGTCATGTGGGATAAGAGGGGGCTGGCCTAACTCTATATCAATCCTGGCAGCTTTTTTGGTTATATGTGATCTTAGCAACCCTCAATTACAGAGTGATACATTTCATCGTGGACAACACACAGAAAAACACGGAATTATTTGTTTTGCTTTTTTAATTGGGGTGGGGGGTACCCAAGGCTGCCTTTTTTTCCACCCTTTTAAAGCCACCCCAACCCCATCGCGACCCATTTTAACCCCTTACCCCACTACCCTTTATATATTTATTTAAACTTTTCAGTGTTTTTCAGTGTTGTTGTCCACTCTGTTATGTACCACTCTGTTTTGTTTCTGATAAAATTACGGGATATAACCTTTTTTAATTCTGTTTGTGTGTGGATTTGTGAGGGGGAACTGCCACGATATTTGTACACTGCCTGCATACCGTTTCTGCATAGTAAACTGTAATAGTGGGGAACAAGGTTTGTTTTTAATCATGTTTTCAAATTGGATGTGACTTTTGGAGTATTTTATCAAGCTCACAGATTTGTGGACTTTGGGATCGGATCCACAGATCCTATGGACGAATCTGCAGACCTGGACGAATCCATGAATCTTGTGGCATCTGTAAAAGCTGGATCTAGCTTAGGGTCATGAGGGTCCCACCACACCTTCCCTTGGGATCCCGTGAAATGTGAGAAGGGCTCCTTGGGACAAATCCCATTCTACCCCCTGGAGTAACAGCTACTCGCTTGGGGTGGGATCCAGACCTCTTAGTCACTCTGACAGCAGTCATCAGAGCCAGGCAGGGGATATTTGCCACAGCAACTTTATTACTTGTTGTTTTTTTAAAGTCTGAAACTATGGCCCTCAATCCGAGTTGGGCGGTAAGGGTTAACGGTCACCAGTAAGGAGACCGGTGCCGTCAAACCCTTACCGCCCAATTCCGAGTTCCCTTAGCGGGACCCCCAAAGGACGTGTGGTCTGACCACACGTCCTTTGTGGGTCCCGCTAAGGGACCAGGGCGCTAATAATGGGCCCGCAAATTTGCGGGCCCGTAATTAGCGCCTTCCCCATTCCCATTGGGGGCTCAAATGGGAATGGGGAATGGTTGGTTGAATGGGGACTTACTGGGTCCACACAGGTCGGAATGTACCGGTAGGTCCCCATTCAACCGGACCCGGACCCGAATGTTTGCATTACTTTGTGATCTTACCTTTTCCACATCGTTGATTGTATAGGAAGTCTTCGCTCTCCAAAACTGGTTTATGTCTTGGTGTTTGTGTATTTTGTTCTGTTCGGAAAATCATGTCTAGGCCTTTTTATTGTTGTTAGAGCTTTGAAACTGGTTTACCAGTAATTTCTGCACTCAATAAAATATATTTTACTTCTACAACTACCTTTACTACTTCTGCTACTACTTCTACTATTGGGAAACAGATGTGTGGATTCTGCCAGCTGTTAACAGGAGGAACCAAGATGATGTTATAATGGCTTTATAGCAGATGTGCCAAACATTTACTTTCTAAGTAGAGAACATTCTGTTAATATTAAGACTAGGTCAGGGTGAAATCACACATTTTCCGTAAGCTGTATTTTCACAGAGATTGATGAAAATTCTGCATCCACGCCATGATTCAATTTCGTCTTTGATCCTCCCCTGTTATTTATGCAGGTCGCCTAAAAGGCTGCGGAAAATCAGGTTTTTCATGCCTCCTCTTATAATCTCTGCTCAAATGTTTTTCACGATCACTCAGTGGCATGACATGCAGAACACAGGATGGGCCAAAATGAGAAGAGGGAAATGAAAAGCAAAACTATCAGCTGGCTTTCTGTTGGCTAGTGGCAGTAGAAAGTACCATGTCCCCAGCAAACCACCTGCAGTCAGCAGTATCAGAATCCCATTCTTACTTTCACTGTTTTACCCTTTTTTTTTTACTTCTTTACTGGCCACTTTTTCCTACTCCACTAATCTTTAGTTTGCCTTACTTATTACATTTTGAAAACATGGCTTGTCTGATGAAATCTAAGGCCATTAAGCCTACATTTACACATCGTCATCAGTTTAATCTAAAAGTAGTTGCATTGAGGAAAGAGAAACGGCTACTGCTTAGACAACTTGCCAAAACTAATTTTACAACTAGTGAATTTAATCAAAGCAAAGCTCAAATCAATATGACCTATAAAAGACAACTAAAAATGGAGGTATGAACTGATAAATAGGGATAATCAGCATCTAATTACTCTATTACTAAAGAATAACACTAGACAGGTGTGGGCCACCATGCGTACCCTGTTTGATAATACTGAGTCAATTGGAGAATCGGCAATATCTGCAGTAGTTTGGATGGAGTATATCAAGGCTAAATTTACCAAACCAACTGCGTTTTGTGGTTATGTGGATATCTTAATTTTTAGGCCAACCCCATGTGGTTGTCCTTGGACGACAAAAGATATAACTACGATCATTAAGAATTCTAAAGGATCTGGAGCCCCAGGTCCGGATGGGATTCCTCCTTGCCTGATTAAACTTAACCCGGATTTGTGGGCAAGGATTCTCAAAATAGAATTTGATGCGATTTACTCCCTGGGCTGGTGTATGGCCAATATCATACCAATTTACAAAAAGGGTCAATTGAATGAACCGGCCAAGTATAGGCCGATAGCTTTGATGGATGCTGCAGCGAATATCTTTACTAGCTTGTTACTTCAACATATTAACCAGCACATCACAAAAATCAATCTTTTATCGAAATATCAGACTGGTTTTCGACGTCATTTGGGATGTCAACTTAATGCGACGCTTATTGCTCATGTATATCAACAGACGAAATCTCATAAGGCAGGCCCGGTATACATGGCGTCACTGGATCTTACCGCTGCATTCAACATATTTTATTGACAAAACTGATCAAATTTGGTTTTCTAGAGCAGCTTGTTGCTAACATTGCTGCTCTACATAAACAAACCACTTATCGTATTCGTTTGACAAGAAATGGGGCATTCACTGATACAATTTCTACCGAGATCGGCCTCAAACAAGGATGTAACCTTGCTGCAGTCCTATTTAACTTATACTTATTAGACTTGGACGAGCAATGGAAGGATGCCATCATTTTTCCTGTTAAACTAGGGCTAACTGCGATTAATTGGTTGAGCTTTGCAGACGATTTATTATTTTTTGACAGGACACCATTTGGGCTACGGACAAAATTGGCCTTATTTCATTCCTTTGCAAGTAAACACAATCTAGAGATCAATCTAAAAAAATCCTTCATAATAACATTTATTGAAGGTCGGAAAAAAATTATTAAATTTGATTGGGGTCTGAATGGTATTGCTATTCCTACATCTACTGCCATCCACTACTTAGGTTATCAACTTGCTAGTTCATATTCTTTAGAGGGGTGGAAGACAATTTTGTCTAATAAGGCAAAAATGCTAACAGCGCAGATGAAAATGATTCATCATCGTCTGGGGAAATACTCAATGATCCCTATTAGGAAATTTTATGCCCAAAAGATTGAACCAATTTGATTGTATTCTCTAGATATATGTTTGCTGGATGTGGAATCTATGCTTGATGTGATTCAAGGTAAAATGTTGAAAACTGTATTGGGTTTGGCTCTTTCCACCCCGAATGCTATTGTGTGTCATGAACTGGGCTTATTACCATTATCGGTGAAATGGCACTGGCGACTTCTTATGCACTATGGAAAAATGCTAGCCCCCCCTAAAGATTCACTTTATGAAGATCTTGAAATTATGATAAAGAAAGGATACCCTCCGTCGTTTCTAAAATTTAGGACTTAGATGGAGGATTTGTTAGCTAGTGCCATGATCCCTCAGGATGATCTGGTACTGCGCTTGCCTTCGTGCAAACTTAAATACTGTAGATACCATTGGTGTCTATTGATTGATAAAATCAATGAATACCAAACCTTTGGTGAATATGCGAAAGTTACATGGCAGTGGGGACATCGACCGAAGTACAAGACCATCTTTCCTTGTGAACGAGCAAGGAAGACGTATCTGAGATTTCGTTTGAACCAGTTACTTACGAATGAGCGACTGATATCCTGGAAATTCTATAATAACTCATTTAACAATGGTCAATGTAGATTTTGTAATGGTAATAATACTATGGAAACACTGAAACATCTTACAGTCTACAGTTCATTTTTTGAACCCATCAGAACCCACATACTTGGTAAATACCTCTATACAGTATCTAGCCTAAGCAGAGAGTCCCTTTGGCAAAGATGCATGGCAGGTACAAACCAAAGTCTCATTTGTTTAACAAATTTTGTAATAATTCTTGAGCAAAAGCTACTAATTGCACCTGATCAATTACCATGAATTGCATATTAAGTTTGCCTCTAAAGAGGATTATTATGGTTGTCTTAAACCTTTGTGGAAGCTTGGGCAGCACATCCTAAAGTAGAATGCTTAAGTAAATGTTGCGTTTCCTAGTGGCGACTATGTACAATATAAAATGAATTGATGATTATATTTCTACTAAGGTCCATTTAGTGAACCTTATAGCTTTATTTATGTGAGATAATGATGTCTAACTATAGACTAAGTTGGCTTTCTGCTATTTGTGATGTTGATGTGTAACAATTGCTTTTATATTTTATGGAACTATATTATGCAGTGATGCTATTTAATTTTTACTATGTGATGGATTGTGTTTGCTATGACTTAAGTGTATTATTTGAGATATTGTATTGTCTTTTTGTCTTGTTTTTAAAAGGACTTTGTAAAGGTTTGGAAAAAAACCATAAACAATAAAAAAAAAAACAAAAAAAAAAAAGATTTTTTCCTTACCATCTCTTACTCTGCCCTCCTCCAACCCTTCTACCGTCCTATACGTTCTTCCCTTTCAATATGTTTTACCTTAGCTTGCCTTCCTGCATTTGCCTCAGACCACCTTTCAAATTTCTTCCACCCGTAAGAAAACTGATCAGCGTCATGGTATGAGTAGGGAGCATCACACCATCTCTGGAGGAGCAGAAACAGTATATCCCGGACTTGCCCCCCTCCCCCTATATGCTAGCCTACAGCCTGAGATTTGAGGCATCAGACATTGGCCTGAACAAAAGTCTTTTGCAGACACCAGAACGGGTGCGCATCTGAACCTCAAAATCAGACTGAAGAAGTGACTATCCTTGATTAATCCCAGTATCTCACAGGACAATGAGATGGTGACATTGATGTTCAGCCGGTTTAAATTTACATTCCCAGTCCAGGGGAAGAAGAGGTTCCCAGAGGCCCTTGTAGTTCTGCCCCACAGATTTATTGTCGTTGGTTTGAACAGACTGCGCGGAAGAGGTGGAGTGCTGCATACCAGTGCAAAGGTGGAGGAGCGCACCAGCGACACAAGCAACCCCCAGAACAAAGTCTATTAACAGTACAATGGGTCTCATTACGAGCATGGCGGTAGCCATGCCTGTACTGCAGGCACGGCTACCGCCATGCTCGCTACCGGCACTGCCTCCCGCGATTGGGCAATAACCGGCCCAATATGAGATGAGTGGGCCGGTAATTGCCCATTCGCGGATGGCGGTAATGCCGGGCTCCCGATCCCCATTCTGTCCCATAGTGTGAAGACAAAGAGAAAATATCGAGGCTGAGTACCCCAAAAAGGAAACGCACCGAACACGGGTCACAAAGGAACATACAAAGATTTTTATTTTATACTGAACAGTTTGAAAGGACAAAGCAACAGATAGCTATCGGCCCTCAGTACAACACAGCGAACTCCAGCGTGGTTCGGTGTGCTCAGTGAGTGGGACTGTACATTAGAATAGTCGTACCTTATATACTTTTGAAACATGACGTCCAGCCCTACTGTGGGTTAATATTTCACTAATACATTACTGATCTAGGGTTCGTGCCGAGTTCATACATCTGTACGTTTAGTGTTTACTTTTTAATGTATTCACCAACAAGCTTCAATGGCTACAGTGTACTTTAGGATTTCTCATAGAGCCTTCTCAAACATCTATACAATGTAGTTTAAACAAGTGTTCTCAGTTCAGTATTTGAATACATTGTTCATAACATATGCTCGCGGATTAGCTTCATTGGCACAAGTAATCCTTTACATACAGGTCAACGAAGGACAAGGTCTCAGTTCATGACCCCAACATGTAGCCTGCAGGCAAGTTATACATTAGTTTAAACACATAGGTCAAGACGGCCATGTTACATTCGCAATGACACTGTCCACCATTTTAGTTCACAGGGTGACTTTGCAGAGAGAACCTAAAATGGCGGATTAACCTAAAATGGCGGCCTACACTGATTCTAAGGTCGGGACCTTGCAACACGGAATTCTTCGCAAGTAGCTTACGAGCAGCTTGGCGTAGGCCAATATACATATGTTCATTACAGATAGGAGGCACGATATAATTTCCCGTTTGACAAACCCTCCTTTTGGCCTATGCCAAGTGCTAAACTACTTCTGATCTTCTTGCAAACAATTCCATGTATCATCGTCCATGCACCCTGAATCACTGTCAGAAATATCTATTGCCATTAGATCAGTTGCTAAAATTTCCTTTAACACATGTTCTTTGGAGTTTTTATCTGGGGCATGTACCTTATGTCCTATTGTACCTATCGCCTGTGCGCAACATCCCCCTAGCATCGAACATATACTAGGTAGACACTGGATACAATAGCAAAGAAATGACAGAATCCCCAAAATGATCAGTAAGACTGACAACACCTTCCAACCCCAAGATCGCAAGAAGTCCCAGAACCAAGCGCTAAGATTCCAGTTTCCCTCGGGAACATGCACTTCTGAACTAAGGACATGCAGATTCTGTATTACCTTGAAGATAGTTGTCGAGGAATCTGGCACGAAAACACAGCAAGCGGACCCCACTAATTTACACACTCCACCACGTTCTGAAGTGCTACTAATCTTATTGCCTTCTATTCTAATGTCATATTGTAGAGTATGTCTGTGGTCCGGTTGATGGTTCTCTCCAGTACTCTCGCTAGTCACCTGATATCTTCGGAATTCACTATCTGGCCCCAAAATGGCACGAATGATTTTGCTACATCTCCCAAGACCTGTGCTGGTGTGTCACCATTTTCGTCCTGCCGTGGACGAGCCTTTGAAACCTCTATAGTACTAGCTATGAATACCCCGGGGAACAGGATCCCTAAATAACAAGTTCCCTGCCAATCCCTGGGTAACCATGGAAATGCTACATTACCGCAAACAAAGTAGACCGGTTCGCCTACATACAAAGGTCTGTCTTCCCCAGTCAAATTCGCAACATTGGCACAACCTTTAAAATCTCCCATTGACTGAGTACCATTCCTCTGTATGCAGAAAGAAACTGAATCGGGGCTATGGTTAACAGTGTAAGAAGGAGGCATGGCATCCTTATTGCCTATCATAGTCATCTTGAAGGAAATCAAAGATTGAAAGGGACGAGACAGTCTATCGGAGGGCCTAATAGAAGCAAAGTTAAGCATGCTCCTATTTGCGAAAAGCGAGCATCCCAGGGGAGTCAGAACACGTTTCTCAAAACTATTCAAATTAGTGCCATCAAAGTTCCCCGAGATGCTATCGTCCAACGGCCAAAGAACAGTGCTCTAAGAGAAGCATAACAAGCAGTTGTTAAAGGTAAAGGATGAATATACCAACCTAGCCCCTTATCCCCATGTTGCGGTAAATGCGAGCAGACCCAACAGTTGGACCTATTAAAAATGGCATGTGTAGCATTCATGATAAGTAGCAGAGTATTGTTATGATATATTTGTCTATGCTGGGAGTCCCTAGGGGACAGAGTATGCAAATGCGCGAAGGGAGTAGAAACAGTGGGTACACTTTCAGTCGGTAACAAGGATTCTAATGGATGAGTTTCCTCGAGGTACCATAGGCCTAAGACAGTGACTATTATAAAATCAAATATTATTATAAAAACACAGCAATACGTTTTCGGGGCCCCAGGGGCTTGTCCATTATCCCAGCTGGTCACACGATCATTTGCAAGTCCAATACGAGCGGTAGCGGTGGCAAGCATTGCATTCTTCAAACGGAAACACCCAATGTTCGTTGCTGGCGACCTCCCGGCCGCGCAACTTCTTAGTCCTTCCACAACCCTAGCCAACAGAATTCCCTTCTCTCAAACAATTATTTGGGCAAAAGCAAGCCCTTGATGAATTTTCCTTTCCACTTCGAATGCACAGCCGAACCATGCCCTAAGTTTTTTTTTCTTGGACGTAAATTGTACCTTGCTGTTCCCGGTACTGATGGATCTGAGAACAATGTGTCGTCACTTCCCGTTGGAAGCGCCGTATCTGGAAGCGAAACTTTTGGAGAGTGTGGAGACAAAATGGCAGGTTCCCCAAGCCTCACGGGCTCAAAGAAATTCTCTGATGCACTCTCAACGCTATTTACTGCTTCGGGATCGTTGGTTGCAGCGTTAGCGAGGGGTTCTGTTTCTTCTGTATCGTGTGGCACTGGGTGAGGAAGTTTCTTGAGATGCGTCACGTGGATCCAATGTTTCCTGCCTGCGACACGCACCGCCGTCTGTGACCAGCAGGACCTGGAATGGGCCCCGCCAACGAGGTGCAAGGCAGGAAGAATGCTCAAATGCCTTGGTGAGCACCCAATCCCCAGGCCGAATACTGTGGCCCGAGCCCTCGTTTCGCACAGGTAAAGCCTCTTGCACCTGGTGATAAATCAAATACAGGTTTTTAGTCTACTGGCTGCAGTAGTCTGAAAGAAGTACATTTTCGACATTTTTTAGAGATCGACATTTAGGAAGACTCCAGATATTAGCAGGTCTCCCCATTACCACCTCAAATGGAGAGAGCCCAGTCTTAGTTTGAGGGGTTGTACGCATGGCTAGTAACACGATTGGTAAGGTGTCCGGGCATTTTAGTTTGGTGCCGGCACACGTCTTAGCGAGCTTGTTCTTGATGATACCATTGTGTCTTTCTACTAGTCCGGCGCTCTGAGCGTGTCTGGCCGAATGGAACCGTTTGTCGATCTGTAATGCCGCACATATCTGCAGAATTACAGCAGTGACAAAATGTGGACCATTGTCCGTCCAGATGACTCTTGGTAGCCCGAACCGTGGAAAATATTACTTTAAAATGGTTTTCGCAGTAGTCATGGCTGTAGCATCTTTGACAGGAAAATCCTCAACCCATTTACTAAAAGCACAGATGACAACTAACACATATTTCATATTGTTACACCGTTCCATTTCAATAAAATCGAAGTGGATGACTTTGAAGGGGGCAGAAGGTGGCCCAAAACTTCCCCTTGGAGTTGATGTCCCCTTTCCCACATTGTGCTGTAGGCAAATCATGCAACCTTGAACATAGCGCTGAGCAATTTTTGAAATTTTGTCATTTGCCCAAACTTTCTCTAACATTTTCGTAACCTTCTGGGCACATATATGTGTAGGGCCATGGGCCATAACGACCATCATCATCACGTAAGCGTCTGGAAGTAGCCATTTCCCTTCAGCTATGTCCACCCAACACCCATCACCATCAAGCTTCCCTAAGCCCTCAGCCCACCTCTTGGATTCTTCTAGTGTGGCATCGGCTTGGATATCCCTTATAGACCCAACACCATCATCCATTGCATAGGCATTTACAGTTTCCCTTGAAACATACATCTCCGTAAAGAGATTGGTGGCAGTCTGTTTAGCTATCTGATCAGCGAAAGCATTCCCCTTTCCTATTTCATCTATAACCTTTCGATGTGCTGCACATTTCACGACAGCTAACTGAGTAGAGAGCGCAAGCGCTGAGAGCAGTTGTACTATTAGGGAGCCATGTTGGATCTTTGTACCATGTGAAGTTAAGAACCCTCTCTCTGACCAAAGTCGTGAACCACCCCAAAGGCATACTGACTATCAGTATATATGTTTACGGTAAGCCCTTCGGAAAGTTCACAAGCTCGGTTCAATGCTATAATCTCTGCGGCCTGCGCAGAGTTATGCGTGATTCTCTTGGTTTCCACGACCGTGCTCAATGTGGTGATTGCATAAGCAGCTGTGGATGTACCATCTGGAAGTTTGAAGCAGGAGCCGTCACAAAACAGCTCCCCTTGTGGATTGTTCAAACGAGTGTCTTTCAGATCAATTCTACCCTTTGGGCCTCATTACACGGATGGCGGTGAACAATGGTGCTATTAGCGCCATGGTTCATGCCGGTAAAATACCGGCACCGCCTTGGTGGAAAGGGGAATTACCTACCCTATTCCAAGGTTGGCGGGGTGGTAATTCCCCCTTCCACCATTGCCCTTCCCCATTCCCATTTTTGCCCCATAGGGCTCTATGGGAATGGGGAAGGCGCTAATTACGGTACCGCAAATTGCGGTACCGTAATTAGCTCCCTGGTCCCTTTGCGGGTTGGTTTTTAACACCTGCAAAAAGCAGGCGTTAAATTCCCCAACCCGCAAAGGGACCTCGTAGTAAGGCGGTAAGGATTTACTGGTACCGGTAAAATTCTGGTACCGGTAAACCCTTACCGCCATCCGTGTAATGAGGCCCTATGTCTCTTGTTCGGTAGTATACAGACAGTCATGTGACTCTTCGTCATTGCAAGCAGTACCTTGCAGGAAAGGTAAGAGTTCAGCCGGATTAAAAACACAACACCTCTTAATTTGTATGTGAGGAGCAAACAAGATCAATTCATATCTCGTAACCGTGCGGAAGTGAGGTGTTGCGTTTGGGATCCACAACCTACAGTATAAGCCATACCTATCAAGGCTCTAACTTCCTTCTGCGTATTTGGGACAGACATGCCAGAAATGTGTTTTATACATTCAGGTATCAATCTTCTTCCCTCCTTTGACAGGAGATAGCCTAAATAGGCGACCTCCTGACAACAATATTGAAACTTTTTAAGCAAAGCTTTGTGACCATGTTTAGCCAGATGAATAAGCAATAACACAGTGCCCTGCTTACAAGCGCTCTGAGTCAGCAGCTAAAAGCAAGTCATAACATACTGAAGCAATGTACAAGAAGAGGGCAATTCAAGGGTATCAAGCTGTTCTTTCAAGGCCCTACTATAAATGCTAGGACTTTCCGTGTAACCTTGCAGTGCACGGGTAAAGGTGAACGAGCGTCCCCCTAAGGTGAACACAAACAAGTATCTACTGTCCTTGTGTATAGGAATACTAAAGAAAGCATTCTTCAGATCCACAACACTAAAGTAAGTAGCTGAAGCCGGAATCCTAGTTAATATTGTCGTCACATCAGGCACAATCGGAAATTGCGGAGCGACGACCTTGTTAATGGCACGCAAATCAATTATAAAACAAAAAGGACTATTGCACAAACTACCTGAAATTTCCTCAATCACCCCTCGATGCACAACATCGGAAACAATGCATTTCAAAGCATGCTCGCCCTCAACCAAAATCTTATATTGTGGAATACGTGGCAGCTTTATTCCATGTTTCAAGACTATTTTAACAGGCTCGATCTGTAAAACACCGACATCATTGTCGTCAATTGCCCACAAACTCTCTGAATTCTGGTGGCAAAGCTCTGGTTAAGAATTGAGAGACAGAAAGTTGCTGTGGTGAAATCGTCAAACGCACTACATCAGAAGAACAATGAATTACCACATTTTATTCCTTCAACAGATTCAACCCCAGCAAATTCTCTCCACAATTCGAAGTCAAAAGGAATGGACAGTGGTCCGTAAAGGGACCCAATGAAATAGGTACCGGCAAAGAAACTGGGCAAACAACTGGTGTGCCAGAAAACCCTACAGAAACATTGGTTTGCCCTGACAGTGGAATGTTTGGAACCAGAGAATGATCAATGGAACACTTCTGTGCCCCTGTATCTACCAAGAGTAGATGTTTCCTATTTCCCATTATCATCTCAATGTAGGGACCTTTCTGATTAACGGGAATAGGCGTAGTTCCCAAACCCTGCTTCAGGCAATCCTAACGAAACAGAATATCGTCAAAAGGAAGCTCTTCAGAGAGGTAAGCAGCAGAAGGATGATCAAATATGTTTCTAGTATCCACACTTGGTACCTGATTATCCTGCGAAAAAGGTTGCTGTGGATCTTGTGTAAACTGACCTCTACCAGGGCCTCCTGCACCCGGGCGACCTCTGGATCGTCTACCCATATTTCCGAATGTGTTATTCGACCTTTGTCAAAGGACGGGGCATTGTGCATGCCAATGACCCTCTTGCCGACAATAGGCACACTGGTTAATGTTCACAGGACCCAAGGGCACATTCCCTTGTGGGACATACTGACCTCTAACCTGCAAACTACTGTGATGCTGGAAATTCATCGGAGGGACAGGGCCTCCGTATCCTTGTCCTTTACTGCTTTTTATCGTGTGTTCTGTCGTGTTTTCCGCGCAGGAGTTCATGTGGGACTCCTGGCGGTGAAGCTCTCTTTCTTTTGGTTTGGTGAACGGGCCCGTGGGATACCCCTATGGCACCCAGGGGTGGGGGTACAACCCTGTGCCCCTAGTATATGTTTTTGGGCACATGTGGGTGGCCCACAGAGCAGGGTATGGGCTGGCGGCAGCTCCATGCTGAATTTGACAGGTGCGCGGAGTATCCCCCATTTTGGGATACCCCGGCCCTGCCATTGGGATCAGTTGATCCCTGATGGAAATCAAGATGGCCCCGGTGGCCTCTTGCTTTCTATTACCCATTACCTTGTTTTCCCAAAGTCCTGGGAAGCCCTGACTCTGTCCCTTCCCCCTGACTGGCTGTTAGATGGAAGTGCTATATATGGTGTTGTTGTGAAGGCCCAGTGAGACCAGCTGGAGCCTTCCCGGTGATGTATGTTGTGGGTACCTCCTGTGGGTCGCACCTGGGTGAATAGAGTGTGTGACGAATATGCATTCTGTGTTGTGGGTGTCTAGGTGGTTGACACAATGGCCCTCATTACAACCCCGGCGTTAAGGGTTAACGACGGTGTTAACCCTTAACGCCGGATTCCCACTTTAAAACCTGCTTTTGGCAGGCGTTAAAGTCCATGGCGCTAACCCGCCATGGTGCTAATTACGCCGCCGTAATTTACGGCGGCGTAATTAGCGCCTTCCCCACTCCCATTATGCCCTATGGGGCAAAAATGGGAATGGGGAAGGGAAAATGGGAAATGGGGATTTACCGCCCCACTCACCTTGGAATGGGGCGGTAAATCCGCCATCCACCATGGTGTAAACATGGTTTACACCATGGTGGTAAAGTTGGTGCACTTAGCACCAAGGTTGACCAAGGTTGTAATGACCTCCAATGACTGAAACAACCCTGCCTGAAACCGGTATGAATGCAGCTTGGAGTGTTGAATGGCTCGGTACATGTCCCAATATACATAACTTGTTGTGAGTGTCTGGAGAGAAGTGAATGGCCTGAATACCTCATGTGCCTGATTGGCTGCCTGCCTGCATGAATGCCCATAGTCGTGATTGGATGCTTGAGTGTGACCCAGCGGAATGAATGGGAGATCAACAGTATATCTGGGGACCTCTCACTGCTAGGAATCGTGTTCAGAAGCTGAAGTCCACTACGACGAGTAACTGGATTAACTGACGCTTGACCTTGAAGCCCTGCTGGACGAGAAGAATTGCTGTTTCTCTCCTTCACAATCTGAAAGCTGATGTGCCTCCAAGGACTGACCCAGAGAGGACCTGGTAAGGCGCCCTCTTCCCGAGCTACGAGGGACCATCGTGCACAGCTGATCTTTGCCAACGCTCCCTGGTAGACAGACCTTCGACAGGCTGCCGGCCCGATACAGGGACTGCTGCGGAACTCCAAGGAGAAGCACTCAGACTGTTGTCCGCCACTGTTGACGACGGCCGTCGCCGACCGGAGCCGCCGTGCTCCCGTTTGCCTAAGAACTTCAACTGATCATCGGACGCTCTCGTCTGCATCGTCACCCGCTTGTCTCCCGCTGGAGAAGGCGCGACCCGCGATGCGCCGAGGAGCATCCACTGGTGGGTTTTCCGCCACCTAGAGACCGCAGAGACGCCGACGACTCGACGCCCTTGCTGGGCCACAGTTGTTCATCATCTCTTTGCGGTCCAGAACTATTGCCACGAGGTGCCCCGCACGCCTCTTCCTTGCAGGACAGCGCTCTATCGTCGACGAGCACCGCTAGGAACGAAGCTGCGACTTCCCGGCCATAGTTCACCCTGTTCACCGTCGGACGTTCGACGACCTGTGACTCCTGCCTTCAAGGGAGGGCACTCAAGAAGGGCCGTCGATTCCCCGACACCGAACGCCAAGTTCCCCGACACCTTTCGATGATCCGTGGCTCCCGCCTGAAAGGGAGGCACTCAAGAAGGATCGGTCGGTGCATCGTCGGAGAACTCTACTCCACCAGGTACATTGGGGGGGGTAAAACCTTAACAGGAAGAAGTAAGACTATCGAACAATATATGGACTGGGCTTGTGCTATATATCTTTATTTACAGGTTGCCCAGGTGGGGGTATCTCCACACAGAACTGTGTCTAGGTAACGGGGTCAGCATTCTGCCTCTTGTTTCAACCATCTTACGTTCCTGCCTATCTCTATTGCTGGTTTACTCGTTATTGATCTGTGTGACATTTTAACCGTACAGTTGATGCACTGTAATGAGATTTGATAACATTAGTGTTACCACTCTAGACGTGGATATATTTATCATTATTGACTTCCAAGTACAAAGTGCGTTATTGTGATCGTGTACATACCTTTGAATATTAATTATATAAAGACTGTGTTTTCAATAATACAGTGTGTGGACATTCCTTTGTGGAGGTTCGGGGACTACACTGTACTTAAGAACCAGCCCGCATCACCTCCTGAGAAGCTATGCCTTGATTGCTCGTCCATTGCTACCACAATAGAAAATCTTAGCTGGTGTCCTCTGTGCCTCTCCTCTACCATATAGAGAGCGGAAGTACAGACACCCCCTACCGGTCTTTACAACTACCCCCTCGAGGGCCTCTTACAATTTTCTGTAATAATACTTTAGTCTTTAAATCACCTTTTCTCTACTCTACTCTTTCCTTTTCATTATTGACACGATTCTCGTAGTACTGAGCCATGTGCAGTACTTCTGATTGGGACTTCGCCTGCCAAGCGCTCTCAGAAGACATCATTTGTGACTGGATGTCAGGCAGCAATCCATGTACAAATTTCTCCACAAATAATCTTTTCCCAGACTCTGTGCCTAAGTCTTGTCCATTGAAACCTGAGAATGCCTGTTCAAACTGATTAAAGTACTCGGTAGTACCCTCAGGCTTCCCTTGGACACAGGCCGTAAGCTTGTCCCAGATAATCCTCTTTTCAGGAATTATAGTTTTCAATTTTGCAATAATTATATCAGGCAAAGTTAGGATCACCTGGGGCGGTCTCTCACCAGCTGGCCTTTCTCCATCAAGTCTAATTATGTTAGTCCATGCTTCTCCCAACCCTGGTACGTCATCTATAGTCTTAACCTGTTTCCACAAATCTACGGGCAGGAGTACAGGAAATAACAGATCAATATCACCCAAGGTGAATACTGAGGACTGTAAGACAGACTCTATTTCTTTATAGAATCCTGTCGGATTTTTCCTAATGTCAGGCATAGATTGTCTAATGGTATTCACTTCCTGTGTTGAGAATGGGACGTGAACAAACTGCAATCCATAATGTGCAGGAATGTTCACAGCAACCGTACCCGCTGTAGCATCGGCCGCAATCTCAACCTTTGGGACAAATGTCGGAGGAACCTCTCTCATAGGCAACTGAGAAGTAGGCAACTCCGAACGCTTACTAAGCAACAGAGCCAAGTCGAGCGCTAAAGCAGTCGAAGAAGTGTCAAATGAAAAAGCTCTCTTATAAATACTCAATAATTCTGTGGGACAACTAATCTTTCTTTTCACACAATCATCCTGCAGGTATTCTATCATTACCTGTATCACGTACCTCTGCATTTCTGACGTATACTGACAATATGTGTCATATACCTCAACTGGAGTTATCGATATGTCTGAAATCCATCTAATTGCATCTTTCGTACAAATTCGTGCTTCCTCAGATGTCGATTTACGACACCGAAGGAACCGTTTCTGTGCATACATACTTTCCCCATCGTCATCCTCATTCTGTAACCTTTCCAACTCCTTTCTATACTCAAATAACCTCTTGACATGCTCATGTACTTTCTCCACAGTATCTCTTGAAAACGCTAAAGTGTTCAGATCTCTCAACCCTTGTGGGAGATCTGCATTATTTAATTTGCCCCACCTTACACATAAATGAATCCCTAAACCTTCAATAAAAACATTTTTCTCAGGAAAATTATCCATATTAGAAAGTGTGGCAAGAATATTAGCTTGATCATCCCTCTCTATACAATGCTTAGCCCATTCAATCAAATCTCGTTTCTTCTCTGGACGTACAGCTGGTCAAGTGACACAGTGAATAGAGCGCTCGCTTTGACATCAGTGTAGATCCTGCTAACGCAGGTTTGAATCCCGGCGCCAAACTCAGCCTTTCATCCTTCCGAGGTCGATAAATGAGCACCACACACCGTGGGTAATAATAGGCAGCGCTCAGATACCTGAGGGTTCGTAGCGCTATATAAATGGCAAATTATTATTAAGTATTACGAGTGACAACCCTTGACCCCGCACCCTGATCGACTACAAGCGGTACAAGACCACTTGGAAGAGGGGGAGCAGGCAAATTCAATGGAGGTACTGTTACTGGTCCAATAGGAAGAGGTGGAGGAACAGGTGGAAGAACAACAACTGGAGGAAGAGAAACATTAGGAGGAGCAGGAACAACAGGAACAACAGGAATAGCAGCAGGAAGAGGAACATACGGAGGTGGCGCAGAGGCACCAGGCCTTCGTTCATTTAACAATTTAAATTCATCGGAGACATGAAGGTCTTTGGAAGGATAGATTTTCTGAATGCCAAGTGAGATAGCCCTATCCATTTTTCTAGCCGACTCAGAATGTTTATCTTGGTCATATAACAACGCTTTTTCGGCATTCGTTTTATGACGGCGCGCATGTTTTTCTCTACTTTTAAGTTGCTGTAACACTTCTTTTTTCCAATTCTGCAAAACATCAAATGCTGCAGGTCTAGCCTTTTTCTTTAATAGGATTGACTCTAAATACTCAATACGAGGGATTTCAAAACTACCATTGATTGGCCACTGAAGTTCGGAGGCATGTCTGGTTTGTCTGTGCCAAATATCATTAAACACTATACTTCCAATGCCATGCTTACAGTACATAGTACAAGCAGGCCACCCCTCCTGTGGTGCCGGATGGCTAAATTCCAAAGATTGCCTATCACTGCGGAATAATGCCCTGAAGCAGGTAGACAATTTCCCAGGCATATCAAAATATTGGTGTTACCTGGTCAATAATTGTATTTGCAGATACAAAACAAATTATCAGGATACTTAAGAATCGGGTCACGACTCACCTGATCAATCCTAAGGAGGTCCGATCGGATTTAAAAATTCTTACCCAACTAATCTTACCTCGTGTTTGGTGATTTCGGCAAATCTGCCCGCCTCGATAAGTGGACCCTCGTCAAGATGCCATCTCGGACCACACGCTAATCGTCCAGGGATTGGGTCATGCAACGCTGCTGAGGTGTCACGTCTCTTTCAGAAGGGGCCCCTTATTTTGTCACACCGTCCGATCCCGGTCCAATAGCGTGTGTCAACCTTCGACAATCCGGCATCAATCTTGAGGGTCCCTATTCGGACACCAACTGTGAAAACAAAGAGAAAATATCGAGGCTGAGTACCCCAAAAAGGAAATACACCGAACACGGGTTACAAAGGAACATACAAAGATCTTTATTGTATACTAAACAGTTTCAAAGGACAAAGCAACAGATAGATATCGGCCCTCAGTACAACACAGCGAACTCCAGCGTGGTTCGGTGTGCTCAGTGAGTGGGACTGTACATTAGAATAGTCGTACCTTATATACTTTTGAAACATGACGTCCAGCCCTACTGTGGGTTAATATTTCACTAATACATTACTGATCTAGGGTTTGTGCCAAGTTCATACATCTGTATGTTTAGGGTTTACTTTTTTAATGTATTCACCAACAAGCCTCAATGGCTACAGTGTACTTTATGATTTCTCATACAGCCTTCTCAAACATCTATACAATGTAGTTTAAACAAGTGTTCTCAGTTCAGTATTTGAATACATTGTTCGTAACATATGCTCGCGGATTAGCTTCATTGGCACAAGTAATCCTTTACATACAAGGTCTCAGTTCACGACCCCAACATGTAGCCTGCAGGCAAGTTATACATTAGTTTAAACAAAGAGGTCAAGGCGGCCATGTTACATTCGCAATGACACTGTCCACCATTTTAGCTCACAGGGTGATTTTGCAGAGAGAACCTAAAATGGCAGATTAACCTAAAATGGCTGCTTACATTGATTCTAAGGTCGGGACCTTGCAACACGGATTTATTTGCAAGTAGCTTACGAGCAGCTTGGCGTAGGCCAATATACATATTTTAATTACAGATAGGAGGAACAATATAATTTCCCGTTTGACAATAGGGCAGAATGGGGGTGGGGGGCATGCTTGCACCTGCACCGTTGAAAACGGTGCCGATGCATTCACGTGTTCTGCTTGCAGGTAACATGCAAACCTGGAGGGCTGTCAGGAACCCGCGAGCAGGAGTCGTAATGCGGCGGCCCTGTATGAACGGTGCTGGTGCCTTACCGGCACCTTTCATACCGTGGCCCCAGCTTTATAATGAAGCCCAATGACTCTCAAATACCCACCCTCAAATACCTAAAGAACTGACCTTTAGAGAGACCCTCCCACAACAACAGACTTTCCAAGTCTCTGACCCTCCCATTGTTATACATATCCCCCCAAGTGGATATGCCCGAAGCTTCCCATCATCTCACAACTGTCAGTTCTCTCGCGTTTGTGCATTCGCCCGTGACAATCGGGGACTTTGGCGAATAAGGGTGACACACTCCAACATGTTTGTGTCCTTTTCCAAATCTGAATGCCCAATTTTACTGGCAAAGGCTGGGGATTGATACATCCTCCCATGACCCAGAGAATCTACGTAAGCAAAGCAGGTCTCACCAGTATTTGAAGTAATTCAGATTCAGTCGTGGATTGATCGGACAGCCCTTTTGCAACAAAGCTCAGCTGGGCTGCCAAATAATAAAGCTCCAAGTTTGGTAACTGTGCCCCGCCATCACTGTAGGGCAGGCACCACACCTTCATTGCCTGCTTATGATGCATGCGGAACCCCATGAAAAGTCCCTCAGCAAGACATCAAGAGAGCGGGGAAAAAGCAGCCTCTATAGTATAGTGAACATTAAGGAAGAGGTACAGCAGTCTAGGGAGAACAATCATCTTGATTGTGGCAACCCTGCCCAGGAGGGAGAGTGGTAGCCTAGTCAAGAAGGCCATACAGTTTCTAATACTGTCTACTGCCTTAAGCATATTACCCATATCTGCACCCACTCCCCAACTGCATGTTCTCAAGGCCCTTCAGTAGTGGGTAAATAAGTGGCAGTATTTCACTCAACCTTGCTTCGTCGTGACTCACCTGAATGCTGCCTCCTCAAACGGCGTTACCAAATTGCACACAAGGCAAATCTGTTTGTTACCACTGGCTTGCTGACAGGGCAGTGACACCTAATGCCTCGGTGTAGTGGGGTATTATTGTAGAGTTTGTAGTCTAATATGGCAATTCACTGCTGAAAAAGGCACGCCTAGTATATATAGAGTAGCGTTTCACTGGGTGAAGACCTCCAGCTTAACATGGTGAAGAGGCAGCTGGTGTGTGCCTGAAAGCGGTATAATGCATTGCATGCTGTGCTGGAATAGCAGAGGTGTGCCTATATTTTCCTAGCACACTTCATCATGCCATTAAGCCATGGTTCTTCCATGAATCATGACATAACCAGTCTAATGGCATTGACAAATCATGGTATGTGCATTATGCACACACCTTGAAACCTGGTTTAGGGCAATCACAACGTTGCAGCAAATGTCTACTATGACCAAATTTACTTTGACTGAGAACCAAGCCACTTACTGATCACTATTTCAGATGTGGCACTGACATCTGGCTTGTGTGTCATCTGGTCAAAACTCTGCAAACAGAGCATTTCTTGTCGCCATGGTCCAGGTGTTTGCTGCAGAAAAGGAAACCCAGTGTGTCATTATTGTGTGAATAGGTCAGGAGCTAGAAATTGTCATGGGGAAACCGTCATCGTCTGGTATGCACCAGTCTGGTGCATACCAGACGATCCTGCCGCAGGGGGAGGGAGTTGGGGGATCCCAGTCCCTGAACCCCCTGTGTCTGCCTTGCTTTCAACTGTACTTCATCTTCATGCAATGTCCAGTGTTCTGGCCAGAGTTCTCTTTTGCTTATTTTAGAACCGCAAGTCCAGACCCCTACACAGCTGCACTCAAACGCACATACCGGAGGGAGAGAGGCACTCGCCAAGAGTCTTCCTCCAGAGAAGATATCCAGATCACCAGCACAAATACCAGCACAAATACCAGAGTCCCCGGGTAGATGAAAGACACCCTAGAAAGTGATCACCAACAAAACCAGGCTGCCATAACACCACGAACACCTGCGAGCACAAAGTCAGGTCCAAAGAGGACTGTTAAAAGTGTGTGTCATTGTGAACCGGCCACTGGGGGAAAGCTAGATTTGGATTGGCCAGAGGGACAGGTGACACAGAAGACCAAGGGGGAGGTGGCAAAGGTCAGGAAAAGCAGGGGTATAAAATCCAGGCACACACAAACCTGAATGAAATGTGATTGGGGAGGTGTGGCGAGATGGAATACAGAGACTGACAAACTAATTACTCTATCCCTACCACTAAGAATTAAACCAAAATGTGTTCAATAAACTTCTTAAGAGAGCCACCTAGTAAATGGGTCCCTTTTGGTGAAACAATCCAGTCCTAGGCTAATTTAACAGCAGTCTCTTCCAACAGGGTTTGATATACCAAAAGCACTTAGACCAGAAGAATGACTCCCTTCTCCTGGTCTATCTGGAATAGTTTTGAAGACGTTCCTGGATATTCCTTTGTACTATTCTTTAGAAGTCCCTTTACTTACTCCCATTGATTTGCAAATAACATAGTTAAGGCTTTATCAACACTTCTTCTTACTGCTGTCACTTTGTTAGGACATTTTATATCTTGACTATTGGGGAGATTGCTCCTTGACAGTTCTTGGTCCTTTTGGTATTTATGTGTTGGGTTTCCCACAGTGACGAGGGAGTTCACTACTGAGGCACTCTTGAGATTTTCTTTTTCTGTCACCACTGTGACGAGGGAGATCACTGTCGAGGAATTGTTGACTGTTGGTTTTCTGGGTATCACTACTGTGATGAGGGAGATCACCCCTCAGGTATACTTGACTGTTTGAGCTCCCTCAACCCCAACTGGCTTTCCCGTAACTCCCGTTACCTATATCTTCACTGAGAAGTGCACCGGTTCTTCCCAGGGTTTCAGAGCGCCGTTGGTGCTGCACGCGTTCAGAACATATTTCTGTTTTCCTCCTCTTTGGTCTATGCAGCTCAACTGAGCCATTGCTGCGGCGGTCTCAACTTGTTTTAGAGATTATACCGGCGACCTCGGAATGGCCATACCACTGCTGGATTCTCCCTGCTTCTGCAGCAATTTGGGTTTACTCCATCTCGCGTGATTCTTTTCAGCTTCTTCTTCCAAGACTGACTGTCTCTCGATGCTTCGGGTAGCATGAGTTTGAATTTGCCAGGACCTGCAGGACGGATTGGCAGCTTTGCTTGCTGCTCTACCTGCTCCCAAACACCTCTAAATCTGCTTAGTTCTTTACTTTATATTGCTGGGCCCACCCCAGCATAGCATCATGGCTTGTTGTCATTGCCTATGATATCTTCATGCTCCTGGTGGGCGCCTTATCACAGTACTTTGGTAATCCCATCTACTGTTGTTCTGTATCTTTCATTGGTTCTTCCTCATCTCAGTCCTACCTGGTCTTACACGTGTGATAGTAGAGACCTCACAATAACACACAGTAGTAGTGTTAGGGTAGGAGGGAGATGGAGTCAGAAGAACCAGGCCTTTTGGGTACAAGAATTTAGGGAGGTTTTTCGCGGGAGGTGAGCCATGAGTGGAGTCTCTCCCTAGGATGTCCTCCAATTTTTACTGCCCCTAGGGAGACTAGGTGGAGTGGAGTGTTGAAATGTTTAAGGAGGTCTAAGGAGGTGTCGGACATGAGTGCAGGTAAGATATTTTATGTGAAAGATAGAGTGGTACCAAGTGTAAGATAATGATGGTTGGTTGTGAGAGTTTAGGGCAGAGTGAATGAGAGTAGAGCAGGTTATGTGTGGTAGGAGAGAGTGAGGGTGGGGTGGTGAAGGTAATTTGCCATTATTTGTATTTAGCTGACTGCTCTTAAATCGGTCTTCTCTCCTTGCTCCTTGTCTGTAATATGTATTTCTCTGGCCAGTTAAATAAGCTAACTATACCTAATTGCTAGACTCTAAATATTTACACGTTCCTCATTTTATTCTTTTTCTCCCCTAGGATTCACTTTTCTCATAACAATGCAGCGTTGGTAGCTTAATCGTGTTTTAGCTGAAGGAGATACTACTACTTCCTTGGAAAAACAGTGCTTTTTCCGGAATATAATGTTATATCGAGTCTGCGCACCTCAATGCTAAAAGCCTCAAACACACTGCTTAGGTGAATTTTAGATTGGGTTACTTAATTCTCCTAGTTGCTGTTATGTAGTTGAGGGCACTAGCCCTTTAAGAGAAACCGAAACCAAATGAGGAGGGAGGGGACGGAGGGAAGGGAGAGGAATGGGGAAGCTGAAATCAGTTATGTATGGAGAATAAAGGAGGTGAAGACGTGCCATGGGTCCGCCTTTTATTGCGTAGATGGGCCCAGGGTGACATACAACAACTGCAGACGAGCAGAAGAACTCACACCATGGTCCCAGGAGAAGGGGACAGTGCTGCCAGAGTCATCGCGGAGTGCAGGAGAAATGAAGCGACAGAGGAGAAGTGCGGCCCCACCGAGGGAAGGACGCCGTGCGGACCGACAGAGCTGCTAGAAGAAGGAGCCCAGCAGGGGAAACGAAGAGACTGAGGAGGAGTGTGGCACCACTGAAGGAGGGAGGCTGCCAGAAGAAGGAGCCCAGCAGAGGAGGACGGAGAGGACCAGCGGAATCGTCGGTGAGGAGAACCAGGCTTCAGAGATCAAGTAGGGGCCCGTGGAGCTGCCACAAAGGAGAAACGCGCCTCTGAAGGAGTAAGGCTGCCGGAAGAAGGAGCCCAGCAGAGGAGGACAGAGAGAACCCACGGAATCGCCGGTGAGGAGAACCAGGCTGCGGAGATGGAGGAGGGGCTCGTGGAGCTGCCAAAGACAAGAACCGACGCCCAGCGGAGCAGCCAGGAGACCTTGTGGAGCAGCAGAAGACCGCTAAGAGGACGTACGGTGGCAGGCGGAGGGGTAAGCATGTGGGAAGAAGCACCACACACCACTTGAAAGCGAGGAGTGACAAATTGAAGCGTAAGCAGGATATTAAAGCCACTTGAAAGCGAGGCCCTAACGTGACAGTAAATACATGCAAAGAAGACCACTTGAAAGCGAGGAATTACTATTACAGTAAATACATGCAAAGAAGGCCACTTGAAAGCAAGGAACAAACATTATAATAAATACATGCAAAGAAGACTACTTGAAAATGAGGAAATAACATTATATTAAATACATGCAAAGAAAGCCACTTGAACGCGAGGAAGGACAAAGGTCAATACAGAAATAGGACACTAAGAAGGCCTCCTGAAAGTGAGGACTACCCACGAGGCCAAAAGAACACACCACTAGAACACGAGGATTACGCACAAGGCGACAGTGCATCACAGGCCAAACACCACCACGAGAGCACACGCCAAGAAGCGCTGACACACCCAACAACCATAAAGGCATCAGCCCACTCGACCAAGCCTCAAAATGTCGCAGTCAGGAAGCGCAGCGGCAGATAACGCGGCACAGCCTGCAGCAGGGATAACACCTACCAATCCAATATCATTCCTACACCGACCGAATCCGTTCGCACTGGAGCCTCAAGAAAACCAAGGCCAGAGGTGGCAAGAGTGGATGGATGAATTCGAAGAAGTCATGAGAGCTGTCGGCAACCAGGATGCCAAATAAACTAGACATTTTCGCCAACCTGGTGGGCAAGGATAGCAAAAGCGTCACCAAGACCATTCCAGCCCAAGAGAAAACAACCTAACCGCTACTAATCACCACAATCAATGGACGCCTAGTAGTGGTACCAAACAGAGACTATGAATGATAGACCTTCAATCAGTGCACCCAGGCACCCCATAAAACAATTGGACAATTCATCTTACGCCTTCAAAGGAAAATAACGTACTGTGACTCTGCGAACTTCACCGACGACGAGCCATTCAACTGAAGGTAATATAAGGATGCCTATCATCACAGTTTAGGAAACACCTGCTGAAGAAACCCCTTCCCCTGCAAGAAATAGCAGAACTGGCAAGGGTATATGAGCACGTCGATGTCCAAGCTGCCAACACCAACAACCCGCCAGGGCAGTTCCGTCCATTTAGCAACCTGCCCCGACAAGACTCGTGGAACCAAACACGTCAAACTCAACCAGAGAGACAATGTTATCGCTGTGGGTTTGAATTTCCCCACAAAGGCCAATGCCCAGCAATCGGCCAGATGTGCGGCCAGGAAAACCATTTTCAGAGCATGTGTCGAGAAAGAACAACCCTACTACCAGCCTACAGGCCTCCGTCCCAGCTGTTGCCAAACAGACACTATGACCCACCCAGGGCATTCAACACACGACCGTACCCCGAGAGAGACAACACCAGAAGCTACGGCTCCAGAAACGCTGCACACCCCGGGTTCATAGAGAACCTTCAGATGGAACCCCAAATGAGACGTACAACAACCCGGAACAAACATACCAGGTACAGAACGCACCCAAGGAAGATCCAAGAACAGAATTCAATGCCAAAGATCCATACGAGAACCCTCCGAATCGAAGAGCAGCTGCCAGAGACCGAGCCGTACCCAGAATATGACTGTTACAGCCGGGAATATGTCCAGCTCATTGCTGACTCATCCGATGACAGCACAGCGCCCCGAGTAACCATCCATCTGGGAGGGATTGACATACCATTCCTTATCGACACAGGTGCGACGGTCAACGTAATGAATCAGAAAACATATGAGGCACTCGTTGAGGCCTACACGCTACGACCATCCGAGGCCCACATCTTTCAATGGAGTGAAACCCTACCACTGACATCCAAGGGCGAGTTCCTGTGTGACCTAACACTCAGGGGCAAAAGAGCACCAGTGACCATCCATGTCATTCACAGCCCAGTATCAGGGAGATGCCTCCTAAGCTACAAGACAGCCATTGCGCTTCATCTGATAGACATCCGATATGACCAGTCAGAGATGATCCATGGGGTTTCCCCTGACAGCCCAACCCATATAGGCCATATCCCAGAAGATGCTTGATCTGGAGGAATTGAAAGCCACCTTCTCCAACCTGTTGAAGGGCGTCGGCATGTTGAAAGACACAGTCATCAAACTATACATCGACCCCTCCGTGCAGCCCACACCGCAACACCCCAGAAGAATTGGATTCCACCTGCAAGCAAAGGTAACGCACGAGTTGTGGCTACTATTCGACAATGACATCATTGAAAGAGCAGAGGAACCCACCCCGTGCGTATCCCCACTAGTAGTAGTCCCCAAAGCGGATGGACGACTCCGCCTCTGAGTAGACATGAGAATTCCCAACACAGCCATCTAACAGGAGAGACACCCAGGACCCAACATTGAGGACATGCTGTTGAGACTCAACCAGGCCACCAGGTTCTCGAAGCTGGCCTTGAACCAAGGCTACCACCAGCTAGTGATCAACCCTGAGTCCAGACCAATAACAACGTTCACGACACACAAAGGCCTTTTCCGCTATAAAAGGTTGAACTTCGGGATTTCATCTGCGGCCGAAATCTTCCAGGAGACCATTCGAAGACTCATCAGGCCTCTGACCAATACCTTCAACTACAGCGACGGCATGCTAGTATTTGGAGTAACACTGGACCAACACAACGAAGCGCTGAAACAAGTATGTCACATCCTCCAGGAAGCCGGTCTCACATTCAAAAGCCTCAAGTGCAAAGTTAACAAACACAGCCTGTGCTTCTTTGGGCACATCTTCTCGCCCATGGCATCAGAGCAGACCCTGACAAAATCAGTGCCATTGTCAACCTAACGAGCCCGAGAGACATATCCGAACTGCGCTTGTTCTTGGGCATGGCAGGGTACTGTGGACGGTACCTCCCTCATTATGCGACACTCACTTACCCCTTACAGCAGCTGCTCAAGAAGGACCAACCTTTCATATGGGAGGACCAGTCCCAACAAGCACTCTCCACGATCAAACAAGAGCTAGCTAACAATCGCCAGCTAGCATACTTCAACCCGCAATGGGACACTGAGATAACGGTGGACGCCAGTCCCGTAGGCCTGGGAGCCATATTGGCCCAGACCAACCCGTAACAGAACACGGAAACGCACGTGGTCGCATATGCCAGTTGGGCATTGAACCCCATCGAGCAAGCCTACTCCCAGGCGGAACGTGAGAGCCTGGCGGCTGTCTGGGCTTGCAAAGAATTCCACTATTTCAACATCGGCAGGACCTTTGTGCTGGTTATGGACCACCAAGCCCTGTTAACCCTGTTCGGGAACCCCAAGATTAAGATGCCACCATGCATCAAATGTTGGGGCATCCGCCTCCAGGAGTATGACTACACCATCGTCCACAAGCCTGGAGGCAAAGCAAATTCGGCCAACTACCCATCAAAACACCCAGACAAGCCCACAGACACCGAGATGCAAGGTGAAGCTGAGGAATATATTGCCTACCGGTCCCTGAATGCCTTCCCCCAGCAATCACAACAAAACAGTTTGTGGAACGCAGCCGTGCCGACCCCACGATAAGGGCAGCTGTCCAACTGACGAACACCAACAGGTGGCAACAAGTAGCCATGGAACACTTTGAAATGGGGGAGGAGGCAGGAAGCAGACAGGAGAGACTTATCGAGAATGGCGAAGATACAAGGGGAACTAGCCATGACGAGCCAAGGAATACTACTGAGAGGAAACCAACTGGTTGCCCCCAAGAGCCTCAGGAAACCAATCGTCATGATCGCACACGAGGGACACCATGGCAAAGCCAACACCAAGAAGGTACTACGCAACCAGGTCTGGTTCCCACACATGGACACCATAGTCGAGGACATGCAGAGACACTGTGACCCATGCCAAATAAATGCAGTGGACTCGCCCCTCTGTCCGCTCCACACAGTCCCCCTTCCGGAGGGACCATGGCAACGAGTAGGCATGGACTTTTACGGCCCGCTTGAAGAAGCAGGCTATCTCCTAGTAGCAATTGATGAATACACAAGATTTCCCCTAGTGAAACATGTACAGTCCACAGCATTCCATCAAGTCGTAGCCGTGGTAGACAAACTGTTTAGTGAATGGGGAGTCCCCAACACCGTGAAAACTGACAATGGGCCGCCGTTCCAAGGACAGAAGTTCGGGAAGTTCACAGCACAACTCGGGTTCTACCACCAGAGGATCACGCCACTATGGCCGCAAGCGAATGGCACGGTGGAGCGCTTTTTGGCAAACCTCAAGCAGACGTGCCAGAAAGCTGCAGCGGACCAAACATCCATGCCCCAAGCCATCTTCCAAATGTTGAGAAGCTATCGACACACACCCCATGAAGCGACTGGCCGGACCCCAGCAGAACTAATGATTCGGTATAAACCGTGGACCAGACTGCTACAGCTGGAAGACTACACCCCGGCAGAGGATGCTGAAATAAGAAAGCAAGAGGCTGAGAAAAGAAAGAAAGCAAAAGAGTGGGCCGACCAAAAGTGAAGAGCCAGAGAACCCCAAATTCCAGTCGGCAAAGTCGTACTAGTCCGACAAGCCCAGAACAGGAAGACCGATTCCCGATACAGACCGGAGCCCCTTGTGGTGACGGAAGTAAAGGGACCAATGATCACAGCCATGGGAGACCACAGTGAAATAACAAGAAACGCATCATTCTTCCGAAAGATGTTCCAAGAGAACCCAGAGGAAGACACAGCCCTGGAAGAGGAAGAACCCGAAAGACAGGAAACACCCCCCGAGCCGCCTGAGGACCCTCCGCCATAGGTGCTGGACAATGACCCCGGCATCCCACCCGGTCGCCCCCAGTGACTCTCAAGGAAGCCAGCCCGCCTCATCGAAGAAATGTAGGCCCTGAACTTCCATGATAAGTAAGGGGGGTATTATGTAGTTGAGGGCACTAGCCCTTTAAGAGAAACTGAAACCAAATGAGGAGGGAGGGGGCGGAGGGAAGGGAGAGGAACAGGGAAGCTAAAATCAGTTATGTAATAAAGGAGGTGAAGACGTGCCATGAGTCCGTATCTTATTGCGTATATGGGCCCAGGGTGACATACAACAGTTTCTCTACAGAAATCATTTTTTCCCGAACTTATTTAGGAATGATAATTTCATTTAATCTCTAAAGCGGATGACAATTGATAATACAGTTTAAATCCGACTTTGTATAATGTGGCACTCCAAACAAACACCCTGGAACATGTCACTCACATCTCTTTCTCGAATTATTTAGTCATACCTCTTTATTCTCAAAGGTATTTTCAAGAGCTGATCAAAACAGTGCCTGTTCCTTACTTCAGCACCTTACTGTGGATATTATGTTAACTCCTGAACCTTAAATAAAGAGGAAGGGGAGGATGTCCCCCTTCTCTTTCTTGCCCTCTACCTTCTTCCTTGTTACCACACCATCCTGACCATTCTCACCCTCTGATGCCATTGCCTCCTCCTTCACCATTTTAACTACACTTCCTCCTTCTGTTCACACTCAACCTTTGATGCCACTACACCCCCTTCATCTAGGTTACTCCACTGCAGCTCCCTCTGCTTAGTCTCACCTTCTGATGTAACCAACACTCCCTTGACCTTATAAGCTCCCACCACCTTGTCTCTCTCGTTGTAGTTTCTGCTACTTTTATCGCTCTCCAGGCTCGAGCCTTCTCCAAACTTGAGTGTCCTACTCCTACAACCCTTACTGCCTGACTGGAACAAGGCGTTTGTTTGGTGTGCTCCCTCCTCTGCCTGGGTGGGTCTCCCAGTGAGGGTCTGCACCTGTGGCTGGTAATTTGGTCAGGGATGTGACTGGCAGTTCCTCCTGTGTGTACCTGTCTTTGCTTTGAGTTAAAGGGGCTGGGCCAAGTCTATAATTGTCCTATTCGAAACCGCAGATTTTACTCTTTCTGTCATGACCCTCCCAAGTGCTAAATGTTCTGTACTGAGTTTTTCAGCATGCTTTTTACTGGCTGGCAACACACTGGGTATGCTTGTGGAATGTTTTGTTCTAGTTAGTGTCTGGGAAATTAGTAATTTTGCATCTCCGGACTGGGATCCCTAACGGGGTAACAGTGTCACTGAAACTCACTTTCCCAAACTGAACGTTCAGCATTCGGGAAGCCACACACTCACAACATTTTATGTGCAGTTCGCAGAGTTCACTGCGGGTCTCATAAACTCCTCGAAAAAATGTTATTTGAGTTGCTGCCATTGATAAGACGAGGGAAAAGCTCTCCCTTAAATGAAAACCTTATTTTTCTAATGTTATCAGTTTGGGCCTCTTCGGGGAGGCCTTCTGGCTTTCTCAGTTGAGGAGAGAGTGGGCGAAGGTTAGCCAGCAAGGGTCCCAAAAGGGGTTGGGTAGTGGAAAAGCTGTCCAACCTGGCAAAAGGGTTGGCAAAGGTTTGGCCTCCCATCTGTCTTGAGGTGTGGCACTGTTGTTGTCCCTGCCATGTTATGGGGTCCAAAATGAGGTGACTTGGAGTTCCTTCCTATAGTGCCCCCAGGTCCTCCAACATCCACTGGCTCCCAGCCGAAGTCCCCACTTTGCCAGTCTCAGAACCAGTCATTGCAAAAAACCTCACCTACAATATATATTTGTAAGAAAAGTTTCAGATAGTGTGTTTATAAAAGGAGATGATGGTTTAGTTGGGGTGGCAACTGGGGTTGAGGGTTAAGTGAGGCTTTTGGGGGTTTCCACATGCATTTTACTGAGGCATTGAAATTAAAAAACGATGTAAATTTAAAAAGGAACCATTCTGCACTGAAAAAATGAGTGGTAAGCAAACATGAAACCTACGTAAATGCTTCTCCCAACATCAGTCATCGTCTCCAACACCATGAATCACTTAATTCTGAATCATCCTAACATCCCCTGACTTTGTATATCTGCCAGGCACGGTGATAACTCAAGCATTTTCCTCATTCAATTTATAAATGCTTCCTCCCCACGTGGGTGCATGGTGATTGAGCTGCTGCGCTGGGAGGATGAGCTCTCGTTGTGGAAGACTGTAATAGCAATGAGTCAGTTGGCAAATTAAGAGATGTAGTAAGAAGATGTGCAATCTTGTGATGGCCACAATTAGATGTTATAACAAGTGAAAAGGGCTTGCTAATAGATTTTAACCTTCAATTCTAGACTGATTTGTAATTGAGGTTAAACAACTGTCTCCCTTCCACATGTTTCTTAGAAAAGAGCTTTTCTATTAATAGATCTCAGCTTTTTGAGGCCCTTAACAGCATATTACTGGTGGGAACTCATCATACTGGGCTGAACCCCAGATTTTCTTCTGCACCTTTAATTTTACATCTACTCAGTGAGGTACTACATGGCAACAATAGTCACAGCATAGCTGGTCAGATAGCACACTGAGCTAAGTGCTTGCCACTGATATCTGTGCACTGCCTGCTGTGGTCAACTCAGCCTTTCATGCTTCCAAGGTTGATAAATTGAGTACTACTCTGTGGGATAATGTCTTCTGTTATTTCAGTGCTCTGAGATCTATGGGTGTGTAGCGCTATATAAGAAATACTTTATTATTTAAACAATAAGCCCGAGCAGGAGGGGCATTATCACTTCAGGCAATGCCCTGGGGCCCGTAGGTACAGGCTTGACCAAAGACTGGAAGAAAAAAAGTTTTATAAAATGGCAGTCGGTGAAGGGAAAACATAGTCCGTTTTCCCTTTCAATGGCGGCCATTGAAAACAATAAAAAAAAGTAAACAAACAAAATGGCCACCAAGGAAAGGGAGAAGGGACCCCACGTAGTCCCTTCTCCCTTTCCATGGTGGCAATTCAAACAGGAAAAAAAATGTTAAAAAAAAATGCCCCCCATGGAAAGGAGAGTCCCTTCTTCCTTTCCATTGTGGAGTGTCGCAGATCGGGGGCAGACACACTGGAGACAGAAGTGTTTCCAGCACCTCTGCTCCTGAAGAGGAGCAAAAAAGCAGGTGGGGTGAGGGAAGGAAAATCTGTGGAGGGGGTGTAGGGAGGGAGCGGAGCACATACCTCGTTCCTTGGCAGGGGAGGATGGTGGACTCCATGCGTGAGGCAGTTCGGGGTGGGGGGATTACCATCTGGCTTACTCCTCATTGGCTGAGAGGCTGCCACCGCCTCAGCCCCCCTGGCCCTCTGCCGGTTACTAATATATGTTAAAAAGCCTGTTGAAGTCTAACTTCATTTTCTATTTTAAAAACATACATGAAATGTGTTTTAGTTTTTCCTAGGACCGGTCTGCCAGGTTTTCTGCAGCAGCACACATTTTCAAAACAAGCACTGACAAACATGTTCACATGTTTTTCTCCAGGGCCACAGTGTGCCTCTTTGAATTCCTGCAAAGACTCCCTATGTTGTTGGGTAGGCTAGTACCTAAGTGAACCCTTATGCCCTCTTATATCAAGGTAAGGTAACTGCAGCTCAGTTCAGGAAGGGTAGAAAAGGGTTGTTTATGGAGATCTTACTCTCAGAGGAGCCCAGCCAAGAGAAATCCAGCCTCACACACCATCATAGCAATCCCTATTTAGTTCCTAGCAGACCGCAAGAACCTTCAGATATCACAGTCCACAGAATTTCTCCCAAAGGCGCCAAAGTTAAAAGCCCACCCTCATTTAAGATTTTCCCTAGTTCAACCCAGCTTTCCTGTCCTGGCCATACATTGCTGTCCGGGGCCTATAGAGTCCATTGAAGGCCATTTTGTATCCTATCTCAAGTGCATTGTTTGAACACACTCATGCTAACTCTGGTACCCAAGCACCACGGAAGGTCTCAGGTCTTAGACATTCCTGACTCAAATACATACTCACATCATAATCAAGTTTGTCAGGGTGTTGGCAAAGCTGCTTTCCATCCCCTAGGGAAATCGTTCCTGAGGCCAGCCCACCCCTGGTGAAACAATCACTCGCCTCTTTGACACCCATCAGCACCCAAGGTGAACATTGTACTTTACAAATGCTGTTTAACACAACGTTCTGCAATAAATAAATAAACACACACATTTGGCTTTCAGGTGTACATGGATCGGCCAACACAGGACTTTGGCCACTATTCCAGGTGGGTGGAATGAGAAAGCGTACGCCCATCCAATCCAACTGGGATCCAAACAACATTGAGTGTTTGAGCACATCTCATGGCAGCCATCTCACTCTCCCTGAGGACACCTAAGTGATAGCAACAGATCTGGCTTCTAGAACACATCTCTCAAATGATTGGCATCTCAGCACTACACCTCTCATTTTCTGCCCTTCCTTTTTTTCGTATTAAAGAAGTCTCGCTCCCTTGACTTGAACCACAAACACCCTCCCATCAACATCACTGTCTTTATTTTCCTTAATGTGTGTTTCCTGGTTTTGCTTTCTTCATCTCCACCTCTCCTATGCTCTAATCTTCCCAACAATTTAGCAAGGCCTAAAAACCCAGGGGTGGGCACTGTATGCAATATCCACTCGGACTGGCCTCAGCACCATTGAACCACTGCAGTGTCATTGCCTAGTGCATAACTTTCTGTGCTGCCTTGTCTGCTGTTTGAGAGCCCTGTCTGGGAGTGCCAAGTACCTGCCTTAGAGCCTGGAAGACCAGAAGATAAGCGTTTATGCAATGCCCAAAGCCAGCTTGTGGATAAGGACATAGTGGGTAGGTTCTAATGGTGGGTGGCTAGAGACAGAAGTTTCCAGGTCTGCATCCTGCCTAGTTGTGAGAAACTAATCTACTTGATGTTCACATTTATTCTTCAGCATCTTTACTGTGGGAATACACTTGTTCATCTTCACAAAGTCTGATAGTGAGACGTTATCACCAGTGACTGGATGAATAGCTTGATTGCAGCCTTTGGTAGCACATGGTTTGTGCTTTGGCCTGTTGTGACTGATGGTGAAGTGGGCATCTTTCATCTCTAATGGATTATTGGTGATGGCCTTGATTGCTTATACTCTTTAGAAAAACACTTACATCTTCCATTTCATTTTATTTTCCCACATTTTTAGAATAATACAAGCTAGTGGGTGATTAGAAAATAAAATTATACTATTTCATTTAATACTTTGGTTTGGACGGTGGGTCATTTATGTATAAACAGTTGCGCTTTTTGAATTTGTAAATATCTGCATGCAGCAAGACCTCAGATAGAGTTAGGAATTTGATCAGAGCTCATGCTACTGTTGGTGAGCCTGAAGGAGGCTTTTTGATTTGCCACTGCAGTCTACTTGATGGGGTGCCATGACAGTTCAGCTACAGATTGCCAGGCCTCTAGCTACCCTCAGCATCCAAGTACTTTTGTAAAGTGCTAGATACCGAAAAGAGGCGTCCAAGCACCCACCTAGGAGCACATTGTGGAGGTGGAAGGAACCAAAAAGATCCAAGAAGTACACTGTCTTCACCTGAGCACATCACAGTTGTCTACCTTATGGGTATCAATCTCAGTCAATCATGACACATATAACCATCAATAATAAATTATAAATGTCATTCATATCATGTTTAAAACAATTACAATCCACCTAATACCGAGTTCTGCCTCAAGAGGCTTGGTTCCTAATAGGGGCTTTTTTCCACATGAATTAGGGAAAATTAGAGAAAACAACTTAACTCATTAGTTGTCTAGTTATCGTGAAGATTTAGACCCAAAGAGATTTTCTGATGTCCTTTTTCCCAAGGGAACCACATTTGCACCAGAGAGCACGGGCCATTGTGCCCGGTTTCCATGAGGGACATTATCGTTACTCAGTGGGTGGGCGTTGACTTCAGTAACGATGTTTGTTGGGGAGTGGTTTCTACTATCAAAGCACAATATTCCTTTTGCCACTCTTGGCTCCCTGAGATCAATTTGTATGGAGTCATAAGCACTTTCCGCCACGTAGCGTAGCCTGGTGCAGCTTAAATCTCCTCCTGGGTCACAAATAAACACCCCTGTGCAGCACTAATCAATGGGTTGATTTATACACAAGGGATTCCTTGGGTTCATAAAAGTTCGGGACCAGTTCAGGAACTTTGTGTAGATATATTGCACCCACCCCCTGCGGGCCACTACTGCCTTGCTGACTTTGGGAGTTGATTTAGATATCACAAAACAGCCCTACTGGATATATTTCTAGCAGTGTCGTTGGCCTTTTGTACACTATCTACCCTCCATGTTGGGATTAACAAAGGTGGAATAAGGTTTTGTGTCCTCGGGGTGTGTTCACTGGCGCTTGGCTCGATTGGGGCCAGAGGTCCTTTAACGGACCGAACACTCTCAGCTTTAGTGATCTCTCTGATTTCGCTAATATACAGCGCATACCCTGGTTGGCACTTGCCTTATTTGGGCATGCAGCGGGGTTAGCGGGCACAGTCGTCGCTGATACATTTGTGGCTCTCTGTTCACCCGCTGGTGTCTCCTACCTTGTCCCTCCCTTCCCATATGCTTCAAAAAGCAGTAGAAGTCATTTCTTTACAATTGCCAAGTTAGCAATGACAGTGCTGTACTTCCATTCGATAATCGGTGCTTCTACCCCTCTCAAACCTGGACAGGGGTGCACCTTGCAGCCAGTCCAAGGAGAGATGGCAAACTGGGACGGTTGGTGCAAGACTGAGTGCTACCAGAGGTCCCTGTTCGTATGTCCTGCATCAGCACATTTGTGTTGCCCTTGTCCATTGTGCGATTTTTACCATCCGTCAGCACCCATCCTGTGGTCCACTGATTTGCCTGATTATCAGAGAGACCCCACCCGTGCTGTCCATCGTGGGTATAGTTGGACCCCCCCCCACCTTTCTGCTGATTAGAACAGGCTCAAAGGCTTCAAGGCTGTCACAGCTGTCCAGCGAGCAATGGCTGAGGGTTGAAGTAGCGAGTGGTGAGGCGGTTGGGAGAGCCACTTTGATTTCATTTACATGGTCATCGGTGCTTCCTGTGAAATCTGGGGCAAAATCTGGCAACAGTCGACTGCGCACTCCTTTCCATCCCACTTAGTATTAATGGACTTGCTGTAGCCTTCTTGCCTAAGTCATCTGCAACCCGCTGGAAGGGGCCGTAAACAGCGTCGCTACCAGTGGTGGTGGAACATGGGTCATTCTAGTTGGCCTTCATAGCCTGCATTTTATCTTTGCGTCCCCAAGGGTCCACGCTAACAGGGGTGTTAATCGAACCAAAGAACAGGTGTATCTAACTAATTAGGGTTTATGCCTCTCCCGCGGGTCTTGTAGTGATGTTAGGTATAATCTAGGCGGGCTGGGTGGTCAGGGTGGTATCAACATTTTCCACCTTACCATTAAGTTTTTCCTTTTTTGCACATCAGGTGGTGTGGCAGGTGACATGGCAGGCATACTTACTAGATGTTAAACGATAAGATGATCTTTTGGATTTTGTGTCCATTTGAGTCTTGTAGTGGGTAAGGTAAGGAAGGAGAGACTATTGGTAATTGTAGAAGTACCTTTATTGGCTTGCATAATACGTAAGGTACATTATGAATATAAGTAAGCTGGAACATATGGGGCCCCACCGACTGTAGCTACAACGTTTCTCTTGTCGTTTGAACCCACGGCAGTGTTCTCCATTATGTAGACACGCAGTGAGGGTTCAGAGCACAGAACACTCACAGCTGATGTATCCACGAGTTAAGTTCGTGGCGGAGCTTCATGGCAGTAAGAAAGGAAATATGCAGTAAGCATCCTACAAGTCTATTATGGATTGCGGGCCAAAAGCAAGGTAGCAGTAAAACTGTGAAGGTTACAGCGGCGTGGCTTCCCACCACTTGGCTTCTCACCTGCTCGACCGTACAGCTTCCTCTTGCCTCGTTGTCCTGGTTGTTTCAGCCATGGCGTACCTCAGGGCCCTCTGTGATGGAAGCATGGCCTTGGCGACATCCCGCTGTGGGCGCTCAACATCGGCGCCCTATCCCTGCAGGCTTCACCATGCGGGCAGGCTGCCAGTGATTAAGAGGAGGAGGGGGTGTGGCAGCAGCGGCGATACGGTGGTCCACAAGGGACAAGTCAATGTTGCTGTCAGGTCAAGGCAGGCAAAACACCCGCGCCCTTTCCCCGCGGGTATACTCAGGGAAGCCGTTCTATCGTTTGGCAGCTTGATGTAAGAAACTCCTGCCACTGCCCCACTCTGTTCCACCACTTGTCTATGTCATGACTTCTGACCATCTTCATTCAACATCGTACATCATCTATCTCATACTCGTAGTGCTTCAGCGGGAGTGAGTATAACAATAGTGAGTGAGATGAGCTTGGTAATTTGGCTTCCCTGAACTGGGGATGGAGGTGTTCATGACTGAGTGCACCAGGTAATGCGTTTCAGTTTCCCTGGTGTTAGCTATGCAGTGGGAAATAGTTTTTATCTTTCTGCTGAAATGTATGTTGAACCTTAGGGTCATAGCTTTGAACCCTGGCATTGCTGACTCGTCCCGCTATCCTGCCTCATCAATAAATTACTCCATTAGCTTGGGCATTAGTAGCACTTGCAATTTACAGGGCTACACAATGGCAACACTATGATAGCAGGCACTACACAATGACCAATGACTAGTAATTATTAAGACTAATGGTAGTATGTGTTACAAGTCCCAGGGAGAAGGCCAGGTCGGGAAGTGATGGAGACTCTGGGGTCCGGGGACACCTGCAGGCACCAGAATGAGCTACCCTTAGGTGGCAGGCAAGATCTCCCAGAGTTGATCTACACCTTCCAATGTCTTGTGTGCAGGGGCAACTGAAGGCTGAACTCCCTATGCCAGCAGACAGACAGACACTCAGGCTTCCAACAGATGACAGATGCAACATTTGCTTAGACACATATCTGACATAAAAATGACTGGCCAGAGGAACTGGGAGGAAGTCCTGTAGTGGGCCAGATGGTGAGAAACCGAGAAGTTATTTTTGATTGGTGGCTGCCCATGAAGGATCAGGTGTCATCGGCCACACGGTCTCTGTTATTTTATCTTCATATGTTGAAGTATCTTTTTTCTGACCTCGAACATGCCACTCTCACTGTCATCACCATCTGCACCACCTGCTTCTTGCAAAGCAAATTGCTCTACCACATCTTTCAGTTCCATCATCTCTTTGTGTCTACTCTAAACAATACCCACTGCTTAGGCCTTCAAACTGGCCAGCTCCAGCACCTCCAATGTTTCCAAAATCTAACAGCATGTTTACTAATGTAAGTTTGCAGCAGAGACAATAACTTGTCAGCCCTGCCAGTTGCCTGCCATAATTTGTGTCAAATTCAAAGTTCCCTGCATTTTCCACAAAGTTGATTTGCGTAAAGCTGTGACTATTTCATCTCAAAGTTCATAACCCAGACATCTAGACACCAATTGCTACCAGCTGATGTCAAATGTAATAAAGTGAGGCCGCCAGAACTCTCGAAGACCCTCCACATGCAATTGAACTCCTGTAATTGTTCAGCTCAGTAGGTTGGAGGACTGATACATGCTTAAAAGATCTGGATGGCTTTTCACTAAAAGAGGGATAGCTGAAGTTATCGCTGTCAGGATGGAGAAAAAACATCCTTTGTAAGACATTTCTCCAAGTCCCCGTTCCCTGTTGTAGTGTACACAGTTACATGAATATAGCTCCCAGATGGCATTGTGATTCCATCATGCAGTTGCAGGAATATAGCGCCCAGATGGTATTGTGATTCCCTCATGCAGTTGCAGGAATATAGCGCCCAGATGGCATTGTGATTCCCTCATGCAGTTGCAGGAATATAGCGCCCAGATGGCATTGTGATTCCCATTGTGTGATTTCCATTGTGTTATCGATGGAACGATGAGGGTCAAGGCAGGAAGCCAGTAGTCCAATCAGAAGAGAAGAGCAGTAATCAACACGTGATATAATTAAAGCAAAGATAAGGAGTTTGGTAGCATGAAAAGAAAGGAAAGGATGAGCGCAATGAATATTAAAGAGGAGAAAGCGACAGATGCAGGCAGTAAGAGAAATATGAGACGAATAAAAAAGAGAGGAGTCAAAGAGAACCCCTAAATTACAGGCAGAAGGGGAAAAGACAAGCTGAGAAGGGGAAAAAGAAGAGGGGAATGGGGGAACAGGGGATGGGGAGGAGGGAGGAAAGAAAGAATTTCAGTTTTTGATGGATTTAAATGAAGAATGTGAGAAGCCATCCAAGCTTGGATGGAGGCAAGACAAGCAGATACTTTAGAGTGAAGGGATTCTGTGAATTCAGAAAAAGAAAAGAAGATTTGCGAGTCATCTGCAAAGAAATGACAGGAAAGGTTGAACGAAGAATTAAGAGAAGATAGAGGAATAGTGTATATCGTAAATAGAAGAGGGCCAAGGACAGAACCTTGGGGAACCCCAAAGAGAAGAAACCATGTTGTTGCTTCTTTTTCCCCCTCGTCTTATGGGATACCTTACCAGCAGGACACTAGTTATTGCTATTAATGTTACCTGCAAGTATTTATATCCCCTTCCCATGATTGTTGTCACCCACCAAAAAAGAGTCACCCTCCTGTACTTGTGCCCTCACCAGGCTCTGGTTCTCGCATTCTGGACTCTGGGTCCTGTCTGGATCTGTGGTAAAGCCCTCAGCAGGGTATCAGTACTTTGTACTGCTTGCTTTATGAATGTTGTCTGGTTCTGGGATAACACGCTCAGCAGGTTATCAGAAGCTTGTACTCCTTGCTCCACGAGTGTTGTCTGTGTCTGAGATAAAGCCCTGAGCAGGCTATCAGTAACTTGTACACCTTGTTCTATCAATATTGTCTGGTTCCCAGGATACAGCCTTCATCAGGCTATCCGCCGCCTGTACTCCTTGCTCTATTAATATTGTCAGGGTCTGAGATAAAGCCCTCAGCAGACTGTGCTTTCTCATTTTTTCCAGCTCTCAGTGTACACCTTCTTCTCCCTTCACTGCTGTCCCACCTGTGACTAACCCTGTTCTTTTCGGCCTCTTTCATTGTGCATTGCCCTCACTCTGTTGCACCTACCCAATGGGGCGCATGGAAGCGATCCATACCCTGTGTGTTATGTTATTTGAATTTTGTAAAGTATGACGTAGCTTGCAGTTGGCCTCTTGGCGTTGAAACCCCCCAACTCGCCAAGGGCATATCAATGCAAGGCTTCCTTACAATGAGGAAGGAAGTCAACTAGACATTGGCCCTCATTAGGACTCTGGTGCTAAACCATGGTGCCATTAGCACCATGGTCCATGCCGGAGTCCGCCATGGAGAAAGGGGGAATTGCCACCCCATTCCAAGGTTGTCGGGGCGGTAATTCCCCCTTTCTCCACGGCCCTTCCCTATTCCCATTTTTGACCCCTAGGGCTCAATGGGAATGGGGAAGGCGGCAATTACGGTACTGCACATTGCGGTACCGTAATTGCCATCAAGGTCCCTTTGCGGGTCCCTACTTTAACGGCTGGTCCAGACCAGCAGTTAAGGTCGGGAGCCGCAAAGGGACCTCGTAGTGTTAAGGGGTTAACGGCGCAGCAGCCTTTTAAGGCGCTGTTAACCCCTTAACGCCTGGGTCGTAATGAGGCCCAATTTGAAATAGGAGAAAAAGTACTTAGTTTAGATGATGCCTCAAGGCTCCAAACTGATCTACTTTCTAGATTTTAAAGGTCAAGAAGCAAGATAGCTAAAGGCTCTGCCACCAGAACCTGACCTTTCATACCGTGGAGTGTATGTCACAAACTGGTTCGCTAGCCACAGTTAACACGGGTATACATCATGATTTTTGCTTGCAAAAATGAACATTCTTGCTTTTTTATGGCTTTGTATACTAGAGTGAGTGACTTGAATTGAACTCTTAGTGGAACAGGCAGCCAGTGTATAGAAAATAATGTGTATACGTCTTACACTTAAGACTGAGGATAGCCTGGGGGCTGTGTTTTGTAAGCGCTGTTAATTTTCGTTAGTTCTGCAGGCAGGCCTCAATATATTGCACAATCATAACCAGGTCTAGATAACACGGGTCAGTGTGATGGGTTCTGATTGATGATAAAGCCCAGATCAGTTGTAGATGTGTGAGGTGAGGGAATGTCTGGCACGCTGCAGAAAAGCAATAGATGTTTTCTTCAATGGTTGAGCTCGGCACAAAATATTGTACTTCTGAATTACAGGGGTTCAGTCTGAAAGATTGGGTGATGTTTGGCATAGGAGACAGGTGCAGTAGATGATGAAATGTATTTAGCGCATTCCAAAAAGTCTGGAGAGGTATTGACGATTTGCAAGGAACTGAACACACCCGCTGGATGCGCCTCTCTGCCCAGCAGCTCCCAAGCTTTGATAGAGAACTTGCTGGCTTCTTTCTTCGACCAACATTGAGCAGACTCTGTTAAAAATTGCTGTCCAGTCTAAATCATGCCCTAGTCTTCCCTTGTCCACTCTCGTCGAACATAAATCAACCTTCTCCGTTCAAGCAGGCCATCGCTATGGAAGTCACCAAAGCAGTCAAACAAATGAGAGCCTTTGTCCCGCACGCTTTGCTGTGTTGTGCCACCACTGTGAACGACAGCATCCCCACCCTTGCCCCACACTTAACACTTTGTGCAGCCGAGCATTTCAAGTGGGCATCTTCCTGCAGACATTGAAAAAGCCCTGTATTCTCCCGTTGCCTCAGAAACCATCTGAAGAACCAGCCACCCTAACAAAATATCGCCCCACCGCTATCAATCCATTCATCTGCAACAGCTGCAAGAAGATGGCCATAAATGGCCCTACATCAACTATTGGACTGCTGCAAATTAACCTTCTCCACGACCATCAGTCAGGTTTGCGGCCAACCAGAGGTAGTGAAGCTACACCTCTTCTTCATGAGGGACAATCTCCTCCAGTCTCTCTAGTCAGCGACTACCCAGCTGTCCTCATTTGATTGGACCTATCTGCAGCTTCCGAGACTGTTCACCATGGCACCCTTGCATGTCATGCTTGATTGTCTTAAAAACACCTTCAACAGCAATACCCTTGCTTGCTTCTGCTAGGACTGAAGTGTCCAGAGCAAATCTACTCCTTTTATCTCAGAACCCAGAATACACAACCACAGTGGCCCCCAAGGTGTGATACTCTGCCTTTAGCTGAAGACTCACCTGCAACCGATGGCCATTTCCCCTGCATCTTCCAGACATATGTGTATGGTATGCAGATTGTCTTCATGTTGAGTGGGGCTCCCTTCACAGCTTCTATTTCTGTAGTACCCTGCTTCCCCTGTGTGCAGAGCAGATGCCTGCTAACAACCTAAGCCCCAGTGCTAGAAATGCTGAGATCATCTATATAGGGTCTGCTCTGCCATAGTAGCTGGCTCTGTTTACTGCCCTTCTCTCTCTGCTCCCTGAGGCTAGGAACCTAGGGGTCTCTTTCCTTTGGCCCACAGGTCCTTAAACTGGCTAAGAAATCCCATTTCCAGATGCACCTGCTGAAACACATTCTCCCTTTCCCGAATTTCTCACACAATGGGGAGAGCTAGGCCTTTGGCCCTCTTGAGGATCGACTGTGGCAACATCTTTTAACGTGTTTTCTTTAAGTCTCTCCTTCACCAGCTACCAGCTCTGCAAAACAAGGTGGCCAAGTTCAGCCTTGACTGAAGCCTAGATATCACATCGCCCCAGTCCCACATTGGTTTCTAGTGAAGCTAGGACTACTTCGAAGACACCAGGATCCCTTCATCGTGTCTATTGGGGCTTGGTCCCTGTGAACCTTCAGAAGAAAGTGCTCAAATACTCCCCCTCTAGGCTTTAAAGATCTGCTTCCTCCAGATGCTTGGTTGTCTGGTGGCCAAAGAAGTGGAAGATTGGTGGGGCTACTCTGGGTACTGCGCAAGGCAGTCTACGGAATGGGCTTCCTACCCATCTCAGTTTGTTTACAAAAGAGTATGACTTATAGACCCTGTGCCTGAGTTCCCCGGTATCGTCCCCTTGTAGCGCCTTGCCTTTCTTTACCCCTGCCAGAATTAACTTGGTGCTGAGATGTCTGGTCCTCCCTCATCCATGTTTCCAGCTGACCCCTTGTCATATTGCACTCCTGCACCTGTAGCTCTTTCTATGGACCCCCTCCATCTGAATATTTGCACTCAGTTTTCCTGTTTTTACCTATAACCCCTGCACTAGCCCCACATCTTGCTATCGCACTTACCAGATCTGAATATTCCAAGGCTTTGAAGGTTTTTTCCTACCTCCTCCCTTCCTCCATTTGTAGTTTGGGTGCTCTGAGGTGACCTGTCCGCAGATGGTGCTCTATAAAACACATTTAAATACATACAGAACAGAGGGAATAGGCGAGAGCCTCACAAGACTTCACACATGGTGGCGAAGGCAAATGAATTCCGGGAACAACGTGTTCCTTTGGAATTTGGCACAGGCTTTTTTTTGTCTTTAAGATATGTGGATATCCAATATAGTACACTCTCCTGTATAATAAGATCTGGTAGTTGGTGATAGTACACGCTAATGGCAGTCAGCTACAGGTAATCCAGCAAGTGTGACAGAAGAAGGACTGAAGCAGATCTTTCATTAAGGGGCTCTGGGCGTGCAGCTGCAGCTGTTCACTTGTGGAATGCTTAAGTGCTTTGACGATGAATAGAGCATTTGAAATGGGCCTTGAATCCTTGAAGTCTAGCCTGAAAATCATGACTGCTTCTTTTAATGTAGTCATCTGTGCCAGTTTCTAAAATGCTGATGTTAGGCAGAATCCTGTGCAGTGTCCTTAGGGACCACTACACACAATTAAGACCACAATACAAGTTTTACCTTTGGTACAAGCCTGTACTATTATGCCAGAGTGGTAGCAGTGGCGGAGCAGCCAGGCTTATCTCAAGAGTATATGAGCAGTAGCAGAGATTACACAAAGGGACCACAATTACTGTGACTCAAGCAAACACTGACTCAAGGTATCAGGTAAAAAATATAAGTACATTTATTTTTAAACCATTTGTTACAAACACGACACTTCTATTAAACTTAGATAAAAACCACACGTTAAATATACTACAACTAACCAATTCACTTTGTACAGTAAGTCTCAAGGTAAGTACCCTGTGTTTGAATGAACCGGTGTTATGAACAAAACACGTTACCGCAAATACGATTGCGAGCACTTTTTGACAGTTCGGTCTACTAAATAAACACGTATCCGTGACATGAAATGCTACCGGGGCAAAACACACTTAGCACCTGAGATACCCAGAGGGAGTTGGAGGCAAACATCACAGGCAATATTTTGGTTAGGCAGGCAGAATCAAGAAACACCCAGAGACAGGAGTTCAAAAGTCAAAGGGCCGGAGCCAGGGTCGAAAGACACCGGGGCCTGTTGCCGAAGATCACACAGTCAGACCGCTCACGATTCAACGTAGCCAAAAAGTACTTCGATATTGACAATGTTCGGAAGCAAAAGTTATAAGAAGGAGGGAAGACAAGGGCAAGCCTTGGAAATGAAGAAAAGGGGTTCACCCAGTTTCCTCAAGTAGAACACAGTACCTTGTTCCAACGGTGCAGCTGGTGCCCTAGCAGTTGTTCCTGTTGGTGGCCCGCAGACCCACAATTCCTGGAGCTTTGTTGTGAAGGAGGACGTCTGAAGGGGGTATGCACCACACAGAGATGAAGCCGGCAGCAGCGACGAGGAATAAAGGTGTGCTCCTTAAAAACAGGAGAGGCTCTTCAGATAGCTATCCCGACCACTACAGCAGCGTACAGCGATTTCGACCAAGGAAGAGGTTCCTCTGGCAGTAGAAGATGAGCTGATTATCCCCACCAAGCTCAAGGAAAGAAGACTCCGGACTGAATCTTCTCTAAGTCATTGAAGGGAAGATAGCTCAGGACTGCAGCAGGGCTTCACCGGGACGGGGTAGTTGCAGCAGCCATCGTTCTCTACGCTTCTCTTTGGTTCCTTGTAGTTCATGTGGCGACTCTCTGACTTCTAGCCCAAGAGACCTGCCTTTTATGTGACAAACCCCCATTCACACAGCCTGGCTGTCAATCACCCAGCAGGGGGGGTTGTCCAGCCCGGACAACTACCCTGGCCAATCATGACAAAGTGCAACTTGGGTTACCTAGGATACCCTGTGCAGGGGGTGACTACACCCCTTCCTCACATTCAGCCCACCTAGACACCCAGGCGCCTTGAGGAGGGCTTCTGAGCAGAAGCTTGCCAAAAGACAGTGAACAAAGAAGGCAAACCTAGTTTGCAGCGCAAAGTAAAACACAAGAAGGACTTTAACAAAAAGAAATGGCGAATAAACCCAACCGGAGCCAAAAGAAAGACGATTTGGTCAAGCGGGTTTATGTTTGAGGCTAATATAATAGCCAAGAACAGTACCACGTTTATCTAATATAATCGCAGTAGAAAAGTTAGGGTAGATACCACTGCCACCAGCCAAGTCTAAATGTTAAAAGAGCGAAACAATGCTCTAGGAGGTACAGATGAAAAGAAAGGGATACAAATTAACCCTTTCCAGTACTCCATGGAAGATGGGGTGTACTGGATCTGTGGTAGATGGACTAAGTAAAGTTAATGGTAACTTTACCTTTTTCTGGGGGACGGTAGTCACCTCAGAAATGGGGTCGGGGAGTCTGAACGACAACCCTGTGCCACTGCACAGAAGGTGCTGGGTGACACACACAAAGAAGGGGGCTACTGAAGTGGTGTACTCCAGAGCCCACAATCACAAAGAAACAGGTAGAAACACATAGCAAAACACAGGTAAGAGTGGGGACAAAGCTCTCACACTTACCAAGTGGAAAAGAATAAACTCCAGAAGACAAGCAAAGCTGCTGGGGGACTCACTAGGTGAGGGAAATTAGCCGTAAACGAGAATTCTCCCTAACAGCTGACACAATACCAGGCATACGATTGTTTGTCAGGTGGTCTTTATGTTGGAGGTTAGCCTGGTCTCCAGAAACAGTTCTGTTTGCCTTTTGCTCCCATTTGGTTGGGGTCTTGTATAGTTAGTTAATTCTGGATAGAAAGTAGCTGGGATTCAGGGTCTTTTTATAGTGAATTTGTGAACGTGGATTTCCGTTCCCAGTTGATATGGCTATCACCCCAGCTTTGGTGGAGCGTACATGGCCGCTAATGGCCTACCAGCCTTAGCCTATGCAGGCCCAAGTGATATGAGGGCCTCAGCAAGGGCTGTGGGCTGCTACCGGCCATGTACACACCCCAACAAGGGGGTGATTGCTATTCGCACAGTGCACGAATATTTTTTTTTTGTGCAACTTCAATCTCCCATGAAAACAAACAAAAAACACGATGGCTCCCGCCATAATAATTAGAAAAGGGACCTGGGGGGGGGGAGACCGGACCAGAGAACAAAGCTCTGGTCCAGCAGGTAAGTGGGAGGGAAGGAAGGTGTGTGATGTCTTGGAGGAGATGGGGCATGTGGAGGCAACAGGGAGGGCCTCCACGTTGTCTCCCCATAATCAAAAAAGACCGCATGCCTGGAAAAATGCAGGCGGAACACTGTGTGTTCTCACATGCATTTCCAGCAACCTGATTGGGCGCCCTTCCCCTGGTGCAAATGGTATTTGGTCTTGCAGTTTCCTTCCACACTGCAGCTGGGAATGTGGACTTCAGTTCCCAGTAGGTGCTTTTGTTCGTTTGGTCTAATGAGAAACTGTGGTTTAAGTGCTGGTGAGAGATTTTGGTTGCCTGATATGTTTTGGTCAATGGAGGAGATCTGTGATTGTAAAAAAAAAAAAAAAAAGAGTTTGTTGACACAACCTTTGAGAAGTGAATGCTGAGCTTCGGTTGATGGTTTAGATGACTTGGCTAACATTTCCAGGATCTGTGCGCATGCACTGACGGTCTCAAATCTTCTATGCGAGTAGCATAAATCTGTGATGCTATAAAGAAAATCCTACTATGGTTTGAGGTTGCCGAGGAGGGCTATTTTATTTTCAGGAATTTATGATTTCCTCCAGCTCTTCTTGGAGGATGAGGCCTTTCCGTTGTGATCATTAGAGATGGATTGAATCATTTTCTAGCGTAAGATCTGCAGCCTGATCTACTGGTCTCGTGAAGTAGGAGATTGTTACAGATGTCGCTGGACTGGCTACAGAGGGGTCCAATGGCAGTGCTCTAGCTCTGCTAAGACAGTCAAACTTTGGGGGACTCAATGCTTTCATGACCAAGGCTTAAGGGACAAGAGCCACGCTGGGGGTTTGAGAAGGTTTTCGAGTGTGGAATTATGAAAGCAATGCCATGGTGACTGGACCGGGCATAGCATATGAAACTATGAGGGGGAGGGTGTGGCCAAGAAAATGTGATGGTAACTACACATGTCATAGACATAGGAGATCCATTTTAAATGAGTGATTAACAGTAGAGGGTTCGACAGAGGTACTGTGCGCTATATTATACACCTATTAAATAACTGAGCTAATGGTCCGCTGCATTCACCCTTCCAAAGAGCCCACCCAAACAAGGCTCTGATTTAGTGAAATGATCCAATTGTGTTGGAAGTATGTCAACTCGCACACTGCCAAAACAGGTGTCTAATGAGAAGATTCAAAACAGTGTTGACGAGGAGAGGTAATTACTGACGGGCCCATTGGTCAGCACTCACTCTCGAAAACTAGTAATACAAGATAGCTGCACCATGCGAGGACAGAGTGCAGGATTCACTTACACCGGCAAGAATCAATATTCAGGACTCAGTAAATTGGCAAAGGGAAGTCTGTTTAATGATACATAAATCAGCTTATGGAAATCAGCAGCATCACGAACACCTGCCTCACCCCAACTTCCTCGAACATTAGTCCAACAGCCTCTTTTATGGGCAAAATCCGTCATCATTGCTGTCTAATTCTACAAAAAATCATCATGCAATACAATTGGTTGGCAAAGGTAACTTAAGTATAGGTCCTATAACTGTATATGGAAATAATGCAGGTGGATTGGATAACTCTTATCGGGTGGGCGTCTACACCCTTCCCTCTACACCACACGTGATTGAAGTCACCACAAGTACGACGTCTCATTGGTTACAATGTCTATAGGACCCTAGATTACATGGTCCCTTGTGATTGGGCAAGTTACACCCCTAAACATAAATCTCCATTTTAATTAGCAGCTTGCAGAATAGACATCCAGGTGCCTAGTGTCCCAAGATTCACCCTGCTTCCCTTCCATCAATCAGTGGTTTAGGGCTATGTATCAATTAGTTGGCTGGGTATGGCCTTAGATCTGTAGTCTCTTATCAGGAAAAGTTATGGCATCTTCTGGTTCTGGATGATATCAGGCAGTGGTACATCTTCATGCCTGTCTGGTCACGTGTTGGTCCACCGTGAATCTGCTTCAGTTTCCAACCTTTTGTGCATTTAATTCTGTATGCGCTTAGCCACCTGCATGGGCCTCTCTTATCTTGACCTTCATGGGCGGGCTGGCATGCTCTGAAGTTGGAGCCTTGTGAGCTCACGCTCACCTCCCCTTCTCTGGTTGACCTCGATTTTCCCGGCATGAGCCATCCTTTGCTAAGTTTTGATCCCGCTCCTTTCCTCAGCTTGGGTCTGGATATGAAACTTGGCCAGTCAGGCCTTGGCCGCCTGGGAGTACTTCTGTTTATACAAAATGGAGTCACACATGTACATTGCTGTATTGAGGTAGATGTATACAGTCGGCGCTTGCCGCTCTAACTTCTACTAAGCATTGCAAGCAGAATCGATTACTTAGCATCTTGTGTTTCAAGCTTATTTACACACGTTCAATAAGGTGGTTGCTTCCATATTGTCTCATGGCACCATTCTCATACATTTTTCACAGTGTCTCTCCCCTTTGTCCTTTACAATTATCCTTGCAGTTGTCAGTACTGGCATGCATGCTTTCAGTACTCCTTCAGTTCGTTCTTGGAGCTGCTCTGGTCCTTGTTTCATCTCCACTGGCCTTCCATTATGGCTTTTGGATTCTCTTCATGGACCGTGTGTAGGCATTCCTCCTTGTTCCGTATCAACGGCTGGTATGGTTGTCTGATTGGGTACTGTGCTGCCCTGGGTTGCCTGGTTATGGGCATTTCAACAGGTATTGATCTTCTAATGTACACAGGGCAGAGACCCATTGCAGCCCTTTGTTGGTTCAGCTGCTCCTCGTATGTCACATACCTTGGCGAGTACTTTACTGGCACCTCGAAGCGAGGGGAAGGGGTGCAGGCCACGTCTGGGGTCTCCTCTACACTCCCCCCTCTGGTCGGTTCATCGACCACTCCTGCTTCCTCCTTTATATTCAGTTTCTTTGATTCCTCAGCTTCTTGCTCATCGTCTCCTAGGTTTACACAAGATGGCGTGAATGTATGCAATTTGGGTGTCCATATCTTTATCACTCCTTTCAAACTTCCTGTTGTTCTCACATGCTCATCTTTGTTCTAGGTCATCAAATGGCATTGTCCATTTGGACTGCAGTAAATCCATTTGCCTTCATACCTTCTTCGTTTCTTGGGATAAGTGAATTCTGTTCCCTATGGTGCAAATTCACTGGCCTTCACAAAGTCCTTTATCTCCTCATCTGTCAGGTCTCTGGGCTTCCAGCCTGGTTCGACATCGACCATAATTTTCAGCCCGATGGCCTTCTTTGCAGTTTTCCAATTGTGTTGGAAGTATGTCAACTCGCACACTGCCAAAACAGGTGTCTAATGAGAAGATTCAAAACAGTGTTGACGAGGAGAGGTAATTACTGACGGGCCCATTGGTCAGCACTCACTCTCGAAAACTAGTAATACAAGATAGCTGCACCATGCGAGGACAGAGTGCAGGATTCACTTACACTTACTGTGTGATGATTATCTTAATAACACAGAATCCTAGCAGCACCATTGCTAGCAAGGCTCCCAGAAACTTGAATATATCGGCCATCCATTGTGGGACCCATGAGAATAGGTTCCCAAACCAGCTGTCATCATCTACTTCATCTGTTTCCTCGGGCATCTGGTTTTTCAGGGTTGTTAACATGCTTATGGCCTCTGTGAGGGTTCCATTTTCTTCGTTGTGTGATGGTGTAAAAGTGCAGCATGATTCTCCAATTTTTGCGCAAACACCACCATCCATTGCGGTGATCATGTCAAGCACATATCTGTTCTGGAGGGTCATCAGTCTGACTGCTCTCAGCTCTTCTTTGATTGCATTGAACCCTTTTATTGTGGTGTTGATAGTCTGCAGTAACTCCCATCTCGTTATCTGCAACCACTTGGTGTTTGCAGCAACTTGGATATGCGGCAAGAGTATTGTTGTAAGTACTGATTAAGTTAGGCTAAACAGCCTGTGTTCATAGGGAATGGCATAGAATGCGTCCTCTGATTTGACGGAGAAATAATTCTCCCTCTTCATTCTTGACTTTAGTTCCACAGACCTCCTTTTCCTCAGGTGAGCATCTGCTTTTGGAAAGCTGTCCAAATTCAGTTCACTTTTTGGGATCACTAGTGCAGGAACGTGGACATTCACCAGTGTGTATATGCCTCCCCAGTTGTTTGGTAGTCTTATGTAGGCCTTGGATCCACATGCCCAATAATGGTCCATTAGGACTGCGCTTCCTTGTGCCATTCCTGGGGCTTCATATATTCGTCCACAGTTTTGGTTCTCCCCCATTTTCCTTGTGCCATTACTTCTAAATCACAGTTTCAGGTTTTCCAGCTGTACTATTTGCAGGGGGCCTCCTCTGTCTTCGACCCACGTTAACAGCTTTACCAATTTTGACCAAAGTGGTTTACGAAGTCTTTGTGAATTTTCTATTGCTTCTTGGCAGGCTCCAATGACCATCCAAGCTCGGCAGATTACGACTCCTTCTTCCCAACCGTCAGGGGACACTACTGATCCCCAGATCTGCATTTGGCCTCGGTTTTTCCACATTTGAGCTTCTTCTGCCGTTTTCCCTTGGACGTTCAGTCTTGAGTTTATTTCCCACCTTATTCCTGACCCTTTGACGTCAGGATTTTCATATCTAATCACATGATTCTTGGTGTGCACCCTATTTCTTGTTTTGATGTCCTGGACAAACCCGTCTTCATCAGGGTAGTCCTTTTCGTTGGCCCATATCAATGTGGCATCTCTTCCCATGAATTGTCTTCTGGTGTTGCACATAGCTACGTGTGACATACAGTGTGCTGTGGGGACATCTACTTCTACAGCCGCGAAGATCTTGGACTTTCCCATGCTGTATGGCAGGAGTGCACAGACAAAACTTTCTCCTTCTGATTGCCTTCGTCCAACTTCCTTCATGTGCTGGTTCCATATGTTGTTTCCAAGATGGGCTGTGCTGTCCAAGTAGTCGTTTAGTTCATTGTCCATTTCATATGGGCTTCTTTTGATTCTTAACGTTTTTCTTTAGTTGGCCATCACTATGTCTCTGAATGCGTCTGTACTGCTCTTTTGTTCAGGTAGTTTCTCAGGTATTATCCTTGGAGGGGCAGGTTTCATTTCCTGCCCTGCAGTAACAGGGGGAGGTTTTGTGTTTCTTTTCCTTCCCTCGTGCATTCTTTTGTAGATTTCCTCCCACCACATCTGGCTTATCATTCTTCCAACACGTCTCGTAGGCTCTGTAGTTGCTTCTAACATTGGAGCTGGTGTGCTCGCTATCATAGTTGTGGTAGTTGTCTTGCTCAGCTCCTCATGTAGCTCCTTTGCTCTATGTATGAGTGGTAACACATGCTCAGCTATCGCATGTGTTTTCTCAGTGAGTTCTTTCGTTGCTTCCACTGTTCTATCGAGTGATTTTGCTATTTCACTTCGGTTTGGTTTCTCGCGTTGCTCTCGCCTTCTGGAGCTGCTTGTTCCACATGTGATTTTTCTCTTTCAGTTGGTTTAGCCTGCGGGTTTGTAGCCATTGAAATTTGCCCTTGTTCATGTGCACTCGTGCTGACCCTGTCTCCAGCCTTTCTCACCATTCATTACTTCAAGTGTATACGTGTTACTGCTAATTGCATTCAACTGTAAATCGTTTGCTTTATCATCAGTTTTTCTTGGAACAGGGATGACAATATAAGGTCTGGGTGATTTTGTGGGCCCCAGATGTTCATTACCTGGTGGATGCACAGACATTGGGACGCTTTGTGCACCAATAAAAAATTCAGTTCTAATAGTTAAAGATTAAAATACTACAATAATCACAATGCATATTAATATGAGGGCTTGAAAGACAGCTTGCAGCATCTCCTTCTAGGAAACCATGGGCGCCCTTCTGCTGTTGGCACAACTAAATTACTGTTTTGGGCCCCCATCTCAAATACGTCCACAGTCAATAGTTTATTTCTCTTCTTATACTGTTTTCGTCGTTCAAAGTTCAATAAACACTAAAGTGACAAGTGCAGTTCAATGTCCCCCCCTTATGAGTGATGATGATGATAGTCTCTGAGTATGGAGTACAGTTCCTTTACTAGACTATGGAAAAAGGTTAGACTATCGTTTCCAACACATCACAATTCATTTTGCATTTCTATGATAAACGTTGTCCCAGGGCACTCTTCCAACTCGCCTTGACCCTGGGGACAAGCAGGAATCTGTTCGTAGTGACAGCATGAATGATGGCTTCGCTACACATCATGCATAGATAAACCATTGAAAAAATAAAAACAAAAATAAAAATAAAAGTGAACATATGAGGAGGTAGGAAAAAATAAGAAAAAGGTTGAAAAAGGTAAACACGGCAGTGAAGTTCATGTCGCTGTTCCTTTCACTTGGTCGTTCGAGGTCGAGTTGAGGAACAGTCTCTCTCTTCCCCATTTACTCCACTGCGGAATGATAATGCACAAAATAGGGAAAAATAAGAAAAATAGGAAAATAAGTTCAAGATGTAGTTATCCCCTTTGTATTCGTTCTACGTTGGAAGCATGAAGAACTGTGTCTTTGTTTCCTTGCTCTGCCCCCGGCTGGGGATTCTAAAGGGTTTTATCTTGGATGTCTCCTTTCTAAGGCTCGCCTCAGCAGCGGATGTCCATAATTGCTTCTTAATTGTGATGCAATAGCTCTTAGGAGCCTGTTCAGTTGGGCATTCTTTGCTGGATCATTAAGAAAAGTGGGTACATCAATGTTGCGGGGTCTGCCCACTAGTTCTGGAAAGTTTTCAATGAGATGAAAGAAAACGCGAAATGCATACCGACTGTCTTCCGGTGTTAATGACATTTGTCTGGTTCTTTGGCTCTAAAGTCACAGGCCTTCTCTCGCAGTGTGCTTTCAGTTGGTTTTTCTTTTCTCTTCGATCTGTCCCTCGTCAGCTAGTCTCACTGAAATCTCCTCAGGAATTCTCACTGGAAATTGCACAGCTCCACCTGGAGCATAATGCCTTGGAGGAGTGCGCCCATGTGTGGGGCATTGGCCGGATTCCTAAGAAAGGTGATGACGTCAACATCTGCAGGTCTCCCCACCATTTCCAGATAGTCTGTGACTAATCGAAATAAAACGTGTGCCAGCCGTGTATCCTCAGGTGATAGAGACATCTGCCTCGTTTGCTGGGTCCTAATCACAGTCCCTTCTTTTGACGCGAACAAGTTTTGCACTTTCCTGCTGCGTGAGTTGCAACGACTTGGTTCAGATTGTACCACACTTGGTTGAGAAAGTAATTGTTTTTTGGATCTCTAATGAATGTCAATGTATCTGTAGTTCTCCCGATAAGTCCTGGACATTCTTCGATCATGTGGAAGAACAAAGTATATGTGATCTCGTCAATGATTACTTGAGGCGGGAGCATTGGTCTTTGAGTCACTGTGCTCGGGCAACTCGGCGAAGACCTCTGCGATGACAGTCAATAGTTGCCAGATTACCTTCTTGTTTGCAGGGTCTTGAATGAATTCAGTAACGCTGGCTTCTCTGCCTATAAGTGAAGGGTAGGACAGTGCCACCAGATGGAAGTAGGTTAGCACATCCCACGTGAGGCTTCTGGTGGGATGAACCATATGTCCATGAACAGAGTCTTGATCTTACTTTTACTTCTTATCAGAGTTTTAGGTTTTAAATGCTTTGTGTGGCTTTCAATGTTCATTAGATTAACGCTTTTGCTGATATAAGTACGTGATTTTCTTCCTTTACCCTGCACCTTTGGCTGCACAGAGTGTTTGCTTGCTTACTATTGTCTCTTTTAGTGTATACGAAAAAGTTCAGTCGCAGGCACAATTTTCACAATAGTTCTTTTGTTGGCTATACTGACTTGTTTGTGTAATTGTTCTTTTGACACGTTTCACTTGGCTTGAGGATATGTCTTGTTTTACGAGTCTCACTTTCCTAAAGTTCTCGTTACTTGTTTGCTCATGCGTCCTTCTTCCTCGCCAATGAAGGGGCCGTTAAACCTCTGTCCGTCCCATTTCTTTCTCGTAAAGTTCTTCACAAGAACTCTGTCTCCAGGGAAGACAAGGGATGCGCCAAGGCTGAGAGCTGCGCCTGCATCAGCATTGTCTGTTGTGGTTTGTGCTGTCCCCTTTCCGCCGTCGCTGCAGCTGGCCTGAAATCATAGAGGGGCTGGCTATAAGACAGTCTAGGTACGCTTTCATCTCATCTCCCAGAACCTCCCTAGTTGACTGGGCATCACATCTAGCTCTGTCTCGGGGGGTGAGAGGGGTCCTCATCCTTCTCCCAGTGACTATTTTGTGCGGCGTAAGATGATGGTCGGAGCCTGGTTGGTTCCGAAGCGCATACAATGCCAGTGGTAGGCAGTGCATCCATCCCTTTCTTAATGTGAGTTTCAACTTGGCTATCCTTTCCTTAAGCAAGCCATTGATTCGTTCACATATCCCATTTCCCTCTGGGTGATACGCCGACGAAAACGTGTGCTTTATACCAAGCAACAAGCTAATCTGTTCGAACACTCCGTTCACGAAATGAGGCCCATTGTCTGATCTCATAACCTCACACACCCCCCATCTAGGGAAGACCTCCCTCACCAAGAATTTGGCAGCAGAGGCGGCATCGGGGTGTGTACAGGGACCTGCTTCCATCCACCTGGAGAAGGGACACACCACCACAAGTAAATACCTGTACCCATTACACACCTGGATCATATCGACATAATCAATATGTAGGTGCTGGAAAGGTCCATTTGGTCTGGGGATGACTCCTCTCACTACTTTCAATGTGTGCCCAGAAGTGAATTGCTGGCAGATAATACAGTTTACCATGAAGAATGCAACATGCTCTGCTAAATTCAGTGTAAACCAGTCTTCGGCAAGTGCGGCAGCAAGATTTTCCTTAGTCATATGCATTGGGCAATGGAGCTGTTCTAGAGCTATTTTAAGGAGGGCGACAGGCATTACTGGTTTACCAGTGCTGTCTTGCCTCCACAATCCGTCTGAGGGGTTTAAGGAACACCCTCGACGCTTCCCTAGATTGTTCTCCTCCTGAGGTGCCTCCCCCTGGAGCTCCATTAATTGAGACTGCCCCATATTGCTGTAGGCTTCTGGTGTGGCTCGCGCTACCATCATACGCTCATGGGTACGTGCCACATCCACGTCCATGATTGTTTCAGTTTTGGATGCCATGCGCTTGGCTTCCGTGTCCGCTTCATGATTTCCATGTGACACGAAATCTGTCCCTTTGGTATGAGAGGCACATTTCACGACCGCTATGCCCACTGGGAGCTGTAGTGCTTTTATCAGCCTGACCAATAAGGCTGCGTGTTGCACTGGCGTGCCGTCTGCTCGGAGGTAGCCCCTCCTTTTCCAGCGCGCTAATCATACGTGCACTGTTGACGTCACATTGGCGGAGTCGCTGTGTACTGTTACTTCCCGGTCAGCATGATTCTCAATGGTGAGTATCAGCGCCACTAGCTCTGCAGCCTGTGCCGAATAATGAGATGGTATTCGTGCACTGACAAGTACTCGGAACTCTCCACTCGCTATGTGTTTGATCACGGCCATGCCTGTATATCTTTGTCCGTCTTCTTGGTCGATTCTAGAAGACCCATCAATAAAGACGATCTCCCCACCTGCCAGGGAATTTTCCTTTACCCTGGGGATTTCATCATAAAATTCCTCATAGTTTGCACAGTCATGCACAGGTTCTCCCTCTGTGACTGGCTCAGCTATAAACATGGCAGGGTTCACAGTTTTGCATCGCACTGTTTTGATCCATGGATTACAGATAATCACCTCGTAGGCTGATGCTCTCTGAGAAGTCAGCGTGCCCTTTGGCTTTTCCAGTATGGCAAATAGCGAGTGCTCAACATACAATGTCATGGAGAACCCCATCACAATGGATGGCGCCTTCTCAATGGCAAATGTGGCAGCAGCTAGGTGTTGTTCGCATGGGAAGTGGCCCTTCATTACCGGGTCCAAACTCCCGCTGTAATATGCTAGGGGATTATATCCCAATGAGGTTCTCTGCGCGAGCACTGTCATCATAAAGTTGCCATCAGTATGAGAAAACAAATAGAATTCCTCAGCATAATTAGGAATCCCGAGAACTGGGGCCTTACAAATTGCCCCCTTGAGTTCAGTAAACCCCTTCTCCATATCTTCATTCCATTCAATTTCTTCCCTCGTCGCCTGGGCCTTTTTAAGGGCCTGCAACAAGGGCTTGGTATATGAGCTGTAGTCGAAGACCCATGCTCTGACATAGTTGCACAGGCCTAAGAAGCTTTGCATTTGTTTTATTGTGCGCGGCTTGGCTGTGTTCATGATAGCCTCGGCCCTTTCTGGGGTTACCTTTTCCCCCTCATGTGAGATCAGTTGCCCTATGTACAACACCTCCCGTTGGCAGTACTGCAACTTGTCCTTGTCCTCTTTGTATCCCTTCTCAGCCAGTATAGTTAATAGCTGGACTAAGTCATGTCGGCATTGCTCTTCAGTGATGCTGCAGATTAGAATGTCATCTACGTACTGCAAAACCACACTGTACACCACAATATTGCTTAGGTCCATTTGCAGGACTCTGGTGAAAATAGATGGAGACTCGCAATACCCCTGTGGCAGCCTGGTACTTTTCAGGTGTATTTGTCTGAAAGTAAATGACGTCAGGTCTTGTGAGTCACGGTGCAATGGAATCGAGAAGAATGCATTTTTCAAATAGATCAGTGGGTATGTTGCACAAAATTGTGGATGGATTCGGGACTAAAGGGAACTCGGCTTCGACTATGTCGTTTAGGGCTCGTAAATCCTGGATTAAATGCCAGGACCCTCCCTTTGATTTCTTGACAGGATAAATCACTATGTTGCAGGGTGATTCCGATGTCACTAGAATGCCCTGCTCCATCATGCCGGAGATTGTCTTTGCAATCCCTTCATGCGCTTCTCTCGACATGGGATAGTGTCATGCCCGTGGCAGAATTTCTCCTGGTTTCAATTTAATTTTTACTTCGCTGGCTCCCTTCAGGAGACCTACGTCATAGGGCCCTGTAGTCTATACTTTGGCCGGCACTAGGGCCATGTCGTTATCAAAATACTCTGGGCATACTAACGCTAACATCATCCTCTGTGGTACCTCTTGCCTGATTGTTTTGACCCAAAATATGAGACTCACTTGCACCCGTGTCTCTTCTAGGTCAGGGTGTTCTTCGAACAGATCGTCATTGGTGACGTCAGTCACTCGATACCCTTCTTCGATGCCGACAATCGCACACCAAGTCTACCCTCGTCGTCACATCCTTCAACCAATACTACCTTTCCTCGCACCGCGGCGGATTGTATCATTAAGGGAAACACATGTCCCTCCTCTTCGTGCATGGGTATTCTTGGCCTGAATAGAAACTCATCGGGGGTTCTCATAGTCTTGTCTGCGAGGCCTGGCAATCCTGCCATGAGCACTCGTACTCCATATGCGAAAACTTCTGGTTCCAACGGTACAGCTCTCATGGCTGCACGTCCAGAGTATGCTCTGATCATTTCGCATACGTTTGAATAATGCATTCCTGGGGTGGAGCACACTATGCCATCCTCAGTGAACGAGATGGTCATATTCAACTTTGTCATCAAATCCCGACCCATGATATTCACCGGGGACTGACGCGAATACAATAAAGGTACATTCATGTCGCACTCTCCCACTGAGACTGGGAGTGCATCAGTAAAGGGAACTCTGCTATGAGCTCCAGTAAAACTCTGGGTGTCTATTGCCTCGCCGGACAAGGATGAGCGCGTTGCACCCGTGTCAACTAAGAAGGAATATTCTTTCCCCCCTATGGTGACATTTACACTAGGTTCCCTGTTAGGGTCTGGTGTCACTGATAAGATAGAACACATCAGAGATCCCTGTGAGCCGTCCTATTTCATGTATAAGTTCGGTTCACTCTATACCTGTTAGTTTCCCCCACTAGTGTTAGTGCTCTGAGCCACTTGTGACAGTGTCTGCTGGGGTTGTCCCTGTGGTACATTCCCCAGGTTCAGTGGTTGGACCACTTGCTGTGCACCTTGTTGCAAGTCAGCTGCCTGCTGCTGCACGGTATAGTTTTGGGCATTGCCCTGTTGTAGGGTAGCAGGTTGATTCACCATGCCTGCCCCCATCCCTTGATTGTTCTGCCACATGCCTTGGCTTCTGCACATGTGTGCCACATGTCCTGTCACTCCACACAGCCAACACACTGGCGGTGGTCGGCCATCTGTCCATCTGGCATAGCTGGACTGCCCATTGATGCGCTCTGGATACCACCTTGAACATTTTGAAAACCTCCTTGGTTACCTCTAAAGCCTCGCTGATTACCCTGCCATCCTCTTCCTCCAAATCACCTTCCTCTCGGATAATATCCCGCGTTACCCTGATTGTTTTGCGGCGGGTTAGTGGCACATTGCGCACTCGAATCGGCTGGGCTTGTTAGCATGGCTCCCTCGAGTGCATACTTCGAGAGCTTCCTTTGCACTAGCTTCGCCTCTTCTCCCTTACACCTTGCCTCTTTCTTTCAATTTTTTCTTGCAACAGCCTACAATAATGGGCAATTGTCAACTGGATTTCGGCCCACGGTTTAGCTTCTATTCCTACCAATTTTTTTAGTTGTTTTTGCACCGGTTCTGGTAACCCTTGGCACAGTATATGATAGAATACAGGGATAGATTTCGTCCAAGACTCATGCGTTTCGAGCACCCACGCGTCTTGAAAATTCTGGATATAAAGCAACGGATCTTCCGACTCCTTCATTTTTTGAGTCATTATAGCACCCATATCAGATGTGTCTGGATATAGCGTACGTGGCGCTTTCCATACTGCTGCTCTACAGTTATTAAACGGTGCTCCGTCATGAGAGGTGTTAGTTATGGTTACCCTAGGGTAGCCTGCCCTTTTCCACACATCGTCTGCTCTTTCTCTGAGTATAGCAATTAGGAAACCCTTGATGTCACCTATGGCTAGGGTGACACCCCCATCATTTTTTCTAGCTCATGTATCCACTTCCCGGCTCCCTATGTCAACATTGGAAGCTTATTTTTGAGATTCTCTCGGTCCATGTGTGGCCATGGAATGTATTGCAGTCTTGCTCCCCCTTTTTCTAGCAGTGGGAATTGGAATGCGCAATCCTCCTTTTCCTTTTCTTTACCCCCTCGGTCTCTTGCTGGGGTGGCGTTCCCGCCTTGCTTTCTACCTGGCAGTGCCCTTAACCTATCTGTATAGGCAGGTGCCGACGCCCCCCTCTGACCTTGGGGTGTTTCTTCATGTCGGCTGGATTGTCCAGCGGACTTCGGTGTCCTATTTATGGACCCGCTCGCGTCTAACCATTGTACCTCTCGGTTCCCTGGGGGCCGCTTTTCGCATCGTCTCCCTTCGTCATACATCACTTCCTCCGCTTCCCCATCTGAGTCAGACTCTAAATACGCCCAGTTCGCACAGCTTCTCGCATCATCTTCATTCTGACCAACTTCTAATCTATCTAGGGAACGTCCCCTACTCTCACTACTTCGGGTGACATCCTCAGTATCGTATAACTGAGAGCTCTCTAAGCGCTCATCTTCCCTTCCTTCTTGGGAGATTCGTTCCAGTCCAGTCCCATCTCATCATATATTTTATCAATCGCTTCCCTGATGCTTCTGGTGTCGAAGTCATCATCAATAATTGTCCCGCTTGTACCTGGTACTGCACCATTTGCTGGAAAGAACTCTTCTATGTCTTCCCAGTCTACAACAGGATTGGGTTTTTTCACTTCCCGCTGCAAATATTCTAAATCTCGCGCCCTTTGCCTGCGCTTATGCTCTGCTTCCTAATCCATTTCTCTTTGCTTCTTCGCCTCCTCTCTAGCCTTATCTACTTCCCTCATCCATTCGTTTCTATGTTCTTTTGCCCTTCTACTTTCCTTATCTTCTCTCTTCTTCACTTTCCTTTCGTGCACCCTCCTTTCTTCCTCCAACTTTAGCATGTTCTGCCTGCACCTTTCATAGACTGCATATTGCGTGCGACTGAGCAGTATCCCCTGCTCTTCGCGATATAGTTGGTCTCGCCTCAACCTATCCTTTTTTCTTGCCCCTTCATCTCTCATAGCCATTTTTTTCTTCTTTTCCTTACTTTGCACCTCAACAGACCGTTCACTCGGCCTTGCGTCATCACTTCCTTTTCCATCTAATTTCAATAGTATCTGCCCTCCCATCCATTCATCCTTTGCAAATGTTACCTCATCGGTTCCTTTCCGCTTCTTTCCCTTTCTCTCTCTATCGAGAGGTGCACTCGTTTGTGCCTGGCCCTTTCTTTCTTCATCTCGCCTCTCTTTGTCCCACGGGATCGTGGAGGCCGAGTCAAATTCCTGTTCCTCCTCTTTCGTCTTGTCACTGCTACACACAGGTGACTCGTATGCAGGGTTGCTATAACCTGTGGCTGCCTTAAGTTCTCGTAGTGGGTAAAGGCATTCCGACTTACTTCCCTCAACAACTGGTTCCGGCGGGGCAGGTGGCGCGGTAGGCGTCTAACCCCCCTCCGTACACACATTTAATATCCAGTCTGCGGGAGGTTCTTCTTCCTTTACTTGTTCAAACATTTTCCAAAGTTTGAGAACGGCAAGGCATTTCTCGAGTTTCTTCCCGCTATATGTGGCATGTAGGAACGTGGTCATGTGCTGTAAGACAGCCTTAGACAATGACCCATTCTGGAGCCACGGCATAAACATTTTATTTGCGGTGCCCTTAACCCACTCCTGGCTGTATTTCTTCAGCTTTGCTGCATGTTTTGGCAATTGCTTGCACAAGTGTGCAAGTGGGGTAACTTCTTCCATTCTTAATTTTGTCACCAACAATGATCACACAGTGTTTCAACTTTACACTATTATGAGCGAGCACCACATACGCAAGCTCCAATCCAACTTTTCAGCAAACTTTTTACACCAACAGTTTTACTCGAAACACATCAATTCAGTGGCGATTCCCTCTCGTTTACAGAATCGCGAAAACCAAAATGTATTGCCATCATTTAATATCACAATAATTCCACATTCAGCATACACAGAACATGTAGGACAGACGCTTGACAGACTAGACGGACACCAGCTGGTCAACGAATACCTGTCTTCTAATTATCACCCCGTCATGGGATTTTAACTAACCCCCTCTGTGGGCTCTGGGTTCAAGTTCCTTCTGACCACTCTTTAAAGCGCAGGAACAAGGCGAATTTACAGTTTTCTCTCGGGTGCCCCCCGGTATTCCTTACAGTTTTTAATCTCGGGTGCTCCCCCGGTATTCCTTACAGTTTTTAATCTTGCGTGCCCCCCGGTATTCCTTACAGTTTTTAATCGCGGGTGCCCCCTTTACCCTAGTTCCTTCAGGTGACCAGGTCTTTTACCCCCTATATATATATATATACAGTCTTTTCTGCTTCTAGCTGTATTATTTTTTCTCTGCCACCCGCCGTTACTGTTCCCTTCTTACTCTAAGGCCTATAAGACCTTTGCCAGGATAACGAGTTTTGTTGTTTCACTCACCAATCGACTCTTTTCCTCTCTGGAACTTCAGGATCACTGCCCCTTCCTCTTCCTGCTTTTAAGGTTTTTCGTCCGATCCGTTGCCCGTGGGAATGAGAAGGGTTGTGCTTGGAAAGGCGGGCTCCTTCAGACCCACTGCAGATTTTTGGGGAATGATTACACTATCATTGTCCACGGGGAGCTTCTCAGCCTACTCAGCCGGAATGGCGAAAGGACTTGTGATGTAACCAAAGGCCCAGAGTTACTTCGTGCCATCGGTTTAAAGGTGTCTTATAACTATATTAATCGATTATCAATAATCGATGGCCGTAATCATCCTCTGCTACCAAGTGTTGACGAGGAGAGGTAATTACTGACGGGCCCATTGGTCAGCACTCACAGTCGAAGACTAGTAATACAAGATAGCTGCACCATGCGAGGACAGAGTGCAGGATTCACTTACTCCGGCAAGGATCAATAATCAGGACTCAGTAAATTGGCAAAGGGAAGTCTGTTTAATGATACATACATCAGCTTATGGAAATCAGCAGCATCACGAACACCTGCCTCACCCAGACTTCCTTGAACATTAGTCCAACAGCCTCTTTTATGGGCCAAATCCGTCATCATTGACGTCTAATTCTACAAAAAATCATCATGCAATACAATTGGTTGGGAAAGGTAACTTAAGTATAGGTCCTATAACTGTATATAGAAATAATGTAAGTGGATTAGATAACTCTTATCGGGTGGGCGTCTACGCCCTTCCCTCTACACCACATGTGATTGACGTCATTACAATTACGACGTCTCATTGGTTACAATCTCTATAGGTCCCTAGATTACATGGTCCCTTGTGATTGGGCAAGTTACACCCCTAAACATAAATCTCCATTTTAATTAGCAGCATGCAGAATAGACACCCAGGTGCCTAGTGTCCCAAGATTCACCCTGCCTCCCTTCCATCAATCAGTGGTTTAGGGCTATGTGTCAATTAGTTGGCTGGGTATGGCCTTGGATCTGTAGTCTCTTATCAGGAAAAGTTATGGCACCTTCTGGTTCTGGATGACATCAGGCGGTGGTACATCTTCGTGCCTGTCTGGTCACGTGTTGGTTCACCGTGAATCTGCTTCAGTTTCCAACCTTTTGTGCATTTAATTCTGTATGCGCTTAGCCACCTGCATGGGCCTCTCTTATCTTGACCTTCACGGGCGGGCTGGCATGCTCTGAAGTTGGAGCCTTGTGAGCTCACGCTCACCTCCCCTTCTCTGGTTGACCTCGATTTCCCCGGCATGAGCCATCCTTTGTTAAGTTTCGATCCTGCTCCTTTTCTCAGCTTGGGCCTGGATATGAAACTTGGCCAGTCAGGCCTTGGCCGCCTGGGAGTACTTCTGTTTATACAAAATGGAGTCGCACGTGTACATTGCTGTATTGAGGTAGATGTATACAGTCAGCGCTTGCCGCTCTAACTTCTACTAAGCATTGCAAACAGAATCGATTACTTAGCATCTTGCGTTTCAAGCTTATTTACACACGTTCAATAAGGTGGTTGCTTCCATCTTGTCTCATGACACCATTCTCATACATTTTTCACAGTGTCTCTCCCCTTTGTCCTTTACAATTATCCTCGCAGTTGTCAGTACTGGCATGCATTCTTTCAGTAATCCTTCAGTTCATTCTTGGAGCTGCTCTGGTCCTTGTTTAATCTCCACTGGCCTTCCATTATGGCTTTTGGAGTCTCTTCATGGACCGTGTGTAGGCATTCCTCCTCGTTTCGTATCAACGGCTGGTATGGTTGTTTGATTGGGTACCGTGCTGCCTAGGGTTGCCTGGTTATGGGCATTTCAACAGGTATTGATCTTCTAATGTAAACAGGGCAGATGCCCATTGCAGCCCTTTGTTGGTTCAGCTGCTCCTCGTACGTCACATACCTTGGCGAGTACTTTACTGGCACCTCGAAGAGAGGGGCAGCGGTGCAGGCCACATCTGGGGTCTCCTGTACAACAGATACTGTGATAACAGATACACTTATGTTAATTTCTCAAATATATTTAATGGGATTCTGAACGGACGACATGTGCTTCGACCACACTGGTTGTCCTCAAGGCCTGAGATCTCGATAATGTAGTGTGGTAATCGTAGATGTGTGCCATCACGCGAGTAACATAGCATGCAAAAATACTCTGGAAATGATGTCACAGTTCAATAATTCATCAACTAACCAGCACATCTAATGGCATAGTTTGGAGAGAAGACTACTATTTGGAAAGTAAACAAGTTCTGTGGATAGTACAGCCTGATAGTAAATTATGTGACACATGTTTCGACCACACTGGTCGTCCTTAAGGAAGTCTTATGCAAACGTGACACACAAAGTATTGATGACAGATTAAAATCAAATAGATGAACAGAAAAGCATAAAGTCATTATGTAATTAAGAAAAAAGTTAATCCAATTGCAAGCCATCATCATGGATAGGTTAAAGTGGAAAGGGTATCCAAGCCATATATAGTATTGTACAAAAGTATGACAAATAAGGTTGAAAAAAGGGGGTGGGAGTAAACCATATATTTCAATATTTGCAAGATTGTAAGATAAAAATTAATAAAAAGAAAAAAGGGGGTAACATACCGAAAACCAGTTGTTGGATTCAGGGTTGGGCGGAAAACAAAGAAAGAAACAGCAAACCACAGAATAAGAAAACATTCACAGTCATGAGCAAATTCCGTTGAATTTTCCAAATGTATAATGTGTGCCTCGCCTCATTTGCCCCAGACCTAGACGGACTGATACCATGTAAACCTTGGCCTGCTAATATGGCAGGTTCCTTATTTATTATAAAAGTTAATCTTGCAAAAGGGAGAGGAGACTGTGGAGAGGATGACAGGCGGTGCAGTCATTGGAAGGAAGTTCCACAAAAGCGCAATGGGGGCAATTTTAGGAGTTAGCTTTTTATTTTGAGAAAATACGACTCAAATACTTTCCAGCACGTTTTCCTTTTTTCTTAATATATCTTCCATCTTCTGTAGGTAGACTGCCTTCCAGCATACACTAAAATAAGTGAAACACGCAATATTATAATTCCATAAATGTCGACCATTGCTTAATGTAAAGTCAACAAAATGCAGAATTGCAGACTGGCTCTTTCGCACTAAAAGAGGCAAAGTGTAGGAATATTTGAAAGGGCGTTTGGGCCAAAATGTTATCACTGCAACAACAACAAAAGCACACTGAAGGGGCATACACCAGATCAGTAACTGGGAGCTGGGTGCACGCGATCACCAACCGCGCAAGTAATGGCATAGTCAGGTGGCGTGGTGAACTGAAAACTAAATGCATGGTCACACTGAAGGGGCATACACCAGATCAGTAACTGGGAGCTGGGTGCACGCGATCACCAACCGCGCAAGTAATGGCATAGTCAGGTGGCGTGGTGAACTGAAAACTAAATGCATGGTTATGGTGCTGGAAAGAGCAATTCATGACGTGCAAAGCGAACGGGTGACTGTCTGGCTAGAATGTGCTGCACAGATATCCACTGTTGCGATGACATAGTTCCCAAATGTGTTTAATAGACTAGGCTCCAGTAAAAGTTTCAGATAGGCAAGCCCAGTATAGTGTCTCCTGGTGCTGTATTTTTATATATCCAAGCACTGTTTTGTCACCACACATCCTATATCTGATAACACATTCATTTTTAAGTAAATGGTGAAACCTGGGCTTAAAAACTACATCTATCAAATGCAACCCGGAAAACTGTATGCTTTTTCAGATCTTTGTCGGGCATCTATTCGACTTGTATTGCCCAAAAGAGGGCTGTGGTCGCGCATGGGACGCATGGAGGACACAGAACTCTGACCGTTGAACTCCTGCATTAGGCAGGGGCTTTCCACGTGGGGGGGGGGGGGGGGCAGGGGTAGCAAAGAGAGACAGGTGCTAAGTCTGGAACCTGACTTGACCCTAGATGGACAAATCAGCAAGGTGTCCAGCAACTGCTTCTTTCAATTGAAAGCCTTGAGGTGCACCTCCGCTAGTTTTCTTTCTCGGAGAGGGTGCAGCGGAGGAATACCCCTATGCCATGTTGCCTTGACTATTGCAATTCCATTTACCTGGAGCTCCCTAAAAACATTTAGATACATTGCAGTGCATTACAAATGCGGCAGCAAGGCTGATCTTTCATCTTAAATGAGGTGCCCATGTTTCCCCTTTTCTTCGTAATTTCATTTGCTAGTATTGAATTTAAAGTCCTACGCCTTATGAATAAGGCCTATTATAATACAGACTTGGCAATGACCAGGAACTTTTTCTCTCACTGTGTCCCTAGACGACATCTTTGATCTGGCCATGTTAAACTTTTGACCACCTCAAAATTCAAAAGACATTAATGGTGAGGCCGCACATTAGCTGCTCAGGGTTGGATACTTTGGAACTCCCTTCTCATTCGAGAAATGGCGGACCATCCGTTTTTCAGGAAACATTTGAAGACCTGCCAGTTTCCTAGATAACAATCCTCTTGCTGGCGTTATGATATTTCTACCTCTCTGCCTGGCTCTGGAGGGAGGGACTGCACTGTGTATTACATCACATAGGCATATGCCAAGTGCTAAACCTGTGCCCTGAGTGACAATGCTGGGACTGTCTGAAAAGTTGATTGCTGCACACAAATGGGCTAGTAGTATGCGGCCGTGTGGCATAGTATGCCAAAGTATCAGTGCAATTACAACATGCAATAGACTCAGAAATTAAAACAGCTTAAACACCTGTACAAATATAATAACAATTCTGACGAATGGCAGAGACAAAAACAGAAGGAAACTCGTCACTGTTGACAGCGGCGCGAGGCAAGCAACGGCTGCAAAAATGCACCGTTTTTCAAATCGGAACCAAGTTTACCTCAAGAATTGGGTAGTCGAGTCTCAGTTGAAAAAAGTGTTCCTTTTAAAAACAATTAAGTTGAAAGTGGAAACTCGAATATTTGAGTAAACACCAGCAGCTGGCTACTGAATTGCAAGTGTTTCCTGCATCCTTTGCTGGCTGCTTTGTACTCATGGGGAGGAGAGCGAAATGCTGACACTGAGGGCCTGATTCTCAAGACTGCAGAAATGTGGCGTACAAATCCGACATGCTTCCCGCCGTCATTTAACCCATATTATTTATTTATTTATTGCATTATTGGCAGTGCCCAAACCCGCAAGTATCACTGCGCTGATAAACTTAGGAAACAAAAACAGAAGATACAATAAGGTACATAAACATGAATGTAACAGGAAAGGGGTCGAGGGGAGGACCTGATTTCAGGTTAGTCGTATTTGTCAGACAGGTTTTTAGCAGTTATTTTGATCTGGGTGTAAGAAGTTGTGGGGAGCATCTGTGGCTCCCTGGCGGAAAAGTAGCCCTACAGGGGAAGCGGGAAAAGTGTAACATTTTAGGCAAAGCTGCACTACTTTTGTCTTTTTCTGAAACTGTCACTGTATCTTCTGTGACAGTTAAGAGTCTGTGCACTGTACCACATGGGGTTTTTAGCATATTACACTATAAGACTACATGGCCCAATGCAGTTTTGGCAGAACACAGTATGACTATGCATGAGAGAGGGCCCAATTCTAAGGCGCATGCAATAATAGAAAAGTGTTCTTCCAATAAGGCAAAACACCTTTCTTAAACACATTGTGCCTGATTGTGACCTTGTGATAACAATAGTGTAGAAAGCCAACATTCTACCCTCCAGATTTCAGCACCAGCATTCTGAGTGCAACGTGTGCAGCAGTATCACTGCAAGCATTTCTGAAAAGAATGTCACTTTTCTGATTTACAAAAGTGTCCTTAAGCTTTCAGTAAATCAGAAAAGTGGCGCTGCAGTCTGGGAAATGCTGTAGTTCTGAAGGGAAAATGTACGTGTGCAATAGATGTTAACGGTACCTCACAGTTGCCGTATTTTGACTCAATTTTTTGACATTGAAAACCAGAACTTAGCAAGGAGAAAGCCATCGCAGGGCCTGCCTTGCATTCCTGATGGTCACCAATAACGTTGTCAGGCTGTAACTAAGGCACACGAAAAAGTCGAAGCTTTCATGTCCGTACACAACATTGTTCCTTCTTCAGAATATGGTGTTTTTAAGAAAAAAGTGTTGTTCTGGCTTGGTGCAACACATTTCTATTTTTACACAGACATCTGAATCGGGCCCAGAAAATGCCATTGGGGAGGCTGCGCTGGGCTGGATGCAGAAGTTCTTGTATAAATTGGATACTGTATACATTTTGTATATACACAAAAGAAAATAACAATCTCCAAGCCAAAGAGACTCCTCAGGTCAAGCAACAAAATCCGCCTGGAATTAAAACCATACCTTAAGAAAAAACTTGGAGGCACCTCCTTCTACCACTTAGCCGCAAAAACCAGGAACAACATCCCATAAGAAACACCAAAGATCACCTAAAATTCAGAAAATTACTAAAAACCTGGCTCTTCAACACCACAGACTCAAACTGAAAACCGAAATAACAGAAAAGAAAAGAATGACTAAACTGGAAAGGACACTGACAAGCTCCCAGAACCGACTGAGAAGCACCGACGTTACCTGGACGGGTGACGCCGGGTAGAGTGGAACACAGGCGACACCCATGGAGACAGTCAACAACCCCAGCCAATCCCATCCAACATATTCACTCGCCCCTTAGTTGCTACCAGGTACCACAGTGTTATGGAATTGTCGGGATATTGCCAATCACCACACTAACAGAGTTGTCGACACTGGCAGGTGAACTGGCCATATATCTAGGAAGGGAGGACAGGTTGGGATGTGAGGGAGGCTGGTGGAGGTGGGAGCGAGATGTGAAAGGGACCTTGAATGCCGGACTGGTCCAGATCAGGACAGTGGCGTAGGGTGCCCCGCACACCGTCTGGAGAGATTATGCAAGCCCAACACATCAATTCAGGATAGATATGCCAACTAACCAATTCCACTAACAATTTCCCCCTCTGCATACACCTCTCAAACTCCAAACCAAACACAACCACAAACCTACAGTACAACAAACCGCACAAACTTCACTAGACTGCAACAACAGAACAAAAAACACACATAGACTCACACAACAGTACACGACGACTACCGGCCGCAAACACCCCAGGCCCAGCCAACGGACCCGCCGGACTGAGGTTGCCAACAGCACATCACTGCTCTCTTGCACTTTTCCAGCTTCCTCCCACTAACTCACCCTCCCTTCCTCTTTCAGAGTCGCCAGAGCCCCCGGGACCACTCCGGTGGTGATAGTGCATGGTACAAATATCCTTTAACATTAACATTAATTAGTGGGGAGAGTGAGGTGATGACACTGGGTGAGATAGCAAGTTGCCTTGAGACTGGCTTGTTGCAGGCAGGGTTGGGGCAGTTGCAGACACGCACAGCATAGTTACACATGGAGGAGAAAAATGCCATCCTGGTATGACACCTCACACAGTACAGTATTTCAGCACCTTTTGTGGGGGTTACTTAACTGAGGTTGTGGATGCAGAATCCGTTTGTGTAATTGTGTTTGCTACTAACATTGTCATGCCGTAAGGCAAGGATATGAAGATGTGAATGAAAGGTGAGCCTGCCATTTTCGTTTTGCTTCATAATATGGCACTCTTCAGAGAAAATGGGTGTGACTTGACTGCTGAGCGGAATGGCGGCATAAACAAGACGTTCCGGCAGAAAAGGAGAATACCCACGCGAAAAAAGCATCTTTGAACCTCATCTAAGCAAGAGAAACACCATTAAGATGCATTGTGTACGGCACAATTTCAACTATGGCAAAATGGGCTGTTAAGGTGACATATCATTGCTGTGAAAAAGCCGTCCGATGAGGATCCGATGCTGACACAGAGAGCCCGTAAACAGATGATGAGGGGACCTCCAGCTGGATGTTAACCACGCCACCTAACCTTGTACCCCCCAACCACAGAGTCTCCGGTAATTAGCTCCAACAGCGTGGATGTACAGTTAAAGCTAGAGTTAGATTGGAATGATGTATAACAGGATTTGGCGCTTAAGCCAATACTATTCTGGATTAGAAAAAGAGGTCTGGGAGTCCCTCTACTGAGAACGAACATGGCCAAATAACCTGTTCTCTGGGAAGGAGCCCACTCGAGAGGGTCTAAGGAGTGTCTTAAACCACGTTATAGCTCTCTGTACTATTCACAGAGAAGAAATATCCATTTGCATATCAGTCTGGTCCCTCCCACGTGGGCAGTCCAGCACCGAAATGCTAGGTAACTCTCCTCTGAACAAGGGTACCAACAGCAACACCAGACACGTGTTTCGGCCTAGTCGGGCCTCATCAGTGAGATAAAGCGGATCCTCTCTAAGCACAGTGACCAAGGGGTCCACGTCTTGCTCACTGTGTCTTAGAGAGGCTCAGCTTTGCCTCACGGATGTGGCCCGACTAAGCCGAAACACATGTCTGGGGTTGCATATAGTACTCTTGTTCAGAGGATAATTGCCTAGCATTTCGGTTCTGCACTGCCCTTGTGGGTGGGACCAGGCTGATATGCAATTGGCTATTTCTCCTTTGTGAAGGATGCAGTGAGCTAAAACATGGTTGTGGACCCTCTTGTGCGGGAGAAATTCCATGGAATAGCGTATTTGACCAATGTTTGTTCTCAGTAGAGTGGCTCCCAAAATCTTTTTTTATTCTGGAGTAGAATCTGGTCAACCCCAACTGTAGCTAAATATCGAGAAGACCTATTGGATGTGTTGGATCAAAACGAGGAATCATCTTTGCCATGGTCCAGGCACATCAGGAGCATTTTGAGTAGATGAGATCAAATTGATCTTTGGAACACTCCTGCTAATATCAATGGTAAAACAAAAATCAATTTCCTATGTCGGGAGATGGCCCATGATCGCATCATTACAGATTGTCAACAGACCGGGCTCACAGGTGCTCATTGGTCAATAAAAAAGCACCCTGGTTTTTGCGCCCTATCTATATCTCATATACTCACGTTAATCGAGGTCATTAAACACAAGATTCAGGTTGGGCTCCCTACCCTTGGGATATGCACAGAGTACTTGGAACGCTGCAACTAATGATTGTTGTTTGTTTTGTGCTGGAGTGCTGGAATCATTTTACGACTTTTTATTTTTTAGCCTTTTGTATAAGGACTTGAGAGTTCTTTATTTGATTCCCCCGCTGAAGAAACATGGTGCCAGGCTTGTAAGGGATGCATTGCAGTTATGCGAAACATCAACTGAATTTAAGATATTTTGGTCCTGAGTAAAAATCACTTTTTAATTTAATCAAAAATAAAAGAATTTGGAAGATCAGCTGTTATAGGATTAGCAGCAGTAAACCCCCCACCTAACACCACCGAAATAGTGATAATTCCCTATATTGAAGGCAGCACCAAATCGCCCGAACGAAATCTGTCTTTTTTGCATGCAGCCTTTATTATTTGAAGGAATCACATGGAACCGATTTTTTACCTGTCGCAAATATTATACGCAAAGCATGGCTTTGCAGGCGTAAACATATTAGTGTTCTTAAAACTCAACAATGCACCTTTTTTTATTGCTATATTGGAATTTGCCCTCTTATATCAACTTTTCCAGGGTCTTTACTTGTAAAATTTCATCTTACTTAATATATTCATGACTTCTGAATTGACATTTTAACAATGTTGTTTTTATTGCTGTTTGTTGATGCAATGACGTTTATCGAAATGATCCTGAAGTGAATGAATGAGAGCTTCTCAGCTTTAAGACCATACAAGAAACGGATATCCAGGATTTGACCGAGGCGCAAAATTTCGAATTCGAAATTGCTGAATGCAGCAATGCCGCATTCGAAGTGTGCCCCTCGGTGAAATCATGTTACCAGACCAGCCCCCCTACTTACCTGTTTGCGACACACCTCGTTGTGTGCCGCTGACTACTCGATACCTCTGCGACGCCAGGTTCCCTTCCCTTACATGGATGGGTACTGGCGCTGCAGGCTCCTCTTTTTTTCCCCAACTTTATTTTCTCAGGCGCGAGGGACACCCCTGCAAACCCCTGATGCATTATAGCAAACAAGGGTGCGGGGACACACCCGCAACCCCCGCTCCCCTTGTTCACTATAATGCCACTGAATGGGATATTTGTTCAAAATGTTCGGCTATTCGAAAATTCGAACACGTATCCCATTTGTTTTTTTAAAATTCTAATATATCTACGGATACCACAAGAAACATTTGGCTTACCATGTAATGAACAGCGTAATTACACTACATTTATGAAAATCTTAATGAAAGGAAATAATGCAGACCAGATGATACCCAATAACTATTTCCAAGCTCTACGTCATAGTAAAGACCCCAAAACAAAGGACTTTTACAATACAAGGAACTTAGCAGAATTGTCAGCCCCATATCATAAAACCCCAGAAGAGATCAAATGGGAAGAGTGTTTAGGCTTACCTTTTAGTATAGAGGAATGGGAAACCATTCATGACAGATGCTACAGAGCCTCAAAATCATCATGCACAGTCCGATCACTTGTCTTTATCCTTCATAGGGCCTTTGGGACCCCTACCCAGTTATTCAAAGCTAAACTTAGAGAAATCACTGGTGCTGGAGATGCAATGATACATCTCTTGGCTCCCTGGAACATATGCGTTTCCCATGCCCTAAACTTAAAGGCAATGAACCTTGATCTCAACTCCTGCATCAAACACCTCTCAGTGAGTCACCCCCACATTTCAGAATTCTAGAGAACATGCTTGCAACGGCTATAAGTAACATGACCAGTTGCTGGAAAAAAAAGAGCCCCCGTGTCTCGCAGCATGGTGGAATTCCCTTTGGAGCACAAAAAGGCTTGAAAAATCACTTGCAAGTGATTAATATACTGCAACGCCACATAATAGGTTAAGGGCTCCTTTGGAAAATGTTCTTATGTCGCCCACCCTCGAGAAGTCTATAGGCCTTGCAAAGGATGAAATATGTAAGCCAGCACAAGTCTCCTCATTTCCGATCCACTAACCAATTTCCTCTTGATGTAAAGACCATAAAGTCCTACAGACATTCCACATTACTAGATACATTTTTATATAACAAACAGGTGACCGCTCAATTGGGTTCCCCTCTTCTCCCCCCCAACACGCCTCCCCCGGAGGATCTTCAGCCTTCCAACTAAATTAATTGTTCTTATTGGGGCTTATGTTCACATGAGCCGTAATGTGAATGCAAGGCGTCAACGCCTTGCCAAAGTCTTTTACACCTTGCATTTACATTACGGCTCATATTCAATCACCGGCATGGATTTTCATGCTGGCTTAGATGCTGGAGATCGTATGATGTCTGCCTGCTTTAAGCACCAGCATAACGCAGGCGGACCCCATAGGGATCCATTGTCCACGGCCCCTGCCATGGCACGGGGTGTGTACAATTATTATTAAACCCTCCCCGACATGCCAGTATGCGTGCATGGTAAGCAGTGGTCCCAGTTGAAATTAAACCCTCCCTGACATGCGACCATGCACACATGGTAAGCAGTGTTCCCAGTTGATGTTAAACCCTCCCCGACATGTGAGCATGTGCGCATGGTAAGCAGTGTTCCCAGTCAAAATGAATCCCTCCCCGACATGCGAGCTTGTGCGCATGGTAAGCAGTGTTGCCAGTTGAAATGAAACCATGTCGGGGAGGGTTTAATTTCAATTGCAATGCCAGGATGCCAGGCAGCGTTTACTCACTTTGCACTGCAGAGTGCAAATGTGAAGGGCAAAGGGCAGCGTACACGCTTGTATGCTGCCCTTTGCCCTTTACATTTGCACTCTGTAGAGCAAATGATGGCAATCTTGTGGCAGGGCATGCATATGTTACAGTGTAAACCTAACTGCTCCCCGCCGTCAAATTACGTTAATGAGCAAAATGAGCTCCATAGATGGCGGCTTAACCTGACTTAACCGATATATAGCAGAGGGTGTCTTGCTCCGGTCCATTCGCCATCTCCCCTTCCTTTCCCTATCTTTTCTTACTTGCACAAATCGGCTACTGCGTATGTTAGTTAACCAATTTGAAGTGCATACAAGCCAGCTGGGATATATATAACTTGATAAGTATTCTTGTCATAGGTATATATTATGTTCTCTTCCTCGGCTGATGCGTCAGCGGGAAGAGGCTAATGCAGGGCCCCGGGCACAGAGGCCTCCCTACACAGCACCGGGCAAAATGAGAGACGTGGACACGACTGTGCAGTGGTATGCCCGGAACTGTCCTTGCGCAGCATGGCTGGGGCTTTTATCTACAGCGCCTTACGTCACTGCGTAGCGGGACGTAAGGCGTACATAACATTCCTCCTTTTTTCTAACAAAACATTAACAACAATGACATGTTCTAAACATTAATCTGAACTGTGGGTTCTTACACCTCTCAGGGCTGATTTTCTACCACTCATAGTCTTTTAGTCTCTGGGGGTTTGGGTGCAGTTCGTAGAGCGTAATGGCCACCCCTGGGGGCTGCCCCTGACTCCCACTCGGTTGCTCACCTTCATTATCTGTCTGGTTCACCCGTCAGCTCGTCCATCCATCTGTCCATGGTTGCTTCATCTTCCTGATGGTGGTGCTCATCCTCTCTTGGCTGATCTGACTCTTCCACGGATTGCTGCTCTCCATCCGTCCACAGTTGTCTCGGTACCATCCTGAACATTGAGGCGTTCCTGGTGACCTGTCTTTGTCCTCTTGTGGATGTTATCATGGTTCCCCATCTTTGCATTATGGTCCATGGGACAGAGTCATACGGAGTGTCCAACTTCGACTTGGATGGGTTCCGTACCATTATTACCTGGTCACCAACTCGGTGCTTGGACTTCCTGGCGTGTCTCCTGATGCTCATGCGTTCGTTCCCCACAGTCCTTCTTTGGTGTGTGCGCGTAAAGTCATACGTATCCGCGTCCCTGCTTAGGTGGTGTGGAATGGATGAGTTGATGATCGTCCCATACATGATGTCTGCTGGTGGTATCCCTGTGGTGCTGTGGGGTGTCACTCTGTAGTTTCGTAGAAACCTGTACAAGTCCACCCTACACGGGCTCGAGTTGGCTCGGGATAGGCGTACCACTTTGTTGAGGGTGCGCATAAATCTTTCGACATCTCCGTTGGCCTGCGGCCATCTTGGCGTTATGTGGTGGTAGTGAATGGTGCTGTGGATGACACGATTTCGACCTCTGGGTACCTCGAGTCGTCATCAATGGCCTCTAACAGGAATGTGCCTTCTTGTATCTTGCAGAAGTCAATGCTGATGGCGTCCCATCTGGAAGACCCTCGTGCAGCAGATAGTATGGGCTCAGGATTCGGCAGGGCACTCGTGATTTGACATGGGAGGCATGTTGAGATGAGTTGTTCGACTTTTTCGTCGATGTGTGGGAACCATATGCGGTGTCTGATTCTGGCCTTTGTCCTTACTCTGCCCTGGTGGCCGTCGTGGGCCAATGCCATGGTCCTGTCCTGTAGGCTTGTGGGGATGACTATTCAGGTCCCTCTTAGTATGAGTCCTTCCCGGGTGATGGACAGGTCTTGTCTTATTTAAAACATGCCGACGAGGAACTCTTTTGCGTCCCCTGTGCGGTTGTGTGTGTGTCGAAGAAGGATTTCCATTTGCCAGATATGATGGAGTCTTTGACCAGATCACAGAATGGGTCAGCTTGTGTGGCTTTTGCAAAGTCTTCGATACGGATTGCTTTTGGTTTCATTGTGTGAACAACTTGGCAGATATGTTCCTCGGTCCCCTCAGCCACGTGTGCTTCTCCTGGCGTGGCCGCTCTTGGGTGCCTGGACAAGAAATCTGCTGTCTTTTTTGTTGATTGATTGATATTTTATTTCTATCGCGCTCGTACACAAGTGTTTCAGGGGTTGCCGCTGCCAGGTTGGTATGCAAGTTCAAATTCATATTGCTGTAGGTGTAGCAGCCATTTCCCTATTCTGGCCAGGGGGTGCGATGAGGATCCTGTGAATATGGGGGTCAGGTGCTTGTGATCTGTGTAGGCTTTGAATTTGCAGCCATACAGGTATAGGTGAAAATGGCGACAGCCTCACAGCACTGCGATCGCTTCCTTTTCTATGTGCGAATAGCGTTGCTCCGTAGGGGTCAAAGCGCGGGAGGCATATGCGATTGGCATCGATTCCCCAGTGTGAGCAATTTGCATTAAGATCGCCCCTAGGCCAACAGGGCTGGCATCGACATATAGTTCGGTCGGCAACGTGGGCCGTAGTATGCCATGGTGGTGTCGGCTGAGAGTGACGCTTTGATTTGTTCGAATGCTTCGTGGCAGGTGGTGTTCCAGGCCCATTTTGCGTTGGCCTTGGTGAGCTCCCTCAGTGGCTCTTATATGGTCGCCAGGTTGGGGATGAATCACCCACAGTAAGTTGCCATCCCCAAGAAACTACGTACCTCCGTGGGTCTGGTTGGGGAAGAGGCAGCACGAATATCTGCCACTTTGTGAGGGTCAGCTGAGATCCCTGCGCTGTTAAACACGTAGCCAAAGAAAGAGATTTCTTCCTTCAAGAATTCACACTTGTCCTTGTGAATGGTTAGGCCTGCACTCTCCAGCCTGTTGTGTAGCATGTCGAGGCGACGTATGTGTTCTTCCTTGTCGCTGGCGTGGATGAGAATGTCATTGCAGCGTTAAGGTCAACTTTGGAGAAAACTTTTGATCCGGTGAGGTCTGTGGGTGATGTGTCGCTCCCGTTTAATGGCTGCGTTGGGGAGGCGCATGTCAATACAGATTCTCACCTTTCCAGGTTGTTTGGGTTTCCTGGTCACGACCATGGGTGATACAAACGGTGTTGGTCCGGTTACTTCTTCAATGATGCCTGCTTTCTTGAGTGCCCGCAGTTCCTTCTCGACCTGGTTTCTTATGTGGAATGGTGTTCTTCGGTGGCGCACTGCTTGCGGTTGTACAGTTTCATCTATGTTTAGCTTGATGGATTTCCCTTTCAGGCATCCGATGCCCTTGAGGAGGTTCGGGTGTTTGTTCAGTATGCTGGTGAGGTTCGTCGTGTCTGTCACTTCGCAGATGAAGCTTATGAGTCCCAGGTCTTCTGCAGCGTCTCCACTCAGTAGACATACAATGCCTGCGTTCATGACGTATATTTTGGACTGCAGTGTTTTGTCACCTCTGCTGAGCGTCGTTCGAAATCGACCTATTATGGGTAAGGGAGTTTCGCACCCATAGGCGAACAGCAGTGTGTCTGTCTTTTGTACAACTGGTGGGGGGGGGGCAAAGTTTTCTGAACACAGTCATGGGCATGACGTTAACTGACGCCCCGTGTCTATTTTCATCTGCGTTTCTTGGCCTTGAATGGCCACTTGCCATTTCCGTCTTCTCTGTTTTTTCGTGGTCGCGGTGCCTCAGTAGTCAAGTGCTGACACTAGGTATACTTTTTTTCCTTTTTTCCATTGTTCGTTTGCTGCTCCCTTCTGGAAGTTGTCGTCATTGTCCCCCTCTTCATTGGTTGACAAGTTGGTTGTTTCAACTAGGCGGGCGTTGGCTTGTTTCTTCTTCTTCCCAGTGTTTTTGTCTTGGAACGTTTGGGGGTGTTAGAGTGGGCCAGACAACCTGCAGACCCTTGCATAGTGGTCTTTCCAGCCACATGCCCCGCATGTGGTGCCTTGAGCTGGGCAATTTCACTTTCCGTGGCGAGGTCCTCCACACCATCCACATTCAGAGGGTCCTGGAATTCTCGGCTGCCACCGGGGAGGGGTGTTTGTGCCGCTGGCTTCGTGTCTTGGCGGTTTGTGATTTGTGCCACTGTCGCTATTGTTAGCGCCGGTTGAAGCTTTTGCAGGGTTGTTCCCATGTGCGCCGCCCTGGCATGCGATAGCTCCCTCTGGCGTCCAAGTTCTAGGATCCTGCTCAGGGAGATGCCCTTCTTGCTCAGCACCATCCTTTGTAGTTTCTCTGAGTATATTCCATTGATAATTTGCTATCGGATTTCTCTTTCCACGTTGTTAAACTTGCATGAGATCGCAAGTTTCCTGAGCCTGGTGTGGTAGGCATCAAGTGCCTCGTCCTCTAACTGGATGGTGGTGCAAAAGATGAATGTTTCATAGTCTGGGTTAAGTTGGGGCAAGAAATGGGCCGTGAGGGCGTCCTTTGTTGATTGGTAAACATCTGCGCTATCTCCTATCGCAAGCGAGTTGAATATGCGCAACACCTCGTCGCTGACATTGAGTAGAAGGTGTGATCTCATTTTCCTGGACGTGGTGATACCTTTGCAATCCATGGCCATCTCAAATTTTTGAATCCATAACTGCCACTGAGGGCCGACTGAGGAGGGATCGGTGTATGGGTCGAAGGGGCTGAGCACCATCGTCATCCCTAATTGTGATCATGTGTGTGGCGTAGATGGTGAGAGATGGCTGCAATTCTTGAAGGTGTGCTGGGCCTAGGGGTAGAAACGCCAGCCGCCATCGTATGTGGAAGTGGGGCCTGTTCGGGCAAGCGTGTGCTGAGTCCCCCTCGCCTTGGTAGGCGGTAGATGGCCTTGCTTGGTCCAGCGTAGCGTGGTAGGAGATGGAAACACTAGACTACGTGAGTTTCTTTGGCAGGCTGCCAGTGTTCCAGGGCGTCACCTGGTATGCGGCAGGCCCCCTGGTGGTGGGTTTATTTTGGGTGGGGAATGGGCCCCCACCGTGTTTCCAAAAATGTGTGCTGAGGTCTTGATATAATGGGCGTCACGTGTCTTGCGATCCCGTTCCTCGTCGCCAGTGTTATGTTCTCTTCCTCAGCCGATGCGTCGGCGGGAAGAGTCTAATGCAGGGCCCCGGGCGCGGAGGCCCCGCTGCGCAGCACCAGGCGAAATGAGGGACGTGGACACGCCTGTGCAGTGGTATGTCCGGAACTGCCCTCGCGGAGCGGGGGTAGGGCTTTTATTTACAGCGCCTTACGTCACCGCGTAGTGGGACGTAAGGCGTACAAACAGTATAAAGCCTACGTTCAGTTAAAATAGTGCATTTTCTATTTTTCGTAGGGGCTTGTAATACCCTCCCTTTCTGGATTACTTTTATTTTATTTATTTTTAATTTGTTTTATTTTACTTGTTCGATACCCTGAACAAAACCTGCTCTATCAACCTGATGATGCACCGTTGAAAATGTGCCTGTTTGCATCTCTTCTTTTTTCTCAAGACAATAAAAAGAGAGTAAAAATAAAAAATAAAGAAAAGTGTTGTTCAGATACAGAAGGACCCTCTTCGGTTTTAGCAGAGAGCTCAGAATCTGGCCATGGGGCGCGAGGGAGGTGCATTGGAAGTACATGAAAGAGGGCGGAGTAGTTCATTTTATGTATTTTCAATTGTGTCCAAAATGTGATACATTTCTCCAGTGGCAGAAAGGCCTCCAGGTACACACGGATCTTTTCCCGAGTGTTTTGGTGTGCGTCATTGTGACCACGGACTTGTCCTGGCATTGGCCGCATGGCTGCCAAAAAAGCAGCATGTAAAGGAGCCACGCATGTAACCTCTGTTGAGTTCGAAGGGTGGCAACGGAGGCCGCTTCCCAAACAGCAAGAGACTGGCAATGTGCGGGGCCCGTGGGGGCATGCACAGAGAGGGTGCAGTGGCGCCAAAAAGATTTCATACGGCCGCAAGAAGCAGTGGAGCCCAGCATTATAAAAAAATAAGACCCAAACGAGGAGTGCAGCAGGACAGCATAAGAAGAGGGGCACCACAGGCCATGGGTCCCTCTGTTTCACAGCGTCCTCCAGTGGAAGAAATGAGCACCGTCCCTCCAGTCAGGTGCATCGCTATCACGTGTCCTCTTTTTGGGCGGGTGCTCGGCCCGAGTGATCCGACTCTTGGCAGTTACGCAGAAGCTCCACGGGCTGTGTCCGTAAGTCTTAAAAGCGTGCTCTGCTATGGCGGGCCGCTATTTTCCAAAACAGGTCCACAGGCTCTACTTATGAGCGACAGAATGTTTCTTAAACCTGTGACACAACTTCTGTGGGAAAAAAAGATTTATGCTGTTAATTCGCTCTTTTTACTTGGCAAAGAAATCTGTTAGTCGGATGCACGTTTCTTTGTTGTGACATAATATAGGTGCTGACCACACCCATTTCTGAACTAGAAACCTAAGTGCACTACCACTGTTTATTGCCCCATTTTCTATTTATTATTTATTTATTATTATTTATCTGCTCTCCTCTGCTTCGCACTTTCCACTCTCCCTGTTTCATGCACTTTTTTCCTTTTCCCATTCCCATGCACTTCCGCGTTCTCAATGTCACTGGGCCTAGTAAAATCGTTGTTGTTGTTGTGTTGTGTTCTCCCCTGTTCCCCTCCCTTGCCTGGTCGTGCTCTGAAACACTTGTGTACGAGCGCGATACAAATAAAATATCATATCATATCAAGTAAATGATTCTTGTGCATTCTGGAATATCAAGATTTGATATGAAGGAATATATAATTTTTTAGATATAGGATTAGAGAACATATGATGTGCATTTAAGCATGTGACTGTTCTTTTATTATCGTCAAGTGCCAGGCTATTATGCACGTCTACGCAAAAAGGAAGAGCATACTCGTCCTTGGCACTTAAGGGGTTAAGCCTTTTAAAAAGATTTGCGCTTGAAGATTTGTGAACAACTTAAGTGCAGTGTGTAGACTTCAACTCACTTTTCGCTTTTATGTAACATACCCGTTCCCAGTGCTTCCAGTTCCTCCTGCAGGTTGTGGTTTAACATCTTGCCAAACTTTGCTGCTTATGTAACACAATCATCTATCCAGAGAGATTCTCATAGGAGGTGCCACCGCGCCACATGCGTCACTCCTCCCATCCTCTCCAAGTAGAACATGCCGGCGGGCTGCTGGGCGTCAGCGCCAGTCTGCCACTCTTTGCATAATATTTAGGTTACCACATAGTCATGTAACTGCTTAGGATGTGTCAGGGTTGCGGGTGGTAATCTGCCTGCGGGATAAAGGCGTTCACCATTTGTTTGCGCATACACATTGGGACCTGAGCTTCTACACTAGACCGGCAAAAGTGCACACATGCATCTCCTAATCTAAACTTTTTAGAATTCTCCAGCACATTGCCTAGGGTCACCGAGGGCGTTCTAACCGAAAAAATGCATTGAGGCCACACAAGTGGGAAAAGAGCGCTATAAAAATAACCAAAATAACCAAATACAATACAATCCTAGCAAGTATATATATTTTATTTTAACCTTGGCGGCAGTGTTGTAGGATTTCATTACATTGGGCCTCATTACGAGTTTGATGGTGCAGTAAAAAAGTGCCGGTCATTCAATTATTGCCACTTTTACAGCACCGCTAAATAATAACACAAAGCCGGAGGTAATTCTACCACGTGGAATTACTGTTACCACAAGGTGGATTTTTATATATCCATCGCCTAATAATATGGCAGTAATTGCACCAACCACATTGACGGTAAAGGAAATTCTGAATTACTGCCATTGTTGCCGCCAAACTCGTAATGATCCCCAATTGGGCGAAAGGGGGGTGGGTTTAGACTCTCGGGTAAAACACTGTCTACCCCTCAAGCATCTCAAATGCAGTCCACTGCATTCAGTGTGGGACCCACCAAATATTTGATTCAACTCGCACAAGTCCTTCAAAATGCCTGCAGCCGGCATCGTGATCATAAACCCCAGTTCTCAGGAAGCTACATTGGCTCCTTGTTAAATCTAGAATAACGTTTAAGATACTCACGCTGTCTCTCACAGCCCTCGCTGTCTTCATACCTTTCTAAAGCCGCGTTTCTCATTGGACACGTATTTATGCCCTCATCCTCTATCACTACATACACTGGGCCTGATTTACAAAGCGTTTTTCAATGGGATTGTCCCATTGAAAAACGCTTTTGTAAATGAGGGTCACTGTGACTATTCACTGCTTTCGTTAGAGCAGTGTCCTTGGTCGATCAGGATCTGTACTGGCGGCAGCACCTTTCAATAGCTCGTCTGAAGACATCTGTGGGACATCGATTATCTTTTGATTTAGGAAAATGATCAAAGCACTTTTTTCAGTGAGGTGTATTTTTTCGTTTAGATCTTTTGCTTCTGTGCATTGTAATGTGCACCCTGAGATACCCCTTGGGCAGTATTCCCTCCTGCATATTATACTATATCTTTTCATTCATGTTTTAGCACTCACTTGATCATGTCCCTGGAAGTGTACACCTTATTTATTTATTTATTGGACATTTGTATTGCGCCTATACAGCAGAAAGTGTTTCCAGGCACCACAAGACAACAAGGGATGGGGAACAGGGGAGGATAAAAGGAGAAACGGTCCTACTAGGCATATGACATTCAGATTGTGCAAGTGCAGTAAATAAAGGGCATGGGAGAAGAGGAGGCCCACGGGTAGAGGCAGGATAAGTGCTAGGGGAGCCCATGGAGGGCAAGTGCAAAGATAGGAAGGTGTACGGGTAGAAGTGTGAGGAACAGCGGTGGATCAAACTCAATGTACTAGTCTGGGGGAGGTGCCTGAAGGCAAGTGCTGGCAGTGCGGTACTGGAGAGGTTGTGGGAAGGAGCCAGTGGCAAAAGACTGGTTGCATAATTCAGCCAGTCTCAGTTTGGAGGAGACTTTCATAGAGCAAACCATCTTAGTAACCTTATCTGGTACAATGGGTGAGAAGGAGAAGAGAATGGGGTGTGGGAGAGAGGGGCCAAGGGAGGCCAGAGAGCAGATGGAGGAGAGAGTGAAATGGAGAGTGAGGACAGGAAGTCCTGAGTGGTGGTTGTATTGGGAGGTCAAAGCTGTGCAGAAGGCCTGGAAAGGAAGAGGAGAAGTAGAGACTGCAGTAGGATTGGCAAGATCCTTCAGATGTGTTTTTGGTGCCCCCCCACGATGTGGGCTTGGATATGGACTGGATGGTGTTGCCCGGGATGGGGCCTAAAGGAGGACACAGAGGCGGAGTGGTGGATTGTAACTTTCTTTATTCACTTGCAACAGTAACTGGCACGAACCACGCCTTTCCCCAAACTCCCCCCAACTCTGCGTCACTAGTCCTGCCCCTTTGTGGTGGGGCCACCTCTTAAAGATGCGGCGGCCAGTAACACCACCCCCAGACAAATGGTCAAACGTCGGGCTAACATTCTTCGACCAGTCGTGCTGGCCTCTTGATCACCCGCTGTGGCCTCTCGTGTCGGGCCTCGGCTTTTTCTACAGTTTGGGCATCTTCGCTGTGTTCCGTTCTGCCGACGGCTCCCCCAGGTGGGATCCATAGATCGTCCTGTGGTTCCCGTGGTGCTGGGCTGCAGGCCCTCGGGGAGAATCACTCTCTTATCTTTTGAGGTAGTGTTTGAATTGTTGACAGTTTCTCGTAACAGCTTTGTTGTGGTCTTGGGCTGTCACCAACGTTCCTTTCACAGCTGTGACTCTCATGGGGCTCGGAGCAAACCGTGGGTCTGTCTTTCTGATCATGGGCTGTTGCACTAGAACTTCATCCCCAATCTGAAAGTCTTTCGGCGTTGCCTTGCGCCTTGTGTCAGTGTCCTGTTTCGCTCTTTCTTTCACCTCTGCATCTCATTGAGCTACTCCGGCGTCCGTGTTCTTTGTGGCCGATGGGTTTCGTAAGATGCGGGTGTGCACTTTGTACCGGACCATGAGTTCTACGGGAGTTTTGCTTATAGCCTCGTGAGGTGTATTTCGATAGTCTCTGAGGAGCCAGCACAGCGCTTCCTGTGGGTTACCTGCCTCAATGCGGGCTCTCTGGATCGTCTTCTTTATTGAGGCCATGAATCGTTCCGCCATTCCATTTGCTTGCGGGTTTCGAGGTGTAATTTTCATATGCTTGAATCCTAGGTGTCTTGCCAACGCTGCAAACTCATATCCGTTGAAAGGTGGTCCATTGTCGGATTTGATCACCCTGGGAATGCCCCATTCACTGAGTACTTCGTCTAGTACTGCAGCCACCTGGGGAAAAGCTCTAGTGGTTAGTTTCTTGACAATGGGGAATCGCTAGTATTCATCAATCAGGAGGAGGAAATAGTCACCTGATTCCATGGGTCCATAAAAGTCCACGGTCACTCTTTCCCAGGGGTGATCTGGTATTTGTGTGTGTTGTAGAGGAGCGGGAGGTTCGGCTGGCGACGTGCACTGGCAGGCATGACAGTTCTTTATGCATTCGTCCACTGCTGAGTCTAGGAATGGGAACCAGAAGTGGCATTGTAGTTGTTTTTGTGTTGTCTGCCCCGCGGTGGCCTTTACGTGCAGTGTGGACTACATCTGCCCTCAGGGCGGCTGGGATGATGATGCGGCAGCCTCTGAGTAGTATGTTGTGGTCTTCGACAGCTAGTTCATTATGTACTCTGGCCAGTCTTTCAATTTCTTCTTTATACACCCATGGGTGCGCTAACATTGCCCATTGGTGGTCTCTCCACTTGTTGGTCGACGTGAGGCTGATGGCGAACGAGGTTGTGGGATCCGCTGCTGAGGCCGCAGCGACCATATCCATCGATAGTGCAGGTGGTAGTGAGTTTGCTACTACGTAGTTGACGTAAGCGACATCGCCTCTTTAAGTCAGTGGGGCCCTCACCGGATGTCGTGACAGGTAGTCGGCGGGGTTCAAGTTGCCTCCGGGTCAGTGTATGATGTCGTAATCATATTCTTGAAGGCGAATGCCCCATCGTTCTATTCTTGGAGGCATCTTAGTGTGTGGATTGCCGAATAGCGAGAGCAGTGCCTGGTGGTCCGCTATCAAGGTGAATTTTTTTCCAATTAGGAAGTTGTGAAAATGTTCACAAGTCCAGACTGCGGCCAGACTTTCCTTTGCTGCCTGCGAGTAGGCCACCTCTGGGGTGGACAGTGCTCTGCTTGCATATGCTACAACGTGTCTGGGGTTGACATCTGCGCCACTCGTCTGTGCTAGAATGGCTCCCAGGCCAAATGGACTGGCGTTCACTAGCACTTCCGTGTGCGAGGTCGGGTTGAAATAGGCTAGACGGTGGGCTTCCATGTGAGCTTGTTTGATTGCGTTGAACATGCGTTGGGACTCTGGGGACCAGTCAAATGTCGCTTCTTTCTGTAGGATTCTCCTGAGTGGTTCCGTGAGCCAGGCATAATGCGGTATTTACCTGGCGCAGTACCCGGCCATACCTAGGAAAGAGCCGGCGTCGGCTGCCTGTTGCGGTTCTTTCATCTTTGTAATGGTGTCTACTTTCTCAGGATCAGGCGTCATCCCTTCGCTCGAGAAGATGTGGCCGAAGAATTTGAGCTTTGACTTGCTGAACCAACATTTTTCGATGTTAAGCGTGAGGCCAGCGGCTTGTACTGCCTCTCATGTGGCATGGAGGGCAGCGTCATGGGCTTCCTTCGACGAGCCGAAGATGAGGATGTCGTCGCTGTAGTTTAAGGCTCCCCGGACTGGTCTGATGATCTGTCGCACCGCCTCCTGAAAGATTTTGGCAGCGGATGAGATGCCAAAGTTTAGTCTCTGGTACCTGAACAGCCCGTCATGTGTTGCAAAGGTCGTTATCCCTCTGGAGTCGGGGTGCAATTCCAGTTGGTGGTATCCCTGGATTAGATCGAGTTTGGAGAACATGCAAGCGTTGTTCAGCTGCACTATCATGTCCTCGATGCATGGGCCTGGGTGTCTTTCGCGCTGGATGGCAGTGTTAGCCACTCTCATGTCGATGCATAGGCGTAGCCTGCCCCCATCTTTGGGTACGATGACTGGGGGGAGGCCCATGGTGTTGGTTCTGTTGCAGGCTCGATAATGCCATCAGAGAGTAGTTGTTCAAGTTTTCTGAAGACCGCTTCCTGGAGGTGGAATCCGACCCTCCTTGAGTGTTGCGGTATGGGTCTCACTGTTGGGTCTATGTGTAATTTGATTGGGCGACCTTTGAGCTTTCCTAGACCAGTACACAGTTGCGGGAATATTTGCATGATATCTGCTTTCGTAATGAGGTTTTGGGATTGCCCATGGAGGATCATCCCGATCTGTTCCTTTGAGTCCTGCTGGATCGTGGTTGAGGTGATGGTGTCTCCTGCCCCCACGTGGATCTCGATTAACCCCAGGCATGAGGCAGTGTAGTAACTGAGGAGGCATCGCCCTTTGGTGAGGGATCGAATAACGTGGTTGGTGGTGTCCACTTGCCGTCCATTTAAGAGAAGGCGGTGCGTAAAGTGTCTGATGGTCTGTAAGGGTGTAGCTGCCCCCCACTGGAAGATTCTGGATTGTGATGGTTCGAGCGCCGGTGGATTTGGGATTCTCAAGTATTCCTGCTCACCCATGATGTTCACGGAGGCGCCCGAGTCCACCATGAAGTGAAATAGACTGTTGTCCATTTTGATTGGTATTTTCGGGGCTTCTCTGTCTTCTTCACTGTCAAGCACGAGGTTGACGTACTCCTGGTTGTGGGGGTCGTAGTACATGGTGTTTGCAGTTGTTGTGGGTTCGTGGTAGTGCACATGCTCTACGTATCCTTCCAGTGGGATGCCATATTCATCCGTGAGGTATTGTGGTTGTTCTGTATAGTCCTGTGTTTGTGGGTATTCCTGACCTTGGTATTCGTCAACAGCTCTCACGTATCGCCGTTGGTTCGGTTGATAGTACCTTTGTGGTCCATACTGGGGAAATGGCTGGCGGAAAGGCATCCTGACGGGTGCTTGGGGTCATATCGTGGGGAATGGTTTCCCTTCTCTACACACCGATTGGAAATGTCTTTCTCTTCCGCAGTTCGTGCACCTTTGTGATAACGCTGGGCAGGACCCTAAGTGTGGAAATGCCATTCCGCAGCGGTAACATTGTCTCTATTGTCATGGTACTTTTAGGGCTTGTGGCCGTTATGGGTATGTTCCTTTGTTGCCCTGCTGAGGTGGGGGTAGCTGGTTGGTTGCTATGATGTCAGTGGTATCTTGTTTTTTATTGCTGGTACCAGTCATGGATGCGGCCTGGGCGTTAACTCTCTCAAAGAGGCGAGCAAGTTCGTTGACTTCGGGGATAGTGAGGGGCTTCTTCAGCAGCTGCTTCTTGAGTGCTGGTGATAGGCAGCCTTCGATGATCCTCGGGCGTATTGCTTCATCTAAGGAGAACGCGTCAAATTGGCAGTTATATATATGGCAAGTTATATATTTGTCTACCGTCTCTTGTGGTTTCTGAGAGCACCAGTTGAAAAGATACCTTTCATAATCGCGATTGGGTTCGATTATGAGTAGTTTGTCAAGGGCTTTGATTAAGGCTGCAAAGTCATTTTGTTCAGCTGCTGGAATGGTTTTAACAATAGTCTTTATCTCCCCCCCACCAGGTTGAGGAAGATGTCCTGAACTCCTCACAAAATGGTGGAAATCTTCCATCCACTCAGTCCACCGCTGACCTTTTGTGGCTTGTGGCTTCGTGGTGAATGGTGGTGGCATCCGTAACTGGATAAATGTGGCCGTACGGGCCGGCTGGGGCGATGCTGGGTTGCTCATTCTGGGGAGATGATGTGCCCGCTGATGGTTGACGTTAGGATTCGGCTGCCAGGGGTTTGGTTGTGAGGAGACATTTGTTCTTGTGGAGAAACAGAGGTGGTGGCGTGACTGGGTGGGTGGCTTAGTGAGAGCTGTGCACGTTGGGACTAATGTGTTCAGGCCACGTGGTCCAATATTCTGGGCCTTGGCTTCTAGACGGTAGGTACTCTTTGGGAGGTGACTGTTCCCTGGGGGTTGGGACGCTTGTGCTGGTTTGTGGTCTGTTATTCCCAGGAGAGGGAGTGGAGCGCGGCGTGTGCTGGGGAGGGGGCCTCTCACCGTTGCCTACGCACGTGTCCGGCAATGTGCGGCAGGTCCTCCTGTCAGAGGGAGGCTTCGGGCCTCGTGTAGCGTGGAGGGGCTGGCTGCTCTCCTTTCAGGCGGCGTGTCGCAGCAGCTCCGGCAAAGCCACGTGTGTGGCATAGAACGTTGGGCTGTTGGGTGCAGCCGGATTCCGGGGAAGGAGGGAGCGGAACGCCGTCGTGCTGCTGGAGTACACTTGCCGTATCAGGAGGGGCTCTGGCGGGCTGCCACAGGATCAGGAATGTTGGCACAGTGGGATCACCGGCATTGGGTGGAGGCCTGGCGGACTGCCAGGAGGTTGGAGTGCAGGCGTGGCGGGATGGCCAGCTGCGTCAGGGGGAGGAGGCCTGACAGACTGCCTGTAACCAGGATGCATGGCAGACTGCTGGCAAGGAGGACTCTGGTGTGTGTGTGGGAAAACACCTCTTCGCCAGGGTTGCCCGGGGTCAGGCCTAAAGGAGGACACAGAGCCGGAGTGGTGGATCGTAACTTTCTTTATTCACTTCCAACAGTAACTGGTCACTTACAACAGTAACTGGCACGAACCGCACCTTTCCTGAAACTCCCCCCAACTCTGCGTCACTAGTCCTGCCCCTTTGTGGGCGGGGCCATCTCTTAAAGGTGCGGCGGCCGGTAACAGATGGAGAGTCTGTAAAGTCTTTGGAGCAGGCGGCAGGCCAGTTTGCCAGAGGGTGTGCGAGAGGCCAGCCATTTCCATTCTGAAACTCTACACTTGCTTTTCTGCGAGGCTAGGTTGGACCCATACCAACTGTTACATTTGAAGGCAGGCTACATTCAGTAGTCCTTGCAGATACCCTGTGAGATAATTACTGCCCTATTATGAAGTGAAGGTTACGTTATTGTGATTTATACCCCACACCACTGCCATTTTCACAGTCTCCAGATGCTCTGGTGGATCTGAAAAGGAAGGGAGGGAGGGCTTATTGGGATAGAGAGGGACTCGCTTGAGAGCTTTAATGTGCTGTTGTTTGTTTGCTTGTTTGTTTATTGATTTGATAATGCGCACCAAACCATTAGGTAGCTGGGAGCAGCAGTATAAGAAGTCTCGAAGCTTAGTTACAGTGCCTGTCGCAGGCAGGTACATACATGTGCATACAACATATAATACAGTACAGACATTTGCCATTCGAAGAGCATGGAGGATATAGCTGATCATAGATACATGACAAGGACCAAGCTTAACATTGCGTATACTTAAGGGAGCGCCTACAGCTATGGACTACAAGGTCCAGTGTATTGGTTGCAATAGTAATGTTAAGGGCAGTGGTTGTCAGGGTTATGTCAAGAGGGTATAGCGGCAGTAGGGGGAATAAACGGTTATTAGTGCAAAGCCATTTGAGTGCATTGTGTCTAAATCTGGCGTAGGGTTTGGGTAATCTAAGGTCAACTGGGAGTATATTCCATGATTGCGCAGCTTTGACTGGGAAACGGGTTCCTCAGGCCGTGGTCATTTTAAATCTAGGGACTTCCAGCATAGATGTATTATTGGCAGATCTCGTGGGTCGGGTCATAATTTTCCTGGAGATTTTTTAGGATAAGTAATGAGTTGCTAGATTGTTTAGGCATTTGGAAGTGATAGAGATAGTTTTGAGGAAGATTGTATCCTTTATTTTTAGCCAGTTGGTCTCTTTCCTGAATTTAGTGATGTGCTCTCTATATGGGATGTTCAACGCTGTTCTTAAGGCATTGTTTTGCAATCTTTGAAGTTTGTCAGTGACATACTTGTTGGCTCCTGAGTACAGGGTGTTGCATAGTCTAGTCTGGACATGATAAGAACATTGGCCAAGGTGACACAGCTGGCACTGGAGAGGAATGGTCTGGCACCTCAGATTAATTTGCAAGTGTAGGCTGTTGTGGAGGCGACAGAGTTGACTTGCTTCTTGAGGGTGAGAGAGGAGTCCAGATAGAATCCTAGGGTTTTTACCACAGGCATAACTTTAATGATATTGTTATCAATGTTAAAGGATGCATAGTTTGGTGTTCGTTTTTTTAGGTTAGAGTCAGAGCCGAGGAGCAGCATCTCAGTTTTGTCGCCATCCATGCCTGAATTAGGATGTATATCTTATTCACCAAGGCCGAGTCCACTTCATAGTTGCCCGAAAGGGGTATGAGGAATCTGGGTGTCATCTGCATAATTAGTGTAGGTGACACTCAGTCTGTCCAACTTGTCAAACAGTGGCTTGGTGAAAATGTTATACATGGTGGGTGAGACACATGATCCCTGTGGGACTCTGCATGTTATTTGGATGGGATCAGCACAGGTTGAGGTGGAGAAAACTCTCATATTCCGGTTAGTTAGAAAGGATTGGACACAGGCTATAGCTTCCCCTGTGAAGTTGGCAGCAAGCCTGAGGTGGCTGCATAAATCTGCATGATCCACCAGGTCGAAGGCTGCTGACAAGTCCAGTAGAAGTAGCAAAGCTGTTTTTCCACTATCCTTTAACTCTTCGTTTTTTGTCTTATGGTCTAGCAAGGCTGTTTCGGTGCCATGGAGGGGGCAGAAGCGCGATTGCCGAGAGCCTAGCAAGTGGTTGGCTTCCAGGTAGTCCTGAATTTGTAAATAGGCTACTCTGTCGATAATTTTGATTAGGAATGGCACAGTGGTGATAGGTCTGTACAGGGCCGGTGCAAGGTATTTTGCCACCCACGGCAAACTGTCAGATTGGCGTCCGCCCCACCACAATCTTTCCGGGTCCTAACCGTTCTCAACCAACCATCACCATTTTGTTACTGATTGCTGCAACCCATTACATTACCTTCACCTAACACATTGCTCACGTTTTCTTCTGTGTATGGATTCCAATGCACTTTCTTCACATTAAACTGCAAGAGCACCAGCATGTCACTGGTACACTGTATCCAGGCAGCCTGACTGCTTTGTGAAGGCTCTCGGATGCGGCTATGTGTCAGCTGCACATATGCTCACAGCGTGTGATGAGAGGTTGAAAATTATCTTAAAAGATGGCCAGGAACAGCAATCGCTTGTGCAGGGTTATTATTCAAAGGGACTCTTTCACAGTGCATGGAGCATTCATGTCAGTGTGACACTTGTTGTACACAGGGATGCACACAGCAAGCTTTGCTTGTATTGTTGACTGATGCTTGCTGATAAAGTACAGTAAAACAGTCTGACTTTCTTTTGTCTTATGTTTTCACTTTGGAGGCTCTGAAGACATTTCCAACATGTTTGCAAGAATATAACATACAAACCCTCACCCGACCAAATGAGGTGAAGCAAAAAAATAATAACAGTGATCCTGTTAGTGGTCAAGGTAAGCCCTCTTGGGCTGATCATTACAGGCGGGGCATTTGGTAAAAAAGACTCTTGCAAAGTGCATCACTTTTTGCAAGAAGAAAGCCCCACCGCCCCCACTGCCTTAACATCTGTTTCTCTCAGGGGTGCATGCATTCCTGGGGTGCATTACTTCTCACTTCTGAATTAGCCTTTGTTTAGGCCACTCCAAGATGGCAGACCTCATCAAGGACACATAGTGCCTTGGGAGTTCCCTTGTGGAGGGCCGATAATTGGTTAGGTCCCTCTTATCCTGGGCTAATCACAGAGCCGGCAGGCTGGCTGGCCAACTTCCAAAGGCCTCACTTCTATGGCTCTTGTCTGTGCCTGTCTAGGCATTGCAGGCCCCCCCTACTCCTCTCTAAACAACAACATGCATCTTGCGGCTGGGTACCGCCACCAGGTAGGATTGGACTATGTGACCCCCCGCCCCCTCAGCTATTACATAAGTGGGGACTGTTGACCTATTTCCTGCATCATCCTCCTGACTCTGTGCCGTGCGACTCATGACAATCTCTACCATCTATCTCAGATGACACCGCTTCTTGCAAGTACTAGGCCATAACATTTCCCCTCCTTCCTGGCCCTACACTTCTACAGCATACAGCGCTGTACTATTACGCTGCTATACCTGTTCAGGTGTTTGCACATCCTGCTACTCATGGGAATGTGCTGACTGCTTAGCCCCTTCCCACTGTTCTGGTCTGGTCTGTTCTGTTCTGTTATCTGTCCGGCACCCTCTTCATTTCCCATTGTTTTGTCCCATCCCGTTTGTGTCTCCCTGTATGCTTGCTCCCCCCTTGCCTACCTCCTCACACGTACCCCAACTGCTCTGCCTGCTTAAGTATACCACACTCTGTGCCCCTCACTATAGCGCATTCTATCTCCCCCATCTTCTTTAACTGCCTCTCCATCTCCTATCCTTCACCTCTCACTACGTCTGGCAGGGAGAAACTCAAGTAGGACATACTGGACTCCAATCCAGGCCTTCCAATCTCTGACACTCATGTCAATGCTTCCGCCAGTGAGACTCTCACCGATATCCTCTTCGTCGTTCCCTCTCCCGACCTATGGACTCTCCATATGGCCACTCTGCTCTCTCCTTACTCTTCCTCACACATAAATGGTGGCACCTGCTGGGAGGCCCTTCTTGCCTCCTCTTCCACCTCCAGGGCCATCATAAATGTCTATCGGAATGGTACCATCCTGGTACAAGGGCCTCAATCCAACCTCTTACTTCTTGATAGGCTCCTTCCTCCCCTTATCAACCTTTCCTCTTTCATCCTCACAGGCTCCCTTGCCACCCACCTCGACAGCTGCCCAGGCTCCCTTGCCAACTTTGCCCACCTTGGCCTCCTTGCCGTCTACCAGCCTCACCACCTCCCTCACAACTCCTGATGTCGCTTTTAACTTTACAGGCTCCCTTACCTACTCACACTACACTGATAACCTTGTCAGCCTCTTCCACCCTGCTGCTCTGGCCACCCACTGCCGTCACATCTTGAGCTCCCTTGCCTCCTACAGCTGCTCCCACACTGGCTCCCTTACCATTTTCCACTATACTAGCTCCCTTGACTGCACCCCCCTCACTGACACCCTTGCCATCCTTGCCTCCTCTGCCTCCTCCATCCTCTATGTCTCAGGCTGTCTTGCTGCTTGTGGGGGGAACTCTGTCCCCCGCACACCACCACGTAAGTACTTGAAAAGTGGCAACGTGCTCTGTGTTGCTACACTAAACTCTTGCCATGCTGTCAAGCACACCTCTGACAGCTCCTTGAACTCTTGGACCTTGGTCTTCTTGCTCTTACTGAAACATGGTTTATGGACAGCTCTGTAACGAGTTTTGACGCACTCCTCCCTGAAGGCTACAAGATCCTCTCCATGACCAGACCCAACAGGACAGGAGGTGGAGTAGCCTTGATCTTTCCTGAGTGGATCCCTGTTTCCATTATTCCAACTCAGGTCTACTCCTCATTGGAATCTCTCTCTCTCTCTCTCTCTCTCTCTTCTTTCTTCTTTCTTCTTTCTTTTTTAGCAATAGCACCTGATCCATGAAAAGAGTGTCAGTGGCTGCCTTTGCCTCCACCTCCTACTTTCCTCCTCCTACTCATGTGGCTGACTCCCACCCTGACACAGCCCTCTCTAACTTTCACTGTTCCATCTCAAGCACTCTTGACATTCTAGCCCCTGTCATGAGGGTCCGACTGAAGCCTACCAAAAAGTGCAACTCCTGGTACGTCTCTGATCTGGCTGCCTTTAAACGCAAGTGCAGAGTGGTGGAACGGAAATGGAGATCCTTAGGTGCACCCTCTGACAAACTGGCCTCCCGCCTTCTTCAAAGGCAATATAGACTCTTCATCTGTTCGAAGAAAAGAGTCTTCATTCAAGCCTGCATCTCCGCGGCATCTAACAACATGGCCAAACTTTTCGAAGTCTGCAAGAAACTGGCCAGCCCTACTGCAGCCACTTCCTCTTCTACACCCACCCAGGCCCTTTGCTTGTCCCTGGCCGCACATTTTACCACCAAAACACCTGTCCTCTTTCTCTCCCTCTCCAACGCTAAGCTCTTTTCTTTTTCTCTCCACCCTCCTTCTCCTCCCTAACTCTGATCAGTTTTGGTGACTGGTTGCCTGGTTCACCTCCAGAGGCTTACGGGGCCCAGGCTCCACCGCCAGTCGTTTGCACTTGCCTCCGGCCCACTGTACTATGTTCAGCATTACTGCACTTTCAGATCATGCTCCATGAGCAGGGCAACCTCTCTGTACTTAACCCAGGGCCCTGCTGGACTGGACTTGTTTGTCCCCCCCCAAACCCTCCTTCCTCGCACCTCCATCTGTACGCATGCATGACCTAAATGTACGAGGGCTAGTTAGTTTGTCTGTCCTGCCCCCACACCCTTTTTTTGTCCCCCCCCTAGCCTGGTCGCTACTTTTACACGTCATGCACTTGCACTAGGTGTCAGGCCGGGTATGCTAGTTTTTCTGTCAATCACTCGGAAACTTTAAGGCCTATGAGTGATTACTGTATTTCCTTGTTCCCTTCCCACCTTGAAACGCTTTGAAGCACTCCACCTGTTTATAAATGAACAATAAAATAAGTAAAAATAAATTAGTGTCATGATGTCCTCTTAAATAGGCTACTTTGCACTCCAGTACTAGAGGAAGTGTGATGAGATAGCACTACTTACAGCCCCCAACTCCCCCTTTTCATTTTTTAAGCAACAACTGAACATCAAAGTGACCTTCGTGAGCAGAGCTGTGACCAAGCAGTAATGAACTGCAATTACTCAAAACATCTTTTGCCGCTGGTGCGGCTTCGCTGATGGGGCCGAGGGCTGACTCAGATGACCTTGGGTGAAATGGGGCTATTGGCTTGAGTAAAGCGAGTTCAAAGACATCCCAGGAGTGGATGCATTTTGGGCAGGAAGTGGGTGGGTGGGAATGGCCTGGCTGTAGGGATTAGCATGGCCTTAGGTAGTCAATGGACTGCAAGCCCAAATGGACACAAGTGGCCCACACAGGTAGATGGAGCAACTCGGCCCGCCATGTTCCTCGCATTTGTTGTAATCACTAAAACAATGTCCGAGAATCAGGAAGACTCTGCGACCTGCAGGGACCCTGGGACTGCCTGCATTCCAAGGTTCTCAGTAAACTCCCATATGTATTCCACATGGGGCATTCCATATATTTCTTGCCTCCAGCTCCCCTGGATGCATTGAAAAGCTATATTCTGAATCCTCAAATGCGTAGTGTGGGGGACTGGCTACATTATTCGAGTTCCTGGCTCTGTCAAGAACAAGTGTTGACCCAAGAAAGGAAATGGCAGCCATGTTATCGATTGACCTTGGAAGATTGAAAGGTGGAGTCGGTCCTGCTTGCATTAGTGCCATTGACTGGAAGTGTTTGCACTCCACAGAGGCGGGTCGTCTACAGCAGGCGTGTTCACAAAGTTTGCTAAGTTAATGCATAATATATTGCATGCACGCATGCATGCACCTCTTCCTACACTCTGCTATTTTTCACTGTTATAGTCAGTGCATTTAGATTAAGGGTACAAATAGGCCTGCAACACAAACTATGTTCTAAAGGTGTTTGCAGGGGACGCACTGACTTTCGTGTAGTGAAGTGTGAAGGAGACACAGGGCAAACAAGAGCATGCAATCTGCACAGTGTCAGTCTCCTAGTGTTGCACGCACAGTTCATCAGAGCACACACATTCCTGTTAGGGAGATTTGAAGAGATGGAGGGAGTGTGCGAAGGAAGCAGGGTCGGTACTATCAAGGCAAGGCAGTATACAATTAGCGTGGAGTCCTCAACAGCGTGACATCAGACTGTTCTCAGCACAGGATCCAGTACAGCCAGGGCCCAGCCCCGGGGCCACTCTCTCAGCACAACAGGGGCAGCCGTGTCCAGGATATGTGGTCTATGTGACAGGTACTCACTGGCCTGGCGCACTGCACAGCAAAAAGCTGCTGCTGGCCTCCAGCCAGGGTGTGTAGGCCACCACGTCTGATGAACGGTCCAGACAGTGGACCAATTCAAGTTAACAGGCTCAGGCCATGGGGCTCAACAAAGCTGCATAGTGCACTGCAGCAATTCCTGATAGAGTCCCAGCATGACCATCACGATGATCGGTCGATACTCGAGTGGGCACATATGGTGCTTCCTTCATGGCCTGCCATGTGGAGTGCAAATGCGCAGGTGCCGGACCGTGCCAGTGCTGCCACGCCCATGCCACTCGCAACCCTAACCCAACCCCAGCCTTCGCGGTGCGGCAGCGCCTCCTGGTCTGCTGCTGCTGCAGCCAGCCTCAGCCTGCAGACAGTCAGGCCGGTGCTGTCACAGGCAAGGCAGTTAGTATTCAATTAGTGTGGAGGTGTTAAAGCAGCATTTTGCTGTTCTAACATTTCCACACATAGGTAAGTGCCTAACCTTGCCTAGTGATAGCACCGGCCCTGGGTCTATAGTTGGTTGGCATGGCTGCATCAAGGGTTTGTTTTTTAAGTAAGGGGTGGACCCAAGATTCTTTCAGGTTGGTAGGTACTGCATTTGATTTAAAGGAGGAGTTTATAAGCTTTGAGATAAAAGGGGCTAAGTCCCTAGCTGCATCCTTTATTATTTGCGCTGGGCAGCTGTCGCCCTTGCAATTGGAAGGTTTCAGGGAGAGAATGACCTTTTCAGTGTCAATGATTGAAATAGTTTTGAAACTGACGGGCGGAATAATATTGGGCTCGGTGGGCAGTGGTATTTGTTGATCAGAGAGGGGCAGAGAGTACTTTTTTTTTGTTATTTTGAGTTGGAGGGTGGAGATTTTATTCAATATGGCGTTTTGTATGTTAGTACACAATATCTTGTCCTTGGGGATAATGTCTACCGGTTGTAAGGGGGATTCCATTTCCCGGAGGATGGAAAAGAGTTCCTTGCTGTTTGATTTGGCTTTTGTGATTCTCTCGTCGAATAGATTTTTTTTGTGTTAATAATTTCTTTCTTATAGAGTTTGGAGTGTTGGGCTAATGTATCTTTGTTGTTGTCGGTAGGTGAGTTGCACCAGATGGCTTGAAGCTTTCTTTTCTGTTTTCTTAAATCCTTGAGTTGAGGTGTGAACCAGGCATTCGAGTGCGCTATCTGCTTGCCTTTGCGCAGTTTGGTTGGTCCGATAGTGTCTAGTGCAGTGGTCATAGCTTTGTTGAAGGTGTCCACTAAAGTGTCTGGATCGATGTTATTTACCAGGCCATTAATAGCGGGGGGGAGGAGAGGGATGAGTTTTTCGGCAGTAATATCTTTTTTCCTTCTGGTAGGGAGGGGGTGTATCATACTGATAGTTTTAGGGCTGAGGTGATCAAGTGTGCCGGTGAAGTTTATTAAGTGGTGGTCCATCCAAAGTTGTGGGGCGATGTCGGTGATGGCAATGTTACGGTTGAAATCGGATACCCAGTCGAGGGTTCTACCTTTGATGTGGGTAGGGGAGAGGACTTTGTGGGTGAGCCTGTGATCATTAAGTAGGGCTGCTATTGAGTGGGCATGTTTGTTGTCTGAGTCGTTGAAGACAATATTGAAATCACCCATCAGCAGGTTTTGGGAGTGGTTTTGAGTATTATTCGCTATGAGGCTAGTGAGGTCATCTTCGAAAGTTCCTAGTGGTCCTGGGGGCCTGTAAATCAAGTGGATGGTCAGTGTGCGGTTATTGGATAACAGCAGTTTAGCTGTGAGTATTTCACAGGATGAGCAAGGAGGTGAGGTGGCGAGCCTAATGGGCAGGGTAGTTTTGGAGATGATGGCTAGGCCACCGCCTTTGGCGTTGGATCTATCTACTCTGAGGATCTGGTGGCTGTCAGGCACAGCTATCATTAGGGTAGGTCCTGCTGCCTCGTGGAGCCAGGTCTCTGTTATGACGAGTAGGTCCAGGCTACCATTACTTAGGATGTCTGCAATTTCGGTGGCATGGGCTACCATGGATCTAGCTTTGATGAGCGACCCAGTTAGCGTCAAGGTACTCTTAAGATTGGGATTGTGAGAGAGTTTGATTGTATGTCTATTTTGGCTCGAGTGCTTCTTTGTGTAAGAGTGGGCAGGCACAGAGTTTAGGGTGTCTGTTTTAGTTACCTGTGCTCGCTTAGCCAGGTGGTCATGGGTGGAGAGGAGTCTAGTGTTATTACTTGTTTTGTTTCTTTTGGGTTCATAAATGCAAGGTAATCTTGACCTGAGTCTCATGTTTCTGTCTATGGATGGGCTTGTGCTAGAAGTAGCAGGGGGCATGATTGTGAGGAGACCAAGTGTGAGTAGGAGAGTCTGGGTATGTATGTTTTTACTCATGATAGGCAAGGTGGTTGTAGGCAGTAGGTGCTTCATTCGTTAGTTAGTTGCAATTAGCGTTGGGTGTCGCTAAAGGGCTATGTCTAGGTTAAATCTCCACAGTAGGGTCTGAGAGGTTATGTACAATTAGCTAGATGCAGTTTTATAGTGGGAGGCATGGTGTTTTGTACTGTAACTAGGTTCAATCCTCTGTATAGGTTGGAAGGTTATATACTGATGGCTGAATTCAGTTTCAGCAGTAGGGGTTCAGCTAGGTTCAACTGTCTCAATATAAGATAAAATGACGTATATAAAAGGCTAAATGCAGTTTCAACAATAGGGGTTCACATAAATTCGACAATCACAATATAAGCTAAAAATACGATATGCACATGGCAAGGTGCAGTTTCAACAATAGTGGTTCACCTGGATTCGAGAGTCACAATATAAGCTAAAAATGCAGTGTTCAGAAGGGTAGGTGCAGTTTCACCTATGGGGGTTCACCTAGATTCGACAATCACAATATAAGCTAGAAATGCAGTATGCAGATGGCTAGATGCAGTTTCAACAGTAGGGGTTCACCTAAATTCGACAATCACAATATAAGCTAAAAATGCAGTGTGCAGATGGCTAGATGCAGTTTCAACAATAGTGGTTCACCTAGATTCGAGAGTCACAATAAAAGCAAACAATTCAGTATGCAAATGGCTAGGTGCAGTTTCAACAATGGGGGTTCACCTAGATTCGAAAATCACAGTATAAGCTTAAAATGCAGTGTGCAGATGGCTAGGTGCAGTTTCAACAATAGTGGTTCACCTAGATTTGAAAATCACAATATAAGCTAAAAATGCAGTGTGTAGATGGGTAGCTGCAGTTTCAACAATGGGGGTTCACCTAGATTTGAAAATCACAATATAAACTAAAAATGCAGTGTGCAGATGGGTAGCTGCAGTTTCAACAATGGGGGTTCACCTAGATTCGACAATCACAATATAAGCTAGAAATGCAGTGTGCAGATGGCTAGGTGCAGTTTCAACAATAGGGGCTCACCTGGGTTCAACAAGCACAGTATAAGCTAGGTGTTCAATAATCAGATAGCTAAGTACAATTTCAGAAGTGGCGGATGGGTCACTTTATAGTATACCTAGGTTCAGTTTTCATGATATAAGCAACGTTGCTAAATGTAAGCAAATTATATATATATATATATATATATATATATGTATATATATATATATATATATATATATATAACGGTAAGGTGAATGTCATGACCGTAGTTTGCCTGTGTACACTTTCACAATGAATGCAGATTGTTGTTCGCTGGAAATGGTAGTGTTAACACGGTGCAACAAGCAATTTACAGGCATTACCAACAACAGGCATTCTATCAGGGTAGAGCGCTGGGCACATCACATGCAGTACAATGAGGGGCGTGGAGAGAGTCTCGGGTAAGTCTGTAGTTTGGAGGTGGGCATAGCGCCACAGGATCTTTGAGATCATGAAGGGTGAAGTTGGGGATGACTGGGACGTCGATGCAAATGTTTGAATTGGCAGTATTAATCATAGACACTCATGTACTTACATACATAGTGAGGGGCTGTTAAGGCAGCGTGTCTGGCTGACGTTCCGGTCGGCTCAGGACAGGCTGGGACAGGTGATGGCCTTGCGTTCGCGGGCCTTTCGGGAGGAGGGCCGGCTCTCGCCTCCGGTGCGTGATTGGCTGCTTTGAGAACAGCTGCAGCCAATCAAAGAGCACTGTGGGCTGGCTGGGCCATTTCGAGGTAGTGTGGAGGCAGGACGGCCATCTTTACACGGATGCTTTCCTCGTGTGCATCAATGGCGGGCAGTCTAAAAAGCACTTTTTCCTCACGATGCGCGTACAGTTATGTACGTTAGTTGGAACAAATAATAAAGTGGGCTGCTGCTTGTAAATAAAATGAGATTACTCCGCGGGGTGCGCAAAGAGTAATCTAGCTTCTTAATCAATTCTGGAGGCTGTGGTACGCAGCTTACCTACTTGGTGCATCAAGGTGGGTGCAGTGGTGCTCGCAGCTCCGGCTGCGTGTGGAGCTCCTGCTCCTCCTTTGGACTTAATTTGTTAGCTTCAGTTCACAACAAAACAGTCATTGTGTGCTTGGGTTGTTGGCAAGGGTTAGGTTGTGTTTGTTGTATGAGTGTGTGGGATGATTTGTGTGTAATTGGATATGTTTTTTGTGGTGTTTTGTTTGTAGTTGGGTGTTGCTGAGTGTGTGCACTTTGTGGTGGTTTTAAGTTTCTGCTGTGGTAGAGCTATGTGTGCATTTTGTTTGGTGCTTCAGGGTGAGTATGCAGGATTTCAGTATGTTTTTTGTGGAATTAGTTAGTGATGTTAATGGTCTGTGCCCTCCTAGGCAATGGTTATGTTCTGGCACGGTTCATATTCTTCTATGGTAGTTTGTGTAAAAATGTTTTCTTTAGTTGGGGTATCCAGGTTTTGGTTCATAATGTTTTCGTTGTTTTGCATGTTTCTCTTGTGTTGTGTTCAATGTCTCCCTTTAACAGTGTTTCCACTTATCTCAGTGATTTAAAGAGCCATGTTTTTAGCAATTTTCTGAAATTTGGTGGTCTTCTGTTGTTTCGTATTTCCTTTGGGCATGAATTCCAAAGTTTTGCCGGGATGCAGAAGAAGACTGATCCACCAAATTTCTGCTTTGAGTATTGTTTTGGTTCAAGGCGAATGCCTTTGATGGACCTTAGTGTTCGGTTTGGTTTGTAGATGGAAGTATTTTCCAGTATGAATTCCGCGCTCATTGGCCGTGGATTGCTCTGTGGGTCATGCAGAGTGTTTTGAAGAATATTCTTTTGGTAGCCAATGTAGGGTTCTCTGTGCTGGTGTGACATGTTCTCTCTTAGGGAGTCTGAGCTCTCTTAGGGAGTCTGAGGAGTAGTAGTTTTTTTTAGTACGGTATTCTGGCATTCCAAGATACATGCTCTTGGCGTAGTCTATTCTTGACATGACAAAAGATGACGGTGAGTGTTCTACATGGGAAAGTGAAGATAGGTAGTATCCACTTGATTGTATACAGCTTTACTATTGCCTTGATGTGTGGTTTGACTCCTAATTAGTTGACCATTAATATTCTGAGGTTTTTAACCACTTTGGAAGGCTCTGGTCGATTTCCCCTGGTCGGTGGTCCTTGGTTCGACGGGTCATTGGGCGTGACCATGATTTCTGTTTAGTCCAGGTTAAATTTAAGGCTGTTGGTACTCGTCCAATGGTTTCTTTCTGTGGGGCAGTTCATAAGGTTTGGATTTTTTTCTCCACTAGTGTTGATTTTGTAGATGATTTGTGTGATGTCTGCGTAGTTGTAGCAAGTGAGACCTTAGTCCTCATTTTAAGTTTGGTGGTTCCGGAACTAAGAATGCTGGTCGCACCATACCGGGACCCTTTCTGGACCACCACACTACAACTCTCCCTTCTGTTGCCATTGCGTCCGGCAGGTCTGACCAGCCGGGCGCACTAGCCCCTAGACGCCAGAGTTGTCAAAGAAGCACTATCATTGTTTACAACGGTGCCAGTGTTTTCGTGAACCCGATTTCGTGAATCTGCCACCTGATATCCTGGGCTGCCGGGACTTGTAATATGCCAGTGGCATCTGGATATCAGGCAGCGGATTCAGTGTTACGAGGATGGCAGCAACCCGCCGGTGGCACCCGTGGATTGTGCCGTATTCGTTATGAGGCCCCATGTCTTTTGATGAGAGGGGTCATGTAGATGTTGAAGAGCAGTGGTGAGATTGATGAGCCTTGTGGAACACTGCAGGTTGTTTCGTGAGGTGCTGAGTTGGAAGGATTTAGCCAAGTTGTTTCAGTTTTTCCTGCTACAAAGGATTTTAACCATTGTAATGCTGTGTTGCCGATTCCTATTTCTTCAATTCTGTTGATGAGTGTTTCAAGGTGAACGGTTTTCGAAGGCTGCCGATAGATCTAGTAGTATTAGTACCGATGTGACGTTGGAGTCTGCATTGGTTTTTAGATCAACCCATATAGATAGTAATGGTGGATCCATTGCTCTCATTGGTGTCAAGCAGTCTTGTGCCTCGTCTATTATCTGATTGTTTTCTACATGTTCAAGGATTTGTTCTTACACATAGCTTTCAATGAGTTTTGCTATGGATGTGATGTTTGAAATTAGTCAGTAGTTGGTTAGGTCATCTGTGTTTCCTGGTGTATCTGTGGGGAGTGAATTGATGTATGCCGATTTGAAGGACTGTGACACATTTCCTGTTGCTAGTGAATGGTTGAAGAGGTTGTTGAAGTATCCAGCAAGTGTTTTTTGGGTGACCATAGTCTTGTACATGTCTGGTAGGCAAGGATCTGCTGGTGAGCCGGCTTTCTTGTGTGTGTTCACAGGGCTGTTGAATTTTTCTGTTGGAATTAGTGAGTAGTTGTTTAGTCTTGTAGTTGGTTCTGGCATTGGCTGGTTAGGGGAGTTGTTGGTGGTTTTGGTCATGCTCTTGATGACTTCATGGATATTTGTGATTTTGTTTTTGAAGTGGTCTGCAAGGTCATCATGCCGTTTTTGTGAGGGTGTGGGTGTGTTGTTGACGACTGTTGGGTTTCTTAGCTCTTTGATGATGTTAACTATTTCTGGGTGTTGCTTGCATTTGTGATAAGTTCATGGTAATACCTTTTTTTAGCTTTGTGTATTTCGGCTTTGTATAGTCGCATCTTTCTTTAGTATGTGATTGTTTTCTGTTGATCTTATTATTACCTCCATTCTTGCTCCAGTTTCCTGTTAGCTTTTTTTCAGTGCTCTGACGTGGGGTGTGAACAATCTCTTGTTTTATTTAGTGAAGGGGTGAATGGTTTTTCTGGTGTGAGGTCATCTAGTGTTTTTGTGATCCATTTTTGGAGTGTCTCAGTTCTTTCTTCGATAATGGATGAGTCCAAGACAGTGATTGACCGGTTTGTGGATTCTAGTCTGATGTTTAGTTCTGCGATGTTTATGAATTTCCAGTTTCTTTTCTGAATTGGAGCAGTTTTTGGAAGGTTAGTTGGTATTTGCGTTGGTGGGTGGATCACAAAGGATATTATGAGGTGGTTGCATCAGGGATGCATTTGTGCCCAGGTTTCTTTTGCAAAAGATTGCAGCTAGGGTGCCCTGCTGTGTGTGTTGCTCTCTTGAACAATTGCTGTAGATGTATCGTTGCTTGTTGATTTGTTAGTGTTTTAGTTGAGTTGGTGTTTTTTTCAAACCAGATGTTGAAACCTCGTAATATGATCAGGTGGTCATATTTCATGGTGATGTTGGTATCCAGAGGTGTGTCTGTGAAAGTAGGTTTGTATCTCGGCAGTCTGTAGATGAGTAGGAATGACAGGTTGGTTTAGTGATCTAAAGCTAAGTTCAAAAGGAGTAATTCATAATTTGGGATGTTAAGTTGGGGTGCTGTTGTCAACAGCGAGAAATCCTCCTATTTCCCCTTTTCCATTGGCTTATTTCATTTTGCAGTTGTGTAGGGATTCGTGTGGGACTGACTACCTTGAGGATTTGAGTTAGCCAGGTTTTGGTGAGGAGAAGGATGTCTGTTCCTCCATCACTTAGGATTACGTATATCTCTGTGTTGTGTCTTGACATTGATCTAGTATTGACTATGTTGCAGTGTATTTTTCTGTTGTCTGGGTTTTGTTTGCCTTGTGAGGGTGTCACTGGTAATTTGAGTTGGTATTGATTTGTTTTTCCATTATATTCGGAATTCAGTTTTGTTGCTTCAGTTTCTTCGTTGAGTAGATCTAGAAGGTTGAATTTTGGGTTTTAGGTTTTCTTCGGGGTAGTCTGCCTGCTCGTGTTGATGATTATTTATGTCCCCCCATTTTTTTGTGATGAACATTGTGCTCATTTTGTTCAGTTGTGCTTCTGTAGATTTCATGTCTGTCTGTTATGTTTTCAGTATTCCTCCTTATGTGTTTGGGGTGTTTGTGCAAGGTTGGTTGTGCGGGTGGGTAGTAAGTTGATGGTTAGTGTAATAAGTAGCGTGATTTTAGTCTTGTTCCAGCAAAGGGGCTCTCTTCTAATGGGCAGTTAGGTGTGCTGTTTATTGGAGTTGGGTGGCTCTCAGATGTGGTTTGTTATGGATGGTCTTCCCAGGACTGCTCTGTACTGCCGCAGTGTGATTTATCCCTACCATGTTACAGGGACGCAAGTAGGGTGACCAGAGTATCCTCTGCATAATGCCCCTGGGTCCAACATCCACTGGCTTTGGATGACACCTGGCCCCCTGAGGTACCACCTTGGGGGACCCCAACACCAGGTAAGGGACATCATCACAGTAGAAAGAGAGATTTTTTTGGATCTTGGACTAGGGGGCATTATTATCTCAGTCTTACTTTTGTAAGGTTTGAGCCTACTTTGCAATATACAATTTTGGATAGGTTGTCTACATGCAAAAATGTCAGAGTCTGGCTCTTTTCCTTGTTCTGGGACTAGGGTTTGATGTAACCGCCTTAAGCAATCCCATTTTTATTCTGTATCCCGTGATTTAATGACTTCAGCCACTGGTTAAACAAGGGAAAGTTGGTACCAATTAACAACTCTTCTGGTAGGCCTGGCATCATGGCTGGTGGGTACCCTTCAATGTCTTCCTAGGACTCCTACTTATACCAAATCTTAGGAATAGAGGTCAGCATCTACATGTACACACACATAATTTGAGAAAAATGCCCTGGAGCTAGTTCTTCCCTTGTGACTAGTCCTGCCCGAATGGCAGTTCCTCGACTTCTGGAATTCATCAAGAACTCTGCCTTGTATGGTCATAGGAATTAAGAATTTCTTGTTACCCCGTGACATTGAGTTGACTGCCCATGCTGCTACTTCTGATGGTTCTGTCTTTTCAAGGAACAGATTGTGGAGATATCTGTCATGGGTATCAGCCAGGTAGTTGGAGCAAGCTGGGTGGAGACTTGACGGGCCTGGCATAGGCACACAAAGAACCCATAACAAATCCCTCCTTTCATTCCTTACTAGTGTTTGTAGTAACTTCCTGGTTACCACTTCCTGTTGCTAAACAGGAAGTGCATGATAACTCATGAGCTCTCTAGTGTTTGGGTGTGGCTGGCTATGTAAGCCACACCCCAGATTCTTCCAGTGCTTTGTGTTGCTTAATGTGAGCTGTATCAGCAACACACTTGCCGTGCTCTGGATGATCCTGTTTCTGCCTACCTGCTGTGGATCATCCTTTTTCTGCTTACCTGCTCCGGATCATCCTATTTCTGCTTACCTGCTCCGGATCATCCTGTTTCTGCTCAGGTCTGACCTGCCGGGGGCACCGACCCTTGCAGGCCTGGTTTTCACATAAGCACCGGCACCGCTAGCAACAGTGCCTTTGCATCTGTGTCCCCATTCCCGACTCCACGGCAATGGGGACTTACACTTTCCGCCGCCTGACATCCCGGCCCAATGCCACATAGAATATCCTGGAGGCACCAGGATATCAGGCGGCAGAACGGTGTTACGAGGTTGGCAGCAACCTGCCGGTATCACCAGCGGGTTACCGCCGACCTCTTAATGAGGCCCTGTACAGCCTCGCCCAAACTTACTTTGAACTCATGCTTTTCCTACTCAGAGCTCCCCCTTCCTATTCTCAGCCTCAAAATGAACCTCACATTCACTCATTCACCCACATCCCAATTGGTTCCACCCTTTTAGACCTAACATCTTATTTTCTCTCTTTCCAAGCACTCCAACAGTCTCCTCCAATGCCTTCTCCACCTGCTACCCCCTCCTTGCTGGTCTCTTGGTCCACCTGTTCCACTCCTGAACTCACCCATACAACTTTCATTCTCTACTGAAACTCCTCAATTTTCATAGCCCTGCCTTTCGGGATTAAGAGTTCCTCCCTGCTCTCTAAGCCAGCTGTCCTCCTTGGCCAAGGTCTAGCTGAGCGGGAGCTGGGACTTCCCAAGGAAGTCTTTAAGACGCCTTCTAGCATCGCCCCCTTTCTTTTTCCATTCTCCTGCAGGCAGCTATCTTTGATTCCTGAAAGGCTTCTAAGGGCCTCGTGTCTTGCTGGGCTCCTTGTTATAGAAAAAGAAGAACAAGAGACCTGGCTAGGACAGAGGCTGATGGGCATTGTTTCGGAGAGAAAGGGTACCGATGTGCATGCATGTACAGTTTCAGAAACGCTGGGGTGCCGGGAACCAAGGTCCCCTTAACTCCCCCTCTTGACAGGGACACATTCATGACCCTGTCACAATGCATAAAGAACATTAATGGATAGCTAATTGCAACGTTATGCCTGACACATAGTGGCCACATTTTGAGCTGGGACACTAGTTTCAACAGAGCAACCCTCACATCCTGCTCTCATCTTAATCAGCGCCAGTGCTCAAATATGCTGAAACAAATAAGGATCAAATTAGCCAAGAGCAGCATAAGTGAAACTAAAATAGCCTATCACAGCCAAAGTTAACCGTACTTGCCATAGAGGTACTATCTTGATAAAGGTAAAAATAATCGTTCAGGACGGGAACACTTCAACCCCGCAACTATATGACATAGCAACCAATTTATAATGGGCTTCATCCCAGTAAAAAACTACAGATCTGATTTCCACGCCTTGGTCCTCTCCCGGCTGGATGGTGGCAATGGCAATGCCCTTTTGAATGGCCTTCCGGTGACTACCCTAGCACTCCTGAGAGGTGCCCTACATGCTGCAGCACGACTCATCAAAGGACTACACATATGTGTCCACATTATCCGACCCCCATCAACTGCACTAGCTCCTGCCCGTATAATCTTCAAATCCTGCTACCTCATCTACAAGGCTGTCACCCTAAAGTTCTCAAGCTACATCAATGAGAAATTCAGCATCACTGGAGGCCTATGATCCACGAGAAGTCGGGGCATGTGCAGACTTGAACTCCGCTGGTGCAGGAAGGAAAGTACCAGAAGATAGGCCTTCTCTGTCTTAGCCTAAATACTCTGGAACCTCCTCCCCAACAACATCAGAATCATCCCCTTCTACAGTTCAGGAAGGAGCTCAGGACCCTCCTCTTCAAGGAATGGCCCTCCCTAAACCTAGGTCCCTATCTGAGAGTGGGTGATCTGATCCCCATTATTTCCTCCCCCAGTTGCTTGTTGATCCATTGCAGACATATTGTTCACCCCCCTCCCGTTGTTAGCTACCCACTCACTTGTTTCTCTGCCCCATCACCATGTTATTCGCCCCATGATTGTAAAGCACTCAGTTGTTTCTCAAAGCTGGGCTCGTTCAATAAATACCCTAATAATATTAATCATGGTAAAAAATAATCACTTACAAAACAGTGTTAGTCGTCCATTCAGTGACTACCCATCCCATTAAATACATTCACTTGTCTTCCTCCGGGTGTATTAATTCACATTTCCTCAAGCAGCACTTTACAAACAACACAACGGAAATTCACACTGTTTTGCCAGATCAGTTCATTCCCCTTGCATATCTACTGTAAAGTGATCTAGATAGAGGCTATGATGGTAATTTTAGTGTACATATTTTGTCAATATTTGTAAGGGTTTCCCATGAATCAAACAAAGTTGTTTTGAATACAATTGAATTGAGAGGTGAAATAGCTTCTATGGGTTTTCATGGAGCCAGGGTGTCTTTTTCAGTTTGAAGCCAGTTGGAGGGGCTGGAGATAATGATCTTGTGATAACCACCATGCCATGCCACTTGCAGACATGAGAATGCTTTTTGATGCCATTTGAAAATAGGAAAACTAATCACACCTTGTGTGTAACCGGCCTATGTTCTTTAACGCTGATTATTGGCCTTTTTTAATTCCAAAGAAAATTTGAAATGCCTGAGTTGCGGATTTTGCAGGTTGACTCAGAAAATAATAGGGAGAGCAGGTCACAACCCTTGTAGTGCAATTAAGGTATCATATTTCTTTGCGGTCTGGAAGGAACTGAATACCTAATTATTTGAGGGGGCGTTTTGCAATTTGAGGCCGAGGGGTTTAAATACAATGTCAAACATAGTCCATTCAAAGGCATCATTTCCAATGCATCTTTGCTTAGGGTATATATAGAGACTGTCGATTAGGGTTTAAAGAGGAAGATTGGGTTTGAGACAGAGGATTGTGGGTCAGTCAAGAAGCATAATATATCATCTACATAAGCTGTTAGTTTCTCTTCTGTTGTGGGTATGATGAGAAGCTCAAGAGCTAGTAGCAACAGGCAGGAAGAGAGATAGTAGACCTGTATCGTGTCTTGGGAAGAGTGGGCATGAATTGTTCAGTCCCACTCTTCCAGTTGTTTTATATAGGGCCCTAACATACAATTTTGCTGCCTTTGCAGAGAAGCCTGGTTTGATCAATTGCCAAGCAATGCGTTAGTAAACCGGTTTCCTTTAATTAACTCTTCAACAAAGCTGTAATTTAGCTGGTGGGGACTTTGCTGAGTGTCTTAAACATCTATTAATTATATTTATGTTTTAATTACAGACACAAGGTTGAAAGACAACAGTACTATTGTATCATGTCATTGCTCTTAGAACAATACATCAGAGATGTCCAATCATGGCACACATTATTACCAGAACTTTAAAATGCTAAAACAGTGATAGCAAATTAATATCAAGTGCAGCAAATCCCCTTGGTTATATGCCAACGAGATAGATATACGGGGTCAACCCCTTCTTCCCAGAGAGTAGTTCTCTGGTCCTGTTAGGTGGCCTCACTGAATCAGAATACAAAATGAGGTTCTGACATGGCGGCACATTTTAAAAAAAAGGTCCTATCATTCACCGCTTTGTTGTTCACTATATTTTGTAGCTGTTCTTGAAACTGTTGGGAGGTGTTTTCACACATCACCTGGTAGGAGGCTGGGGAATGTGAGAAAGTTGGGGCACTGGTGACTTTGTAGCTGTAGTGGAATAGCTCCTTTGACCTTTTGGAGGATCTAGCAATACATTGAGCAAAATATGCAAATTGTTGTTTCAATAGAGCTTTGTAGTGTAGCTTGATTTGTTTTGGACATTTTATTTTTGTAACTTACTTTCTCTACCGCCATTTGGTTTCAGGTTGTGTGTGATAATTGCTTGGCAGATGGTATGCCAGAATTGCACAATTTCCCTGTTGTTGTTATTGGCAGTACACTTGGAGTAAGTTCTCAGTATCAGGGGAGATTAGTTGGGTAGGGTTTTCATTTCCTCCCAGAGGGTTTCCTTCTGCACGGACTTTTGTCCTTTACCCAAATCTTCCCCAGGAGATTGGCAGGAGATGCTGTCCTCTTTCTTAGATGTTGTTTGTCTCCCCGGGAGATGGTTTACGTCATGCTTGTTGCTCATGTGCTCTGGAATCTGGAAATGCCCTTTCATTCCCTTGCCCTGAAAATGACTTGTATTTCTTCCCTTCATTCATACACATTCACAGAGTCCTGTTTAATATCATATGCAGTATGTGGTGAAGTCCCATGCCTGACCTTTGGGGTAGACGGTGGAGTAGCCCTGAGACAGGTGCAGCTACCCGCTGAATGATTCTGGGCATGGGGCAGTGAGGGGAGGATTCCCTGGAATACCCCAGCATGTCCCAGCTAGCTTGCAGAGGCTTGTCACCTTAAGCAGCCCCATAGTTAGTACATACATTTCCAAAAGTTGTTGCCTACAGGCACAGATTCCCATCACACTCAAATTGTCTTTGCATGCTGGTCGCAAACCCTGACAGGCAAGCACTGAGGCTGCCAAGGAGAAAGAGTTGGCCAAGCTCTGCACACAAAGATAAGACAGCACACAATGGAAACAGCGTGCTCAGGCACTCATGCACCAAGGGACCTTTGTTATACTGTTTTATTTACATGGCTTTGCAATTCTGCATGTGAATGCAGAAACGGAGCACCACCACAGCAGCTCTGTTTCCAGCGTTGGTGAAGTGGGATTCCACAATCGTTACTGGCCTTCAACAAGGCCCGGTCTGCACCACGTGCAGCAAGGGGCTTGGCCACAAAGGCGGAGAACAATTGGCACTTAAATAATTCAATTCCAGGCCAAGAAAGGAGACGCCCCTGAAAGAGGTTAAGCAAGGGTGGTCCCCAGGTAAATGCACAACCTGCAATATAAGCCTTGGGATTTCTGGCAGTAGTGGGGGTGTTGGGAGGCGGCAGATAGAGGTTTGGAGAAACTTGTATTTGAGCACTGGAAGGGATTGAGGTGGAGCAGGAGGAAGGAGGTTGGAGAGAGATTGCCAAATGTCAGGAGCGAACAAGAAAAGCTTTGAAGATTAAGGAGGTGGTGAAGAGTGATGAGTTGGTGACATGGGAGTCGGCATGAAGGAGGAACATCAGAAGGGATGTGGTGGCTGGAGAGGGCCAAAGAAGTAGAGGAAAATGAATAGAAGGCATTAGAGATGACTTCAATAGATGAGGAGGTTTCATGGAAGGAGGTTTAAGGAGGTCTTAATGGAGAAGAGAAGTGCATTCATGGGGAGGTTGGAGGAGACATCAGAAGTGGAGATGTGGAGAGCAGTAAGGAGGAGTTATTGAGTATGGAGGAGGAAGTTGGACAGGACACCATGACGAAGGAGGAGAGGAGTTTTAAGAAAGAGTTTGGAGAAGAGGAAGGTGGAGGAGAGTAGGTGTAGTGGACATGAGGATGAAGGAGATGAGAAAGTCTAGGCATGCTAAAAGCCTGACAAAGGGGGGTTGAGGAGTGATAGAGGCAAGGGCATGTGGCAGAGCATTGAGGAGGTACAGAGGGAGGTGAAGGAGTAGTACAACATGTAGGAGAGAACGGGAAGAGCAGGAGCGGTCCTCTTAGGTATGAGAACATTGTGACTCATTGAGGAGGTAGACAAGACAGGATGTAGGGAAATAGAGACAAGACACTGAGAAGGTAAGCTGGAGCACATTTCACTGTCAACCGTGTGAAGAAACTAAGATTCCCTGCGTCATAGTGGCTACTCCCTGGGTTCTTCTATCACTGTTTAAGACCAGTGCTGCTTGCGTACATAGGGTCCTGAGACCCAGGCAAGGGATCTCCTAGGAATGGAGGCTGAGAAGAAGAAGACCTGTACCCACAGAACTACTAGGAGTCAAGAAATAAGCGTGAGGACACTCTCAAGACTGTCTTGAGGATATCTCTCTGGAAAGTATTTTTGGATTAAGGATCATGAAACCCAGATACTTTGTTGTTTGAACCTAAGGTGAATACATACTGTTGTTGAGTTACATTTTCTTGATGAAATGGTCTCCAATTAAACTGCATCATTTAAAGTCCTAACTTCTGTCAACATCTTATGTTTCGGCCAACTCTGCTTCGTGACAATTAATAACATGAATCATATTTCTGGGCCAGGATGAGATGGTTTCCTCTCCTCTGCCATTTGGCATATTTGTGTCTGGGTCCTGCACAGGGAAACTGAACAGAGACTGCCACTTCAAAGCAACAAGCCTTCAGTCGACTGAAAAAACATGCAGCACAAGGATAAATGTTTTTGGAGCTACTATAAAAAAATGCACAGAAAATCAGAGTAAGAGGAGCAGAGCAGGAGCCACAGAAGCAGTGATAGATACAATTCATGAAATGGAGCTGGAAATTGTTTTCACACTTGTGCAAAAGGAAACGAGTACAGTCAGCTGTTTGCAACACTAGACAATTGTAGGGTTATACAGGGTGGGGTTCTGGCAACTAGACCAGAATGAAATGTGTATACTCTTCGTAAAGTGTATATTAACTATTCCTTTTTTGGATTCTGTTATTATATATTATCTCTTAGTTCAACTGTTCTAGTAAGGGCAAAGACTGTGATGCCTGGTGTTGAAAACATGATTTCTTGACAATTCCCAGTAGTAGGTTCTTTCCGTATTTCCCTCAAGTCTAAAGTCTCTAATCCTCACGTTCGGTCTCTTGTCATGAAAGGCTTTTGAAATGGTGATTGCAAGGATAGGTTTGAAGGGATGGAGTCTGTCATAAAAATGACCTATAATGACCCTCCATTCTAAAACCCTACATTAACCATTAGGCTTGTTTTGTGCAATGGTGTTCCTTAAGATGGTTAATTACTTTGCCTTGTGCTCTATTGCTTGTTCTTGCAGGTGAGATTAGTTTTAGGATATGTAATTTCTTTCTTAAAGGGCCAGTGGGCCGCCATCAGGATTTGGAAGGCTCCTTGGGGTGGTTTATACTTCATTGGGTGGTTGGTGGGTCATTTTCTACAGAGTTTCAGCCCGGCTAAACCACCCTTCATGCAAATCCTACCTTAAGGAAGTTGTCTGTTATTGCTAAGTGACTTAGAGCTCTCTCATGTGAGAAGTTGGAGGTATTGTCTTTGGAGCTTCTGTTGGCGAAGGTTCTCTTTCTATTAGTCATCACATCATCTAGGAGATTGAGAGAATTTCGAGGATTAGTGTCAACTCATATACAATGAATTCCTTCAGGGTGAACATATGCTTAGGACAGATTTGTCCTATGCCTCAAGTACGTTTTAATTCAATTTTAACCTTTTAAATCAAAAAAGGGGTGCCGCTAATTAGCAGAGGGAATACTTGTTCGGAACGTATGGTAATTCAACTGCCCAGAATCTATATTTCTTAAAATATGCTGTTTACCAGCAGGTTTATCCCACTTAAAAACACATCATGATTAACACATTATTCACATACATAGTAAAAATGTGTATGGGTCCAACCCCTTGAGAGTGCGCTATGACCACTTAAAGGAATAGTGCGCTCAAAAATATTATTTTCCCGAGCGTTCGGGCATGTGTTTTTAAGCATACGTTGATTGATCATACAAACATTTCCTATGCACCTTACCATAGTTTTCCTCACTTTTACCCATGCAAAATCAGGCAGCAGGGCGCGGCCATCTTGTGCTAATCGTATCTGTTGCCGCATCGCCCTAAGGTGAACTGCCCTGGCGGCACTAAATCATATCCCCCGCCCCTGAAGCTGACATCACAAGACGCGTACGGCCCATTTCACTACGCCAATGTCACGACCCTGTTACAGGCCGAGGAGTGGCGGGCTAACAGGGGGTGGTGAACCCCCCTATTACACAATAGGGGAAAGGTGCACAGGGATGGTGGCTGGCTGGCACGAGCGTGTGGGTGGGTGAGGCCTGGTTGTAGCCTGAGGGAAAGAGCGGAAGGCAAGGACACCGCCCATCACCAGCCAAGAAGCACGTGGCACGTGCGAGCATGGCACGTGCAGTATTTCACCTGGCACGTGCATAAAGCCAACGCCCTAACGCATCTAGCGCCAGCAGGGTGTGGCGCAGGACTATAAAGCCATGCCCCAAACCGCCCCCTGTGCTTAGCGTTGTTTCTGCTCCTAACAAGAGTAGTGTTTCGCTTACTGCTCCTGCGCTCAAGCATCTTCCCGCGTTGACCTCCTCGATCAAGAGCATCCTTCTGCATCCAGTTGGGACTCCTTCAACATCCTTCGGTCCTTCAGTACTTCTGCATCCTTCAGTGTTTCGGCATCCTCTAGCGACCTTCAGGACTTTGGCCTTTCATCACGGTCTTCGGCCTTCAGCATCCTGTTTAACGCTGCTCTGCGGCGGACTCCATCCTCCTCGCATCCGCAGGGAACTGCTATTCGCCCTTGGGCTTCCAGGCTCCCTCTGCTCTTGGTGTCCAACGCCCTGTTCGAAAACAAGCAACAGGGTTAGTGTCCATCTTCCGTCCTTTGCCCGTCAGAACCACCCCCCACTTAAGAACTCGAGAATTTACCTGTATCCCGGAACGAGCGAGTCTCCTGCAAGGCTCCTCAACCAGTTCAACGGCTGCGCTCCCACACCTGGATAGAGAGAGAGAGAAAGAACATAAGACAATTAACAAAGACAGCACAACCGGAACAGAGACTGTTACCAGCTTCAACCCATCTTCCGGGGGACCATCTCTGGAGCCACAATTGCAGACACGGCAAACAGGTGAGCCCCATCCACGCGCTCAAGCCAACCTCGCAGCTTAAGGGGAATAGGGGAATGAGAAGGGAAGGGGGAGGAACACTACAGTACTTCCCACAGTACACTTACCCTGTGTTCGCCCCTTAGGTTCCACCACATCCCGGACACAAGAACGCAAGTCCCGAACATACCCAAACCCCTCCCAACCTCACTGCCTCCTTGGAGGTCTTTTGGAGAAGACAGGTGGGGAAAGGCGTGGTCTTGGACATACGACCGGGTGAAAAGGGGATCAGCACTGGGACCAATCTGCAGCACCGTCCAGACCTGGCACTCCTGCAGGGCACCAAAGGTTAGCGTGACAGCCAATGCATGTCTCATGTCAACGTTCTCTGTGCTCCAGCTAATGATGTGTCTCCATGGAAATGACAGGACGCCTCTTTCCTCAATAAGTATAAACAGACCGCTTCTCATCAGACAACATCACAGTTGCTTTTTCAATCATTTCACTGTCTATTTCTGTGTATCCTGTGGCTCGTTTATGCTCTGTTCAGCTATCTTCGTTGCTCGTAGCCCATGCAAACAGAAACTAGTACTATCATTACTATCTATTTTACTTTTGTTGCATAATGGCAACAATACAGCCCTACCAGTACCAGCCAGAGTATTCCCAGGCGGAATTTTTCAAAAGAGAAAGATGCGGATACGATGGGGCTTCGGACGACAGTTGGGAGGACGAATCACTGGATCAAGAGCCTGAGCCTAGTTGCATGGAAGACGTTTCCACCTGGTGTACCTGCAATCGGTGCGAGGTCATGCCAAGCGAGGAGAACTGCTGTTGCCGAGAAAACTCTGGATGCTTGGCCTACATACGGAAGATGAGACACGGCCGCAATGCGTTACCGAGCTGCATGACTTCAGGGCAGCCTGCCGCACAACGTCCGTGTTGAGGATTATGATGGTCCTTATGCACAAACCTCGTGCAACAGTTCGCCCTCGCAATCCAAGTAACAAGTAAGTATACTCTAGATTTGATGTCACTTTGAACACTGAGGCCACTTACATTTCTTGTTTGTCTCCTATATTGTCGTAACTTTGATCTATCACCGCCAAATTAATGAAGTCTTGCAAATCTATACTTCACTCGAGATTTGGGGAAATCATACCGGTCATTTTATGTGTTTTTTACATACAACCAAGAAACATTATTTCTCTGTGCCCCAAATGTTATGGAATGCATAGCTATTCACTTTTGTAATGTTTCTACACTTTAAATCCCAAGTTGATTGATCCATGAAGTAACATTTGAACTGCCAACTATGCTATGGGGTACAAGATTGCATTTTCAACTAAGGTTTGATACACTTATCATGTTCATTTAAATACAGTTTGTATGTTTCTCTTCCACAGGTGGTACAGGCTTGTGGCCTATCGTGCATTTACATGGTGGCTTCATGGGAGGCTTGGATACCGCATTCGACAAGTAATACCCGCCTGTGTCGTTGGTGTCATTAAAGCCACATTCCCCAGTGACAGCGGCGGTCAGTACAGGGGATTTTCACACACTGTGCTGCAACCCGAAGTATATCATGTGTAGTAAATTTGTGCCATCAACATCAGCAACAAAATAAAATACAACTGAACTTTTATCAATGCTTGTTTAAATTTTTCAGTGAATCAAGGACACGCTCACTTGTCCTGGCAGGGCTGACTGGGTGGGAACGGCCAAGGTGCCAAACACCATGTACACTTCAAAGGTATCTTCCGCGCAGGGGCCATTGCTCACAAAGCCTCCCCAGACCAAGTGTTCCCGGCAGGCTCCCCTGAAGCAGACTGTGCTGCTGCAATCCACATAAGTGTGTCTCTCCCTTCAGCTGTGTTCCGGGCCTTGTCTGCACGCCTCATGCCCATCCATCCCTCTCCATTATCAACGGTAGTACGCACCTGTGGATGTGTGCTGCCAAGGGGGCTGGCAGGGATGGAAACGGCCAAGGTGTCAAACACCATGTACACTTCAAAGGTATCTTACGCGCAGGGGCCATTGCACACATGGCCTAGCCAGACCCAGTGTCTCCAGGAATGCTCCCCTGAAGCAGACCGCGCCCCTGCAATCTGCATAAGTGTGTCTTCATACAGCAGTGTCCTGGCCCTTCCCTGCATGCCTCTTGGCCATCCACCCCCCCTACTCTATCAATAGCAGTTCACACCTGAGGCTGTGCCCTCCCGAGGGGGCTGGTAGGATGGGAACGGCCAAGGTGCCAAACACCATGTACACTTCAAAGGTATCTTCTGCACAGCGGACATTGTACACATGGCCTAGCCATACCCAGTGTCTCCAGGCAGGCTCCCCTGAAGCAGGCCACACCCCTGCTATCCTTATAAGACCACGCCATAAACACGTCACTCATTCACATACACACCCATTTTTCTAATTCTTTATAAACCCTTTGATATTTATCATGAGAACATCTGTAAGCAGTGCAAGTCAAGTCGTGATCATGCTAGCTGAGAACATCTGTTACCACTGAAAGTCAGCTCATCATCGTGCTACCTATGAACATCTCTGAGCACTGGAAGTCAACTCGTGATTGCGCTACCTGTTCTCCTGCTACTAACTACCCTGCTTGCTGAATCTGTTTATTGGTCAAGGTAAGGGCAGGTCACCTAATCATCTCTTCTTGATCTCTAAATCTATTTCGAACGAATGTACCCAGTAGTGTAATGTTCATTCATCTCATTGCCATTACCATTTACTTCTGTTTAATTTGTTCTGTTCTCGATATATAGCAATTGTCATCAGTGTCAATTGGGATAGAATTGCATCCTTCGTAGACCGTGTCTATAAGCATGTTTCCTTTTGATGCATGAAAGTACATTCAATGGACGAGTAACACGTTACGATTTGCATCACATCAATCAATTATGTATGAAAGTTATCCTAGTGTATAGTCGACTACGCTACGCAGGTTTTGCTTCTGTGACCAAAACAAACATTGCATAGAGAAATGTATGATATAATTCCATCTTTCTCACGCATTCATGTAAAATAATGTATTTACTATGTGTACTTTTTATTAACAGATTTGTCAACAATGCCTGCTTGTATGGTTTATGGTTGCCGTTCTAAGACCCATACCAAACGTCAGGGCACAATAATGCATACATTACCAAGGAATATAGATCTAATAAGAGAATGGGTCAGATATTGTGGATTTGCGCCGGGCAAGCTTGAAAGTAGAGTCCAGGATGTCTTGGGGGACTTGATGGGCGATCGATTCTGCATCTGCAGCCTGCACTCTATCCCGGATATGTACGACCAATCGCAGTACACAAAGACGCATCGACTCAGAACGTCTCATACATTGCTTCCAAATGCAATTCCAACTCTATTCATGCACACGCTGCCTCAGGTGAGTCACGGTTCATGAATCAGCTGTAGGCCTGGGGGTGCTGAACAGGTAAGTACATGAACAAATAGGTGCGTTCGGTGTAAATGTTTCTTACTAAACTTTGCATATTTACCAGATTGTTTTGCTTTATAACTATACCCCATTTTGCTAGACATCTGTCCCTGGTTTTAGGAGCAGCATAGAAAATTATTTATGAACACAGAAAACTATGCCATAGTGCCATTCGAAATAAGCATAATCTTTTCGTAATCGGTCGATTCACATGTCAATTCTTTTAGGTGAGCATATTGACTGAAGCACAGACTATCGGTAGTGACGACATCACTGACATGTCCAGTATACCAATGGTGAGTCATACAGACTTGCTGTAGTTCATATTCTTGAGAGTTGGATCTTCCCACATATCTAATGCCAATCTAATTTTCCCTTTACCACTTCATGACAATGCACTGAAAATGAAGGAGCAAGATTCTTCATCCATTTCTTTTCCGGAGTCAACAACAACTTTGAGCGCCTATCCTGTCGTTTTATTTCGCTTTTCGATTACGGAAATGTATTATGCATGTAATTTTAGATAATATGAAATAGTTTACGCATCCTGTTGTTTGTTTACATAATGTTTCATTTATGGGTTTTTATTTATATGTACCATTGTCTGCATCCGATTGCCTCTGTTCAATTTCACTGTTTTCACCCATACTAAAACAAGCACTGTGTTACAGGGGGATGCTGGTACTTTGACTACAATTACATCATCCTTTGGAGCTGGTCCAGAGTATGAGGTATGTGTACTGACAGTTCCCTTGAATCAAAGAAAGTAAATCCTACATCTGATACTATTAGACAGTGACATTCATATAAACGTGCAGTTTTTCAAACTTTTATCATTTCAGTTCTAACGTTACAATTTCTAACCTAATGCTGAATACAATGCAAAATGCTTGAGTGCAACATTACAATCAGTAGGTTTTGCACAGTGATCTCTGATCGAGTACACTTGCCATCAATCAGGTGAAATTCTAAATGTGTATTTTGACTAAATGACGTACACTGTTTACGAGGGTATGTATGTAAGCGATGTGTGCGATGAAAGAATTTAATTTCAAATATAATTGACTTTTTTTGAATGAATATTCTATTCAAGTGATGTGTACAAGATCAGGAATTGGAAGAGGAGGCACATGGATCAGAGGTGGCGGACCAGCTTGCTGGTGCGGTCGTTACAGTGAAGAACACGGTTTCACAGAAGATCAAGAAAACTAGGGTAACCTACAAACAATTTCGTTTATGAAAAGTGGTTTGGGCTGGTGTTGTCTTCATAACATGTTTTTTTAAATCTAAAGTGCTATATACTGTATGTTGGATTTACACTGAACACGTTTTTACAACCCATCTCCTAGAGGCCCAGAAGGAAAAGAAGTATAAAGACACAGACAATAAATAAAACCAAAGATGCTGCTTGCCAAACAGATTTCACCATGGAGCAACTATTATTTGAGGCGCGGTGTAGTCCAGTCAATAAGCAGACTCGAGATGCTTATGCTCAATGGTCAGAAAATGAATTAAATGTGACCGGCGACGCAGGAAAAGTGTTTTTGGACCATTCCTACAATGTGAGAACTCTACAAAATGAAGAAGAAACTGAATATAAGGAAGATGCATTTGAATTACTAAAATTAAGTATCAAAGAACCAATGTACTAGATAACAGATTGTGTATGCAACAAATTTGTCCAAGTAAAAAAGTATTTTTAAACTTTGTTTGAAATATGAAAAATAATGTATTTTATTGATATGTATTTTATAAAATCAAAATAAATTGATATTTTTTGATAAAAATTGGTAGTAGTATGTTATAATTTAATAGATAATAATACATACGACTGGGCTGACAAGAAAGGTGATTGGTAAGCAAGGGACCCTGTAAACAAATTAGTTGTATTGTTGTTATTCAAAGAGGGCTGTTTAAAGTGGTCCAAATAAACATTTCCTCAAGTCTCTCCGTGGTTTGTGGGCCGATATGCATACCACAGTTGAGTCACAAACCACATTGATGCAGGACAATAGTCTAATAAAGGAGCACAAATACATTGAATTCGAGAGCTGCCTGGTAGAGATTATACTGATGCTGATATGTGTCCATCCAGTGAGGGGGAGGAAGTATGTGGGTAGCCATTGGTGAATGTGACTCGTGTATCACAAGGCAATAAGCTGAAAATCCTAGCCACCTGTGTCCAGCTCCATGCTACATTTTCATGGTCCACTCAACCGATGCTGGGCAAAGTGCCAGCTTGAAATCTTTTGTGTGCAGCAGCTTTACTTTTCAGTGGCTCTACTTTTAGTAAGTTGTCCAGTTTCTGTCAATTTGTGGGACTTCAGTTCCTTTCTAAAACACAGTACTACAAATATCAAGTAGAATATTTATTCCCTGCTATTAGTGAAACCTGGAAAATTGAACAAATGTCAATTGAAAGGACATTCTCTGACAAACGGTTCAGGCTAGCTGGCGATGGACAGTGCGACAGCCCCAGATTTTCAGCAAAGTACTGCACATACCACTTTCAGGACATGGAAACTAAAACATTTTGAGTTTGGTGGTCGTGCATGTGTCCGAATGTCAATCCTCAGTGGCCATTGAGAAACAATCGAGGGGAATGCAAATAGACATCATAGCCACTGACAGACGTGTTTGAATAGCCAAGGCCATGCGAGAGCAGTTTCCAAACATTCGCCATCAATTGGATGTATGGCACGTTGCCAAATCAATCAATTCAAAAAATCACAGCTGCTGGTAAAGAAAAAGGGTTCTAAAAATATTTTACAGTGGTCCCAGTCTTTCAGCAACCATCTTTGGTGGAGCTCCAAAACTTGTGGTGGGTCTGTGGAATTTCTACTTGAAAAATGGCGCTCATTAATGCACCACTGTTCCAGCGTTCACTCTTGGACAGAAAACCTACATTTTCTCCAATGTGCACATGGACCTTTATCGGAGGAGCAGGGACGCAAGAAGAAGTGGTTGGTTCCATCTTCACCTCCACATAAAGCTCTTGAGAAGATCGTGTTTGATAAATCTCTATCAAGAGATCTGAAGGGACTCACTGAATTCTGTCACACGGGAGATTTGGATGTGTTCCACAATATGTGCCTAAAGTACAGGCCCAAGAGATTGCATTTCGGCAGAGACGGGATGCAATATCGAACATTACTCGCGGTATTAGCGCATAAGGAGAACAGGGAGAGAACAATCGAGGACTGCAGGAAACTTTAGGATGCTTCGTTACACAATGGCCTTTGCGAAAAGGAGCAAAAAATGGGTGGTCAAGCCAATATACCAGGAAATGGAATTCGATTTTGTGAAAGATCTCACTTTGACTGTGTTGGACATGCATATTGATGGAATCGCTCATGATTATGTTCTTAGGACACATACATTGCCACAAAACATTGCAAACGTGCCCTGTCCACCGAAAGCAGACCTCGTGGAACAGTTCACTTCCCGGTTCAAGTGATTAGCAGCTATTTATTTGTTCAACAATGTTTATATTAATTGTCCAAATAAAGCGTCCAAATTGTCTTTTCAAATGTATCCTCTTTGTCAATTGTCCAAATAAAGCATCCATATTGTCTTTTCAAATGTATCCGCTTTGTCAATTTCTTTCGTAAGAAGTGCCTTTTGGAGGAGGCCATACAGTGTAATGCTGTGCTTTCACACTTTCCGTTTTGTTCGAGCTCTTGTGGGTCCTTCACTGATCGGGGGAGGGCCAGATAGCTGAATAAATACGCATCCCAAAATGGGATGAGACCTAGGCTAGATAAGAAACTTGGCATGCAAGAACTACTGACTGTAAGCAAAACAACGCATGAAAGGTGGCTGTTGGTGTGAAATAGGTGCATTCTGACCTATATCTTTATGGGGGCATGTGTTAGGGGTCATTGCTATCAGATGCCTTATCAGAGGGGCCGATCTTTGATTTGCGGCCTTTGGAGTCTTACGATTTCAAGCGCAGTGGGGATAGGTGTCAGTGTTACCAAAATATATGACCATTCCTGATTAGGTATATGGGAGGTGAATTTGAGGTGGTGCGAGGGTAGGGCCTGGGGACCAGATGCATTCAAAGTTAAAAGGGGTCATGTGTTCAGGGGACTGCGGCCTGGCAGGACGGTGTTGGAGATGGCATGAGTAAGTGAGAAGAGACAAATTGTGCACTAAGGTTGGAGCAGAGATTGCTCCGACATTCTCTTACGAGCACATTTTGTCAGGGCTTGAGACTCGCTACTGAAATGAATAGCTGCTTTGCTGTGAGAACAGGAGATGGGCTGAGCTGACAGGTGGTGGGGGCTGGCTGTGCGAGGCGCTGGGAGAGTGAGCAGTTCACAAGAGGGCCAATGGGACTCTAAAAATAAGGCATTTGGAAGTAAACTAACTAACGGTTTTCATTAAAAAAAGTAAATCACTAGACATTTGACACGGCATTGGTTTATGCCAGAAAACAATTCATGATTTTCGAAAATATTTCAAAGGCCACGTTGGTCTGCAGGGCTATTCGCTCCCATGGGAGTGAAGGTCACTGCATTTGAATTTTGCTTTTGAGCTGTGCACACCCACACATCCTACACAGTATAAGGTTCGATTGTTTTTTTTGTCCTTGGAAGAAAGGGAGGATTCGGAATGGAATGAATGAGGGGAGTTGTGTAATACCGTCAAATATGATAACGTTCACCATTCCAAAACTGGACAAAGGAACATGTAATTTAATTTAATTAAAATTCGTTGATCTCAACGAACACTCTGCGTTGCGCCGAGAGAATGGAAATGCCGAATATTATGTAAGTTTTACTGTAGACGAGTTTATAGATGAACAAGTCAAGGTTTCATTTTCTGACCGGTATTGCTGGCTTAAATTGTAATGGGTTGTTGTTTGTGGCATAATGCAACGACACGCAAAAACACCCTGTGTGTACTTGTCTTTGTCCCGGGCACATGGGCAGTCCAGCACCGAAATGCATGTAGTTCACATCTGGGTTCCTCCAGGTTCCACCGACGCCAAATTCTACGCTAATATTCCGTATAAATGCTGTCTATGTGTTCTTTTAATTCTTCCGTCAGCTTCCACATCAGCATCCCATTGCAAGCTAAACATACTCCATAGCACTAACCTCTCAAGCACATTTTAGACTCCAACTTTCCACAATGTTTTCTCTGTGTTTCCATTGTTTCACGTTTGTGTTCATCATTAGTTTTTACACGGTCCAGAATTAATGGTTAAATTGATAAATTAGAATAAAGAACGGCTACTGAGACACATTTCTGCTATGTTTTCTACACACTACATTCTGCCATTCTGCGAGTGTCATCGTTTCCAGATACCAATTGATGTCTTCTTCAGCAGGCAGTTGCAGATACACCTAAATGGCTGGATTTCAATCACACTGTTTTAGGACGATCGCCCCGGGCCAATATGCCCTTTTGCGGTACCAGCATTAAGAAGCAACCTGACATCATTTACGGTGGTCTAGCAACAAGCTGATGCAGAAGCCTTGTGATTCATGCACTTCCTTTACCCAAAGGAACACTGTGTGACTCACAATAAACATTTGTGAATCGAGAACAAAGAAAGAATTTACTAATGTGGTTGATTATAGAAATCGGCGGATGTTCTCGGAACATTTATTGTGAAATAAAAGAACATTATAAATTGCAGAGTATTGTGTCTTCCTTTAAAAATTATGTTTTGTATTAAAAATTGTGACGTGCTGTGAGAGGATGTGTGTTGATATTCCGGGTTCTGCGTCAACTGACGTCAAGACGTAGGTGATGACTGGGCACGTTTGGCCACGCTGCCCAGTAACATCATGGAGATAGGTGGAGAATATCGCTAGGAATGGTGATGTCAGCTTCAGGGGTAGGGGATATGATTTAGTGCCGCCAGGCGATGCTGCAATGGGTAAGATAAGCTCAAGATGGGCGCACCTTGCTGCCTGATTTCGTATGTGTAAAAGTGAGGAAAACTATGGTAAGGTGCATAGGAAATGTTTGTATGATTGATCAACGTATGCTTAAAAACACATGCCTGAATGCTAGGGACAATAATATTTTTGAGCGCACTATTCCTTTAAAGTCAATGAAGGAGCAAGCTACATCACCAATTCAACGAGGTCTACCCATAAAGACCTCAGACAAGTGAAACAAAAGATAGATTGGTACTGGCGAATTGCGCTTTGCCTCTAATAATAGTTGTAAAATAAATATTATAAAGACAAATCAGTCTTGTCAAGTCTTCATCTGTTCATGATTTATTCCCAAAAAACAGCTGACGCGTGTTTCGAGATAAGTCGTCCTCAAGGCCTTTATCTCGATTGCCAGTTGTCCAATGGACCCAATGGGAAGAGGATAAGCAAATTCTTTCTGACTGCTAACAGAGTTTGGCGAGCTTGTTGGTGCCTGAGAAAACAGGCAATAAAAGGTCTGGAAGCTGAGTGGTTGGAAGAAAAACAGGGCTTTATCCAATGAGCTTGCTGCAATTCAAGCAGAGGAGAAAAAGGTAATACCTGTCATGTACCGGCGTGTAAGCAGTGTCAAGAAACGGATGCATAGCCCTTTAAGAACACTACAACCAGGGGCTTGGAAGTTGGCATGGCAACGCTGGCGTCCTCTCAGCGTTTCCCACGGTCGACGCTGGAAGCCGCGGAACGCTGTCATGTGACCTCACCTTTATATTCTCCGCCTACACTCCAGATCGGTGCTTCTGATTGAGAATTGGTGGCGCCTCGTATCTTGTACCTTGTATCCAGTTTTCCTTATCATCCCGGTTCTGTCCCTTTCCCTTCCCCTTCCCTCCAGCATTTCTGATTACCTCGTTGCCTCGACCCGGACCGTTTACCTGGCTTTGGATTTTGGACTGCCTTGTTCTTGTTTGCTGCCCGCATCATTCTTCGACCTCGGACCGCTCACGGATTTCCTAGCCTTCGCCCATTGATTTTGGTTGCTCTTCGGTTGTCTTCTGGATCATCAATCATCTGGACTGCATCTGGGTATTTTGAGGAACTTTGGAACTTTTCTTGAACTTTGGATTGTTGATCTTGGAACTCTTGAACTTTTGGATTGTTGAACGTGGAACTTATGAACTTCCAACCTGGGGTTTCCTTGTGACGCACACTATCTAGTGTGTATTAGGCGTCCTCGTGCCGGCGGGATAGGTGGTTGAGCTTTGCTGGTATTCTGCATTGTGGACTTCGGAGTTCTTCTCTTCCTGGTTACATCTGGTTCTCCCCGGAGTAACGGTAAGCCTAGGGGTTGTTATCAGAATTGGGATCAACGTATTGCATTCTTTCTGTTGTGTTCGGGTTTGGTCAGAAGGGCGGTTGTTATATTATCTGTATTGTGTTAACTCCTCACTTACAGATCCAACGCCTGTCCTCGGCCACTCGTACCACCCTGACTTCTGCATTACAACTCCTGCGTCCTCTGGGTCTCATCAGGTATCCGTTCTTTCCTCTGATTGATCGCTCTGGCTGTCCATTCCTGGGGCCAGAGGGTTCCATCGGGAGGAAGAACTCTTCGGCTACACGACGTGGGCAACTGGATTCTGACAATACCTACTGCTTTGGGGATCCAATTGATAAGAAAATTAATTGGGTCATCAGCTTCAACTTTCTCAGGAATCCCATAAAAGCTCAGGTTGTCTCTCCGATTTCTGTCTTCTAATTCTGTAACATCTGACTCCAATTGGAAAAATATTTGTTGCATACTTTCTAAAACCCTCAACTTTGTCTTCTACAAAAGATTTTCTCTACCCAGCTTCATCTATTCTCCCCGTCATCATCTTTTTTTCATTTTTAAAACATTTAATGTCTTCTTGAATGTTAGAAGAGCGAGTATTAAGCATAGAGATTGAAGTGCGAATATTAATAAGTTCATCAATATTCTTTTCCATGCATGAATTGAGTGTGGAGATGTCTGACAAATGAGCATTTTTGGTGTTATTTGCCATTGCAACAGCAGACCTTATTATAATGCAGGCTGAAATGGGAAATTGTATAAAAAAGAAAATTATTGATATTCCTTTTGGACAGTGGGAGTCAGCATAGAGTAGGCCTCAATAATCCCTGAAGCCACGGTTAAGTGTGAGCCGTCACGCCGCTGAATGTGGGAGGCACCGGCAAAGTGAGGATAGTGGAAGGCATTTTGCATGTAGAAGATATTGGCCCAGTACATTTGTGGACTAAAGGCAAGCTCTGCTAAAAGCCGTTCTCAAGACCAAGCAGAGGGTTAAACTACGTGCAGCAAGGTTTTGAACTGGGGTTTGATCACTTTAGAAGCAGGCACATGGAGACCAGCACACGCTGATGGAATACAGCATGCTGTGCACCCGAGACGATGTGCTCCCTTGATGTTGGGCTTTCAGTTTCTAGGCAGCCGCAGCATATCAAGCAACTTCTGAATGCCAGAAGTCATCAGACGTGAAGACCGTGAGGTGAAGGATATACAGCAACCATTGCGGGCTGCGTTTCCTCCAAAGCTGAGAGGACCGTTCCCCATTCATATTAGGTAAGTGTTATTTTGAAAGAAATATACTGAAATGTAAGTCGCGCCATATATTTTTGTAAACAAGTGATTTTAAGTTAACATAAGTTTGTAATCAGCCCATCATTAGGTAAATATCTCCCTGTCAGAGGGAACTACTGAATTATGCCGCCATCTTGATGCCACCTGGCAACGCCCCCCAAGAGATCTGTTTCTAACCCCCATTTGGTTTATAAGGGAATGTGAAAGAAATTCAAAGGATTCTTAGTGCATGTATATCTGAGTGAGATACCATTTGTTATTTGTAGCCTGATTAGAGGCATAATCTAAGTGGAGCGCATCAGTTATAATCTAAAAACTTTCAATCATCTTCAATTCATAGTTCCAATGTGCTTAGGAAATTGCCTTGTAGAATCACAAATAATAAACTATGTCCTTTCTTGACAAATGGAGCATCCTGTCCAACTGTGACTATTCATCCTTGTTTCTGATGTTTGTTTGGTCTCACCTACATATTTCCCAGATGGACATCTACAGCACTGAGTGAGGTAGGCAACATTTTGGAATTCTCAGGTGGATGCTGAAGTTGATAGATCCTGTGATGGACGTTTGTCTAAAAATACCTATGGAAGTTTTACATTTCTTTCTTTCACAAGGGCTTTTCCCATCTGCTTTTTAGGCGTGAGTATGGGTAATCTATTAGTAACAATCGGTTTTAGAGTTCGGAATGGGAGGGTTGTTTGAAGTCATATGAGGTCGTGATAACAATTAAGTCAGATGTATATCCTCTACCAGCATGCACACTGGATTCTTTTTTTTTTTAAAACAATTCTTACTGATTTTCTAACCACAATATAACCACAGACTTTTGTACATGTCATAACAGTATACATCCAGTTGTGCCATGCATTCCCCCCAACTGTCCCCTCCCCTACGGCAGCCTATTCCAACATCTATATTCTACCCCCCCACCGCAAACTGTACCACCCATGTATTATAACTGTTCTACCGATTGTGACGTGGCATTTGTCCCTCTATGAGACTCAATGTGTTCTACAGCCATCAGTCCCTGCACCATATACTTCCATGATTCTAAATGAGCGTTTTGTTCTTCCTGGCCTTGATGTGCCGCCTCTTGCCACACTGAGGTTTCTGCTAGCGTCCATTTTTGTAGGTCCCTCCACCACTGGTGTATCTCTGGCGCTCTATGCACTTTCCAGCCCATCGCTAATCTACGTTTCACCAAAATATATGCCAAATCCTTCAATTTGCTAACATGTCTTGCCTGCTTCAGTTGCAGAAAAATGCCAAATATGCAGGCTGTGGGAGATCTCACGTCTATCGTTATACCAGTCTTAGCGAAAGTCTGGGCTTTCTCTTCCCGGTACTGTTGGATCGTACTACAAGCCCAGAACATGTGTACGAGATCCACATTGAGCAATCCTCATTTTGGGCAGCTTTGTTCTATTGCATTGCTAAATTTTGCGATCTTCTTCGGGGTTAGATATGCCCTGTGTGTTACATATAACTGAATCAGATGTAACTTTGCGTTTCTGGACACTTTTTTGTGCATCTGTCGATTGCTTCTGCAGGTCTGCTTCCCAGCTATGCCTAGTCTGTTCGAGCTTATCCACCCGCCTTGATATTAACACCTCATATATTCTCAAAACCGCATTCCCACCCACCGATATGTCATAAAGCATTTCTATGCTTTCGTCTTCTTGTAGTGCCCCGTCTATCCCCGTCCATTTCTGCCTCAGCTTAGCCAGGAGTGAGGCATATATTATATGTTCTCCGTGTATGCCTATTTCTACTGCGAGGACATCAAACTCTATCGGCCTACCTTCCCTCAGTAAGCCTCCCAACGTCGCTACCCCCATGGGCTTCCAGTACTTCCTGACGCTTAGTTTAAATTGCTAATCTTCCACTTTTAGTGTTACCAATGGGATCTGGGGGGAATAAGGCGATTTCAACTCCAGGGCGCGGCAATCCCTTTGCCACATCGTCTTACCCATCCTCAACTGCAACAGGGGTTTCGTGACCCGTGGTGTCTCCGCTCATATCGCCTCTCACAAGTAGAACAGGGTGCTTGCTGATTGCCACAACCGGGTGTCCTGGGTCTGCTCGTCCGACAGCTACTTTGTGACAAACTGCAGCTGACATGCCACAAAGTATGCCTCAAAGTGGGGCACTTTTATACCGCCTTGATCAAATTACCTCTGCAATTTCACCAGCAGTGCCATCCAGCATCTTGTATTGTGCCACAGGAAGCTGCAGCATATCGCGTCAAGTCTCTTCAAAAATCTTTTGGGTATGGTGTATGGGACATTAGTGAAGTAGTGCAGACGCCTCCGGAGCACCACAATTTTCAGCAATGCTGTCCTTCCCATCACAGAGTGCGGCATTCTAGACCAGAAAGTCATACACTTCTCTATTTTATCTACCGCTTTCAGTGAGTTCTGTGAATGTTCTATCTTCGGGTCATGGTAGATATCCACTCCCAGGCACCTAAATTAATTTGCTTCCCACTTAATAGGTAGCACTGGCAATGTGTTCGGGACTTTCCCTGCGTACCCCGCTAGGGGGAACAAGCATGATTTCTGTGCGTTAATCGTAATGCCCGATAGATCTGCATAGCAACATATCATCAGCATATAAGGAAATCAAATTATTGACACCCAGCACCGTTATGCCAGCCTTGTGGTATTCCTTCCTGAGGTACACCGCCAATGGTTCCAGTGCTAATATAAATAACATAGGGGACCATGGGCAACCCTGCCTAGTGATATGATATGATAGTTTCTTTATATAGCGCCTATAGAAAAAGTGCTTCAATGCAAAGGAGGGAACAAGGGAAAATACAATGACATTCTTTCACGCCATGAACAGTAAGGATGTGAAATTAACTATCATACTCGGCCTGACGACATTTCAGATAGTGCAAGAGCTAAAACATAGATTAGGATGGGAAGGGGAGAGTGGGAAGGAAATGGAAACAGAAAGACAACTACAGTACTAGGCCTGACGACATTTTTGGTAGAGCCGGAAAAAAACAAAAGGCGAGGGAGTAGGGCGTAGAAAGGGAGGGGAGGAACAAAACAAGCCACTATTGTACTAGGCCTGAAGACATTTCAGATAGTACTGGAGTGGTGGGGCGGCAAATAAGGAGAGGGGGAGGAGACAGATGAGGTTGCTATCATACTAGGTCTAGGGACAATTCTGATAGAGTAAGTGCATAGAAGAAAGTAAGGGTAGGAGGGGAGGAGATAGGAAAAGGGAGAAAGGGAGAGGAGGAGAGAACAGAGAGTAAGCAGTCAAAAAGAGTGGAGAAGTGCCCTTCCCTAGTGGCCATTGGTCTGAAATGTGGGAGCCTGTCTTGACCCTTGCCATTTGGCTGCTGTATAGCAGCTGTACCCATTTTGTGTATGTGGGCCCCATGCCAAAGCTCTGCAGGACTGCCAAAAACCACGGCCATCTAACCGAGTCAAATGCTTTGACCGCGTCAAGCGAGGCCATGGCATACAGGTGCAGACTATTATGGGTTTGATCAATGATATGGTGTAGTCTCCTTAAGTTGCATGTGATATTTCTGTCTGGGACGTACCCCGATTGATCCGAGTGTATAAGCTTAGATATTGTTGGCATAAGCCTGTTAGCTAGCAAAGCTGTCAATATGTTGCCATCTCGGTTAAGTAGTGACAGGGGTCTGTAAAATCCGCAATCAGTGACCGGCTTGTTTGGCTTCAATATAAGTACAATAATGGACTCTCATAACGACTTTGGTAGCATGCCTTTCTCCAACGCCTCGTTTAGCATCGCTAGCATTGGGGTAGCACATCTGTTATAAACTCCTTCTAAAATTCACTAGGTAACCCATCTGCGCCCGGGGCCTTGCCAGTAGGCAACCCTCCAATGGTAAAGCTCCTCTATGGTTATGGGGGCCTCCAGCCTGCTTGCTACCTCTGCATCCAACTTCAGAAGCTCAATCTGTGCAAGGGCTTCTTCTATATCTGCCAACTGCATCTGATGTCTCTGCATATAGCCCCATGTAGTACTCTTGGAAGTGCTTGTTTATGCTTGCTTGTGTCCTAACTATCTCCCCATTCTCAACCGTAATCTCCCGTACCATGTCCCTTTTAACCTCTCTCTTGTACAGCCATGCCAACAGGTTTCCTGGCTTGTCCCCTTCGGCATGTTGCCTTTTAAACGTATATTTCTTGTAACTCAGCTTACCCAGTCTATCCCAGTGTTCCAAACATTCCTGTTGTAGGCAAGTAACTTCTTGGGCCTTGTCCTTAGTCGTTTCTTCTTCGCAATCCATGCCTGCTAGTTTGATTTCAGCCTTATGTAAAACCCTTTCTATACTGGCTTGCATTCCCTTTGCTTGGTTGTTTCCGCCCCCATGATCACAACTTTAAAGGCTTCCCACAGCATGCCAGCTGATTCCACACTTCCTGTGTTGTTTTTCCATTCTCTCATGTGTTCCCGGAACATCAGATCTTTTAGGGATTCATTCCTAAGCTTCCATGTTGGGATACTTGCTCTAGGGGGCGAGTTCTGCCACATGACCACTTGTGGAGCATGATCTGATAGCACTCTTGCTTTATATTCAGCCATTTTTAATTCACTCATCCCCAGTAAAGACACAGCTCATTGTGGGCCATGTAATGGGAATAACCCCCAGCTTGTGGATGTAGGTCCATCCATATAGCTAACATCTCAAATGCCTGCAGTACAGTGTTCAGGGCTTTGGCTGCAGGACCCGGCTTCGCCGACTTAACATCCAATCTGTCTAATGCCGGATTCAACATGCATTTAAAACCCCCTCCCCACACTAATACGGTATCTCGATGTGCGCCTATGTGCGGATATAGTAGGCCGCTGTGTTGTGATTCGGTGCATAGGTGTTAATAATGCAGAGTTCTCTATGTTGCATTAGCCCCTGTACTATGACCATCCTCCCTCCATCGTCTTTAAAGGTCTTAATGACTTTGAATGTCACAGCCGGAGCCATCCATATTAGGACCCCTCTCGCATACGCAGAATATGATGCGCCCACTGTCATACCACCCCATTTCCGAGCCAGTACAGTTCATTTTTCTTTTGTGAGGTGCGTCTCCTGAAGGAGTGCTATGTCGAGCTTCTGGCACTGCAAATAAGTCATTATCCTATTCCGTTTAATGTAACTATTCAGCCCTCTAACGTTCCAACAGACAATTCTAAGTTCCCCCACCGTAAACTCTTGTTCTTGTCTGTCTCGGTAGTCCGTTATACCTAGTATACATTTCTTGTGTGGATCCATAGGCTAACCCCCAACTAACTACCCCAACTTCCCAACCCTCCCCATTCCCAACCATTGCCCAGCTCAATACCTTGTGCTGAGGCATCCCTGCTTCTCACCCTTCCCCCAGTTCCTTGTCCTGGCGTCGGGGTGCAGCAGGCGTATACTTAACCGCTAGTATCCGTCAACAAATCCACTCTACGGTGAAGAACATTTCCCTGCAGTGCATTCCTGGATGGGAACTACTCTGCTGGCTCCTGCTGCCTTAAAAATAATTAGTGCCTGAGATTTGTACAAAAAGGTTACTTCCAGCCGCAGATAGTTTGCTAAGTCCGGCATTATCCACATTGTTTCTTCATAGGCTCTTAGCGTGCGTCTCGATTGTCCGCCGTTTGCTCGGCCTCTCCTGTTGGCATGTTTTGTGTGTCCATCCATTTGTGGGCTTCATCCGGAGTATCAAAGAAGATGGCCCTTCCTCCGTTTACTACTTTCAGCCATGCCGGGTACAAAAGCATGTACTTGAGGTTTGCCTCAAGCATCCTCCTTTTTACCGATGTAAAATGCATCATCTCTTTTTGCACCTGCTCGGTGTAGGTAACAGTCTCTGATCCATGCTCTATTGTCCCGCCTTTACAGAACTGTTCAAGGATCCTTTCTCTATGTTTGTAGTTTAAAATGTGTGCTATAATGGGCCGTGGCAGGGCTCCGGTGGTGGTTTCCTCATCAGGGACCTATGTACCCTTTCTTCTGTGAAGCCCTGATTGAGAGTGCCTGCGCCAATTTCTTGTAAGAGCATATTCTCTGTAGAATTGGTGAGGTTAGCGCCCTCCTCGCCTTCTGGAGACCAATAATTCTGACATTATTACATCTTGCCCTTCCTTCTGCATCTTCCACTCTGCCCTCCAGATTCCTCACTTACTGCTGTAATATCGACATGTCCCTCGAGGTATCCTTAAGGCTTGCAGTGTTCACTGCGACTTCCATTTCTAGATTTCCACTGTGCTCAGCAATTGCCCGAACACCTTGCCTCAGGAAGTTAACGTCCAGACTGATGGCATCCATTTTGGACTCTAGTGCTACTTTTAAAGCTGCTATGGTGCCCAGCACTTGCTGGTTACTTTTCATTTGAGTCTGCTCACTTTGTGAGGATGGGGTCATCAGTGTTGCGTTCTCCGTTGAATTTTAAGATTTCATAAAATTGTCTAACGTGGGTTGCTTTGACTTGCTCTTCTGCGACTTGGACCGCAGAATTAATTAACCCAGCACTGGTTCTTCTGTCTCCCTTTGGTTCTGCACTCGTCGTTGGCCGATCCACTGAGCACTCCCTGTTATTGGATGTGGGCCGTTTTGAATATCCAGTGCCGTAATATTGTCGTCACTGATGCTCCTACATAGTTTGCCGCTGATCAGTGTGCACTCTCGCTCAGTGTCCGGTTTGGTGCTTTGCTTCAGAGAGGTAGGTTATTGCCCAGTTGCATGCTACCCTCGGGGCAATGTCTGTTATAATCTTACCCAGGCGGGTAGCGTTGCTGGCACGCGCTTATTCGTACTTTCTGCTATTGGGACATATCACGGTTGTCCTCCTCTCTGCAGGGTTTGCAATAGCCTTTTGAGAACTGCCTGTAGCCCCTCAGACCACTGCTTGTGATTTAGCTTGACCTTCCCCCACTCATAGGGCCTCATTACAAGTATGGAGGTAGCCATGCCGCTTTTAGTGGCATGGCTACCCCCATACCGGGTCCGGCTTCCTTGAACGGGGAAATACGGGCCATTCTGACCTTGGAGGGACCAGTATTTCCCCATTCAAGGAACCCATACCCAGTACATCCCTATTCCCATTTGAGCCCCCATAGGGCTCAATGGGAATGGGGAGGATGCTAAGAGCGGGCCCGTTAATGACGGGCCCGTTGTTAGCATCCTGGTCTGCTCGCGAGTGCCGCTAAGGACGCCTGGATTTACCAGGCGTCCTTAGCGGATCCCGCAAGCAGACTTGGTAATGAAGCGGTACAGGGTTAACAGGGCGGGCAGCTCTACCGGTGCCGTTAACCCTCTACCGCCTTCCTCGTAATGAGGCCATAGAGTCTTCCTTTGTCTTGCGACTGTCATGGGTATTAACCAGCACACTCAGCCTGTGGCTCTTTGCACCTTGTTGAGCTGCGTCCACTCACTGTTCGGGCATGTTATCTCGTGTGCTCCCACCCGTCCCTGCTGCAAGGTAGTATGATTTTGGTCATTGTTAGGACTTGATTTGTAGACCAGCATGTGCTTCTTTTAGACCCCACTCCTGGGTCTTGCCTGCATGGATGTGGATTGCCCTAAGATGCAGTGCGCTATAGCTGCTTGTCCCACAGTTACAACTTGGATGGTATACTCAGCTTGTCGGGGTATTGCTTCTGTCCTTAGCCCCTAATATTCACCAGCTTCGGTCAGCATCTGCCTTTTATGTTCGCTCTTGATGTACCGGGTCTGGCAGCAGGGGGGCCGGGGACTGTCCTTGGTACCTGGCTCCTCTTTCTTCCTTCTGTGCGCCCTCGATCACACCCAGCATGCAAGGTCACCTGCCCCCCCCCCCCCCCCCACTACTGGTCTGTGAGGCAGCCTGTCCTCAGGTCCACCGCCCCTTCCTCACACTATTTATTTTGCATGCAGCTCATTTGGAGTGCCCTCAGTGGTCATCGACCCGTTTTTCAACCGGCATTCACTGCTGCGTTGATATTATGTTTGTGCTTACTAGGGCCAGCCTCCCGGATCGTGCCTGCCTGAATGCATTCTGCAGTAATGTACTGTTCGCCTCGGTAGGCTCTTATTGTTTTATTATACAGTTAATATTCCTTGCGGGCTGGGGGCCTACTACAGTTCATGTGCCCTGATAATCCCCACCATGGTCCACTTCTGGGCGTTACGTAAGTGAGGGTCTGATGCACGGGATGACGGGGGAAGATGCCCTCTTCCGATACCCGGCACCCCTGTTCCTAAATGCAGCTCAGGTGTCGCCCAGCGTGCAAGTTCATGTGCGCCTGCCCCATCTGCTCTGCCGATCGGCTTATACCCCGGGTCGTGGCCATCCCCTCACACCTTACCGCTATGTCCGTGGCTCATCCAGCGCTCTTCTGCTGGTCCTGGACTTTCTTGCCAATATTTCTTCCGTTCTCTCCCTTCGTAGTCCTCCCAGGCACAGCGCTCAGCTTATGTCCTATCATCAACGCCGTACACTCTTCTGCTCAACCAAGTGAATCTCAGCTTGCATCAGTCTGATGGCAGGGGCCAGCTGGGCTCACAGGATATTCGCTATCCGTTCCAACTTCAGTCTGAGCTGCCTTTGTTCTATGTCTACGCCGGCTCCCACCACGCATCCGCCATCATGTTTCTGCTGCCGCAGGCTAGGCTCCAAGCCTCTTGAGCCCTAGTTCAGCACTCTGCCTTCCGACAACTTTATTCCTGAACCCAGCTGTGCTAGACCATTTCATCCATCGGTGGTTGTGCTGGATGGAAAGTTCACGTAATAATGCCTATGTTACAGGCCAGGATCATTCAGGATCTGCAGGAACCGAAGGAAACATGTCCTTACAGCATGGCTGCTAGCCACGCCCCTACCAGGAACACCTATCCTTCTTTGGCAATCCAAAGACAAAGATGTCGCTGAAGATAGAGAGTTGGAGTCTACAATCTCAGGAATTAGATTACAAACCATGCTGTGACTCATGCCCTTCCAACTACATGTCCCGCTATCCTACCTCACCAGGAGACACAAAGCTGGTGAAAGAAGTGGAAAACTATGTAAATACATAGGCGCTTCCACCCATAATATCAAGAGAAGAAATGGTATAGGTGACCTGCATGGATAAAATATAGAAATGGCCAAGATGTTGCCACAGAGGCAGACGTGAAGACACTATTTGCAAGAGGGCCGGGAATATGCAAAAGTAGGTATGGCGGAACTAGATAGCCTGTAATCGATTCACTCCATGCTTTCCAGATCCGCAGAAGACTTTTGCTGCTGAAAGGAACAAAGATAGTTATCCTGTTGGTGCTGAGGATGCAGATCTTGGACATCACCCAGAAAGGTCATTGAGGCATGATGACAGCCAAGCACCATCACAGCAGCCATATGTGGATCCCCAGGCAACCCAGTGCACTGCCAAAGATACCCCACATCTAATGCTACACCCCTTGGGGCTCCCACAGACTTTATGGTAGCAAGTTATGTTTGATTTCTTTGGCCCATTGGAGACTGGCCAGTAGCTACTCATAGTAACCGATGATTACTCCAGATTCCATATCATACAGACAACATGCTCTGCAGCATACACAGTGTCATCAACCGCTCTCAATGACATTTTCTCTAAGTGTGTTGTTCCAGAATTTGAGAAACAGGATAATTGGCCACATTTCAAGAGTCAGAAATGTACAGGATTTGTTTAGTACACCAGATTCTGCCACGGAAAAATCACACCACTCTGGCCACAGATGAATGGCATGGTGGAGAAATGTATGTCCACAATAAATAAATACATAAATAAATAAATAAAGGAGAATCTCCAGCGAATTGGAACAGAGTATATTCCTATCCACCAAGCGGCGTACCGAGTCATGAGACAATTACACGAACACCCCTAACAAGATCGCTCTTATCAGTCTAGCTGAACCAATGCTCGGCCATCAAATCAAGTCGAGACTGCTCAGCCTACCACTTGAAGCCCTTACTCCAGGATTTTGCAGTTAGAAGCAGACAAACCACTTGCATAACTCATGTGGCTGAGAAAAGGTGTGCAAGCAAGCCATCTTTTTAGATAGGAGATGAATTCTTGGTCCATCAGTGCCAAGTCACAAAGACAGATAGATAATGTCTCAAAAAGTCTTTCACCGTAAGAGCCATGTTGGGCCTGCTGGTAATGGTGGAAGAGCAAGGGAAAAGGTGACCACCTAACTTGTGACTGTTTTTGCCGTTCGTCAATCGAGAAGGAAGCAATCGGGATGAAGAGAGGACAGACAGGTATAGCGCCACAAGCCGAGATGGTGTGAGAGTGTCTCGATGGTGAGAAAGACCAGAGAGAGGGATAAGAAAACCTCACCACCTCATTTAAGAGATGTAAAGGCACAGAAAAACGAGAAACAAGGAAGAAGTGTCTTCCTTGAAAGCAGTCAACAGACTATCGCCCGATGTCCCTTACCAGCACCCATAGATGAGCAGAAAATGTACATGCTACGGATACGGTAGCAAATACGGGAAGGGAGGGATATAGAAGTCTGGGCCAGGTAGGAGGTAAACAGTTTTCCATTGCAAGGCAGAGAGAGCCGGTTTGCCATAGTCCATAGTGTAACAGAAAAGGAAATTAAGATTAATTGTGTTTGTTTTCCTTCATTCCTCGTCTGAACACGCACATGAACCCACCCAGCATAATTAAGCAGTGCACCAGTTTGGATAGTGTACCAGTGGACGAGGTCTCCAAGCTTTATGGGTGGCAAAAGGGGCATCTGTACTACTATTTTCTCACATCGTTATCTCATGTGAGTCCAGCTAACGGTTCTTTTTTTGTCCCTGGAATTACCAATGAACTACTGCCAAACAGAATTACTGTTACCATTACTTGGTCCCATAGGTTTACCAAAGGATTACAAGTAATGGTAGGCAGTGGAAATCCCCATTTTTATGAGTCCATAGGACTCTATGGGATTCAGCCGAATTACCCCCAGCAATAAATCTGCCGGCGGTAATTCCACCGTTTTTGTTGATTTTTCCAGTGGAAGATTTACCTGCAGCATTTTGCTGGAGGTAAATACTCCACTTCATGGCCAACTCGCATTATGGGGGAGCAGGGAAAGTGGTGGTAAGATAATTGTCATGTTGACACAGTTGTTCCGGGTTACAGGGAGGTGGGAGGCTGGCTGGGAAGTGACGTGGGAGACCGGGGTGTTAACAGATTACGATGTATGCTGAATAAAGACAGACATATCTATGAACGCTCTGTGTCTGTCCATGGTGTTGAGCAGTGCGGCGCACGAGCAAACACCTGTTAGGCCACCACAATGGCGACGATGACGGTGCACTAATGGTGCAGAGACCCACGTCAAGGAGAACGGATGCCTGGAGGGACACAAGCCGCTGCTCCCAGAGGCACACGGAAAGGCAGTGTCAGCCCGAACTGCGCACGGAGACGCAGGTGCCCGCCCGCATAGAAAGCTCACAACGGAGCAGTTGATTCTGCTGGGCTGCGGCAGAGACTCATCACGGAGCGCTTGCATATGAGCAGCTGGGACTCCTGGGCCATGGAATTGATTTGCCTCGCACACATGGTGAGAGGGGACAAGGGAGGATGCAGTAGATGGTGATCATGCCTGGTTGGTGGCCATCTTTGGATATGACCCGATTTCTACGACAAAGGGGCATTTGTCAGGCTATAACACAGTGCTTGTGCCTATCAGGCAGCTGTACACTCTCAGAATCACTGTGGGTGCAAAACAGTGCAAGAGTGGGGAAAGATGTCAGCTCCAGATGTGGGACAAGGTGCCCAGGCCCAGGGGCCACAGATGCAGGAACAAGCCCCATACTGCCTACCAGATGCCTTGGCTGCTCAAAAGCCAGGTTCCTTCAACGTCACAGACACAAGTAATATGGAGCCACAGTGGGCCTGGTGGATAAGTCATTTTTAACTATACATGGGGGCCACGGGCCCCATTGAGGATGACAGACAAAAATGTCTTCTCAAACTGGCAGTAGGTCCGGCCACACGTGATATCATTAATGAGATGCCCGCAGACAAATACATAGGCCCTGAGATCTCAAATCATCGCAGGATGTGAATCACAGACTTTCAGGAGGAAACTGTTACAGAAATCCCACACTTTAGACGAAATACTAACGTTGGCACGAGCTGAGAGAGCAGTTGACTCGAAAGTGGAAAGCTTCAATACCACCCCGCCAGTCGATGCAGTTCATTGACTCCAACAGGAGAGGAGACCAGAGGAACCATTTTGCTACAAGTGTGGTTTTGAATGCCCACACGAAGGCATGTGCCCCACCATCGGCCAGCGATGTGCCACATGTGGAGAAAAAGGACATTTTAAATCGGAGTGTAGGTTCTCCAGAGAGAAGGGCAGAGAAAGAGTAAGAGAATCTCTCCCGAAATTCAAATCGAGGGCCATGCCTCCGACATCCCAATATTCGGGAACAACATTGCATCCCCCACCGAGACACCACAACCCCGAACCAAAAGAGCAGGAATCGGGTGATGAGAGACAGAGACGTGACAGAAGAGAAAGGAGAAGGTACGTCACCCGTATGAGACCAGAACGCAGATCAAGGCGCCACATGCGCTATCTAGTAGAACAATCTACGTCTGAATCTGACGTTAGTTCATCAGGGAGTGAACAAAGAAAGAAAGCATATGTCTATGCGCTGGGCAATTCAACAGCCACTGAGCACAGTCCAACGCTAATCCTAAAGCTCAACGAAAGACCCACCGAGTTCCTCATCGATACCGGGGCTACGGTGAACGTAATCAACGAGAAAATATTCAAAAATCTACCCCAAAGCCTGAAACGGATCCCCGCCACTGTAGACATTTATGCTTACAGAGCGAAAATACCACTCAAGTGCATAGGACAATTCGAGGAGTCGTGCCACTATAAGGGGCAAGAAAGAAGAGTGCCCATACACGTGCTGGCGACTTAAAATGAGATTGGCTGCATGCTCAGTTTCAAGGCGGCCATTGACATGGGCCTCATACATGTCCTGTACAAAATCATGGTACACAAATACATCGATCCTGTAGCTATGATCATAAATCAATACCCCAAACTTTTCAAAGGTATTTGTAAACTCAGAAACAGACAAGTGAGGCTGCAAATAGATGAGACGGTGTACCCCATAGCACAACATTATAGGGGCGATACCGGTAAATATCCAAAAACAAGGAGAAGACGAGCTACACAAGCTCCTGGACCAGGACATTATAGAGCCCACACGGGCCCCACCACGTGGGAGTCGCCCATTGTTCCAGTGCCCAAGAAAGGCTCTGACGCCATCAGGCTATGCATTGATATGAGGAGACCAAACCAGGCCATCCAGAGAGAAAGGCACATGGCTCCGCGCATCACTGATATGACCCATCTTTTGAACGGGGCCAGGGTCTTCTCGAAGTTGGACTTAGAAAGGATATCATCAGTTGGTACTGAGCCTTGAGAACAGAAACATCACAACGTTCGTCACCCACCTGGGGCTATACCGGTACAAGAGGTTGAGCTTTGGGGTCTCCTCAGCGGCGGAGATATTTCAAGCAGAAGTCCATAATGTGACAAAACACATCCCGAACTGTATAAACTACAGTGACGACATCCTTGTATTCGGGACGGATGTAAGCAAGTACGACGAGACCCTGGCCGAAGTATGCGAGTTGCTGGAAGCCGCAAATCTCACCCTCAACCAAGAGAAGTGTGAGTTCAGGAAAAGAACATTACGCTTCTTTGGTCAGGTATTCTCAGAGAACGGCTTAACACCAGATCCTGACAAGGTTGCAGCGCTGAACGAAACATCGCCCCCCAAGAACGTCTCTGAACTGAGGTCAATTTTTGGCATCGCCAGTTACTGCACAAGATACATTAAAGATTTTGCTACGGTCCATGAACCCCTGAGAGCCCTGACTAAACAAATGCAGTCTTCAACTGGTCAGATACATGCCAAAGAGCTTTCGAGAGCCGATAATATGTCCTACTACGATCCTGCAAGGAAGACAGAGTTAACGGTCTACGCAAGTCCCGTGGGACTTGGTGCCATCCTAGCCCAGGTGGATCCAAATGACCCGTTGCAAACCCACATTGTTGCCTATGCAAACAGGAGCCTATCAGCCACTGAGCAAGCATATTCCCAGGTGGAAAAAGAGAGTTTGGCCGTGGTCTGGGGCTGCAAACACTTTCATCTTTTTCTGTACGGCAAGCTGTTTTGAGTGGTGACGGACCATGAGGCACTTCTGTTCTACTATGGCAAGCCAAAATGCCTCCCCGCACTGTGAGATGGGGGCTCCAGCTGCAAGACTACTCCTTTAAAATAATACACCGGCCAGGGAAGGAAGAAAACCCTGCTGACTTCCTTTCCAGACACCCGAGAACCGAATGCACCCCTGGACCATCGGTGGCGGACCGGTATCTCCGGTACTGAACTCAACAGGCTATACCAGAAGGAATTGAGCCGGCACAACTGGCCCAGGAAGTGGAGGCGGACCAGGCATGTCAAATCATAGGTGAAGGACTCATGTCGGGCCAATGGAGGAGAGCCAAGGACAGTGGGTGTGCGGCAGCAGAGGATGTGCGGTTGGAGGTAGAGCTCCTGTGCAAGCAAGTGAGGAATTGGCACTCTCCGATGACAACCTCCTATTGAAGGGTCACAAGGTGGTAATTCCATCGTCCTTGAAAAGAAAGGTAGTTGAGCTTGCCCATGAGGGCCACATAGGAGTGGTCTCCACAAAGCGCATGCTGCGCCCAAAAGTGTGGTTTCCTCAAGTAGACACCATGGTGGAAGACATTCTGAAACTATGTCCCACTTGTTGCCGACTCATGCCGAATAGACACCCAGAACCGTTGAAAATGTCTGAACTACCCGAAGGCATATGGGAAGCAGTGGCCGACGACTTCTTCGGCCCTATCGAGGCGGGGGGGGGGAAATACGTACTGGCCGTCATGGACGAGTACTCCAGATATCCTGAAGCACAAATTATATTGTTGACAGCAGCCCACCATGTGATACCAGTGCTGGACCGCATATTCATGGCCTATGGTGTCCATCGGACAATGAAGACGGACAACGGGCTCCTGTTTAATGGACACAGCTTTGCAAAGTTCAGCGAATACATGGGGTTTCACCATTATAAAGTCACTCCAATGTGGCCCTAGGCTAATCGGTATGATTGAAAGGTTCGTGGCCAATCTGAAAAGGGCCTTGCAGGTAGCTCGGTTCACCAGACAATCTTATGAACAATTACTGCATCAATTGCTGAGGGACTACCGAAGCACACCTCACAGCACCACTTGGAAAACCCCTGCCGAGATAATGTTCGGACGAGACATCCGTACAAGACTGCCCTAGGATGCTGAAGTGAGGGAACGAGATGGGGCCGCAAAAGAGCTCATGAAAGAAAACGCGGACGAGCGCTGGATGGCTCGGGAGCCTCACCTAGAGGTAGGGGACATTGTTGCAGTAAAACAGCCACAAACACCCAAGCGCACAGCTGTTTTTCATGAGGAAACTCTGATCATCATGGGAAAAAAGGGATCCATGATCACGGCACAAGGAAACAGTGGGTCAACCACCTGCAACTCATCTCACTTCAAGAAAGTTCCTCTGACCGGGTCCCTAAGGGAGAGTGGAAATACCCATTGACTCTGTGTCTGATGATCCATATCAAGGGGATCAAAAGGACTCTGGAGCCTCAGGCCGGAGGACTACTGTGAGGATTTGGGTGCCAGTGGTTCCATTGAACGATCCAGCTTTCAACCCCAGAGAGCCAGGAGTAAGCCTTGCCCCCTCATTGAAGAGATGGGCTAGTGAAGAATGTGAAATATTTGGGGAGTTAGAGCTTAAAGGAACTATGGATCTCTGCGCTAGAGCACATACATTATTTTTGGTGGTGAACAATAATTCTTTTCTTTCTGTAGTTATATTTCCTGCTGCCTGTAAATGGGGTTCCAATGGGACAGAGCTCCTGCAGTCCCAGTTTTTAGAATTTGTATTTGTTTTGGGGTTTGGAACCCTGTTGTACAATGGAGCTGGATCCGGTGTTCGCCTTTGGTTTATAACTTATTTATATAGTTATTGTAGAATTTATGGGCATTATACTCAAAGTTCAGTCTTCAATGATAAGTGACACCAATTTTGTGCTTGAGAATAGATGAGTTTATTGCACCATATGATTAGTTGTAGGTTTAATCAGAAATCGCTGCCACTCTTGTGACGTGCATTTCTGCGTACATTTGAACTTATGTCATAAGCTATTTGCTTGAGCTTGCAGTGCTGACACGTGTTTCAACAACAGGTTTTGCTCAAGGCTGTGCAATTGAGTGAGAGTGGTGCGAGTGTGAAGTAAATGTGATAAGTAAGTGCATTGTTGTTTGATACGTTTCATACATGTTGGGAGATTGATTTCCAATAGACTGTTTGGTGGGGTACATGTTCAAAGTACATTGCATAAAAATACACATATTTGCCATCATTTAAATAATTATGTATGTTTGGAATACATTAGTGGTGAGCCCTGAGTGGAGCATGCATAGTGTTTGCGTGCACTTGACATGTTCCAATCATGATAATCAGTCCAATGAAAGTCATATTAGGTTTGATATAATTGAAAAATAAGAATGAAGTAATGCACAAAGTGGAGGTAAAAAGGGGAGAGGATGGGCATTAGTCTCTTGTCAGGTATGGAGATGGTGTTAGTGAGATAAAGTGTATGGTCTGCTTAACATGAACAATTTTCATCTGGTCCTGTGGGTGTTTCGGTCAGTATAGGTTCTGTGAGGATAGCTGTATAGCTTCTGTAGGTATAAAAGAACACTGGGTATAAGGCTGTTTGGGGACGGGCAGCCTGGTGAGCAGTCATGAACATTGCAAATCGCTGGAGTGCTTGCGGGTGCTTTAAGGAGAGGACGTGAGTGTGTGGCCATTCCCATGGTGTATGGGATGTGTGTTGGTCAGTGCGACATGTTGGGTGGGCATGGTGTAAGAGGTGTGGTGGCCCATGGGTGGGGAGGTGCGCTGGGCTGGAGGTGGGTGCCCTTTAGGCATATTGACATGGGGCTAATTGGGAGCTCGAGGATTGTGGCTCCTGATAGCGGGCACCATGAGCACAAATTGGTGCGTGGTGCCAGTGGTGGATATCCAGCGAGGTAGGCCTAGTTAGGCCTGGGCGTGGTGCCTGTAGTGAGTGAATGGGGCATTAGGTGCCCGTTGTGGCGGGGAGAGGATCCCATGCACCTCAAGCATGGTTGCAGTAATTATGGATGTGTTGGCTAGGGGAGAATGTTTAACCCCTCTGGCAGGTTCTGGTAGATCCTGTGCGCCTGGTGGTTCAAGTGTACGATCTAGGTCAAGAGGGTACGCTTTCAGGAACCCCTAGAGGAGGAGCACTCAAGAAGAGATCAACCAAGAGAAGTTAGATGGCAAACACCCATTACTGAGAACCCAATTATCAGCACTATAGACTTGGAAAAGTTTTGGGGTCTGATGTTCCCGTCTAGCCAAGAAGGTCCCAGATTGTCACTCACCTTTACCAAAAGACAAGGGAAGCAATTAGGGCGTATGGATCCCAACCTATGACTGTTATTTCCCGGTGAGTTACTCACCTTGCTATCGCCATCCTACCCACAAAACCACCTGTACATTCTTTACTAAAGATCACCCCAGTTTCTCTAGGGATGGTAGGGTTGGGACCTTTAGAGATCTATCTGGTGGCAAGTGCTAAGTTGTGTGATAGACAGCTGGGCCTGGGGCACCCTCTGTATACCTCCTCGGGGTACTACATAATGGAGTGGGTGTAGGCACTCGACCCTCAGCCTCATACATGGGAATTTGTCACATAATGCGTATTTCTGTTCAGCAGAGCTGTAGCCAGGATTGTCTAACAAGTGGGGCCTGAAGCTAATGTAGTTGGGCCCACCACAGTGACATTGGCCCTCATTACGACCCTGGCGGAAATCGAAAAACGATGGCGGAAATGCAATACCGCCATCGAATAGCGCTCGGTGCGATCATGACCCGTCACCGTAAAGTACGATGCCATCAGCGACACCGTAGTGAACGCCAACCCTAACTGCACCAAGTACGCGCACGCGCGCCATGCCAAACCGTAATTACCACCATGGCGCAACGGTACGCGAATTCTGACCCTAGCGGACATGCACCTAACGCCATCAAGCACGGCGGAAAGTACCATTCCGCCATGGTGAGAAGTACGGCATCGCGAACCAACCGTAAACGGCCCTACTGAGTGCCTGTACACCACTCCCTGGCCACATTGTACAACTCCTCGTAGGTGCAATGAAGTCACACAATGCAACCAGTGAAATGTACAAGTCATCCATGCCTGCCAACGAACAAATGAATCTCAAGAGGGGCCAATGGGAGCTGCAGGGCACAGATGGCACGAATACAGAAGCTATTCAAATGGACATGACCTCAGTCTCCCTCCAAGAAACGCACGCAAACACAGGCACCTGTGACCAGCCATATTCTGATAATCACATCATTCCACCAATCCACCTGGCTGACCGGCATCTGTTACACAAAAGCTAATCCCCCGCCCCTGAGCATGACATCATTAAAACAGTCATATTGGCAGCCCTTATCCCTGACCTCACTGGGCTTCGTAGGCAAACGCGCCCAGTACAGTACCACGCAACTATACTCCGAAGCTGGAACCAAATGCAGATCTCCTCACAATACATCGCTCCACAAATAGGAATATGCTACATCACTTGCAAAGAAGAACGCTACACGGTTCATATCAGAATAGAAATTTAATGCACAACAAAATCACCAAGCCCATACAGCCATTAGGTCATGAACTCCAAAATATATTTCATCATTGTGGGCTGCATCCGCAATAAATGACCAGCTACTTCTTGTGTGACGCCCTGTTCCTTCATGGTACACAGGGGCTACATTCTCGTACAAAAAGGCAACATGGAAGCGCCTAGAACCGCAGGGCCGTCCCATTAGGTAGGCACTAGTCCAGCTGAAAGGCCGAAATGTTGCTCCTAGCCACTAGTACTGCGTAAGGGCATGTGGCCCATTGGCGATCGTCCCATAAGATCGTAATGGTGCTCCACTGATTAACACGAAGCAGCAGGTGTCGGGAGTAAAATCCATCTGCAGGAGTGGCATACAGATGGCAGTGGCAAAAGTGGAGGAGATACCTGTCACCCAAATGAAATGAAAAAGAATAGTATGGCCATCAGAACTTCATTTGAATTACTCACTTCAATGATCACACCAAATCCACAGCCATATGCATGCTAGCCCACTCCAAAGGATCATCACCACCCAAAAACCACTTGCGAATCATAACTATATATATCGAGGTGAAAACACTATTACAAACGAGTGTTTTTGTGCATGCGTCTGTTAAAACAGAATCCATCAGATGGGATTAGTAACGTGCATAGACACAAGTGTTTGAAGGCGCGTCGAGACAGGGAGGGTTCAACAAGGCCAGATAGACGATGGTCCCACTATGGCAGCCCTGCATCACATAGCGCAGGGGAGGTGGATAGATTCCAAGAAGCCCTGTACATGGCAAACTCTGTATTAAATCATCTGTCCATGCATCCATACATAATTCCCTCATCCCGTAATGAAAACGCCTGATTTCATACTCACATAACATGTGAAATTTCCATTGAGTCTGTGCGTTATGCAGCCTGCAAAATCCACTGTGCTCCAGCCCGTAATTCCAGTGTTGTGAAGTAACATGTATTTGGGAACGTCCGGCCTTATCGTCCACTACGCTATTGCGCATCCCATACTATTCATATCAATCATTGCATTCTCGCCATGGCCCCTGTCCCAAGGACATTGAACAATAGAACGTTATATTTGCAGTCAGACCTGTGGGCATCTCCTCGCCGCTAGCTGAAAACCGAAAGCGCCGTCCTTCGAATTCCTCATTTGCAACATCACGTGGAAAAGGCATCTGTGACCGCTTGAAATCACAAATTAATCCATCTAGTGCGGCTGTGTGTGAAAATGGCAACAGGCTTCACTCACAAATGGGACGCCCCGCCCGTCGGTGAACCTCGGTACAGTGTTGCATGAGGGTCCACCGTTACTCGAGTACTACGTTCCACTGACCCTTCACAAGTCTGTTCGCGACTGCAAAGATAGTATGTGAAACAATGGGACCATAGCAGAATGAACATATCAACCAATATTACACTGCCATCGGGTACAAATACATGATTGTAATAGCAAGATGCCATTCGTCGAATTGCAGCGTTGTGTGCGGGACGTGCTCGGCCAAAGGGGATTGCAGCTTGCACAGGTGGAATGAATCACCACAGGTGGAGGCTATACAGCCTGAAAACACATAAATTGCACACCCAACCCCCTCCCACAACCACACCCACTCAGAAATGCTACCGGCAGGACTAGCGATGTTGGCCCTGGGGGACCTGATAGCACTGCAAGTACTCCAACTTCAAGAAGAAGACGAACCCCAACTACTACAACAACCGGCCGCACGGAGGGGACGCAGGAGGAGGAGGAGGGCAAGGCAGGGCCAGCAAGGGCCGCCAGCACAGCCACTACCACCACGCAGGCAGCCCGCAATCCCACGCCTCCGAGCACATCCGTTCAACCTCACTGATGAGCAGATCCACACCCTCTACCGTTTGGACCGGGACACCATAACCGCCATTGTGGACATGACACAGGCTGACCTTGTCAGCATGATAGATAGCCCAACCGCCATCCCACCCCTACTGAAGGTGGTGTCTGTACTCCACTTCCTGGCCACAGGCACCTACCAGCACACAGTCGGACAGTTGCATGGCATTTCACAGCCACTGTTCTCACGGACACTATTGCAAGTGCTCGATGCCCTCCTGAAGCACGCAGACGACTACATCTCTCTACCACTCTCGGAGCAGGAAATTACGAACGCAAAAGTGGGATTCCATGCACTTGGCGGCATACCGGGTTGCATTGGTGCCATCGACTGCACCCATGTGGAATTGGTCGTCCCACATGCCATGGAGGCCCAGTACCGCAACCGAAAACAATTTCATTCTCTGAATGTACAAATGGTGTGTGACTCCAACAGGATCATTACACATTGTTGTGCCCGATTCCCTGGATCAACCCATGATTCTATGGTCTTGAGGAACTCTACAATACCACGCTACACGGAGCGACACGCAGGGAACAGATCCTGGCTACTCGGTGAGTCTCATTACATGCATGATAATGTGGGGTATGTGATGCGGCAATGACCTGGCAGGAAGGGGGGGGGTGCGTACGTAGCAATGTCATTCCACAAACATCCTTTATTGTCCACATACAGGTGATGCCGGGTATCCACTGAAGAGATGGCTCCTTACACCACTCCGGAACCCACGGGACCAGCATGAGGAGGACTACAACCATGCCCACTCACGTACCCGTGTAGTCATAGAACAGGCATTCGGCCTACTGAAGACTCGTTTCCGCTGCCTCAGCAGGTCTGGCGGGGCACTCCTGTACCGCCATGAGAAGGTTGCAAAGATGGTCATGGCATGTGTCATGCTACACAACATGTGCGTACGTAGAAATGTGCCCATGCCCCCTGACGCAGAACTGCACGCACCTGAAGATGGCCATGATGAGGGTGGGGATGTGGCAGCACCTCAAGGAGTCTGCGAGGCACAGGAGGGCCGTGACATTCGTCAGCATATCATAGATGCATGCTTCTAGCACTCAAGCCTGGTGGCTGATACATGGATACGGGACTTGTGGCACTGTGTGTGTCTGGAACATGCACAATATGGACTGTACGCCTATAATGGCCTCGTACACAAAGATCAATGTCCACACATCTCATTGGATGATCGTGCATTGTTTATGGCATATGTGATATCATGTTACACACCCCATCGACCCGCCACCCAAGTGAGCCCAACACACCCCCTCCACCCTCCTACCTCCCCCCCGAACACCAGTGTCCAAAGATGCTCATTGTCAGTGGGCAGTCGCTATTGCAAGCCCCCTCTCCGGGTATCAGGGGCACCCCTGCCTGTGGAGCGCAGGTTCCTCCCAGATCTACGTTGGGGGCTGCCCTGGACGGAACTTGCAACGGATGATGTCTCTGCCTGCTCACGTCCATGCATGTCCCTGAGGGTTTGTGAGAGCTCAGTGAGCACACGGCGCACAGCGGCAAGTTCAGCACATACATCTTTGGACGTCGCATGCAGTTCCCCCCTCAGGCTCTCGGTGCTTCTCTCCATTTGTACTCTCAGGCTCTCGGTGCTTCTCTCCATTTCTACTCTCAGGCTCTCGGTGCTACTCTCCATTTGTGCCCTTAGTGTCTCTGTACTTCTCTCCATTTCTGCCCTAAGTGTCTCAGTTGATGTTTCTATGTCTGCCTTAGTGCCCCCACATTCATCAGCATGGTCCTTGAGGAGCGTGGCCAGTTGCTGCTGTTGCACGATCACCTGGTCGAGGGACTGTTGCCTCTGCTGGGCCATGGCCATTTGCGGTGGTGTCACAGAGGGGCTGGTCACCTCATGTTGCCTTGCCACAGGGCTTGTGGGGGATGGCCAGTCGTCGTCTTGTGGGTGCCCCTGCGTGGTATCCTCATGGTGTACGGGATGGAACAGACAGGGGGATTGAGACAGGTCATGGATGGATCTAACTTCGACATCCCCGTTTTCTGTGTCGGAGCATGCTGCCATTAATGCAGTGTCACCTATGGTGCTGCTGCCACCAGAAGCAGTGCCTTCTGTGGCATCCATTGGGGGGACCTGTGGTGGTGCTGTTGTGGGCATGCTGGCTGCTGGGGTGCCTGTTGAAGTTCCCTCCTGTGTGCTGCCACTTGATTTGTGCTGCTGCCGTGTCTTGATGCGTGCAGCTGAGGTGGAGGGTCTTTGGCCGTTGGTCTTGGCCCTCTTTGCAGGTGTGCTGGTAGGGGTGTCCTGGAGCTCGTCGTTTGAATCGGACCCTGTGGTGGAGTAAAGGAGGGCGAGCGTTATTAATGGGTCTGTGGAAATTGGAATGGCAATGTATCACATGCATTGGGGTGGTACCTGAGGGTGATTTGGGTTGGGGCCTTGGAGGTGGTTTCATTTTTGTGTGGATTGAGGATGCAGTTGTTTTGCAGCCTGCAGTTAGGGTGTGCCTGCTGCACGTGTAGAGGGTGTTTTTAGGATTTTTAATTATTTATGTATTTAATGTGACTTTTAAAGTGTGCTATCAGGCCTATGTATGTGGACGTTCTCCTGGACATGTGTTACTGTTGCACTATGTGGACACATGATTGGACATTGTGGATTTGGCATTGTTTTATTTGGCCCACCTACCTGATTCTTCGGATGTCTGCACTCCTTTCTCCATCCCTCCGACTCCCTCTATACTCTCCATTCCAATGGTGGAGGCACAGATTTCTTCCCAGGGGGTCAACTTGATGGGTGATTCCGATCCTCCCCCGGTAGCTGTGGCAATGTTGCGGTTGGCGGATAGTATGCTCCGTACGCGTATCCGCAAGTCGTCCTATCGCTTTCTGCATTGCTGTGGGTTGCGGGGTGCGGTCCCCACCGCACTTACCCGCTGTGCCACCAGGGCCCATATGGCCTTCTTGTTCGCAAGTGCCGTCCTGGTCATTTGCGTGGAGAAGACGACGGCAGCATTCTCCTGGAGGGTCTCTGTGAGCACGGTGAGTTCCTCACGGGAGAAGTGGACCTGCCGCTTGCGGTCGCACGCTTTCTTCGCTACTTTTCCCATTTTTCTTGGTTTCACTAGGGTGGATGACGGTTTGGGATGAGTCTCAGGGTAGTATTTTTAATGGTTGTGTGGAAATAGTGTTTTTATAGGTGTACGGCGTGCTGTTTCCCGTTCCGGGACCATGTTTTTACTTCCGTTTCCGTATATTTCCGGTCACCGTACTTTCCGATTGCCGCTCATTGCGGTGACCGCTAAGATGGGTGGCGGAATTGCACCTAGGGCGCCGTACGGCGGCGGTGTGGGCCGTTTTGGGGTCATTTCCGCCATCGCGGACTTTGCACTTCCGCCATGGTGTGGTGCTCATGCCCGATGGGTCGGAATGAGCCGCACTTTGCTCCGTCGTGCAATGGCGGAAACGCTATTTACGCTATGGCGGTCAGGTCAGTCACTTTCCGCCAGGGTCGTAATGAGGGCCATTAACATCTGTAAATGCCCACACAGTGCTGATGAGTGGGCATTTACAGATTTTGGGAGGGCCTTGCCCGCTCAAGCCCTACCATGGCTACGCCTCTGCTGTTCAGCAGCATCGTTTGGGATTGTTTAGGCCCAGAGGTAATCAGAAAGAGTTGAAAGTATATCCTATGTTTCTGGCTAGGTTGGTGCACAGGGTGGTGGAAATGTGACATTAGCTATTTGGTATTTTGCAGTGTGAGGTCTTTTCATTTTGCTGATTACCATTTCAGAATGCATCTATAGAAGAGCTTAGTGTTTTATGGTAGCTTGGATTTCTGAGAAAGGGAATCATTGCAATGAAAAAACGAAGTGTAACAAATCTGAAACATGCATCATGTGTGGAGATGCATGAAGATGGTGTTCCAGAAGATGATCCGACCTCAATGTGTGAGAAGTGGGGGTGGGGGAGGAGTTACAGTCCGCAATGGATGATCATGTGTATTGAAGGGGACACACACTTCTGATGTGGGTTTACACTTTCGAGCGGTATTCAGCTAGACATTAAAATCCACCATTCCCTGTCATGCCTCATTACACCATGCCCCGTCATGTCACACTACAAGACTTTACACCATGCCATGTCACATCATGTGTAATGGAGGATAGGTCTTTTCAGACCCCCCTGACATTCCCACATCAAATGGATCTCGCGTTTATCCAAATGGAGGGAGTCGTCCCCACGTTTGTTTGTCGATTCTAATAATTCGGCCTTGGTGTAATCACAAAAAAGACAATAAACAAAGCCATTTGGTGAGACATACAGACTCCATTTTGTGGCACCCTAAAACGCCATCTTTTTCTAGGCCCTGTCATGATTTCTCCAAAGCCATCTCCCCCTCTTGGCTGCTCCACACAGATACATTTCTCACAGAAGGCCCTGGCCATGTATTGTTGCAAATGTCCAGTATCCTTCTCCCTTCCTCTGAGCTCATTGCCCTGTGTGTGACCGGAGCAAACTCTGGCCTGCATGCTCATCCATTTCCACAAACCTACCTGTACCACCTCAACCCCCACCTTTGGACGTTACAGCTCACAGACCCTTTGCCAGATCCCCCCTCTTTCCCTTTTGAAGTAACTGCTAGATGACCCTTCCCCCAGACCGCCTTCAATTGCTCACCATATACTTAATCTCGTGTGATCATATAGCCCCCTTTAAAACTAACACCCATCCATCTATTTGTTTGAATCATGAGGTACCAGAGAGAATAAATCATGGATAAAAGCCCCGTAGATAAGGCAGCTGGGAAAAGGGCCAAAGGTACACTTGCCCCCATAAATGCATGGGTTAGAATGTACATATATCGGTCTGAATCATAATTCCTTGTCTAACAATATTCTTTTTATGCCAATGGTCATTGTTAAGTATAGATAAGTGTCATGGCCATGGGGCAAGGGCCCAGGCCTTCATCACCCCCAGGGTCCAAATGGACCCAGTCCTAAGGCACGTGCATCAGGGCCGGGCGTGGCCATAGAACGTCATTGGGAGGCAAGTGCCAGAGTCCTTGAGAGGGGCAAGATGGAGCCACAAGGCGGGGCCAAAGGGAGGGGCCAGAGCCAGCCTACTTAAGGCCAGCCCAACCACATGCCCTCGCTTCGCGTTAGTCTGCTTTGCAGCTTAACGCTTACCGCTGTTCCTCACCTTGATTCCTGTTACCCGATCTCTGAAGACCATCTTACCTGACTTCAACCGTTCCATCGCTGAAGGCGCACCTTACCTGATTCCAGCCGCTTCATCGCTGAGGTGCACCTTACCTGATTACAGCCGCTCCACCGCTGAAGGCGTACCTTACCTAACTTCAGCCGCTTCATCGCTGAGGCACACCTTACCTGATTCCAGCCGCTCCATCACTGTATGCGCATCCTACCTGCATTACATCGCCATCGGAGTCAGAGCCTTTTCTCACCCGATCCGGACTTCCTGCGACGCGGGAGCTTCGCTTCTTCTCCCCTTCATCGCGGTATCTTCATCCAGCGCCGCGGAACTGCCTTCAAGCATCCAGACTCTGCTCCATGCCGTCAGACCGCTCCTACAAGGAGAAAGACACACAACAGGTTAGAAATCGTATAAATAACGAACACTTGGCCGCACCATACCCGAGTCTTGAATTCCATTGCATCGGACAGCTTACCTGTTGACTTTGAGAGACCCATCATCCTCAAGTGAATTCCCGGATCCGCCCACGCTTCCGATCTACCATCTTCGCACCTATCGGGAAGAGCAGAGACATTGCAAGAATTATTATTACTTGCCATCAAGTCGAAGACTCATTGCCAAAGACATTATTATAAACAAACAATAACCATAACCAAAGATTTACCTTTCAAGTGGATTGGTCGCAGCTGATCTGGATCGCCACTTTCGCAGGCCAGTGAAGCAACTAGGCCCACTCTACGCGCCCCTGCTTAAGGAAGCAGGACGGAGAGCTCAGCATTACAAAATAACAGGTGAGCTTGCATGGGAAAACTCTTGCGCACTATGTTTTGGCACGAAAGGGTCGAGGGAATTTGTAACACCTCCACGCCATTCTCATTGCCTCGCATCTCCTCCCAGGGGCAATACCAGCATCCAGAACAGTACACTCCGTAGCAGCTGGGGAAGACAGCCGATACAGGGGAGCCAAGCCGAGAGAGGGCTCCAACCGTACCCCAACACCCCCGCAGAGACCAGGCGAGCGTAACAGAACGCAAAGCCTCTCTGAATCTCTGCCTCGGCATAATGGAATCCTCTGAAACTGACCAATTAGTCCAATTACTGGGGGAGCTACGGGCTGAAGTGCATGCCTCAAGACAAGAGACTAATTCCTTGAGAAGAGACCTCATAGTAGCCCGAGAGTGGACGGATGAGCTGGCAAGGCAATTTCTCCAGACACATGCAGGACAAGTTCCATTACCCGGGACTACAGCAACCCCGTTGCCCCAGCCATCACTCCCAGTGCAAGTGGTACTCCCGGGGGCAGTCCCACTGGCTCCTCCATGACGCTTCTTCGGCGACCCGAACAAATACGTTGTGTTCATGAACCAGTGCTGTCTCCACTTCTTGTGTCGATCCGGAGCCTTCCCTAATGACAGCGCAAGGGTGGCTTTTGTACTTTCCTATTTGGGAGGTTGTGCAGCCGACTGGTGCATCTCATTAGTAACCCAGGATGATCCAATACTTTGGAACTTTGGGGAATTCCAACAGGAATTGGAAAAACTGTTTGCCAGGCACACCCAAGGACACGCATTAGAGAACGAATTACTATCTCTCAGACAAGGGAGCCATGACTTATTGACTTACATTGCCACCTTCAACCGCCTCATAGCACAGACTAATTGGCCGGAGGAGAAAAGAACCACACTATTTTACTGAGGGCTACGGGGTGAGTTAAAAGATGTGCTAGATCAAGTGGTCAATCCGCCCGAGTGTTGTGCGGAATATATTAACCTAACTGTGCAACTGGACCATCGTCTACATGACCGAAAAATCGATCGCACATGGGCGGAAGGGAGGTCAGTTTACCTGCAACCTCGGGACAATCAAACCAAGGCTCATGAAGCTACCGAACCTATGCAAATTGGGGGATTGCGAGCTCCCATTTCCAAGGCTGAGAGAAAAAGAGGAGACAACAACTTTGTTTATATTGCGGTAAAGCTGGACATTTCTTGCGAGATTGCCCGGTTAAACCCTCCAAGAAAATGGTAGGGGCCACGCACAATGAAACCGAAGCAAAGGAACAGAAGTCGGAAAACTCGGATGTCCGGCAAGTGTAGGGGTCCACTTGTCGAGCGGAATTAAGAAAGTTGTACAGACCTCCAACCTGGTCATCCCGGTACTAAGAACCCACCACCAACAACCGTCAAGAGTCCATGCCCTGGAAGCCTACATTGATAGCGGTGCGGTGGGGAATTACATCCATCAGGATTTGGCCACACGGATAGGCTTTCCACTTCAGCAAAAGCCACGATCGGAAAACGTCACTGCCGTGGATGGCTTGCAGCTGTCTTCGGGGCCAGTGACTCAACACACCGATAAGGTAATGCTGACATGTCAGGATGGTCATCAGGAAAGCATTTCGTTTGATCTTATAGGGGCCCCCCAGTTCCAAATGATCCTTGGAATGCCGTGGCTTGAAACCCACAACCCAAGAATCGACTGGTGCACCAGGAAGCTGATCGTCCCTCAGGAATGTGCAAAAAGTTGTTACCACAGGGACGGGAGGAAACTACAACTTGAAGGGAAATCCATCCTAGGAATTGTTGGTTCATTACCTTCTGAATATCAAGATTTTCTGGACGTGTTCCAAGAGGGACAAGCTAATACCCTGCCTCCCCATAGAATTTATGACTGCCAAATCGATCTGGTCCCAGGAGCACAAATTCCCTGCAGCAGAATCTACGCTCTGACTGAGCAAGAAAATCATCACCTAAGAACATACCTAGATCAGTACTTAGCTAATGGGTTCATTCGTCCGTCCAAGTCCCCAGCCTCTTCAGCGCTCTTCTTCGTGCCAAAGATGGAACAGGACCTCAGAACTTGTATAGATTATAGGGCATTAAACCAGATTACCGTGAAGAATAGGTACCCTCTGCCGCTCATTCCCGAACTACTTGACCAAGTAAAGAATGCTTGAATCTATACAAAATTGGACCTACGGGGAGCTTACCATTTGGTAAGAGTGAAAAAAGGCGACAAATGGAAAACGGCATTCAGAACCATGTACAGACTTTTTGAGTACCAGGTCATGCCCTTAGGGTTATGCAACGCACCATCAGAATTTCAGTTCTTTATGAACGATGTACTCCGCAAATTATTGGACGTCTGTGTCCTAGTTTACATCTATTCAGCATCCAAAGAAGACCATGTGGGGCATGTAAGAGCCGTTCTGGAAAAACTCAGCAAACATCGACTGTTTGCCAAATTGGAAAAATGCTCCTTTCATGTCACGGAAGTCGAGTTCTTGGGCTTTATGCTTACCCCACGAGGGGTGCACATGGAGACTCGTAAGGTAGAGGCTATTCTTCAGTGGCCATCCACGACATCGATCAAGGGAGTGCAGAGCGTACTCAGATTTGCTCATTTCTATCGGTGTTTCATCCCAGGATTTTCCCAAATCGTTCATCCTTTCACTTCCTTATTAAAAAAAGAATAAGAAGTTTTTTTAGTCTCCCGATGCCGAAAAAGCCTTTCTGGAATTGAAATCGGCTTTCACTTCAGCACCTGTCCTTCGGCATCCCCGACCCGATCAGCCCTATATTGTTGAGACCGATGCCTCCAGTGTGGCCATCGGGGCGGTGTTATCACAAAAGGATCCGTATACGGGGCAGTTACATCCCATAGAATTTTGGTCTTGTAAGTTTACAGCACCAGAAAAGAACTATGCCATAACCGACAAAGAATTACTGGCGATCAAACGAGCTCTTAAAACTTGGAGACACTGGGGGTCATTCCGACTTGGGCGGTAAGGGTTAACGGTCACCTGTAATGATGCCGGTGCCGGAAAACCCTTACCGCCCAATTCCGAGGTCTCTTAGCGGGTCCCAGCAGGAACGGGTGGTCTGACCACACGCTCTCTGCGGTTCCCGTTAAGGGACCTTGGAGCTATTAACGGTACCGCAATTTGCGGTACTGTTATTAGCGCCTTCCCCATTCCCATTGGGCCCTATGGGGGCTCAATTGGAAATGGGGAATGGTTTTCAGAATGGGGACTTACCGGGTCATCCAGGTTTGGAATGACCCGGTAAGTCCCCATTCTGCCAGACCGGACCTGGACCGGGTTTGGGAGGCAAATGACCCCCACTATCTCCTAGGAGCTAGACATACTGTCACCGTTATCACGGATCACCGTAATCTGCAATATTTGAAAACTACCAAGGCCCAATCTTTTTATCAGCTTCACTAGGCTCTCTTCTTCGCGGAGTACTATTTTGTGATCACATATCGGCCGGGGGTGCGTTACGTAAAGGCAGATGCTCTGTCGCAAATGGGAGAGGATAAAGACGCATTTATACCATTAGAACCAGTATCCATCATTCCAGAAGAGCGAATTCAAAATCAGATCGCAGTAACCGCCTGCTGGGAAGATTTGAACATCGACCCCCAGTCTCAAATGGACCAAGCTGCCCAACAAGAATGGTTACACAAGGGGAACCAGTACTCCATTAAGGACAACCTACCCTATTTCCAGGGTAGGCTATACATCAAAGACAAAGGGCCTCATTACACGGACGGCGGTAACCATGGCGCTATTAGCGCCATGGTTGCCATCGGTATTTTACCGAGTCCGCCATGGTGAATGACGGAATTACCGCCCTATTCCAAGGTGTGTGGGGGCGGTAATTCCCCATTCACCATGGCACTTCCCAATTCCCATTTTGGCCCCCATAGGGCTCAATCGGAATGGGGAAGGTGGTAATTAAGGTACCACAAATTGCGGTACCGTAATTACCTCCAAGGTCCCTTTGCGGGTCCCGTCCTTAACGGCTGGTAAAACCAGCCATTAAGGTAGGGACCCCCAAAGGGACCTCGTAGTAAGGCAGTAAGGGTTTACCGGCACTGGTACCCTTACAGGTACCGGTAAACCCTTACCGCCATCCTTGTAATGAGGCCCAAAGAAACTCAAAACAAGATTATTGCAAATTACCACAAACCATTAGTGGAGGGGCATCCCGGAATTACTAAAACTCAAGCCAAAATCAGGAAGAATTATTGGTTGCCAACCTGGAGAAAGGACATGGTCCAATTTATTACAACCTGCGGAGTTTGTGCACAACAAAAATCCCAAAAGTCAAGTCCTGCAGGATTATTGCGTTCACTAGCTATACCACCAGTCCCTTGGCATACATTATCCATTGTTATTACAGATTTACCTCCCTGCGATGGCTTCATCACAATCTTAGTGGTGGTAGATTTATTCTCCAAGATGGCACACTTTATTCCCCTCAGGTGACTGCCTACTGCTGGAACTCTGGTGACTGTATTCCTAGAACAGATAATCAAACTACATGGTTTCCCTTCGGTATTGATTTCTGACCGAGGAATGCAATTTGTCTCAGCATTTTGGAGGAGCTGTTGCAAGATAGCGAAAATCGACCTTCGCCTCCCCACCAGTCATCATCCCCAGACCGATGGTCAAACTGAGAGAACTAACCAGATGCTAGAACAATACCTGAGATGCATGCTGCAGCGAACCAAAGGATCCTGGAAGGCCATTCTCTGGTTAACTGAATTTGCATACAATAACTCCGTCCACACTAGTACTGGACAAACCCCATTCTATATCATGAATGGTCGGCATCCCCGGACGTCCTCCTTTGACCCGCTTGATGAGCTAGAAATGCCAGCAATCACCTCTCTACATAAAACAATTACTCAAACTCTGAAGGAAGCAACCAAGAATTTAACTAAAGCCAAAGAACAACAAAAGAAATTTGCCAACAGGCATAGAAGGGAAGCCCCACATTACCAAATTGGAGATAAAGTATGGTTGGCTGCCAGAAATATACCATTAAAAGGACTTCGAGTCTTTCGTCCCAGATATCTCTGACCTTATCCCATCAAGGCCATTATCAACCCAGCCGCGGTAAAACTAGATCTACCCGCCAATATGCGAATTCATCCAGTGTTTCACGTTTCTCTCCTGAAGCCTGTGGAGCTGGAAACTAGGATCAAAACACCTCCGGAGCTAGAAATTATCGAAGGAGAACCTGAGTACGAGGTTAAAGACATCCTGGTTTCGAAAATGGTACGAGGAAAACTACACTATTTAATTGATTGGGAAGGTTGTGGACCTCAAGATCGCATTTGGGAACCAGTGGAACTTGTCCATGCACCTCGACTAATCTGGTGGTTTCACTGTAACAATCCCAGCAAACCTGGACCGGGGAGAGGGACGCCCATGAGATGGGCCTTGCGGGGGGTTGCTGTCATGGCCATGGGGCAAGGGCCCAGGCCTTCATCACCCCCAGGGTCCAAATGGACCCAGTCCTGGCGCCTCTGGCGCCAGGCTCATAGAAAGGTGTGCATTGCGTGGCAATGGAACGTCGTTGGGAGGCACGTGCCAGAGTCCTTGGGAGAGGCAAGGTGGAGCCACAAGGTGGGGCAAAAGGGAGGGGCCATAGCCAGCCTATTTAAGGCCAGCCCATCCACATGCTCTCGCTTCACGTTACTCTGCTTTGCAGCGTGACGCTTTCCACTGTTCCTCACCCTGATTCCTGTTACCCCATCTCTGAAGACCATTTTACCTGACTTCAGCCGCTCCATCGCTGAAGGCGCACCTTACCTGATTCCAGCCGCTTCATCGCTGAGGTTCACCTTACCTGATTACAGCCACTCCATCGATGAAGGCGTACCTTACCTAACTTCAGCCGCTCCATCGCTGAAGGTGCACCTTACCTGATTCCAGCCGCTTCATCGCTGAGGTGCACCTTAGCTGATTCCAGCTGCTCCATCGCTGTACGCGCATCCCACCTGCATTCCACCGCCGTCGGAGTCTTTTCTCACCCGATCGGACTTCCAGCGACGCCGGAGCTTCGCTTCTTCTCCCCTTCATCGGGGTATCTTCATCCGGCGCCGCGGAACTGCCTTCAAGCATCCAGACTCTGCTACATGCCGTCAGACCGCTCCTACAAGGGGAAAGACACACAACAGGTTAGAAATCTTATAAATAAGGAACTATTGGCCGCAGTCTTGAATTCCATTATATCGACCAGCTTACCTGTTGACTTTGAGAGTCCCATCATCCTCAAGAGAATCCCCGGATCCGCCCACGCTTCCGATCTACCATCTTCACACCTACAGGGAAGAGCAGAGACATTGCAAGAATTATTATTACTTACCATCAAGTCAAAGACACATTGCCAAAGACATTATTATAAACGAACAATAACCATAACAAAAGACTTAACTTTCAAGTGGATTGGTCGCAGCTGGTCTGGATCGCCACTTTCACGGGCCAGTGAAGCAACTAGGCCCACTCTAAGCGCCCCTGCTGAAGGAAGCAGGACGGAGAGCTCAGCATTACAAAATAACAGGTGAGCTTGCATGGGAAAACTCTTGCGCACTACGTTTTGGCACAAAAGGGTTGAGGGAATTCGTAACACCTCCACGCCATTCTCATTGCCTCTCCTCTCCTCCCACGGGTAATACCAGCATCCAGGACAGCACACTCTGCAGCAGCTGGGGAAGACAGCTGATACAGGGGTGCCAAGCCGAGGGAGGGCTCCAACCATGCCCCAACGCCCCCGCAGAGACCATGTGAGCGTAACAATAAGTTAAGTGTGTGACATATTGTGATCCATGCCTGACCTTCACCCTGTGAAGATGAGCCCAGCTGACCCACATGCCAACTGAACCGCCCCAGCCACCGCAACCAATTGAAGGCCGACTTTGCCTACATTCTATATGGGACCGTGCAGGTTGGCCAACTGAAGTGATTGTCTTGTACTGTATGTGATGATGTCACTCATGATGAGTTTTGTGTTCAAAAGGTGTTGCCCATGTAACTGTTGGCAGAGCGCTCTCAGGGCAGCAGAGTTCTCTGCATGCACATAGTTATTGATATAAACTTTGTTCAACTTGCAATCTATCTCCTAGTCTCATTCCCTACTGGGGTGCGTCCTTTATTTGATTTTATTTTGTATCATGTTGGGACCAGACGCCTTCACATGTCACGCACTCTCATATCACGCCATGCCATGACACATCAGACAATGCCATATTATGTCACTCCATGCCTCGACAACCCAGAACACCCACTCCCACCATGACAGAAACATGCCAATTCTCCCATCACGTCTAAATAACACCTTGCTCGATCACTTAGTGTCCCTCCAACACATATACCACCTACCTGCGTCAACCTGAGCGAGCCCCCCTAGAGCACTACATAGATGGGGGCAACCTACAACCAATAGACACATTTCTTCCTTCCTTGTGCGCGTGGATATCGCAGATCCAGACACTCTGTGGAACAATATGAGTAGGTAGCCGTCAACATGCAGGCACCGCCTATTCAGGCAACCATCCGCTCCAAAAAGCAGTGTAAAGGGCAGGCATTGATCTGTACAAATATTGCATTACATAGCATACAATAGGTTTCTATTCCCATACGATCAACTCAGTCAAAAGTACAGTAGAGATTGATATTCTTATATAACATGCTTGATCAACTGTGATGGACGAAGTTCCAAACAGCTAAAAAGCTGATTTTGCAATGGACATTATAATTACATTTAATTCAGAAGAGGCGAGGCTAATGGCTGGATCTTGCTGCAGTACATGCTGACCTACATTCAAGTGACCAATACACTGCGATAGCTGGGTGAGATTCTCTCTACGTGGCAGTGCCTCAGAGGCAACGCACATACAGTCAAATACGAATATAGTTCCGTTTATAGGTCAGAGGGTGGGGAAATACAGAGGGTGGGGCGAACAGGTGCCGCAGCCAAGAAGATACTGGCAGATCTACGGTACTGGGGCCCTGCCAAAACTCACCCATCACCTACAGCATGTGACTGCGTAGCAGAACTGAGGCACCAGTGCCCAGGGAACACACGCCCATGCGAGTGCCTGGCAGAATTAGGGCAGCCCGTTCATCCTGTCATGGCATGTGGCTGCCTGGAAGCCAACACTGATACCCTCGCCCGCTGTTTGCCAGGCATCCATGGCCGGTCGCAGTGGAGTCATCCAGAAATGTTGTACATCTGGAAGGGGCCGTTTACTTTTGGCCCTTTCACCTCATTCTGCCCAAATGTGGAAAATCCCAACAGCAACAACCTCTAAACCTTTGGGAATGATTGGTTTGTAACACGTAGACCGAGCCCTGAAAGTGCTCTTTCTCATTCGGGGGTTCATCAGATCAACTGGTTGAAGGTGTCAAGAAAAGACCTGATGGAAGGATCACAACATTTGACGTCACTCTAGTTAGTGGCCCTTTCAGATATGTTGAAAGGGTTCAACTGTTTTGAAATGCCCTTCCAAAAAAAGAGCCATCAAGTGCAAATGTTGTGGTGCACAATATCATGGCATTGGGGGCTGACAACCGCTTTCAGGGGTCTTTGGCCACTGCAAACTTGACGTTAAACTTTCATTAGCTGATGGTGGTTGAGAATTATCTGAATGGCTCCCATATGCAAAAGACAAATTAATGTATTTCCTTCCACATCCAAAGATCCGGCGGCAGAGCTGTGGCAAAGTGGTGGAGTCTTACTCCGGATGAAATTATGAACCGCATGCAGTTTTAGAAAGTGTGTCACACTTTTCCCATGGTCAGTTACATGCTAACTATATTAAATCTACAGATGTGATTTCAGGGTGAGCAACTTGGATCCTGAGCCACTTTATGATGCGGATTTGCAGACTCGACCTGGGGCGATCAGCAGTGACGCGTTAGACTCACAAACCCCATCTAGGGATCCACTCACCAACCAAGTAGAAGACGTGCAGGAACAAGTACTGTGCAATTCAATACTTACTCAGCTCCGATGGCTCATTAGTACACCACCAACTGCTATCAAGGGGTTTTGCTCCATGGAGTCGATCACCATTACAGAACTGCACAAGGATCTATATCACTGGCCAGTTTTTCTGCTGCTCGTCCAAATGACTTCTCATGAAAGAATTGTCAGTGAATTTGGCTCCATTGTGATGTCTCAAAGACTAGCAGTCCAAGAACAGCTCATTAGGTTAGGCGTATGAGGAGTGTATGGGTTGTGGGTCTGTTGAATGGACTAGCAGTATAAATGCCTTTCAGACGTCCAGTAACCGAGGCAGGTCTATAGGATTAGCTGTGCAATAGCTGTCCGGAGCTTTGGGTCCACGGGAGTGGCCAGGCAGCACAAGGATTTCCTGAGGATTCACAAGATTTCTCTCAGGATTTTTAACCCTCAACAATCTGTAGTGGAACCCAAATAATGCCGGTTGAGCTTTTTTTGGCCAAAAGACAATTTTTCCATATCAGTCAGTTCATATAAACACTATATTGGTTGTTGATCAAACAATGCCTCAAGTGCTCAGTCCACAAAGGTGTTGAGTATCATCTTCCCAAACCCTACTGGCTAGCGGTGCCTGAAGTATTCTATTTTTGTGGTAGGTCTCTCTGACCGTCAAGGCTCATCCCTGTGTAACGCTCTACTGCTGTGCCTACGACTTGCACCTGACTGTATGATGATCAGTAGAACCCTAAGGACCCTCCTGCTCCTCTGTGCTTGCTAATGTTCTCAAAATGCATTCTTCTTTTCTTCTCTCCCCTTCCTCACCTGTTACCCACAAGAATGTACCAGTGCTTTAAAGAGAACGTTTAATGGGGGCTTAAGTGCTTGATAAATAGTTTTAAAACATCTCAGCAAAGGTACAACGTTTGTGAATACAGGCTATGAGTATGTCATAACCTGTATGGCTGGCAGCAGAAAAGATTGCTAAAGCAACCATGAGAGGTGGGACTTTTGCAAAGACATGTAGACCCCCTCACACTGAGGATGTGGAGGACTTTTGATGCTATTGGGGATAGAGGTCATTGGCCGTTGACGTTGAGTATGCGCGTAGCCGATCAACAAACTGTGGCCATTGGCACAGCTTGTTCCTGTACAAAATGATCTACACTCTGTGCATTGTTCTTTTCCCGGGCTCTGTAATTTGCAAGTTTAGCGGTAGTGTATATTGAGCCAGCAGATTACGTTAAATTACACAATATTATGCAACGTTACACAACATGTACGCACACATGATATTGCTCAACCTGTGGGTGCGGTGCACCGGCAATTAAACATTTCATAACAGAGGGTGATTGGCTTTCATAATTAACTATGTAATACTGAGTTCATAAGTGCAGGGCTCTGTGTGGGAATCTAGGTCAGTATAAACGTTCCTGTACACGTGCTGAGTATTAAAAGGAACAGCGCTGGTGCCAGTCTGCCAGGGAGTGGCATCGAGCTCCAAGGCATCTTTGAAGAGGCTCCCAATGAGTCGCAGCCAGGCACCATCAGACCCAATCACCATGCCCCACACCTGGCCTCTTCCCACACGTTCATCGCATGCTGTCTTTCTCAACTCCCAGTTCCTCCGTTCATCTCAAAATGTCTGTCCCTGTCCCTACTTCTTTCCGTGTTAGTCTGTTACACCTTTCTTCACCAAGTGTTGATTCTTCTCTTTTCAAGGTCATACTGTTCATTACACTGTCTGTGTTCTTCACTGTCTTGCGCCACCTGCTCTCGGCCATCTTCTCTGTCCCTTTATAGCTCTGCCTAGCTCTCTCGCAGCTCTAGTGCATATTGTGCATGCATTCCGCTGTCACTCAGATGCTCAGCAACGCATACAGTGCTCCTTGCAGAGGTCCACTGCATCTAGGCTTTTTTTTTGTATTTAATTGAATTTACAAAAGTAGTGTCCTTGCTTTAAAAGTTTGTATCATCACTGATCTCGATTTGAAGAAATGCGGTTTACTCTTCCCTATTTGTTTCTTCAAGTTGAATTGTCAAGTTTAGCTTTCCCTCTAAGTCCAGGCTCTCAAGGCGTTTAGCTGTTGCTAAAGTCAGCGTTGTAGAGTCCCCACTCATTATCCTGTTCCACCAGTCTTCTTCACTTGACGTCAGGTGTTTGAGTCTATGAGGTCGTAGATATATGGTTCATGATTTTTCTATTCATGTGCAATGCAGGAGAAGATGTCTCACTGTTTCGATGTCTGAGCTGGTACAGTAGCAACATTTGTTATCTTTGGATTGTTTCCTAAGAAATAAAATGTAATTAGTCTTCAAAACATTCAGACGTGCTCTTAAAAAGATTATTCACAGGTGTTTATCCGGAAACTTCTTTAAGTATCTTCTGACCTCGTTGATCTTTTGTGTGTTGATTGTCCGATGAGCCAAAGATGTAAACTCTTCTGCTGTTTACAGTGTTTCAATCCAATCCTGGATTTTTAGCTTTTTCTTACTTTTCTCAGGAACACGTTCAATATCCCATTCTGAACAGCCAATTTTTTCTGCCTGACCCAGTAGGGTATTAAACCATACCGTCAACATTCGGTTTGTCTTGCTCGTCATTTCTTTATTGATGATGTCCAGAATTTTTGGACGTGGATTTCTTAGAATCTTTCCCAGGAATAACAAGCTGTTTCTTTCAACCACCGACTTCAATGATTGTAGGCTCAGCTCACGTCTGATTACTGCTATGGGGGTAGAGTTGGGGAGTCTTAATACTTTATGCCAAAATAGGTCCTCTAATTTTACCCATACTGTAGGTGGAAGTTGTGGCATTGCCTCTGCACCATAAGTTATTGCCGGCGTAGCTTTTGCTTGGAAGAATTTTATTACAGGGAGAATTGTAAATGTGCAAACTTTCTTTCCAGGGATAAGGCTTGTGCTGCAAGTGTTTTCGTCTTGGCAAAGAGATGCTCCTGCATAGTAATTTCTATTTTGCTGCGAGAGATTTTCACCCCCAAGTATGTGAAACTTTTTCTGAGTTTACAAACCAATGTGATCTTCTTGTTGGTTTATTAGATTTTTCAATGATCATTATCTTGGTTTTATTTGTGTTGAGATCCAGGTCATTTATCTTTAAATAGTCTGAGAGGCTGTCTAATTGCTGCTGTAACCCTATGGCCGTTAGGTCTAACAGAAGGATGTCGTCGGCGTAAAGCAATCTCGTAACCTTCGAGTCCCCTATTGTAGGTGGGAATGAGAGAGTGTCATTTTCTGCGTCCACAATATCCGCCATGTAAGCCTTGTATAGTGCCGGAGCCAGGGGGCAGCCCTGTTTAACCCCTCTTGCAGTCTTTATTGGATTTGACAGCTGTCCACCTTCATTCAATCGTACTCAGATTGAGGTGTCACTATACAAGGCTTTAACTGGATCTAAGATGGAGGGTGGACACTTTAGTTTTTCTAGTGCTTCCCATCATTTTTTCCTGTTTACGCGGTCAAATGCTTGAACCAGGTCTATCGATGATATGAATATTGTTGGATGTCCCTCAGTGACACTCGCCTTCAGAATACTGATCATCATAATGTTAACAGAGGTGCTTAGATTCTTTTCGAAGCCAGATTGAAACAGGTCCGAGGTTTTTGTTTTTTTCTGCCAGTCCCGGCATTCGTCCAAAATCAGTGATCCAAAAAGCTTGCCCAACACGTCCAATAACGCTATCGGTCTGTAGTTTTTTGGATCGTCCTTTGGGCCCTTCTTATAAATTGGTACGATATTGGTAGTTTTCCAGGTGGCAGGGATGTCCGTTATTAATGGTGCCCAGGTTTCAGCGTCTTGTTTGAGGTCGACGTTCGAAATTCCATCAGGACTCGAGGCTCTGGTATTGTTCAGTTTCTTTCTTTCTTTCTTTGTTTGTTTGTTTGTTTGTTTGTTTGTTTGTTTTGTTTGTTTGTTTGTTTGTTTCTTTCTTTCTTTCTTTCTTCATTTTTATTTATTTATCTATATTTCGCTAATGCCCGGAGGCATCAAAGCGCATTCCAAAAAGACAAGACGTATAGATGCAGAGACGGGACAATAGAATGGGCAGAGTAGGTCATTTCAAAGTGCTTGGATTGTCGTAATTCAAAGACTTATTTGAATAACAGTGTTTTCAATTTCTTTCTGAAATGAATGTAGTTGTTTTCAAGTTTCAGTGATATGGGTAGTTTGTTCCATTTTTGGATGCTTCTAGTCGGGAAGGCCTTTCATAGGCCATTTTGCTTTTTCGTTGAGATAGTTTGGAGCAGGCCTTTATTAGATGATCTTAGGTATCTAAATGGCACGTGCCACTTAAACTGTTTCTTTAGGTAAGCAGGGGCTTTGCCATATAGACATCGATGGACCATGGTGAGGGACTTGAAGATAATTCTCTCTTCCATTGCCAACCAGTGTAGATCTTTTCTGTCGCCTGTGATGTGTTCCCTTCTTGACCTGCCTGTGATTGTCCTGATGACATTGTTTTGGATTACCTGGCATTGTTTCAAGCATTTATTATTAGCTCCTAGGAGCAGAGAGTTTCCGTAATCTAGTCTAGATAGTATTGTTGCTCTGGCAATGATAGTGCTATTCTTTTGATCGAGCAAAGGCGTCATTATTTTCAATAATTTTTGATGATACTGGCAATTTCTTTTTAAGTAGGCTGTGTGTGCCTCTGCTCCTAGGGAGGCTTGTAGGAAGACTCCCAGGGCTTTCACTTTCTCAGATATTAGGATTTGAGAGTTTTTGATATTGAATGAAGAGTATGCTGAATTCAGTTTTTTTCTGGCATGAGGGGATCCGAAGATCATTAGCTCCGTCTTGGTGCTGTTAAGACGCATCCAGTTGTCCTTCATCCAACTTTCGATGATGTTATATATGCTTGTAAGTTTGTCGCTGTCTTGTTTATAATCTCCACTAAGCTCAAAGACCAATTGGGTATCATCAGCGTAGTTGGTGAAAAATATTCCCATTTGGGACAGCATAGTACAAAGGCAACGCATATACAAGTTGAATAGTAATGGGGAGAAGCTAGCTCCCTGTCGGACTCCGCAGTCCACAGGTTTGGTATTAGATGCCTTATTTCCCCAGACAATCCTGGATTGTCTGTCGTGTAGGAATGAGGCTATCCACTCAGTTGCCTCTGGTGAACAATTTCCTGAGATTTCTAGGGCTTCTCGAAGTCTTGTATGATCGAGCAGATCAAATGCTCTTTATCGTCTCCAAAATGATGTGTTCATTGCATATGGTCCATTCATTTAGGCCTAGCTTAGCTGTATCCTGTGTGTATGGCGTTAGTTGTTTGAATAAATTTGTGTAGTATTCCGACCATTTCTCTTCACTAACACTATTGGTGATAGTCGTGTCGGTTGTTGATTTGTTTTTGATTATAGACCAAAAGTCTTTAGAGTTTCTATTACAAACTGCTCATAAGATGGTCTCTGCATCTTCTTGATATAGTTTCCATCGCATTGATTTTAGCCAAGATTTGTAGATTTTTTTCTGTACAATTGAAAAATCTACATTTTCTTGTGATGGATTAGTTTGAGCCTGTCTTGTGGCTTTTCGTGAGTTAGCTTTCTTCAGCCTTAATTCCTCATTATATCTGTGGAGGTGTTGGTTTTCCTGTCCAGTTCTTATTGATCTTTGATGTAGATAAGGGATGAGGAGCGGGCAATAATCCAAGTTTTCAGGCATTTGATCATTGATGTTATGCCTACTTTTCTGTTTATAGGCAGCCGTGATGAAAATTATTGCTTGTGTTGTCAGTTTAAGCCGATTTCCTTGTGAGTTGGTTTCAACCTGGTACGGCATTATTGTAGACAAGCGTTTGAATGAAGACCATGTCGCTGTTAGTAAGTTATGGTCACTCCAGATGGTTTTAAATACCTTAAATCTTTCAATCAGTAAGTATAATGAATTGGAGGCAAAGATGTAATCAATGGTACTTTTGTTGCCTTCACTTTCCCAAGTTGGGACCCGAGGTAGGGCTGTGTCCAGCGAATCAAGATTGTACAGGTCATGGGAGTCCATCAGTTCCGACCATGCTAGACCCCTCTTTATTGCTTGAGAACTGTGGTTTGTTTTTTTACAGGCATGTTGTTCCCTTCTTGTGAGGCTGGATAAATGGCATTCAAATTGCCACGTATCAAGATATGATCCGCACTGTGAGTTGTTGTGGCTTCAGTCAGGATTTTCTCCACATAGTTTATGAACTCTTTCGTTGTGATCGCCGCAGGGTTAAAATAATGTTCATTACTAATATGAGATCGTAATTTATGCTCCTCAATTGTTTGTTGTTTTTCTCCCATTCTAGTAAAATTGCTTGGATTGCTAAGGATGATACCAGGCTGTGTGCTATTCGCAAACTCCCTCCTCTGCGTACGGCTGTTAAAAGGCCTGATGTCGGATGACCTCTTTTCCCTTTTTGTGCTGGAGAAAGTAGGACATCAAACCCGTCCATACTAGGAGGGAGTAACAGCCAAGTCTCTTGTATAAGATCAAATCGGCCTAAATTGATCTCGCCAGTCTGTGTGAGATGAATATGGCCTCTGGTTTTCCATGATTCGATGGTAATGTTTTGATCAATGTTTTGAGCGATGGTTTTGGTCCTCGCTGATTCCCTTCCACCATAAGAGGGAATGAAGGTTGGTTGCTATTTTCTGGCATAGCGAGTCAGAGCCCAGGGGATCCATGCCCATCTTTTTGAATTCTTGTCCGCGTTTTCTTGCTGCTTTTTAGTTGAGGAAGTTTCTGTTGGAATTTCTGTTTTTTCCTCTGTTGGTATGTAGATTATTCGGGCCCCTCAGTTTACAAGTTAAGTTTCTTTCATTGTCTTTTATTAGATCACCCTTGTCCGATGAGTGATAACTTTTTGTGTTTTCTTCCGGAGAATCTTTTTTATTTAATGTCTGGTTTGTCGAATCTCACCCTTCTTTTTCCCTATGTTTGTGGATCTGGTTTCTTTCCGCTTGGTTTGTATTTTGTGTCTCGTGGCCTCCTTCTTCTGCAGTTGATTCTTGAAGAAGATATCCTTTCTTTAGATGTTCTCCTGCCATCAGGAGCAAGTGTTTCTTGACTGTTTGAGATGTGATATGTAAAAAAATGCTACCCATACGCCCCTTATGTGCAAACTCCACTATCTTTATGTTCGAGCTTCTAATTTGGTCTCTTTTCGTGATTCTACCAGGAAGCCCCAGCTTAGCTCTTCTATTAAGGATGATTGTCTCTCCAGTACTGACTCGTCTTTCCAGTTTCAACGTTCTTGTTGAATTACTCTTATGAGTGAAGAGAGATGATATTTGAATTTGGCTCGAGTTTGAAGAGGAGAGAAATGTTCTTTGGTCAGTTCTGTTTCTTTTATCAAAGGATTTTTCTCATCGTCTGCTGTCATCTTTGGAGTGAACAGTATGTCTTTGAGCGTATGAATTGTCCAGTTTTCCATTAGTTCTCTTAGTGATAGAGTAGTTTTTTCTGTATTTTCTTTCACCATTAGGTGTTCTTTCATCAGGTTTTTCACAAGAGGGTATCCGTGTTTACCTTTTCTTTGTGCTCTTTGAACAATATCCCTCGTAATCTCCATCGCTATTTAGCTTTGTTTATCCTCATGCCAGACAGTCAATTCAATGTTTTCCTTTCTGGAGTGATCCGGTATCTTTCGTTACTTTTTTCTTGTGTGTTTTTTCGCATTTTTTTGGATATGCTGTTTGGTCCTTTTGTCGGTTCTGCCTAGAACCTTGCGATGAGCGTTCTTCATCCGCAAATGAGACCTTTCTTTTTTTTTGCTGTCGGGCGTGGTATTTCTGACTCTGAATTTTCTATGGAGTAGACACTGATATTACATAAGTCAATCAGGTTTTCTTCAGATTCTTCATGAAGCTCTCTTTGTCACTCTTCTGTTGAGATCCATTCTCCTTGTTTAGAGATTTTTTGTCTAGAACAGTTATCTATTTTGTCATGAGCTTGTTTGGATTTACAGTATTCTCCGGTTGCCTCTGGGTGTGTTGCAGTTTGGGGCTTCTGGTTTCTTCCACTGGTGTCCGTTTTTTTTTATTGTATCTGCACGTGTTCTGGGAGATTCTTCTTATTGTTATATACTTCAGGGCTAGAATTTTTACGTTTACTTTCCAGTTTCTGTTTCAAGGTTTGTTTATTATTCTCTGGTCTGTTGTCTTTCTGCAAAAACAAATAGGTGATGGCTGGAAGGTTTAGAATGAATCTTAACCACTGGCGTTGCTCTGGGCAACCCTCCAGACCACCGTTCTTCGCCTGCCAAGCCATTAGAGAAGGGGAAGACCATATGCAAATCAGGCTTGGCCCCACCCCAAAGGGGGCCGTCCAGCCCGAACTGCTAGGTCACATCCCTTCTGCACGAGACCACAAGCATCCCCAAACATGTTTCGCCCTTGTTGGGGCTCATCAGTGAGGAGTAGCTTGGGTCTCTAGGCCCAGCAGGCACCGGACCCACGTCTGGGCATAACCGTCCCATTCGCGGTGACAAAGCAAAAACAAAGAGGTGATGGCTGGAAGGTTTAGAATGAATCTTAACCACTGGCGTTGCTCTGGGCAACCCTCCAGACCACCGTTCTTCGCCTGCCAAGCCATTACAGAAGGGGAAAGACCATATGCAAATCAGGCTTGGCCCCAAGTAGGTCTGAGTCTTTGCCCAGTTATGTTCTCTCAGCATATTGAGATCATCTATTTCCTGCTCGTCTGTATCTTCCATATTTGATATGGTTGTGTTGAGTGCAGTGTTTTCTCTAAAGTCTGTTAGATTTAGTTGGGGGCTTGGTAGATCTGCCCTTACTGTTACTGGATGCACCTCAGTTACAGTGAGCAGGCTTACGCTGGGTGCAAAGTGTTCTTTCACTTTTTCCTTAGTTGAATTGTTCGATTCAGAAAGCTTTTTAACTTTCTCTATTCTCAGACATGATGTTTTTATTTGGGGTTCAGCGAGAGGTTCACCCAATTTTTGTTTTTAATGTTGCCTAAAATAGTCAGCGTTTCCAACCGTTGGTCAAAATTCACATCTCTCTGCCCAAGCTGTGGAGGCAAGCATGAGTGTTCCAGAGGCGAGCGTGAATGCTCCACTACAGGTCTGCAGATTCGGCCACGAGTGGGCGAACTGCAGCCTGCATCCGCATCGCTCGCCATGCCTCTCTCTTCAAGAAGTATCGGCTGATACAATCCCTGCCGGCCAGCTGTCCCACTTGTCTGCACTCTCTCGTCCTCCCCCTCCGCACGCTCCGAGGTCCGTGACTCGCCCAGACCCTTGGACAGCCCGCAAACTGGGAGCAGACCAACAGATTCCCTATCCGCGGTCCCAACACCCAACACCCCCGACTTCACCGGGCCCCCGCTCCCCTCCCATTCCCCGCTCTTCACCTTCCCGTGGGAGTCAAGCTGCAGACCGCCTCCCCGGCAGGTCTCACCCCCGGAGAGCCTCGCAAGAGAGCAGCCCGAAGGAAACACTGCCTCCGGCGACAGGACGCCTTCCCACGGTGAGCTCTGTTTGTGAGGGGATCTAAGGGGGGAATTGTGGAGGAAGGCTTTGTCTTCGGCGAATTGGCCCTCGCAGAGTCCAGTGAATCGGGCATTTCCCTGAAGTCATTATTGGGCCTCATTACAACCCCGGCGTTAAGGGCTTTACGGCGCCGTAAACGGCGCCGACCCTTAACGCCGGATTCCAAGGTCCCTTTGCGGGATGGTGATTTTAACGCCTGCTTTTTGCAGGCGTTAAAACCCATGCCGCAAAGGGACCTTGGTGCTAATTACGCCACCGTAATTTACGGTGGCGTAATTAGCGCCTTCCCCACTCCCATTATGCCCTATGGGGCAAAAATGGGAATGGGGAAGGGTAAAATGGGAAATGGGGATTTACCGCCCCACTCACCTTGGAATGGGGCGGTAAATCCGCCAACCACCATGGCGTAAACATAGTTTACGCCATGGTGGTAAGGGTACGACCCAGGCGGTAACTTACCGCCTGGGTCGTAATGAGGCCCATTGTTTGGTGAAATTTTCCGTTCTCGTTCCAATGAAGGTTTTATAGTTAAACGGCCACTTCTCAGGAGGCGGCCCGTTTTGTCTGCTTCAAGTACTGGGAAAACATCTGCAGGGGAAGCTTCTATGATATTAGGGCTGTGATTCTTGGTCCCTTTTTGTTTCCACAGCCATAAGCTCTTTACCTTGGGTCGTAGTTTTTTTAGAGAAAATGTCAATGAGGGGTGCTAACATCCTGACAGCCGGACTGCCAGACTGCACCTCCTTGCAGCTCTCCGCGGCCAATCCGGGGCCAGAATGGGTTTTTAAACCCTGTGCTTCAATGAAAGGCAAAAAAAGACTCGCAGGTGAAAATGTTCAGAGCTCTCTGCCAGTCTGCATCTCCTCGCAGCTCTCTGCGGCCGCTCCGTGGCCAAAATGGGTTTTTAAACCCTGTGCCTCAATGAAAGGCAAAAAAAGACTCACAGGTGAAAATGTTCAGAGCTCCCTGCCAGACTGCACCTCCTTGCAGCTCTCCGCGCATCTAGGCTTTGATGGCCGATTGGCTTCTTGACTTGACCATGGACATCACACATTATATTCCTTCTCTGTTGTTTTGCGCGGCCCAGATCACTGAGAGTGACAGAAGGATTTGTGTTTACTAAATGTGCTTGAAGGGACATTGTTTGCAGGAATGTACATTTCTTCATATTCAATCCAGTTTTAGGTATTTCCGTAGGATATGTGATGTATAGGCTGACGCCACTTCCGTTTCTGGTTCACATCTAATGTGCCTGGACCTGTCTAAATGTGTTAGAACTGGTTTATAGTGTGTGGCTCTGGTCTTATCATGCCAGTAACTCTCCTACTACAGGTACACTAGGGCTCATTTTATGAGAGCATCTAGGTTATGATGCCAAAGAAATATAGTGCTAGTTTGGTAGCTGGCCATATGATGGCAGTGCCTGGCATACAATATTGGTACTCTCAGCCCAACGCCCCAGGATTCACAACACCAACTTTATTCCCCCTATGAGTGATAAGGCATGGCAGATGCCTCCTCTGCCCCCTGCCACACCCATCTTCTCCTCCCTCCCCCACGCCTCACTGCGTGTCATATGGACAGGTGATCCCAATTTCTGGCATATTGCATGGCTAGAGGGTCAACAGACAACTCATCAGTTCACTTTCTAAATTGGAGGTAGCACAAAAAACAGTTAATTAGGGTTAATTGAACCCAGGGCTGGGGGTCTGTCGGATGCACGACCCCAGAAGCTTTTCTTAGGACCCTGGATCTCAGTGTTTAACTCTAGTCCTTGAACAAGTCCACCTTCTCTGAAAAGCCAGAGGTTTAGGTTGGAGTGGGTCACAGGGTGAGATTCAGTAGCGTACTTATAAAGGATAGAATGTCCTGGGACTGTGATCCTTCCCTCTACCCAGAAGCAGTCCCCGTTCCTGGCATTAAAACAGCCACTCTCAGTCTTTGGACTTTTAAGTATTTCTCTGCTACTCCTTCTTTGTTTGATAATCCTTCCTCTCTCTCAGACACTTTAATTCCTCATTTGCCTCCTTTGCCGTGCCTGCTACTTGTTTTTGCTTTTTACTTCCTTTCTCTTTCTTCACCACCTTGGTGGTGTTGCCGAAGGTTCTGAGCCTGTCCCGTCTTTAATAATGCAGACTCCTTCGAAAAAGATGGAGGAGCAGATCTTAGAAATCTCGGAGCAGCCATCTATGGTCTTGAAGGGGGTGGATGATGATTTAATCAACTCAAGGACCATGGTTACATATTAAGGAGCGCTTTATTCGGGAGTGTGATGCATGTACAAGTGCGTTAGAACTTCTTACCTGGATTGACTCTTTGATCACAAGAGCTCCTATTGTGCATCATTTGGCTGTGGATAAGTCTTGTCAAACTGTTAATACCTGGAATCAGGCTCGCCCATATTGTCAAAAGAACTCTCAAGCGTTTCCTGGCGTTGGTACTCGTCTACAGGACTCTTTGGACTTGTGGTGTAAGCAGACGCAACAAGCAAGGTACCCCTCTGGTTTGGAAAACAAAACTCTTAGTGGTGCTATCCTACCAGCAGGAACGCCTGTTAGTCCAGGGATTTTTTCGATTCATGGAGTAGGCCAAAACTGTGTCAGAACTCAGGAGCTGAGGGACCTGCGAAGGGTACAGATTAGCAATTGGTGTAAAATAAATTACACAGATTACATAGTTATACGTTGTGGTCAAAGTAACCTCCTTTTGTTTCTGAAACTAAGCAGAGGTTTGTTGAACATGTCCTCTACCAAACTGAGACTTATTTTGAAACTGACTTTTAAAAAAAATATATATATTTTCTTTTTTTATGACATCTGTGTGATTTCCTGCTTTTTTCGTTTTCATTCATTGTTTTTGTGTTGGCTAATCATGCTGTTTGATTTATATATGTGTTGTTCGTATTCATGTATGTATGTTCTGTGGTCAGCGAACTGAGGCATGCAGGCGTGTCGTGCTTTATAAGAAATAAACTAAAATAAACTAAACTAAACCTCCTTTGGTCTTCTCGATCTTTTCTCCTCCTTTCTTTTTCTCTCCCTCCTCTGTTTTTTTATCTCAGAACTTGTCTTCCCACTTCCCTGTTGGTTTCCCGCACCTCCACTCTTCCCTCCTTTGCCGCCAATCCTCTCCCCACCTTATCGCCTCTTTCTACCCGCTCTCTTCATCTCTCTACCATCTATGCGGTCTCTCTTTTTCTTTCTACCCCCTCTCTTCTGTCTGCTACCTCTGCTTTTATTTATTTCTCCCTCCTCCACTCTTCTCTCTTCTACTTCACTCTCAACCTGCTCTCAATATCCTCACTCCTACCACTGATATTTCGCTCTTTCTCCTCCTTATCTGCACTGCAAAGCTCAGACTACCTCCTCACTCTTCATACTCTTCACTGTCACACCGACTGACGGTCCTGCAGGCCTGTGTGTCTTAATAAATCTAGTGAGTTCAATTATGCCTGGTCTGTATACGAGGTAAGAAATTGGCTGACAATCATATGGAGTATATTATTATTATTATTTTTATTATTATTATGTTTTTATTCTTTATCTATTGAGCGCAGCTTGGATCTAAAGGTATCTTGGCGCTGTCAACCAAAAGTCAACAGGGTGACAGGAACAGGAGACAGTAGGCTAGAAAATATTTGTTTTAAAAAGTAAATGTTCATTAATGGTCAATAAGGTCTCAGGGATAGAATTCTGAAAGTCAGGGGTCGCAACTGAGAAGGTACATCCTCCGATAGTAACTCTCGAAAAATGAGGGAGCCACAGAAGGAGATGGTTGGCTGAACGAAGATTCCGGGAGAGGGGGTTGTTTGGTAAGCCTCTCATGATGAGCATCACAGCCAACAGGCATGTGCCATGAATTGGTCCGTGGTCCGTGTCATGTCCCCACTTCCCGACATGAAAAAACTCCCAGCCACCATCTTTGTTTTACTCGTGGTACTGTGACTGCAGCTGCTGTGTCTAACTGGCAGAGGGTTCTCCCCTTCGCTCAGAAACCCCACTGTGGGATCCTGAAAACCTTTGGTGTGTAGGATATTGGGGCAAACTGTTCGTGAACTGTTGCTGCTCCCTGAATCAGGCATCCCATATAGCAGCACCACGGGTGACCCTTGGCAGCAGCTCTGCACATAATATGTCCCTGCCTTGCAGCCCATGCTTTAGCTTTTCTCTTTATTGCTCAGGATGGGGGAGGAAACACATGAGGATATGGATGGACCAGGGAGCGTTGTGAATCCTCTGTATACCCCATTCAGGCCCTGCATTATGGAACGGGTTCCCGTCCACGGCCCCCAGCGTCACCCCGGTCCCATCCCATAGCTCCAAGCACAGGGCTTCATCACACCTATGAGCAAGGACCCTTGCCATCACCTAGCACCAAGACATCATTTGCTGCCATTCATACAATGCAACATTGGTAGTCTGGTTCATGCCTGTTACAGAATCCAGACTGTACACACTCCTTATTCAGACCTCCTCTTGCTTTTCAAAAATCCCCCAGGCTCCTTCCTTCCCCACAGTGATCTGGTACTGTATAGTGAGTGTTATGGCTGGACCTGTGGTCACGCAGGCCAGTCAGTCCATCTTTGGGGGCACCCAGCACACACCTTGACAACCTTGTTGAGGGCTGGGTCATGGGCACATGAGCCAGCTTGTGGAGCGGTGGGGGCACCCACCGCACTTGGTTGCAGGGATCACCCTGATGGGCCGTGATCACACGGACCGGAACAATGGCCTGGGGGGCAACCAGGCTAATACACAGGACAGCGCCGGTGTCTAGCTGCAGGGTTGCCCAGAAGGGGCTCTGCAGCTGCTCATACATAGAATTGCTCGCAGGGGCTCCACGGACTTGGGGAAGAACATCAGGGCCAGCGTTACCCAGCAGGGGCACTGTCCCCGTGGAGGATCCTGCAGCAGCAGCCCCTCCGCCTGCTGCGCAGTGCCAGCATCGCGCTGCTGAAAAGACACACATGCAGTCAGGTCTCCATAGTAACGACTGACTAGCCGGAACTGGCTAGAACCATAGCGCGAGCCCTGGGAGCTACCATGCTCCTAGCAAGTGGTGACACACCATACTCCTCCTTTTCCATAACAAACAAAACAAATGGGAAGCACCATTGGACATTGACTCAATCAAACGACACAAACAGCAATGCTTGGCATCCAGGTGCAAATAATGTTCACATAGATAAGAACTCAGGTTGGGACATACACTACTTCCGAAAACATAACACATCTACTGGGCTTTGGTACACATGTGGGGTGACAGTCAGGGCTGGTGGATTGCTGATGACACATTGGAAATTCCACATTTAAACGAACCCTTTATTAACCTGGGTCAGTGAAACTTAACTACTGAATGCCACCATAGCTAGCACCTAGCACCAGTTAAAGCATGCCCACAATATGCAGGATCACAGCTTCACATAGCCCCTTGACTGGGCCATTTAAAGCAAGTTCAAAGTCTGCAGGCGCCCAGCCTTATGGGGATGGCTACTGAGCCCAAATTACGCAATTGCGGGTTCCGCAGGATACCCGTCCGACTTCCGTTGACATCCGTTCAGGACAGTTCAGTTCACAGTTCAGGGGCAGGCAAAGCTGCACCTGGGGGCACCAGGGGCCACATCGGCCTCCACCATGTCCTGATGGCAGAATGACAGGCTACTCACCTCACTTTCCCCTCCACACAGGGGCTGCTGGCAGGACACTGCTCACGGCAGGGGGTGTACAAGCACTCGCGAGAGCTGCAACCCCTCTTCCGCTCCTTCCTTTCTTCTTTGGCAGTCACCGCCCTGTTCCCCATGGTTGGTGACAGCACATCAGGTGCACACTGGTGTGGGGCTTGCCACTGTATGTTGGACATGGGCAGCCACAAACTTTCATTATGTGCATTACATTGCTCCAACCCGGAGCACACAGCCAGCATGCCTCCCTTTTATTCATGCCAGGCAGCTCCGACCTCAGAGTCTGAAACAAATCACCACTGATGGCCGGGATTCTCAAAGGGCTTATTACCATAAACGTGCCTTGCATGTTGTATGAATGGGCAGTGTCAGGCTCTTGCACATCAGGTGCGTTCTTTTTCCCTTCATACCTTTTTGTCCATTTCACCGCCAGCTGGGCCGCTATATACCTCTCAAGAGGGTTGCAGGCCCTCGGTGGTCTTCCCCTTCTTTCCGTGGGCTGCTGGCAGCGCCTCCCAAAGCTCCGGTATGTGGGACAGGTGCGCACACACGTGGCCTCACCTCACCTTGCCCAATTTTCTGATGTGGGGCAGCGTGAGCACATGCGGCTCCTCTTGTATCTTGTAGCTCCCTAATGGATCAATTCAAACTTCATCACCAGCTCAGGCCGGGATACTCGGAGGGCCATGTGCATTTCTTTTCCACTTTCTTTTGTTGGTGTACTCGGCCCCGGAGCACAAACACTTGCACCGCCGGGCGGCCCAGGATCATTGCTGGGGCTTGGGTGCAGCAGCAGCCAGCTTGTTCTGCACGTCACTGCCACAGGAGGGGGGGAGGGGGCAGGCTGCATCTTGTCTCGTTTCCCTGCGGCCAGGAAGTTTCTTAACTTCTTGGAGGCACCTTACATCCGCATGGTGGAGGAACACCAGATTCTATGACAAGACTGGAGGCGAGCAATATGCTTCAACTTCATTTATTTACTACTCTCCAGCAGTTCAACAAACTCATATAAAACCTAGAAAAGTGTTCAACAGAACTTTTCCCTTTCTTCTTTTTTTTTTTTTTAAACTACAGAACCCAAGAGTCTCTGTAATCCACGTCCTCTCATCCAGTCACAACCCACTTCCAGTGCTTGGACTCCTCTCTTCTTTTACTGCTCTTCAAGCAGATAAGTGCTATTTCATTCCTCTCTGTGTATTTGTGTATTATGGATAGTAAATGAGTGGAGTGGATGTGAGAATTTGGGCACTGATTGGGAGTGCTAGTAAATGGCTTTATAAGCAAGAATAGCGGGAAGAGCACTTCGTAATATGTGGTTTTAGATTGATTTATGAGGGGAATTTCGCACACACGCGCGGTGGAGTGAGTGACTGGAACCATAGCCCAGCACTCGTAACAGGTAGAGTATTTTCAATCTTAGCCGCAAGGCTGGCGGCCCGTGTCGCAATTTCGAATTAGGCGTTCGTACCAGCCTCGCGGCATACGCAGGCCTCCTGCGCGTGAGGGAGAGCTCCCGTGGCACCAAGCCCCCACCCTCGGGTAGGCGGAGCTTGGCGCTCGCGTGGATAGCCGGCTCCTCAGCGCGTAAGAGTGAAGCCCCCACCTTTGAGAGGGCGGAGTAAAGCGCACACAGAGTGAGGTGCGCGACGACTCCGGTGCCCGGCCCCTCACTTGGAGAGGAGGAGTCGGAGTGTTCAAGGAGACGGCGGCGAGATACGATTGTCGTTTTATTGCGACGGATTCGTTGGAAGAAGCCGTACACCTCACATGCGTTAGCTTGCAAAAAGGATTTAATCCTTATAGAAAGCGATTTCACGATCGCGCGTGCTCAGCAGCACCGCAACATAGATCAGCTGCTCAGGAGCACGTCAGAAGCAGCAAAGCCACAAGAGCTGCCCAGGCTGCTAGAGACTAAAGACTGGAGTGCAGGAAAGCAAGGGACCTCGCAGCAGCCGGCTAAAGGGAGAAGATAAATACAACTGGTGCAGCCACAAAATAAAAAAATAAAAAAAATAAAAGCATTTATTTAAGAAAGGCATCACAGGAGCAGTGGGCGTGCTAAGACACCTGATTCAGGTACATAGGCACACAACACAGTATTAATATGTCTGAATTTAATTGGAGCGAAGAGGAACAGCCTCTTGATCTCGCTGCCAGCTTCAAAGATGTGCTGGGGAGCTCCCTGATGGATGCAGTGGCAGAAGGGGTCAAGCCCCTGCAGAAGAGCCTGGAGTCGCTAGAGGCTATGCTCTCACAACCCAGTAATAGCACCAGAGACTTGGAGCACACACCAACAGAACCCTCAAAAAGGGGGCATAAGGGGAGTAAGACAACCCTCAAGAGGAAAGCCTCTGACGACCCCCAGGGCTCATTGGACGGGGCGGAAGACAAGGCCCAGAGGTAGCCCACGCTTTCGTGCTTACCTTCAGAGTCAGGCAGTGCCAGACCTCATGACCCCCTCTCCAGGGGAGGATAACACAGGAGATGACCCAGGCTCGGAAGAAGAGCCAGTAGACGACCAAGCCTCACAAGAAGGAGAAGAGATCGCAGAGGAAGATTGGGCAAAGCCCAGTGGGGGTAAAAGGGCGCGTAAGGAGAAACATCTCCATGAAGCCCAAGAAGATATGTTTGATCCGGACAGCATCCGGAACCCAAGGTCCACAGAGTGGCAACCATCCCCCCCGAGTAGCACAGTATATGACAATGCGACTGCGCAAATCGCTGGACAAGGAGGTGAGGCAGTGCCTACGAGCAGAATGCCCGCGACCGGACCTCCCGGGGAAAGTAGCAGGGACTCCCGAATTAGACCCAAAGATGCTGACCTTCGTGTCAAAGACAAGCAAGGACCCTCGTAAGGGTATTGACAGGTCATGGAGGAGCTGCCAGGAGAAGGTGCTGGACCTGGCAGGACCCCTCGCTAAGATCATGGACATAGCAGAGAGGGCAAAGGATACCAGAGAGGAAGTGGACCCGGACGCTCTCGCTGGTTGGGCGCAAAGAGCTGTCTGTCTCCTTGGTAATGCGAACTGTGCAATTGCGTCAGAAAGAAGAAGGGGTCTGCTGCTGAAAATAGACCAGAAACTCAGCGATCATATGAAGCAGGAGAAGGAGCACAAGGACTTTTTTTGGAGAAACCTTTGGCAAGCAAATGTGCCGATTCGTCGGGACCCACACGTCGCTTGAAAAAGTGCAAGCATCTATCAGAACATTTAGCCGAGTACAGTTTTTGGCGGGAACGGCCGCTTCAGGGGTCGTGCAGCCGGTCGCGGTCAGGGCAGAAGAAGACCCCCGAATCCCAGAGCACAATACTGGGAAAACAAGCAACAAGACACGTTCTTCCCGTCCAGAGGGAGATTCGCGAGAGGACGCAGGCCCAGAGGTGCAGGCCGAGGTCAAGGATTTGCACCAGGTGAGAGTCATTCAGTATCCTCCAGTAGGAGGGAGGACGCGCATGTTTTTAGAGAATTGGCACGCGCTTTCAACCAATTCCTGGATATTGCAAACCGTCAGAGGTTTGCAGGTAGATTTCATAGATACCCCAGTCCAGCCGCGCAGGCCCCAGAGGCAGAGGGTAGTGCAAGCAGAACAGGATTGTCTAAACCGCAAACTTGCGCAGTTAGTTCAGAAGAGGGCGATAGAGAGGTGCGAATCAGCCCAGAGATTAGTGAGCAACATGTTCCTAGTGCACAGGAAAGAAAAGGTGTGCCCGGTTATAAACCTCAAGGAGCTGAACGGATGGATCATATACCGACATTTCAAAATGGAGGGCATCCATCAGCTTCGAGATTCCCTGATAGAGGGATACTGTTTGACGCGTCTAGACTTGAAGGACGCATACCTGACAGTCCCAGTGCTCAAGGAATACAGGACGTTCCTAGCATTTCACTGGCAAGGACAGTTCTGGCAATTCAGAACAATGCCATTCAGGCTTGCTTCAGCTTCTTGGGCATTCACAAAGTTAATGAAGCCAGTAGCAGCAGTGATCAGGGCTAAGGGGATCAGGTTGATTATCTACCTAGACGACCTATTACTCCTAGCAGAAGATCGAGAAGTACTAGCGTACCAGACGCAATGGGTACAGGACCTGCTGGGATCGCTGGGGTTCCTAGTGAACATGGAGAAATCAGATACCACGCCAGCATAGAGATTAGACTACTTAGGGTTCATACTAGAAACCAAGAAGGCTACCCTAGAGCTACCTGCTCGGAAAATAAAGGATATCAAGAGGGAGATCAGAGCATGTGTAGAGAAGCAGCAAGTATCGCTTAGAGCCTTGGCAAGGATAGTTGGGTTGCTAGCAGCATCTATTCAAGCCATATTCGCAGGTCCCCTGCACTACCGAGCACTGCAGAGGTTGAAGATAAAGCATCTTCAACAGGGCCTGAGGTATCACCAGCAAGTGCCTCTGGACCAAGAGTCAATTATGGAACTAGAGTGGTGGTTAAAGAGTATGTATGCCTGGAATGGGCGAGCCATATTCGGGACAGACCGGACCTCATAATAGAATCAGACGCCAGCCGGAAGGGCTAGGGAGCTGGATGTAGCAGTCTAGAGACCGGAGGCAAGTGGAGCGAAGAGGAGCTTCGTCTGCATATAAACTGCCTGGAGCTTCTGGCAGGGTCGTTCGCGATCAAGGCATTCACAAAAGGAAGAGTGAAATTGTGCGTCCTGCTGAAAATGGACAACATATCAGCAGTACGATACATACACCACCTAGGTGGGACGAAGTCCAAGATGCTGGTGGAGCTAGCAAAGTACTTTTTGGCATTTTTGCCTACGCTTGGAGACGTCAGTGACAGCAGAGTACCTGCCTGGCACGCTGAACGTAGTAGCAGATTGGAACTCGCGATATCTGACAGACTCCAGCGATTGGAGACTGGATCCGGTAGTGTTTCAGAGGCTAAACACGAGATGGGGGCCAGTACACATGGACCTCTTCGCCTCCCGACTCAATGCTCAGACGAGCCATTACTTCAGCTGGAGGCTGGACCCGGAAGCACAAGGCACCGATGCCTTCCTGCAAGAATGGTCAGGAGGTCTTCACTACACGTTTCCTCCCTTCGTGATGTCGAGCAGAGTTCTAGCGAAATGTCGGAGGGAGAGGGCGGAGCTGGTCTTAGTTGTGCCATTATGGAAATCGCAAGTGTGGTTTCCAACGCTGATGGAACTAGTAACGGACATTTCCAGATTACTCCCCGAAGGAGAACGACTGCTCACGGACCCAGCTGGGTTGTGTCATCCTCTGAGAGTGAGAGGGACACTCCCGCTAGCCGCATGCAGGATACCAGGAAACGTTGGTCAATGCCAGGAATTCCGGCGCAAGCTGCGGAGTTTATCGCGGAATCCTGGGCTCCATCCACTAGGAGGAGCTATGATGGAGCTTGGGCAAAGTGGACAAGCTGGTGCAAGGGGAAAGGTGTTTATCCCGTTTCAGCACCTGTAGTGGAAATACTGAATTTTTTAGCAAATCTATTGCAGAACGAAGAGCTTTCCCTACGATAGGAGTTTACAGGTCAGCAATTTCAGCAGGACATCTGCCAATAGAGGGCGTCCCAGCAGGGGAACAGGGGAACATCCTGTAGTAGGGGGCTCATCAGAGGGGCAAGATTTAGAGTTCCACCAGAACCCAGGTATAGTACAATATGAAAACGTGTCAGCAGTATTACGGTTGTTAGAAGATTGGCCAGCAGATAGATACCTTTCCCTTAAGCAATTATCAGGTAAACTGGCAATGTTATGCCTCATGCAAACGAGTATCAGACGCTAAAGCCCTGGAGATTAACAGACAGTCCTTCGGCCCGGAAGGAGTGACTTTCTCTATAGTCAAAAGAACCAAGACAGGGACTACTACGGTACATTAACCTTATTTCCCGAATAATACTAAATGGTGCATTGCGAGATGATCAAAGAGATCATGCAAGCGACAGGTGTGAATCTGAGCATGTATGGAGCTCATTCAGTGAGAGGAGCAATGGCTTCTAGAGCCGTGATAGTGGGAGTACCTTTAAGAGATATCATGCTAGCAGCAGATTGGTCGAGTGATCGTACGTTTGAAGAGTTTTATTTTAAGCCAACAGAGAGTCTAGCTGGTACGGTGTTGGGGAAGCTTTGAACAAGCATAATGCTTGCCTCCAGTCTTGTCATAGAATGAAGATTATCCCTGCTATCTGCGCAGGGAGTATTAATTCTATTAAAGACTAGGAGGCGAGCATTAAATTCCCACCCGAGTATTGTACTAAGATTGTATTTTATTATGTCAGCAAGTACGCTACACAGACACCACCCTAAAATCTCCCATTGTATGTTTCATTGGGGAAGATCAGAAGAATAGCTGAAAGCAGAGTAAGCAGCAAAGTGCTACAGAAAGCCAGAGGTTCCCCAGCAGTTGAGTTGACAAGTTCAAGAAAGCCTTTGCACCGTTAGCGAGGAACAGTTATGGATTTTGGATAAACTTTCAGAGCGAGTAAAAGCAGAGGAGGAGTCCAAGCACAGGAAGTGGGTTGTGACTGGATGAGAGGACATGGACTACAGAGACTCTTGGGTTTTGTAGTTTAAAAAAAAAAAAGAAGAAGAAAGGGAAAAGTTCTGTTGAACACTTTTCTAGGTTTTATGAGTTTGTTGAACTGCTGGAGAGTAGTAAATAAATGAAGTTGAAGCATAATGCTTGCCTCCTATTCTTTAATAGAATTAATAAACCCTGCGCAGATAGCAGGGGTAATCTTCATTCACCTCTCTTTTTCTGCAGCAGATGCCGCCTCCATATGGAGGCCCACATGGCCATGCCCACTCTCCTTACACGCGGCCGATGCCGCTTCCTCGCACATGAGTGCCCACCCGGCATCCTGCATCACAAGAGGCAAGGGGCCAGACCTCCTTGTCACCAATGTTATGAGTGGACCTGCGGTCATGCAGGCCAGTCAGTCCATCGCTGGGGGCACCCAACATACACCTTGACATCCTGAGCCCTTGCTTGGCAACCCTGCAGCTAGACACTGGTGCCCCTGCTGGGTAACGCCACGCTGTCCTGTGTATCATCCTGGGTGCCCCCAGGCCATTCTCTGGGTCCGTGTGATCACGGCCGATCAGGGTGATCCCTGCAACCAAGTGCGGTGGGTGCCCCCACCGCTCCACAAGCTGAGCTGGCTCATGTGCCCATGACCCAGCCCCCAACAAGGATGTCAAGGTGTATGCTAGGTGCCCCCAGCGATGGACTGACTGTCCTGCGTGACCACAGGTCCAGTCATAACAGTGAGTAGGTCACATGATGTAAGTCACACCTTCTCCCTGTTCTAGCAGCCAGAGTCGCAGTTAATTTTCCAGGCCTCCCCTTGCTTTCATATGCCCCCAGCCTTCCCAACATTTCCTTGGCTCTCATTTAGACAGAGGGACACATGTGCTTAGACTTGTCCCATGCCTGTTCGAGTAGTCAATCTGAACTCCCCTACATGTCCCCCGTGCCATTGCTTTTTGTAAGTCTCTATGCTTGTTCCGTTCCTGCACTTATCTGGCTTCTGTGTAAGGAGATGTCCACTTGAGCTTGTTCTTGCAGCCCCGTTTCCGCACTCGTCCCTTGTGTTTTTAATCCACCAGCCCCGTTCCTTCTCTGCCGAATACAAAATCTTTGGGATTCCCATCGACAGACACGTGTCTTATAATGTCCAAGTCACTAAAAATCTTAAAACAGCATAGTACCTCATCCACAGCATCAAACCTTCCGTGTCTTAAGAGTGACCCGTGCCCATCCACTGGATTTCTTATTTTCCAGCAGAGCTTGACTAGAGGTGGACAAAATGGCTGCCGGTTGAAAAATATGCTTCATATTTCGCTGCTGATTTTTCGAGAGAAGTGGATTTTGTGTACAATAACCACCACTATAAAGAGAAACACAATCTGGAAAGGCACTTTTGCATGCAGCTCACGCATGCAGGGGAACATTGCTTTAATCCCACAGTCTTTAATGATTCTTAATTGCCCATCCAACAACAACGATGTAGGCCTTGCCCATCCCTCTTTACATGTTCCCTTGGGCCCAATCCAAGGCTACTTCAAATGATGTGCTATAAATATGGGGAAGCTGTCCAGCTGGTGACACTGAGATGTCTGACTACTACCCTGACAGAGACTTTATGGTGGCCCTCAATACAGAAGGACAACCAAGACACAGCGACCACAAAAGCGATTTCCTCAGGTAATTGTCTTATTTTGTCTTATTGTTTTATGGAGCCGATTCCTTTGTTCTTGACGATATTTGAGTTATTATAATAATTATTATTGTCATTATTTTGAATAATAATGGTAATCATATTTACGTTCTTATTACTGGATTGCCTTTTACCACTTGATTTTAGGGGCATAACAATTTATTATTATTATTATTAATACCATAATCAAGGGGATGCAGAAGTTCATAGACAAAGGCTAAGAGCGAAACTAACACATTTCTCAAGCCAAGATAATTCAAGCTTAATATGGCACATTTACCACCGTTCCAGCCATTACTAATTATCTACAAAAAGTTACACCCATTCTTTTGTATGCGTCGGAAACTAAACATGTACTTGTGGAGAATGTATGAGTTAAATTGGAGGGTAACTATTGCCGTAGCATCTTACAAATCCCTATGTGTGTTCCAACTGCTTGGATCCTGAATGAACTTGGGTTGACCTCTCTATATGCACGTTATTTGTGGCAGTTAATAGCCTTATTTGGGAAATGCCTCTTGGTGCTCCAGTTTAGGAGTTGTGTCTAATTATGTTTTCTCTTCAAAGGACAAATGCATTTCCAAATGGCACAGACTGGTAATTCATGCTTTAGCTCTTGCAGATGTATCATTACTGGTTCTAATACAAAATCCCATGAAAGTGAAAACGAGACTCTTCCAGAGCGACAGGATGCGAACTAGAGTCAAGTGGGAATCATATCGAGACTTCAATGAGAACCCATTTACAGGTAAATGATACAGCAATCCGGAGCAATATATATTGAAACATCCCTCTTCGTCACACAGAGGGGATTTTTTGAGTCTGTGATTCAACCTCTGGCCCACCAAAGATGTGTTAGTCAGACGCAAAATTATGACACAATATGAGAACATTTGTCGATTTTGCACAGAGAGAAACATTGCAACACTTGAGTGTGTTGCTTTGGCGGATCGGAGATTCAGATATTTGAAGCCAGCCATGGAAGGATATCGGGAGATGATACCAGAGTTTTTGTGAGGAATGATCCATTCTGGTTTTCTCACATATGTGAGAATTAGAGCTATTGCTTTTCTACATGAATTGAAGGTAAAAGAGATTTAAACACATCGCTTCAACTTATCTCAATAACATGAAGATCTTAATCATGTGTTGTGGAGTGTGCATACACTCCATTTTATGTTTTGTGTTTTCAGATGAGTATGAGTATGAATTTTATTCTTGATTGATATTTTTATTCAGTTGCAGAAGAATGCTTGCTAGAGTTGTGGGAATTTTTGTTTTATCTCCTGTTTTTTTATTTGTGTTAGTATTTTAGTTTATAGTAGTGTGTAATGTGTTATTAATTTAAACTTCTAATATATTGTGAAGCTGTTTTATGTCAGCTAAATCAATAAAAGGAAAATAAGAAAATAAATGTACCATTATTATTATTATTATTATTATTAGGCTTACTTTTTTCCCTTTACTTTTTGGAGTCGAACGTGACCACTGTCGATCAAAGAACCAGATGTATTTATTCAGTTATGCTTGATAGCTTGCATACCACATTCCATATATTTACGCACATTCTTTAAAATAAAAGCAAAATAAATCACAAAAAATCTTTTCCCTTTTAAACAATTAGATATCAATCAAATCAATTATAAACTTTACTAGTCTACCTGCCCGTGAACATGGGCAAAAGAGCAGGTTTTCATTCACACAGTAGGACCACTATATATCCTAATCCAACAGCTCCCTCTAGCGGTGAAAAAAGGCAAAGCTATGCAAATTGGACCACTGTATCTCCTAAGAACTCAATGATTTACACCTGGGGGCACTTAACACACCTGATCGATATAAAAATGCCTTCCTTTCTGAGAGACAACACACAGATGGAGAAATGGAAGCTGGAGACCAGGTGGCTGGAGCAGTGCTGCGCAACAGATGGGGACGCCGTAGCCGGTTGGCTGTGCAAGGGTCCGGAGGTTCTGCTATCTGCCAGAGTGGGTTTTGTGGAGAGAAGCTGTGGAGCTCCCTGTGACCACAGCTGCCGCTTAAGGAAGGCAGGATAGCAGGCGGTGTGCACGGTGCAGACCGCGAGAGGGAGGTGCAGTCTGGAGAAGCCAGGAAGCCGCCGAAGCCCGCCGCAAAGGATGCCAAGAGGAAGAACACTGCTGTGTGCAATCGTTGAGTGTAAAGCCAATACACATTCATACCGGGGCAGAACGACAACTGATTAAAAGTACTGTTGAATGTAGGAACAAGTATTGTCAAGATAATGAGTGAACTGAAACTGATTGGAAGCGCTTGTGAATACCGCATGGAGTAAAAAGTATTGAAAGCACTTCTGAATGCCGCGCACAGTGTAAAAAGTCAATTGAATGCTCACGAAAGGAGAAAAAGCAAAGTAGTGCATGAAACGGAAGCCAAGGAATACAGTTTATGAAACAAGAAGTGGCAAAGCCAAGAGAATTCAAAGGAAGGTATAAAGATAGATGAGAAACTAAATGGTGGCACAAAAATCAAGGAGAGAAACTTGTTTTGGCAAGAGGCAGAGTAATACAAACAAGAATAATAAAGTGCATGGTGGCTAAGCAGCCACGGGACAGTGTCTGAAGAGTGGGACACTGAGGAACCAACTAACCATCACTGTCAGATGGAACCAGTGGCTCAATGTTGATGGAAGCCGTAAGGGGGGCACTGGTTGCATGACCTCTAACGGGTGTGCTGAGTGGTCCGACAAATGTGCCTAGACCGAGTGCCCTACTTGGAAAAAACAATGAAAGTACGTTTGAAGTCAAGTTTATGTGTTGCCACATCCTTTTATTTTAATTGCATTTTATTGTGCATTTGTAAGGCGCTTATACATCAAGTGAATTGTGTTTCAAAGAGCCCACAGGGCAACAGGGAGAGGATATGGGGATGAAGAACAAATACAACAATGAAAAGTAGAGGCCGACCTACTAGGCCTTGTGAGCATTTTGAATGTGCAACGAGAGAGAGAGAGAGAAAAAGAGAGAAAAAGAGAGAGAAAGAGGGAGAGAAAAAGAAAGAAGTGGGGGGTAAGTGAGAGGTGTATCAAGAGCTAGGGATTGAGCAGCTGTAAATGCCTAGGTGGAGTGGTCAGCCTCCAATATATAAGTGCAGGTCTGTGGTGACATAGGCCAGTGGGTGCCAAGGCAAAGTGCTGGGGGTGGGTGGAGGCTGAAGCCGAATGGATGTGGGAGGACACTTAAGGGCCTTGGTACTAAATCTCAGTAACTGTGGGATTTAACAGCGAGTGAGGAAGGGAAGGAGGAGGTGAAAAGGAAAGTCGTAAGGAGCTTCCATAATTTGAGGAAATACGGCTCTCCTTGTGTGAGAAACTGAACTTAAGAAACAGAACCGTGTTTTATTTAGAATTGAAAGTTTGTGAACTTTTAGGAAAAGAAGCCCCAAACTGGGAAGTGTCCACTTGAACTGTGCTAATTTTGAAAGCTGGAAGATTTGAACTCTTGGGAAAGAGAACCCCGACTTGGGAAGTGTCCCAAGGCACTGGGTTGTTTTTGGAAACGAAAAGGTTTTAACTCTTGGGGAAGGGAATCCCAATAGTCTGAGAACTATTTTGAACTTGGGGAAGGGGAAGCTGATCCTAAGCCAAGAGCGGGAAGTAGCTCTGAACTTTCGTTTGAACACTATTCGCTTTAGGCTGACCTCCATACACATTTTATACAGTTAGTTGTGAGGGCAAGAATAGGTTTTGGACACAGACTATCCTTAGTTTTCTTTAGGTAGGGAAATCCCAAATTAGCATTTGATGATATGATATGATGAGTCATTCATAAGACGCCTGTACACAAGTATTTCTAGGTGCAACAGTTATAGGGCAACATAGGGCAAGTTAGGCCTTACTCCACCCCACAATTTAAGTTGAATAAACTTACTTTGGGTACAAATTTGAATCTGTTGCCTGCGTCTTGCTTCATGATGCCTTCACACATTACAAACCTATTCCATCTGAGTATTGTGGGTGGTGTCAAAACCTTTATTAAATTCTTGGGATTTGGAAAAACTCCTACTTTGCCCTATAGCTATGATGGAAGTGGTATCTACCATGAAATAATAAAGAAAACACAGTCCTAGTCAGGCTATGTCAAATCAAAATGGTCTATACTAACACAACCTAATGCCTGCGCTATCTCTTATACAAAATTGTGTAAAGGGGAATGTGTATGCAAAGGAAAGTCAGTGTGATATCATAAAAGATCAAGGTGGCTGAGTCAGCTCTCCTCCCCACGTTGGACAGCACGGAGTAAGGCAGCCCCCGTAGACAGGATATCACACTCTGGCTCAGTTTATCTAAAAAAGGAAGTTCAAAACATGGGTCGAGGCCCGCTTGGCCTTCTACATTAAAGTCATTTATTTCAAGTTTACCAAAAGTTCTTTCATAGTTCAATAAAAGTTCATGTAGGTCTCGCAATGTCAGGGTCAGACCTCTCCAGACATAAAGTACCTGATTCAAGGTAGATTTCTCTCAGCCGGGCTTGGACCTCGCAATAACAACACTTCCAGGGGTTCCCTTTCCCAAGCTTCATTCACATTCATTAGGGGTTCCCTTCCCCTAACTTATTTCCCTTTATTTTGAAGTAATAACCTTTTAACTTCCCCTTTCGATGGGATTAATCTTGACCATTGCTCATTTCATAGTTTGTTCGCTTTGTCCCTTTACAACAAGACATCAAGACTTTCAATGGGCTATTTCCTCCGATACTCTGTATCACTTGCTTCACAGTTAACAGTAACTTTTAAAGTTCCCTATTCATTTGCTTTCTTTCACATCTCATTAGCATGCGCGCAACCTTCAATCGCAGATACTGTTGCGGCTTCAATCTTTCCTCGACACAAACCGGCCTTTCATGTCTTTCTCTAACACACCGGTTGTGTGCATTAATTTCTTGCCTTTGCGGCTATGATTCACAAGTCAAAGTTGATACCACAGGCATGGCCTCACCCTCGCAACTCTGCCGTCCACCGGGGAGGGTCGCTGTTATCCTTGAAACACAATGCAGGCTTCTTCGTGTCAGGGATTTGGCTTCCACTGCATTTCCTTAACGGTTTCCCGCAGGCAACAACCTCCTGCATAGATCTTCAGGGTTTCCCTACCCTTTGCTCTTGTACCTCGATTTTTCATCCTGCTCCACTGGGTTCGCCTTCGCCCCGGAAGATCTGCACCTTCTTGTGTCCCACCTTGCTCAGAGTGTGTCTCTATGTCCCCCTTTTATCTGTTTTGGGGGAGCTAATGGGTATCAGGAACATGTCCAATGGGATTTGAAAGTGTTAGCCTCTTTACTCTCCATTCTCCTCTTCCTCGGCCCAGTGTTTGTGTAGAAAGGGGGACAGGGGTCGTTGGAACATTGGAGAATCCTATATAATAGGATGGGGTATGGGAATAGGAAAGGGGGGATACCGCGTCTCACCATCGGTTGTGTCACCCGCACTCCCTGAAGATCCCCTACCCATGTGATCCTCCTCCACTGGTCCACCCCCAGTGTCTTGGATCCAAAGGCGATGTCTGTGCCCTGGCCACGTGAGATAGAGATCCCCAGGGACTAGCAAGTCAGACACCCTTTCGTTTCTCACATATCCTTCCCCTATGCGATGTGGCCGTATCTGTTCTCTTCTGGACTTTCCCTCTTCTAGGGTTTTTAAGAGAACAGTTAGATGAAAGGTCCAGGGACCATCGCATACTACTCTGGTCCTGGTATACACTGGGATCTGATGGAACTATTTCTTGAATAGCCCATAAAATGGGAGTGAGTCATTTGTTTCTTTAAGTATTTCCTATCAGAATTAACCATGTACTCACGTTGGGTCACCTCCTCTTGGAAGTTCAATTCTGTCCAGTCCAATGTGGGAGAGGTGTGAGAACAAAAATCAGTTAGCGATTGGTTATGAGGTGAGTATTCACATGGTGAAGGTGTCAGGTCTTGCAGGAAGGTGGAAAAGTTAAGGAAGTCCCTGCCTATGTTGACCTCTTCTGGAAGTCCTGGGATAACGGCTGATTAAATGAGCGTTGGCTCCCCTCTAATATTAATCGACATGGGTATTTTGTTGTAGATTTAGTTGTTCCCATGTACACAGGTAAACCTAATTAGGGTTGATTTCTCAAGGTCTGCTTGTGATACTAAATTGGCTATTACTGTGGTTTGTTTGCTACTGGTATCTATTAAGGCTTTTACCACCTTTCCATTAACCACAGCCGTTTCATAGGTGAATTATGTTGGTGATTGACATAAACATATGCAAACCGATTCGGTAATTTCCTCTGGATCTCCCCCATTCTTCACCGCTCAGATATCCTATCTCCATAGGTTCTTCCCTTTGCTGTTTTGGACAATATCTTGCCATATGACTGGTTTCTCAGCATGAGGGGGGAGGAGGAGGTTGAACACTTTTTGGCTCCTCTCTTCTTGGCTCCTCTCAATTTTTAGTTCTTATTAATTCTACCCTTTCTTTCATCATTGTTTCTTTTGGTTTAGAAAGGTTTCCCCCTCTCTTTGATGTGTGTAGCATAGAGCAGTACAATGATTTTTGATCTTTTTTATCCTCTCCTCGATGCAGGGCATGGAAGTATTTCCCGGCCTCCGAATGGGATTTGTAAAGAGTTAATGAATTGTTCCAGGGTTATGATTTCTATCAGTTCATCCAGATTTTTTTTGCCACCCGTAAAGATATTAGACCTCATTACAAGTCTGGCAGTAACCCTGCTGGTGCTACTGGCGAGTTGCCGCCGGACTTGCAAAATTTACCAGTGCCTTGCTTGCCGGTAACACCGGAGGATTACAACCCCGGCGTTCCGGAAAGTCAGTCGCAGGTAAAGTGTAAATCCCCATTCCCATTTGAGTCCCATAGGACTCCATGGGAATGGGGACCACAGAAGCACAAGCACGGTTAATAACGGTGCCGGTGCTTCCGTGAAACTCTGTGGGCGGGTGCCATTCCTCCCGCCTGGTCTGACTCATACTGTGCTGGCCCAGTAACAACGGTGCGGGTAGGCTTATCGGCACTGTTGTTACCAGACCGGCACAGTTGTAATGAGGCCCATTGTATTTTTAATTAATTCTTCTAATTCTAATGGGGTTTCTTAGGGGATTCAGTCGGATACTTCTTAGTTTTTGCCTATAGAAGTTGCTTGTCTTACCTTCTTTTTTAAGAAGTCCCTCTTTAATCAAGGTAAAGGTGGCTTCCACTGGGAGATTGAGTAACTGGTACACAGTTTGTAATTCCCCTATCAGCAATAGTCCCAGGTAACACATTTTTAGATGTTCAGGCCATCCGAATTGGTCTGCTAGCTGGTCAAAATTCAAAAAGAAATTCCCCAGATCTTCTCCATATTGATACCTCCTGAGGTAATAAGGGTTTGGTCTGTAAAGCCACTAATTATTCAAAGCTTCACTGGAGTCGGGTTTCGGCTTGTATCTGATAGGTGGCCAGTTGTGTTAGTGTCATGCCACGCGGCACTTGGCGCCTGTGGAACCGCTGGCGGCGTGGACATTATTCCGCTGTGCACGCTGGTAGCCTGTCACGCCCACCTGCAGCTCTGCCCGTGCGTATGCGCGCTTACGCGGCCCGGAGTTTAAATACAGCTCCTTCCGGGTTGTGTACGCGTTGCAACGCTTCCGGTTTCCTCCGTTAGTGCTGTCTGCCTTTTTGCCTGCTCTTCCCTCGCTCGCACTTGCTGCAGTATTACCCGATCTCTATCGGGTCCTTTTCCTCTTCCCCTTGTCTTGCCTGCTGCCCCTTTTCTTCTACTACTTTTCCTTCCTCTCTCCTCGCCACCCTCCTTCTCCCGTCCCTTCTCTGCTTCCGCCCTTCTTCCTTATATTTTTTCCCTTCCTGTGCCTGCCTCCTTGTGTACCAGACCTAGGCCTGTTTTCTTGGATTGCTGATTCTTCTGATTCGGATACCTTCCTCTGTGATCTCCCGTGTACCAGATCCAGGCCTGTATAAGGACTGCCTTTTCTATTGTGCTTCACCTATGGACTTGGTTCCCCGTGTAGATTCCGTACTACTTTCTGACTACCTTCCTCCGGAGCCTCATCCTTTCTACCACAGAGTTCAGCTTCAGCCGACTGCATTCTCCCAGAATACCAGCTCATTCCTTAGGAGAGTCACGCAGGTCGCCTTGGGGTTTTTTGTGCCTTTTGGCTTTTTCCCCTTCCCGGCGTTCCCAGGAGGAGGCACCGGGAACCCTTTTGGGTGACACGGTGGCTACCTTCCGTGGGCGCCCCTACCTACATAAAAAAAAGGAGCGACCAAGAAGTAAAGAAAACAAGGGTACAGGAAGAAGAGACGAAGGTGAGGAGTTAGGGGAGGGTGGTGAATCGGATTCTACGTTCTCTGGCGAGGATATCACCGATCCTGGTGACAGTTAGCACACCTTCTATTGAGGCCATATTCTCGGGGGGTGTGAGAGTTCCTTCTGTCATAACTTCAAATTCAGAAAAATAAATGGTCTCACTTTCTTCCGAGGAAGTTTCAGAACTTGCTAGACTTTCAGGGCTTGATTCTGATTAAGAAGGACACCTCATAAGATCCGGATTTATACATGACAAGCCTGATCCAGAGGGTAATTTAGCTTTAGAGAAAAACGGTTCTGGAAAAGGGGCGCTCAATGCTCTAGGTGTAATAAAAACCTGAGATGGTCTTAATTTAGTATTATTTGACCCCACTGCTGTATGCGGTAGTGAGAAAGAGGAAGGGTATCTAACAAAACTTGGACTTGAAAGAATACATCTTGTTGAATGGTAGGGATATGGATTTGGCAATACAGAATCTCTTTAATGCTGTAAACTCGGTCAGAACTCTGAATTTTCAACAATTCCTTTCTCCCCTTTGGGTGGTATCACCATAATCAGCATGGGTTTTCAACTTTTATCAATTTTGTAGTATCCCACTTCTGACACCATGCAGTGGGTGTTGCAAGCAAAACACCTACTTTCAAAGTTTTCAGAGTTCAATTTGGCATAATCTTTCATGAATGCTATGGTAGCGCTTTCTTGTAAATTAATGGTTTCACTGAGTATTAGTATAATCCTACCCAATAATATTGGGCAGGGGGTGTTGCAAACAATCTTGCTTGCACTGCAAAATAAATAAGTGTATGCATTCATATAATTTTCTTAAACTGACCATAATATCAGTGTGAGGCTTCACATATTTTATGCATGCAAAATGATATGGGTATGCAAATATCCCAGTGGGTGTTTTACTGCTACAATCCCCATAGAAGGATACCTCAATTTTTACCGAACCCTGCAACCTAATATTGGAGGCCAGCACTGGAGTCCAGGAGCAAGGACAAATTAGCAACTTTCAAAGACCAAGTCAGATGTTTCAGCAGAACAATGCAGTGAAGACAATAGCATCATTACATGTTTGGTGGTATCTCAGCAGTAATACTACTCAGATACCACCAAACAGTATTACTGCTTCAACCACTTGGTCAATAGGTCCACCGGATTACAAGTGATGGTAGGCAGTGTTAGTCCCCATTATTGGACTCCATAGGACTCCATGGGGATTTTGGCAGTATTACCACCAGCAGTATTTCCTCCGATTTGTCTGTTTTTGGGCGGTATGGCGAGGAGCTCTGCTGGAGGTGTTTCCTCTGGCTTGCCTCCAAACCTGTAGTTCGGCAGTGAGGCAATGTAGCGGTAATGCAGTGGTAATGCAGTGGTAACTCTGTTACTACTGCAGTACTACCGTTCTTTACCACACTGCTGAACTCATAGCAGCCACTGGTAACAGTCTAGGAAACTGCACCTTCTACTTCTTTTCTATGATCAGCTGCTGAAGGCTTTTCAATATAATAATGTATTCTGTGTTCCAAACCTCTAGTATCCCTTCCACCTTGTTTAACTGTTACACTGAAATGCAGAAGAGGGACCCCTAGTTACAAGAGAAAGCACTGCATCTGTTATACCTCCGAGCAGTGCTGCTATTAACATATAAGGCAACCCTGTGTGATCTTTTTAAAGGAAGTCCCTGGAGAACCTCAGTGAGGATCTTATCTGTTTAATTTTCTTTAGGCTGGGGTGAGGGAGGGTGGGCAAAGCAACTATAGGTTATATTCTGTGCTCAGTCATTTCACTTTGTATAACACGTTTATAAATAGGGCTCTGTTATGTTACTCCATATTTTTGGGAGTTTGGAGTCAACTGATTTTTCAGGATGTAAAAATGTAATCCACATTGCCAATCAGGGTACTTCTTAGGTGAGTTGAAATATATTTTAACTCTACATTTGTGCTTACACAAAATATGTGTTCCCCCTTAAAGTTCCTCTCCAGATCGGGCAGTTACATTATTAGAGCTCTGTCTTGTGCCACTGCTCTGCAGGTTCCACTGATCCGTAAATATCAGTGGAACTTCATGGGTGCAAGAAAGGGAGAGGATCCTTTGTGTGCATGTTTTCCCATGTTTTGTTGTGCATATTTGCACTCCCCATTTTTCTTTTGGGAGTATTTGCCTGTCTCTTATCTGTTAGGCTGGGAGTGAGTGAGTGTTGCCACTGCTAAGTTCTCAGGAAAATGTAATATTGATGGCAAGCAGTGCTGCAATAAAATAAGAGGCACGTTCTTCTTGCCCTGCAATTTATTCATTATAGTGGCACATGAACCCGTATTGGCATGGTTTCTACCAAACCTGTTTTATTTGCCTTTATTCCATCTGGCAAATAACATATTTCTGTTTTTTTTTTGCCAGCACGTGACTTATAAGTGATATTGGTTCTTTGTATCAGACAAGTGTTTTTTTTTTGGAGTGACATAAAACATGTTCTGCTTTGCCTGTCAGCAGTGTTTGCCGCAAGACAAATGAATAACCAAAGCAGTCCCCATTGTTTATTCTAAGCATACAATGCTTTCTTTTTTACACATATGTAGTTTTCTGTGCACAGCAGTACCATTGCCAGGCATTGTGGCAGCTCTTGAAGTCTTGGATTTGTTTTTTCAGCCAATGTATTTGGCAATAGTGCTCCAAGATGCGCATTTTAAAATTTTGTAACGAATTGTAGTTGATGGAGAAAGGGAAAATTCAATTCCACACTCCCTTCAGTTAGGGTAGCTCAGTAAATAACCATGCTCACAAAATCGCTTACCTCGATAGCAGTAGTCACTTGGAAAATAGTGTGCACACAAATGCAAATCACACTTCCAGACGAATAAATAGCCTGAACATTGGTCCTCATCAATATGTCACCCTGAAGTCACACCCAATCAGGCAACCTGCATCAGACAACAATCAGGTCTCGGAGTTTCACCATCTGCTTCTAGCCATCAGCTAGTAGTCCCCCTATCAGCCCGAACCTCATAAGCTCGTTCTCCCTAATGCATATATTCAGTTCACGCCACACCTAAAGGTTACTGTCTACCCACTGCACTCATTGATTCAAACTTCACCATTGCCAGCAGTGGAACAGGGGCTGAGCTCAGAACCAGGGGACTGGGACCCCACACTTGCTGTCCACATGGATCTCCTGCATGAAGCAGGAGCTCTGGCCAGTGACATTGTACAGGGTTGGGACCAGTCTGAAATGGCATGCCTCATGCCAGGTGCCAAAGTTGGACATAAGCATATGCTAGGGTTGTGGCACAGGTCATGAAAGTGAACTTGCTTGGTAAATCAGGGCCAGGTAAAAACTCCAATGTAGTGGAATTCGTATAGATACACTGCAAGAGCTGAAATCCCAGATGGACCAAAAACAGTCCAATATGTGCACATCACATCAGGTATGTGCAGTTAGCACTAAAATGTATGTCCTGTCCTACCTTTACTACAGCATGAACTAGAGACAGCCCCTAGGTCCTTACAATCCTTAATACAGATAACAGATTATGTATAAGCAATTAACTCACTGTCTGAGATTTCTATATACGTGGTCACCCCTGAAACTTGGTGGGTGGAAAACAAGGAGCACGGAATAGCAGCACTCACACATTGTGTTATATTTTTGTATGTATTGATATTTGGGTGCTATTTCGACCAGAAATGATATACATAAGAACCAAATTCGGGAGACAGGCATAGTCACGAGGTAGAGGGCCTCTGCAGTTGATTGTAGTTAAGTAGGAAAGATAGCCAATAGGTGAGGAAGACAGATAATGTCGTACAGCGATCTGGGGCGAGGACAGGGGTTACAAGTAGCTAAATCACTTCAGCACGCCTAGTGCCACAGTAGGTACAGATATAGAACATTCAGTTTTTTGGCTTAGTGACATATGATACAGCTGAGCAGAGGAATAGGATATTGTGGGCATGGTGGACTACAGTCAGGTGGGGATGGTGGGAGAAGCCTCCCCGCCCCCCATCAGAGGGCAGCAGGTGGAGGTTGAGGCTGGTGAAGTGTTCAGGAGACAGGATAGTTTTGATATCCGAGGCGGGGGCATTCCAATGGAGTAGATCAAGTTGAGAAAATGAGCATGAGGAGGCAGGGCGGGCTGGAGGACCGAGAGGTCGAGGAGATATGTAGGGTGCAATGGGTCGTACAGGGAGATACAGAGAGCGAGGAATTTATAAAGTTCAAGTAATTAGGACAAACACAATGAAGACTTTGGGCATGTACAAAACGGGGAGGTAGAGGGAGAGGACTGAATAGGGAGAGGTTCCAGTGTTAAGGCTCAAGAAATGAAAAGGAACAAAGACATAATTAGGCACAGGAGACTTGAGGACAGCAAGGAGAAATAGAATTCGGAACGGAGAGCAGTAGAGGGCCTACACAATGATATTGGAGAGCAGAGCTAAGGTGGAGGAAGGCGCAGGGAAGCCAAGAGACAGAAGAAAGAGGGGCTGTAATGGAAGAACGAAAGGAAAGGCCAACGAGGGACAAAACAGCGGAGTTGTAGGTAGAATAATGAGAAGTAAGCTGGTAAACCGGAAGACTAACTAAGAGGGGGAACATTAGTCACGACGAGAAAAGAGAAGTGATAAGAAGTCTAGTGGCGCAGAAGTAAAAAAAGGGCGGGCTTTGCAGACATAGAGGTGAAAACGACAAGAATGACTAGTGCTAAGAGATGTGGAGTGAAAATTAGCAGGCGGTCAAAAGTAATGCCTAGGTCATGAGCTGAAGAGTAGACAGGAAGAGAGGAAGGAGGGAAGGAATGAGGAATGAGAGGAAAAGAAGGGGCAATACGCACAACAGGGACAACTAGAATATCAATCTTGGAAAGTGGGTGCATCCCGGCTTGAACAGCAAGAGGACAGCCTGAGGGAGAGGCATGAAGAGAGTCAGAGAAATGGGAGGAAGAGATGAAGCTCTTTGGGGGGAGGCAGAGAAAAGTCATGGATAGATATGGAGATGAGAAGAAGGAATTTAAAGATGGGGAGATTCTGCATTGAGAGCTAGCCAGCATGGTGCCTATGTGTAGAGGTGAGGAGGATCGGGGGACCTTGAAGAGTATTCTGTTATGAATACTGGAAAGATGTCTCCATGGAGTTAGTCTCTCCAGCCCTCCCTGACTGGCGGCACAGCTCAACAAATGAAATCTGAGGGAACTCCCTTAAAGGGGAGTGAGAAATAACCAGACACCTCAGGTTCCTTCTATTTAATGCAAAAGGAAAACATATAGGAATGCATTAATATAATGTTGACTCAACCTTTCTTCTTTTCACAACATCTAGCCCCAACAATACCTGTAAAGCATAAAGTGGATATTCCACTTAAAAGAAGAAGTCATTAGGGAGGAAGCTGGTCCATAGGCCAGATACCCCCCACCCCTTGCAACCCCCGAATGACACGAGAAAGCCAAAAAAGAATACCACAAGAGTCTACCCATGACGGTACAAAGAGGAGCTATGGGGATATAAAGATGAACTCCAGGTAAAACAATGCCAGGGTCCAAGTTCCTGTCGAACACAGCGTATTTGTGAAGACAGTTCTTTACAAATCTGCTGTGGAGATGATGGAACGAGATTACAGTCATAGCGGAAGCCAGGAGTCGAAAAAGTCAATGGCTGAAAGAAGAACCCAGTCCAGGAGGGAATTTGATCCAAGACAAGAAAACGATGACATTCGTAGTGCCAAGAAAATGTAGCCAGATGAGAAACAGCACCAGTCTTCGAAACAAAAGACAGTGATCAGAGTCAGGTAGTCTGAAAACGAAGTACCAAAACAGATACACTGACCAAAGGGCAATCCAGAATAGCGAGCACTGGTTAGGTAACAGGAAGTCACATACAAAGGCAAATACATTCTAGTACAATAGAGACGCTATGATGTGGTGATGAAATGGAATCTATGCTGGCTCTGGTATACACCGGGACGCGCTGGAGATGGAGAGTCCCTGAAAGTGCGCATGCGTGTGGTAGATGTCTCAGGAAATGTAGTGTCAGCTCGCTTGTGGAATGTGATGGAGACACACAAGCTGTGTTCTTAGCTTGCACAGGCACTTAGGATACTGCGAGGGTCCTACACGCTGTCACTGAGAGGGCATGGCACCGTTGGCGAGGCATAACTGCTGGTGCCCCTTGTCTGCTTTTATCCTGTGAATAAATTCTGGTGGTGTTCTAAGAACATTAGATGAATTTAGCACCAACATACTTGACAGATGTGTTCTAATTTCGGGATGTAAAATACTCTGGTGGACTATTACCACACCCTGAAGGCTGGACCGAGGATTCATTGGGCCGCTGTAGCCGAAACTTAAGTGTGCAACTAATTAGCATCTATGCTATCAAAATGGCAATGACCCCAGGAAATGGTGGACTTTATGCAACTCCCATGGCGTAGATTAGCATTGCACATGTAAAAATGTGTGTCATTTTTTACACTTATTCTTATACAATGGTGATTAGGATGGGTTTAATGATATGTACATGTGGTTGTATGGTGTCTGTGTATGCACTTGTTTGAATGGAATATATGGTGTGTATCTGTAGTGTAGAGGAGCAGTTACATGCCTCTGCAGGAAATGCCACCCCCTACCTCCTATATGTTGGAAGCCTGAGAATGTGCCATGCTTAACACCAGCAGTTGTGACCATACCACGGCGAGTATCTGAAAGTAGGTACCCTCTGAGACAGCACTATCGAAAGTATCCCAGAAGAGACGATAATCTGACGGAGGAACTCCCTGAAGGAATATGAAAACTAGCAAAAGGTGGAGCTGCTGACGTCACGAAAGACGATCATGACTCCCTGAGAATGCTGGTTGAAGAGAATGTATGGATCTTACAGAAACTGATGACGAAGTTAAGATTTGAGTAAACATTCATATGCAAATAGAAGATTGCATGTGTGCGAAGCACTGCAGAAAAGGCAAGCAGTTCAAAAACTGTACAGATGCTGTAACGCAAGTAGATTAAGTAATCTTAGAAGCTGGCTATATGTAGTGAATAGACTGCAGGTGAAGCCGCCATTGTATAGAATCTGGACATCGGTGTCATGAATTTAGTAATCCAGGACTCGTGGAGAGAAAAGGCGAGAAATCTGTCAGCAAGAATAAGCTGAGATCGTGGAAATGAATGGTGAGGCTGTTTGGCCTGGTATCAAAGCTGAAGCAGCCAAGGTTGGTTATCTATTCTTGAAGGCAGTAAACGTGCAAAGCTGAATCAGCCCTTGTTAAGGTGCAAAGAAAGAACACCAAGCGTGCCAAGTTTTATTCATTTAAAACATTTAAATGCTGCAAAATGGAGCAAATCGTGGTCTTCTGTCACGTGAACCAAGGATGGAAATAGAGTTGAGCGTGGAGTTCTAGAACAGCGATAGTGAGTGCTCGCACTCCCATATATTCCCAGAGACAAGAATACTTTGCAAGGCCAAGTTCAAAGACAATCTGCATGGCAGAAGGCATGGGTGATGAGACATGTTGGGCTAATTGGGTGGGGAGGTAAAGTCAAATCCACCTCTTTACGTGCTGCAAAGTGAACCAAATGTTCCAGACATGAAACAAACGTGCAAAACAATTGTAGAGGGCCCCATAACAAAGGTCCTTATAGTTTGAGAGCCAATGATATACTGAGGCTCATTAAAAGTATGGTGGTAAGGCAACAACGGTGCCGGTATCGCTACCGGCACCGTTGCTACCGTACCACCATAATACGAGTTGTGCTCACGGGTCTCGCTCTGCTCACCAGGTCCGAGTTGGCGTGCAATGTGTCACCCGCGAATACAAATCATGGATGCACCTGCACCGTTATGAATGGTGCCGGTGCATCCGAGCTCCCCATTCCCATTCAGCCCTATGGGGCCGAATGGGGATCGGGTGTCCCTTATTGCCAGCACCCGCGAATGGGCAATTACTGGTTCCGCCAACATCGGCATGACCCAGTAATTGCCCATTCGCGGGTGCCAGTAAAATCACAGGTCCGGCGGCAGCTGTGCCTTTGTTACAGCCACCGCCAGACCCGTAATGAGGCCCACTGTGTAGTTAATAGTGTTGAAGATGACATGTTTTAGGAGGTAGGCATAAGTTGTCCACCTGACAGTAGATAGCCAATCACAATCCCAACCCTTATAGAAAGTATACTTAGATATTGGCCTTGAACGTATGACAATCCTGCGTAGGTTTTTCTTATTTGCTATGTAGTATGACGTCACATTTGACATATTTTCTGTATATAAGGATGTTTTCATGAGAAATGCATTGACAGTTCGAGTGAACGTCCATTGATGTCCGTTGTAACTCCCTGTTTTAGAAAATTGTTAATAAAACGGCACCTTTGCCATCTTCCTGAGTTGGTTCAATTATTTGGTGTCAGAGTTATTCTGCATCACCATCCATTGCATGTACGATACCCAAAGGTCCATATTCAGCATCATTAGTAGATCATGCTGGAATCATTTAGCACCTCTCTCCCCACAGACCAGCTGCAAATTAGAACCAATTGTTAAACCCTTCCTACACAACAGATGGGCTACCCCCGGAGTTGTTACCCATAACCGTTGGACCCATTGTTTTATTAATAACCACTAACCAACATTAGAAACTCAAACTGTTGCCTACTTATAAAACAAAACATAAGACCCCTGACAGCCAATCAGTGACACAGAACGGCCCGAATTGTACCTGGGTATAATCATAAACAAAACATCCGGGTCTGTCTCATGAGATGGCTATACAGGGCCCCTTATTACACCTCGCCTTATTTTTATAATTTACCCCGGCACTAACAGAACAGGCCCCACCAAACTATCTCGTACCATCCACGTAGGCCATAGGGCCAGGGAATGGTCCCAGTGAGAAGCCACTCTCCCTGGCCGGCCTCTGGCAGGCTGCCATCCACTCTTGCACCCTCACACCAGGGCACTTAACTCCCTCTAACCTACTGCCCCTCTTAGCTATAATACCAACTAAATACATATGTACAAAGCTAGATATATACATTAAACAACACCTATAAATAAATAAATAAATAAATACATAGATCGCTATATGCACTTACATTATATATACAGGGGTGTGGCTGCTTCAGTCTGCCACACCCAAATGACCCTTTAGGTCTTATATGGCAGGCACGGTTCCTTTTGGTTTGTGTGGGTAGTTTAGGCAGGCCTTCTCCTCACTTCTGCTTCTGAGGCTGGCCCACCCCGAGGTACCATTAAAGATATGGTGATGCTCTCCCCTCGTGAGGCACCGTAATCACCATTACCTGGGCTCAGGTCAATTATTTCCTTATTGCAGCACCCTGTCACCCACCCAGAGGAGTTACTTCCTTTCTCTAGTGCCTTGTGCCCCAATGTGTGTCACCACCCTCAACGGCATACCTTGGAGCCTTCAGGAGCTCTCTTCAGGGAGTTTGAGGTTGGTCCCTGCCCCAGTTCTTTACGCGCTTTGGTGGAGCAGTACCCATGCCTCTGGATCTTTACCCAGGCTGTGAGGACTTCGTTGTTCAATGGCCCATCCAGACCTTCAACTCGGCCGCTGTGAGGTTGCAGCTCTGGACATTTCCTTGTAGCCAGCCTGCCTGACTGCGGCAGGCTGCCACCCCTACTCTTCTCGTGCTGGCCTGGGGAGGGTGGGCCGACGGTTATGGCCAATCAACCCTGTCCCGAACCGCCCTGCTCACGCGGGCTGATGTTGCAGCAGGAGCCCACGGCCCATGGATAACGCCAGGACCCTCCAGGCCTGTGCAGCCCTGTTCTTGGAGGTACAAGAGCCCCAGGAGAGGGCAGGGGGCTCAACGCCACACACCCACAGGTGCCAGATTTCCCCTCTCCACTGCATCTCTAGCATTTCCTCCACTCATTCACAACTGTATTGTTTAATGTTTTTTCCTGTTAGGTTCCAAGTTCTCCCCTCTGCACATCCCATTTCTGGCCAGGGGAGACCGGTGCATTGTCAGAGTGGAATTGGATTGTAAACTCCTTGAAGGGAACAGGTAGGTTAGTAATCACAAAGCACATGTACATGTAAATACAATCCTTCCACACCCTGATGTATGTGTCAGTTTAGTTTCCTATCTTTCTCTCAGGGGAGAAGAACTACAGCCCTAATTGGTCCAGGTACTACAGGTGGGTGAGCGCACATTTTTCTTAAGTTGAGGAGATTCCCTCTCATAGCTAAGTTGGAAGTTGTAATGCACTTTTGGAGTCTCAGGTTGCTGTCAAAGAGGACCCCAAGGATTCAGCATCGGGCAAGTAGTGCCATCTAGTGGTGGGTGACTGTGAAGCAGTTGGTGAGGTTTTGCAGGGTGGGTGTGCTGAAGGATGGAAAAGAGGGGAATCGGGATGGAGATGTTTGATTTCCTGGGGGGTGGGAGGGAGCAGTTTAAGGGGTAGGAGGCAACCCATCTGAGTACAGTGCCATTGAAGGCAAGGAAGGAGACTGTTTTAAGGAGGGAGCAGTGGTCTACCGTGATCATGTCCCTCTGCATTATATGACATTCTTAAGTAACTCTGACGGGGTGGGGGTGGAGGAGAGGAGAAATTCCAGCCTGACTGCAGGCCGGCCGGCATAAAGGAAGAGTCATGGATATCTTGATCGTGGCGGCCTGGGGTGAAGGTCTGAGCGATCTGGCGAGCAGCGAAATCCCGGGCCACATCCACATGGGCTGGGTGAAGTTATGAAGGCGTGGGCAATGCTCTGCCAGAGTGCGGAAAGGACTGTAGCGGGCCACCTGTCTGTGCTGCACAGGTATGATGACCCGGCAACCCTGCCCGCAAATCCCCAAAGGGAGCTTCTGAAGACGCCAAGGCACGCTGGTGAGTGTGGTGCCCCACATTAGGCATTGGGCACATTGACGAGGAATTAACTTCACTGGGCTGGTGAGGGCATGAACCCACTTGCTGTACTGGGCTTAGCAATAAGGAAATAATTGACCTAGTCTCAAGCAGCAGTAAATGTGGCACCCCACCTGGACACAGGGTATCACCATAACTTTGATGAGACCTGGGGGTGGGCCACCATCTGAAGGAGAAGTGGGGGGCGACACAACCCAAAAGGTATTGTGCCTGCAAGATAAGACCTGACAGGCCATTTGGGTGTGGTTGACTGCAGCAGCCACACCCCTCTGTATATAATTGAAATGTATACATTTATGTAGGTGTATATTTATATATGTATAAAAGTATTGATTAATATTATTTTCAAATAAAATAAATTAAATGTATGTAGTTATGAATGTATGTTCTTATACATGCATATAAGAATTGATTAATGTTAGGAGAAGAATGGAGGAGAGATGAGAGTGGTGTGCGGTTAGAGAAGTGGGCGGGCGTTGTTTCTGTGATTGTTTACTCCTGAATCCAGATTGAAAGGAATCACAGAGACAGTTGTCCTTGAGATGGGTAGAAGATGCCTTTCTCAGTGATCTTGGAGTGCTGGGCTAGCAGTGAAATTGGCCTGTAGAAGTCGTGACTGTGGAGTCAGCAGTGGGTTTCTTAAGAATGGGAATGACAGTGATTCTCAAGACATGCCTGGCAGAGAAAAAAATCACACTATTAGACCTGTTGTAGCTGGCAGACCTCAACAATGCTCATAGGTGTATGGGTTTCTGTGACCCTGGTGTACTTCTTGGCATGTGTTTGCACCAATGTTTGAAAACTGCCATCTTCTAACATGTGTCTTGTGTTGCAGGCTCTGTCACTTCACTAGTGCACCAGGCATCCGGGGGATGCAAGGGCCACATTTCGAGGGACCAAAGGTCTGATGGGATGCCAGCCACATAAGGGCTCCCTTACAGAAGCCAGACTTGAGACACCAGCAAAGTTGCCATGAAGACAGTAGCACCACATATATCTTTACTTACCCTCCACCCACTTACGTGGCACGTGGAGTGCCTATTGATCCTTCCTCGACCTCCACTTACAGGACCAGAAGGAGGCTTAAGTGTACACCACTTTTAAATTTGCTGTGGTAGTCTGAGGGAATTTGATGTTCAGACAGTATATTTAGAGACCGGTCCCAAAACGAATCTGGCTGTTTTCCCATCTCCCCCCCCACCCGCACTTCCTGGAAGTTCCTTCTTGTCTCTGAGTGTCTGGGCTTCACCTGATTATTTTCGCTATTTCCTATCCTCATCCTATTTTCGCTGAAAGTCCAACTGCTGGGATACACACTGTGTTTTTATGATTATTTAGTTCCTGAAGAGGGGCCTGCACTGTCAGCTGCAGACTATGGTGTGGCCTGGGGATCTGCGTGCTTTGGCTCCTGCCTCCTACCAGGATTGCTGTCTGTCTCCCTCTGGCAGCATGAAGAATTGTGCTGCCAATAATGTCACTGCTGCGGCACTGCCCGGCTTCTGTGGAGTTTCTGGACCATATGCTCGTTGCTGCTGACCCTCGTTGCCCCATTGACCTGCCCACCATCCCAGGAAGATAAAACATCTAGCCCGGGGCAAAGTCTCAGGCAAAGTCCTACTCAAGTCTGTACTGTCAGCCGCAGACTGTTGTGTGTCCAGTGGATATGCATACTCTGGCTCCTGCCTCCCATCTGGGAGTGCTGTCTGTCTCCCTTGGGCAGCATGCAGAACTGTGCTGCCAATAATTTCAATGTCGCGGCCCGACTGCTGTGTACTTCGTGGACCATCTGCCCCGTTGCTGCTGGGCATGCACCCACTGACCCACCCACCATACCCAGAAGCTAAACCATCGAGCCCGGGGAAAATCCCTGGCCAAGTCTGTACTGTGAGCCGCAAACTGCTGTGTGGCCTCGGACCTGCATACTCTGGCTCATGCTTCCCACCTGGGAGTGCTGTCTCCCACCCTCAGTCAGCGTGAAGAACTTTGCTGTCAATAATTTCACTGCGACATCACGGGTGGCTTCTGTGGACTTCCTGGACCATCTGCCCTGTTGCTGTTGGCCTTGCCCCCACTGACACGCCCACTGTCACCAGAGGTTAAAACATCTAGCCCGGGGCAAAGCCCCAGGCCAATTCCTGACCAAGTCTGCACTGTCAGCCGCTGTCCGCAGCTGGTAGTAGCTTTCTGCCTCTATGCATTTCCTGCTCAGTTTGTTATCCTCTATTCCACCGTCTTACTCTTAATATCAGTCTGCATTGCCTGACCATCTGGACTTACGTCTCTGCATATGCCCTCCAAGTGCTGCTGACTGGGAACCTTGCTCATCATGCTATTACTGGAGTAACCGCATTCCTTCTTTTGCAGTTTTTTCCTGTTTTTCTTTTGTTTCCTGTTTCTCTATGCCAACTTTTTCCTCATGCACCTATACCAACATTCTTTGGGCCTCATTGTGGGTTGTGCCGTACAGTATTTATGTGTCTGTATTAATGCATACCGGCAAGTTACATCACCGGCCAACTACGAGTTTGCATTGGGGTGGTCGAATGACCTCCAGCCAAGAGCTTCAGGTCATTCAGGCACCTTACTGGCAAAAATCATCCAGTATTAGCGGTGCCAGTAATAGCGGCAAAACCCTCCATGAACTCCATAGAAAGGAGATTTACACCAGCTACTGACACTTGTAATCCAGCTGTAATTCTGTCGGACCCAGTGGCGGTAACAGTAATTCCGTTTGTTTGTATTTTAATACTGAAAAATGTGTAATGTCCCCCTTTGTCTTGTAAGCACCGGTAGTCTTGATTCTATTAAAGACACAGAGGCGAACATTATGCTTTAACTCGTTAATGCCACTCTCCACAGCAGTCTTTTTAATATCAAGTTTCTTTTTCTTTTTTTGTACACCAGTAAAAAAACAATTTAAACAAAACGTCCAGCACAAGGGACTACAAATCCCCAGAAGTCCAAAATGTCCCTGTAGTTTGTGCCTTTTTCAAACAATCAATGCTGTCTCAGCACACTTCTCATGTCATGTCCTGTCCACAACTCCTCCTCTTTCTTTGATTATACAACGAGAAACAGTCCAACCGACAACCTAACTGAACGGAACGTCTGCACAATAATCCACTCCAACACAGGAACTTGCTCCGCCCAGAACTACGTACACTCCAGCACAGCCTGCACTAGCTAGGGTTAAGCTCTCCACTCAGTTGTTCTTATGGTTATCACCCAGGAATCAAAGAAAGTTCACCATTAGGGAGGGAATAAACAGCCACAAAATTAGCACATCCACAAATCAATGCATACCAACATCAGGTCAACACAAACACATTACCACAAACGCAGCTGCAGAAGCCAACTAATCCCACACCTTCGTATACTAGGTGGGATAATGCTCGCCTCCATACCTTTAATAGAATCAAGACTCTGGGCGCTATAAGCCTGGGTAATTTTCATTCTATGTCAAGACCGGAGGAGAGCATTATGCTTGTTCAAAGCTGTCAAAAACTACTGCAGCCACTGACAAAACAGGCTTAAAATAAAAAGTCTTAAAACTCCCTTCTGTAGACCACTCAGTGGACTTCAGGATATCATGTAGATAACCCCCTGTAACAAAAGCCTTGGGCGCCATCACCCCTCTGGCTGAATGGGCCTGTATGCCTGCCATGTGCATGACCTCTCTAACCCACCTGGCAATGGTGGAAAAGCTACCGCATGAAAAGGTTTCCTACGCGCGATCAATAACTGATGCACTCTGCGAGGCGGCAAACCTTTGGTAGCCTTCTCATAATGCTTAATACATTGAGCCACACACAACTTGGGCTCATCGGAAATATGGGTATGAGATAATGGGAGACCAACTCTTAGTCCTCTTAGCGATATGGAAAGCCACCTCTTCTGAATAGAAGACTTTCCTGTTAATTTCTAGCACCCTTACATCAGAGACTCTCCTACATGACACCAAGCAGAACAACGTAGCCAGCTTGCTTGATAGCCGGTGGATAGACAATTGATCATTGGCCAGCCACTTTTTGAGGAGAGGAAGACCACCCCTACATCCCTGAGCACCAAATACTTGGCCGTGGGGACATTGCAGATCTTAACTCCTCGCAAGAGCCTAATCATGGCCGGGTGTTCCCCGATCAGCAAACGTCACATTTCTCATGCCTTGCGGAAATGGCTGACCATACACTCCTATGGTGTGGAATGCTCGACCATCTTCAGACAACCCTGCAAAAGATATAAGGACACGCACTATAGAGAGAGAAACGGAATGAAGATGCTGCAGTGGTCACCACTCTTCCCACTTGGCCCAAGCAGCGCTATATCTCCTAAGGGTGGAAGGCACCCAGGAGTCTCTGATACAACTGTTGAAAGGCATGGCAAAGACCAGCATTGCCTGAAATTCTGTACACCAGAAGTTGCAGCGTCCCTGCCAGCACTAACACATGCTCCTGACCCGGAGCCCCCAGACTGCTCAACAGATCCGGCTGAAATGGAATCACCCTTGGGAAAATCAGAGGAAAGTTCCATCAGAATCGGAAACCACGCTTGCGATTTCTATAGTGGCACCACAATCACCAGCTCTGCCTCCTCTCTGCAGACTTTCCCTAATGCCCTCGCCAGCATGATAAATGGGGCAAAGGCATAGTGTAGCATGCCCTTCCAACTGTGGAGGAACACGTCTGTTCCCAACGCCCCCGGGTCCAACCTCCAGCTGAAATACCTGGAAGTCTGCACGCTCAAAACTGGAGGCGAAACTATCGATTTCTATCAGTCCTCAGAGCTCCTGTAACTGTAAGAACACTTGTCTGTGCAACCTGCAATTGCTGGTGTCCTACATGTACCTGGAGTTTCAGTCTGCAATTACATTCTGCTTTGCGGGGAGGTACTCTGCCGCCATCACTATCTTCTTCTCTAGGCAATAATGTCAGAAGTCTTTCGCCAGCTCCACTAACATCTTCAACCGGGTTCCCCCTAAATGATTTATGTATCACACTTCCGAGATGTTGTCTATCGTCAACAAAATGGAACAATTCACTCTTTCTCTGGCGAACGCGTTTACCGCAAACGAGCATGCCAGCAGCTCTAAGTACCTGCTGGCATTTCATTCTATTACTAACTCTGGCATGTCCCTGAAAATGGCCCTCTGTTCAAGGCTTCCATATTCTGCAACCACCACTCTAGGTCTACCCTCCCGTCTTCGTCCAATGGTACCAAATAGTGATATCGGACTCCCCCTTGCAAGTGTCTGAGCTTCAGTCTTTGCAGCACCCTGTAATGCAAGGGGCCGGAAAATACGGCTTGAATAAGGGATGCTAGAAGCCCTACTATCCTGGCTAGATTCTGAAACAAAATATGCGTCTTCAGAAGCATTGCTCTCAGCTCTTTCTTGAATGCCCTCATCTTTTGCTGAGGCAATTCCAATGTGGCTTTTCTGGTGTCTATTACGAATCCCAGAAATTCCGTCTGCTGCCTTGGATCCAAATCTAGTTCTGCTAGCCAATCTGCTTTGCGAAGAATGTCCCTGAGGAGGAGAATAGCCTCCATCTTGAAATGCCTGTAGACAATCCAACTGTTCAACTCCTTCAAATTGATTACTGACCTTAACTTTCCTTTCCTGTATACCAGGAATATATTGCTGTAAAACCCTGCTTGCCCCTACAGACATAGTTCTATCACCCCATTTTCTACCTGGCTGTTCAATTTCGTGTTCAGGAGAAATTCCTCCTCCTTTGACATCCTGAGACCTTCCGGAATATGCCTATGCTCTACGTAGCCCATGAACTCTAGTCTGAAGCCGGCCATTGTCTTCAACACCCAGGCATCGCCTGATAGCTCCTGTCATTTGGCTATACATTGAAGAGCACCTCCTTCCACCTTGGGGTAATATCCGCAGTGTGCACTTACCGCTGGTGACACTTTGTTGTATTTAGCCTCTGTGTGCTCTGCACCCACGCAGACCTCTGGATCTGGATAGAAATTAGGCGTCATGTTGCCGACTTTCCCAGTATCGGCTCTTGGTACTTGGGGCCTGTCGGCCGCTCTCTGCGAAAAGCTGTCCGGGGAATATTTTGTGAATCTATGTCTGCCCTTAGGACATCTCCTTAGCAAATGCTTCACCAAATAGTAATCCTTGTGCAGATTCTTCAGCCTTATAGTTTGCTGTCGATCTTCAGCAAAAGGCTGCGCCACCTCTTCGTGGAGAGAGCGCAGCTGGTGTTGCTGAGTAGGCATACCGCTCTTTGCGACCAACTGGCTAGGATGAGGGCATCCTTGGGCTTGTCAGTGTCCTTAGCCCTCTCCGCTAAGTCCATTATCTTTGCAAGGGGTCTGGCTAGGTCGAGGACCTTGCCCTGGATACTCTTCCAGGCGCGGTCAATGCCTCTTCTGACGTCTTTAGCCTCTTTGATGACAAAAGTGACAATCTTGACATCAAGCTGTAGTGTGTCCTTAACTTTGCCAGGGAGCTCTGGTCGGGGAACTCCGCTTTCACCCTGAAGCACACTTCTTTCTCCAGCGGCTTTCTAATCTGCTGTGCCATATATTGGACCACTCTCGGTGAAGGAAGCCACTCTGTAGATTTCGGGTGTCTTATGTCATCGGGGTCAAACATGTCCACCATGTCATCCCCTTCCTCCAGTGTAGCCTTGGTTAATTGTGCTGTTCTCTTGGGCTGACCAGCTTTTTTACTGCTATGGTCCACGATACTGTCATGGTCCTGATCATGATTATCTCCCTCCTCATCCTCAAAGGATACATTGTCTTCATTGGCGTCCCCTGTGTTTTTCTTCCCTGGGGTAAGGTTTAAGAGGTTCGGCACTGCCATTCTCCCCAGGAAGGCACTCTTTAACTTGTCATAAGGGTCAGCTCCCTCCTGGGGCATCTGTTGAACCCCATCCTTTTGACCCAGGGTCCTGCCATCCCCCTTTGATGGGATGTGAAGCTGAGGTACCCTCACCTGGCTGAGCTCTCTCCTTCTTTTTCTTGGAGCCGTGCTTTTTGCAGCTATGAGGGATTATAGTGCTTGTAGGTGCACTTGTATGGGCTGGACCTGCTGTGACATTGCAATGGCTAGTGAGTCCGCAAGATCTCGTTTAAAGCTTAAGGACAAATCTTTGCCCACTTCCTTCTCTTCTTCCTCACTGTACTCAGGGTATGATCTTTCCGGCTCCATTTTTGTTATCTGCACTGAAACAGAAAACTGTGACACTAAGAGAGTGGGTACATCCAAGCTGTAGCACTGTAATGATGTGATCTCCTGTGGCCATAATGTTGTAATCATTACTGAGCATGCGCGTGTGAAAAAAGGGAAAGGTGCTTTCCTTTCCTGATGCGGATGATGTTCGCATGTCACCCGGAAGGATTCTGTTGTCTCTAGAAGCCAAGTGCATCACTGCGTGCCAAAGGGAAAGTCCCTTCTTCTAATGTGGCTCTCCGATATTCAGAACAGGCCGGGGCACAAATGCGCTACACCGGGGAGCACACCAGTCACCTCACCAGATGCAAGCGTTTTAACTTCCGGTCCCAGTGCGCTCCATGGAAACCGCCCAGCTGACACACCAGCAGCGAATGCCCACTGCCGGTAATGTTGCATTGAGTCCCGTGTGATGCACCACACACTCAGAGGGGAGTTCACAGAATCCCCAATTCACAGTAAATGAAAAGAATCCCAACCGTCAATTAAGACACATAATCATACGCTGCGCAATAAAATCCCCAGTAATCTCGTTAACATCATCAATAATGCATAACTCTATCAGAGAAATAAAAGATGCCATATCTGCTTGGAACAGCAGCAAAGAAAGAGGAGGAGTTGTGGACAGAACACGATGTAAGAGGTGTGCTGGGACAGGATTGGCTGTTTGAAAAAGGCACAAAAGTATAGGGACACAGTGGACCTCTGGGGATTTGTAGTCTCTTGTGGTGGAAGTTTTGTTTAAATTGGTTGTTTACAGTTGTAAAGAAAATTTAAAAAAAGAAGGTTGATATTTTAAAAGGCTGGAAAGTGGCATTAGCTGTGGTGAGTGGCATTAAGGAGTTAAAGGCATAGTCTAGTAAAAAATGTTATTGTCCCTATGGGTCGGCCATGTTTTTTTAAGGCTAAGTGGCTCGATTTTAGAAAACTTTCCTATGGACCTTACCCGAGTTTTTGTCCATTAAACGCACGCGAAAACAAGCACCTGGGAGCCGCCATTTTCTGATAATCCTATCTTTTCCCCGATCGCCCTGGCTGACCTGCTTTTGCGGCACTAAATCAATTCCCCCGCCCCTGAGCCTGTCATCAGCAGACTCGTACCGCCCATTTCCCAACGCCAAAGCACGTCTCGTGTCAACATTCGCTGCGCTTCAGCTAATGACGTGTCGCCATGGAAATGGCAGGACGCCTCTTTCCTCAATAAGTATAAACAGACCGTTTCACAACGCACAGCAGCAGATTTTCGATTCCATTCCTCTCTCTGTGTTACTTTGAGTATTCTGTGACTCGTTTCTGTGCTCTGGTCAGCTACCTTCGCCGCTTGTAGCCCGTGTGAACACCTGTACCATCTCGGTAACTTATTTTACTCTGTTTACCACACAATGGCTACAATAATGCCCTACATGTACGAGCTTGAGTATACCGAGGAGGAACTACTGGAAAGGGAAGCACGCGAAAACGATGGGGATTCGGACGGCAGTTGGGAGGACGATTCAACAGATGAAGAGCCTGGGCCTAGTCGCATGGACGGCGTCTCCACCTGGTGCACATGCAATCGGTGCGAGCTAATGCCAACCGAGGATGAGAACTGCTGCTGCTGAGAAAACTCGGGATGCCTGGCCTACATTTCGGAAGGCGAGCCACGACCGCAATGCATCACCGAGCTGCCAGACTTCTGGGCAGCCTGCCTCACACGGGCCGTGTTGAGAATCATGATGGTGCTTATGCACGAACTTCGAGCAACTGTTCGTCCTTGTAATCCGAGTAACGAGTAAGTATACTCTGCATGTCATGCCACTCCTATTTCATGTTCTTCTACTATATCCAAAATTACATCTACATATCATTGTAACGCATGTAAGTCATTCAATAGTGTGCATTGTCTAGATAGCATTTGTCCATGTAAAATGTCATTAGTTACAAGAATTGTCATTGACAACAAACGTTTATTAAACTTATCTGGGTCATTTAAAAACAGTTTGTTTCATTCCTTTTCACAGGTGGTACAGGCTGGTGGCCTATCGCTCCTTTACATGGTGGCTTCACGGGAGGCTTGGACACCGCGTTCGAAGAGTGATACCCGCCTGTGCCGTTCGTGCCATTAGAGACACGTTCCCGAGTGACAGCGGTCAGTACAGGGGATTTTCTCTCGCTGTGCTGCAACCTGACCTGTATAACCTTTAAAGTCTTCTATTTTTGTGTCATGAAAATAAGATACAAAATAAAACACCACATTTATTTTAACAACGTTTGTCTCGATTTTTTAAATGAATCACATATATCTATACTATCAATTACCATTGGATTATACAGGCCTTAGGGTCTTGGCCACTATAATACACCGGTTGAAGTGTGGGTCTGTGCTCACAAGAATCTCTGGTATGTGGCATTTGTTATTGATAAGCAACAATATACTATCATTGATATAAAGGCGATATACTGTATATTGATATAAAGGCGGTTCGCGCCGGTGGATGCGCGCTGGCATGAGGGGCTGTCAGGGGCGCGAAAGGCCAAGGTGCCAAACTACATGTACACTTCAAAAGGTGTCCCACACCAAGGGGCCATCGGTCACATGGCCTCCTCAGACCCCGTGTCTCCAGCCAGGCCTCCCCTTGAAGCAGGCCGCCCCCCTGCAATCCACATAAGTGTGTCTCCATTCAGCAGTCTTCCTGTGCCTTATCTGCACGCCCCAGGACCATCCATCCCATCCCCCTGTATCAAAGGCGGTTCGCGCCGGTGGATGCTCGCTGGCATGGGGGGGATGTCCGGGGTGCAAAAGGCCAAGGTGCCAAACTACATGTACACTTCAAAAGGTGTCCCACGCCAAGGGGCCATCGGTCACATGGCCTACTCAGACCCTGTGTCTCCAGCCAGGCCTCCCCCGAGGCAGGCCGCCCCCCTAATACCACGACATACATACGTCATTCATTCACAAACACACCCCAGTTTCTAATACTTTAAAAACCACTCGATATGTCTCATGAGAACATCTTTGTGCTTTGCAACTCAACTCTTGAACGTGCTACCTGGGAACCACTGAGATCTATGCTAATCTGCTTGTCGTCGTGCTATCCGTGAACTCTGTGACCGACGGCTTCGAGCATACCCATCAGTGCGCTACCTGTGGCCATCCACCTATTCTCCCGCAACATACTGCTCTGCTTGCTGAACCCAACTGTTTGTTGGTCAAGGTAAGGCCATGTATCCTGGTTATATTTCGCAGATTTTTAAATTTCTATCTATTTTCCAGTAGACTACAAAATAGTGCAATGTTCATTGGTCTCATTGGTATTGACTTCAGTTTCCATTGCTATGCTATCAATAGATCTATTTATTTTAATCTGTGACTATTGTGATTGAATTGCATCCTTCGGGGGTCCAGTCAATAATGTTAGCATGTTTCCTTCTCGTGCAAGACAAAACATCCAAGGGACGAGTCACAGGTTCAGATTTCAGACACATTAATTATACAATTCTACAACTTATGCAAATACTAAGCAGCACATAATGAACTGGAATAGTTCCTGCGACCAAAACAAACCTTGCATTGATCATTGTATGATTCATTTACTTTTGTATCAAATCTTTACTCTTGAAGATTGTATAATAATGTCGATATTTATTTACTTTTCAGATTTATCAACAATGCCTGCCTGTTCGATTAGCGGTTGCCCTTCGAAGACCCATGCGAAATCTGAAGGAACTACAATGCATGTATTCCCGAAAACTGTTGATCGAATAAGAGAATGGGTCAGACATTGCGGATATCCACTGGATGAGCTGGAAAGTAGAGTCCAACAAGTCTTAGAGGACAAGAGGGGTGATCGATACTGCATCTGCAGCCGGCACTTTTCCTTGCACATGTACACAACTTCTTGGGTAACAAAGAAGAATAAACGGCGAACGACACGCAAATTGCGCGAAAAGGCTATTCCCACTCTATTCGTCCACATTCCGCCACCGGTAAGTCAAGTGTCCCGTTGTAGCTTTAGGCCTTGCGGTAGTGTGTAGCCGAATGGATTAATAGATATTGTAGGTGTTCTATCCCTTGTATTAATTTAGATATTGATATGAGTGTATAGTTTTTTGAATAATGACATTTATCAATATATTATTTTTCGATTTCATAACCCACAAACGCAATGCATATATATATATGGGGACAGGGAACTGTGCTGTATTGAGCATTTTTCAAGTATTCTGTCGCCTTACATGGCTATTTTTAATATTGGCATTTCACTATCAATCATTAATTGACCTTTACAACTTCTTGACCATCCCTTGAATCTGAAGCAAGAACATTCTACATCCTTGACGTGGTCGCAGTTATCAACCACTTCTAGCGCGTATCAGGTAATCTTACTAGGCTAATCCGCTACATACTTGTTTTATGCATGTCAAGTAATAGTTTTATTCTATCGTGTAATTATTTTACCGAATGTTTGGTTACTGCTTTCCAATTGATATACACCTTAGTTATCGTCCACTGGTGTTTCGTTTCATTTATAATTAGTGTTATTCATACTAATGCAAGTACTGTCTTTCAGGGAGATGCTGAAGCGTCCGCCACATCTACAACGTTTCTAGATGATCCTCACCAGCAGGAGGTATGGATACTGACAGCTCCATCGAGCGTCATCATCAGAGCCGGAATTCCTGTCGTTTGATTGTTCTACACAATGTTTCATTTGTGGTTAGCCGTTGATATGTACCTGTGCTGTCGACCCCAGGTGTATGTTATGTTTTCACAATTGTAAACCTCACTAATGCAAGTACTATGTTTCAGGCAGTTGATGGAGCGTCAACCCCTGCACTTGATGCAGAGCCTGACATTCAAGTATACGAATCGGCGCAACAGCTTTCGGAAGTGCGCACTACATTTGCAACATCCATAGATATTCTTCAGCAGCACGAGGTATGGATACTGACAGCTCCATTGAGCGTCATCATCAGAGCCGGAATTCCTGTCGTTTGATTGTTCTACACAATGTTTCATTCGTGGTTAGCAGTTGATATGTACCCGTGCTGTCGACCCCAGGTGTATGTTATGTTTTCACAATTGTAAACCTCACTAATGCAAGTACTATGTTTCAGGCAGTTGATGGAGCGTCAACCCCTGCACTTGATGCAGAGCCTGACATTCAAGTATACGAATTGGCGCAACAGCTTTCGGAAGTGCGCACTACATTTGCAACATCCATTGATATTCTTCAGTTGCACGAGGTATGGATACTGACAGCTCCAGCATGCGTGATCATATAACGTGATTCCATTTGCTATACTTTCTTTCCTATTAACGCACGTGCTGTGTTTCAGGGAGACGACGAAGCTTCCACCACAATCACAACATCTCATTTAGATGATGCAGATGTAAAGGAATTGTTGAAATAAGTCGATGAAATGTGATCATATTTTGATTTTCCTTGATTCTTTTGGACAATGCATCTTTCGCGGTTATCTCTTAATATGTACCTGTGCCGTCGACCCCAAGTGTGTGTTATGTTTCCAATATTGAAAACCATACTAATCCAAGTACTGTGTTTCAGGGAGACGACGGAGGTTCCACCACAATCACAACATCTCATTGGGATGATGCAGATGTAAAGGAATCGTTGAAATAAGTCGATGAAATGTGATCATATTTTGATTTTCCTTGATTCTTTTGGACAATGCATCTTTCGCGGTTATCTCTTTATATGTACCTTTGCCGTCAACCCCAAGTGTGTGTTGTGTTTCCAATATTGAAAAGCATACTAATCCAAGTACTGTGTTTCAGGGAGATGCGGATGCCTCCTCTCCAATACAACCATTCATGGCAGTCCATGCAGAGCCAGAGGTATGGATACTAACAGTTCCATCGAAATAGATCATCACTGGTCGAATACTTGTCGTTTGATTGTTGCACAAAATGTTTAAATCGTATTTGGCTATTGAGATGTACCTGTGTGTTCGTCCTCACGTGTTTTATGCTAACAATATTTTGATGCATAGTAATGAAAGTACTATGTTTCAGGGAAACGATGGAACCTCATTCCTTGCTGTCTATGCGGATACAGAAAATATAGTCCTTGCAGCGCAAGAGGAAGGGAGGACATGCAGAAACGAATCAGAGCTACAGCGTGCAGATGTTGAAGGTCGAGTCAAAAAAGTTGAAAAGAGAAAAAAAAACAAAGGTTAGTTACAAACAGTTAATAACTTTAAAAAAAAGTTTGTGGTGGGGACTATTTTATGTTTTTTTCCAGTCAATTCTACTACACTCCATCTTGTGTTTAAACTGAACATCCCTTTTCCAATCTCTCCTCCAGTTACCCTTGGGCGTCAGAACTATACACACACAGACAGTGAAGCGAATGAGAGATGTGGCTTGCAAGACCATGTACACTATGGAGGAACTATTGAGGCGAGGCGTGTTCAGGCTCGAGATGCTCATGTCCAATGGCCAGAACATGAATTAGCTCTGTTTGGAGACTACAGCAAAGTTGCATTGGACCATAGCTACTGTGCGACCGGACCACCACAAGAAGATGTTATTGAATGTATTGAAGATAGCTCTGAAGTAGTTGCAGATCAATTTACACAATCTACACCCGCCAAAAAATTGCCACCAAAAAACATGTCGACATTGTTGTGTTCTCCCATCAATGTTGAATTAGCAGATGTTGAAATGAGAGAGAATGAACCAGCCGCAGCATCCATAGACGCAACAATACTTGATATCAGCGATATTACTTTCCAATGTGTTGACATCTCCACAACGTCAAAGGCCGAAACAACGTTGACGCAGGATGACAGTCTAATGAAAGAGAGCAAATACATTGTATTCGACAGTTGCTTGATGGAAATTATAAGTATGCTGAAATGTGTGCATTCCGTTAGAGGGAAAGTATGTGGGAAGCCATTGATTAATGTGACTCGTCAAATGAAAGGCAGTAACGTCAAAATAAATGCCGCCTGTAGATTAAATCATAGGTTCTCATGGTCTGCACAACCAATGCTGGGGAAAATGCCAGCAGGCAATCTACTGTGTGCAGCTGCATCACTTTTTAGTGGCTCCAGTTTTAGAAAGTTAGAGGCTTTCTTTCAGTTTGTGGGACTCCATTTCATTTCTAGAGCGCTGTGCTACACATACCAACGTGATTATCTGTTTCCGGCCATTAGTGATGCTTGGAGAATTGAACAATTGTCTCTAGCAAGTACATTCGAAGGCAAACGATTCAGGCTAGACGGCGATGGACAGTGCGATAGCCCTGGATTTTCTGCCAAGTACTGCACCTACCACTTTCAGGACATGGATAGTAAGAAAATTGTGAGTTCGGAGGTCATGCAGGTAACACAATGTACATCCTCAGTGGCCATGGAAAAACTAGGATTTATAAAATCAGTGGAACATCTACAATCGAGGGGGATGCACATCGACCTCATAGCCACGGATAGACACGTTTCAATTGCCAAGACAATGAGAGAGCAGTTCCCACATATTAAACATCAATTTGACGTATGGCATCTTGCTAAATCAATCAATAAGAAAATCTCGGCTGCAGGAAAAAAAAAGGTTTTGAAAGTATTTTGCAGTGGTCACATTCTATCACCAACCATCTTTGGTGGAGCTCAAAAACTTGCGAGGGGTCAGTGGAAATACTACTTGAAAAATGGCGGTCACTGATGCACCACTGTACCAACGTTCACCGCTGGACAGCAAATGAACATTTCCACCAATGTGAACATGGCCCTTTGTCCCCAGAGGAGGCACGGAAGAGGAAGTGGTTGATTCCATCATCACCGACACACAAAGCCATTGAGAAGATTGTTTTCGACAAAACTCTATCAAGAGATTTGAGAGGACTGACATAATTCTGTCACACAGGAGATTTGGAGGTGTTCCACAATATGTGCCTAAAGTACAGGCCAAAGCGCTTGCATTTTAGCTTTCGGGGCATGAAACATCGCACTCTACTAGCGGTCTTGGCCCATAACAGCAATGTCGGACGTGAACAATCTAGGACTAGGGGTAAAGTAAGGATGCCTCGCTACACTAAGGTGTTTTCAAAACGAAGTAAGCAATGGGTGATCAAACCAGTCTGATGAAATGCAGTTCGACTTTGTGAAAGGCCTTATTGTTGCTGTGTTAGAGAAGCACAGATATGGAATTTTGGACGTTTCTGTACAGAGCAGTGATCCATTGCCACCAAACATTGCGACTGTGCCATGCCCACCCGATGCACAGCCGATTGTGAAGTACAAATCGCGGTTTAAATAATTGCAATAGGATTGTATTTTTGTAAATAAATGTTATTGTACAGTGTACCAGTAAACCTAACCCCCCAACTTCACCATCATGGGTGGTGAAGAAGCTCGGTGTCATCTTTGAATTCTCTCTATTCACCTAACATATGTGTATGTATATATTTTTCTCATGTCTCATCTCATGTAAATGTAAATGCTGCGCACTGTTAACGGAGGGGAGGCTTGCGTATTGCAAATAATAAAACAAACAAACAAACCATAAATCTCACTTTTAACTCAACTCCTGTGGTACTTTATACTTTCCCTGACCTTCCGCAAAAAATTAAATGTCTCAATTTGGGCTGCAAAGCTCGCAGACAACGGGGACAAAATTGGGGCACTTCGAACGCGCCAGCCAAGCAGGCCGTGGCATTTGGGAGAGAAGCCAGTTCGCATTTGCACATTGAGGCGCACTACATAGACGGATTCTAAACTTCGTTCTCATAGATGCCTATACTACGTGATTTTGCAAATAAAGAATGCAAAGGACAGTGCACAGATGAGGCCCACAAGTCGCACTGGAAGTATAAGGGTCTATTGTTTTTTGACCTTGAGACAGGGACCATGCCGAAAGAACTACATTTGAAGGGAGTGCGCAATAATGTAAGAGACGATAAGGCAGAAAATTCAGAAACTAGACCGAGTTTCAGTTTTAGGTCAGTATACGAAAAATCATTGTCAAGAGCACGGTCCGTTTTACAGACTGCATTACAAAGAGACACAATGGAAATTTCAAATATAATGTAAGTAAATCTTTACACGCTTTTATACCGGAATGAAGATTTAATGAATGGATGCATGAATAAATTAATGAATGAAGAGCTAGGAAAAGCAAATAAAACTGTTCGTAGTGGGCACATGGGCATGCAGGTTCACTGGTCTCACCGATCTCGCTCCTTGGCCCAGCCACTTTTCCCTGCACTACGGGACTGTCTCTGTATCCTTCAGCCCCTTGTCCCGGCATTTACCTTGCACTTGCCACCAGCTGGCCCTATTATTTAATTTGTATTCAACTATCCTTGTACAGCCCATCCCCATGCGCGATCAGAAAGACACCTGGCCTAGTAGGATCGTTGTCTGTCTGCCCTTTTTCCCCACCTGCCTCGTCACGCCTAGAAACACTTGAGTATACGCGCGTTACAAATGCCATATCATATATCATATCATTCCTCATGCATGTAGACTGTCGTTTATCATTGTGTGTAGACCTCGATTTATCTCGTTACTTTTCGCATTTATGTTAGAGAAGAACATACTCCATTGAACTACCCTTGCAAGCAAATAGTTTCTGATCGGCCGTAATAAATAAAATGAGTAATATTAACGAAGTTCGGCTAGCAAGACTAATTATAATTTTTTTGTTTTCATAACAGGTATTTGATCCCTTTCTGCCCCTGCCATCTGTTTGAGACACCGGCGGATGGATTCTTCAGCAGACACCTGCAGCTTCGTGTCAACAACTGGAGCACGATCACCATATTATTGGACGATCGCCAAGGGCCCACATGCCCTTACGCTGTACTAGTGGCTAGAAGTAACATAACAAACTTTAGGCTGGACTAGTGCCTAGTTGATGGAACAGCCTTGCGGTTCACCGTGCTTCCAAAGTGATTCTTTTTACGAAAATGAACACCCTGTGTGCCATAAAGGAACACCGCGTGACTCAAGATGAAACGGAACAGTTATTGCGGATACAGATAAAAGAAAATAAATGGCTTCCGGAGTTCATATGAATATTCTCTAAACATTTAATGCCAAATAAATGTACTTTACCAAATGTACCGTGTTGCTGTTTCATTGTAAAGTACAGTTTCATATTCCGAATTGTGGCGCGCTGTGTTGTGAGTTGATCTGTGTTGGTTTCCGGGTTCTGTGTGGAGTCGCGCAGAAGACGACTGGGCGCGTTTGCCTACGCAGCACAGTAACGTCACGGGGAGAGGCAGGGAATATGAATGTTTTGATAATGTCAGGCTCAGGGGCGGGGGAATTGATTTAGTGCCGCAAAAGCAGGTCAGCCAGGGCGATCGGGGAAAAGATAGGATTATCAGAAAATGGCGGCTCCCAGGTGCTTGTTTTCGCGTGCGTTTAATGGACGAAAACTTGGGTAAGGTCCATAGGAAAGTTTTCTAAAATCGAGCCACTTAGCCTTAAAAAATTATGGCCGACCCATAGGGACAATAACATTTTTTACTAGACTATGCCTTTAAAAGTATAATGATCACCTTCGTTGTTGACAGAATCCTGCTAATCTTATTTATCTCCCCTCTGAATGATCTCTCGTACTTTGATTTGGCTTGATGGAACTCTCGCTCCTTTAGAATCAAAGCTCATTCTGTTTGTGATCTTTTTCTCGTTTTCATCTTAATTTTCTCTTTCTCACTGAAACTTGGCTGACTTCATTCAATACTGTAACACCTGCTTTGATTTCTTCTTCCCAGTCGTTTTTCTCCCACACATCACATGCTTCTGGGCATGGTAGTGGTGCTGGTATTTTATCATCTGTTCCTCCTGTTTTGCCCCGTTCTCAGTCGGATTGTTTTCTTTTTTCTTCATTTGAATACCACTATTGCTCTTTTTCTTGTCCTTTTCTTCATTTTGCCGTTATTTATCGCCCACCTCGTCATGTTTCTTCATTCTGTTAAGTTCTTGATTCTCTTCTCTCTGCTCTTCTGCCTTCCTCTGCTCCCTTCTTTCTTCTGGGAGATTTTAATCTCAATCTCTCTTCTACTCATGCTTCTGTTCCGCTTTTGTCTTTTCTTCACTCACATTCTCCATCACAAATTACTACACCTCCCTCTGACATTTCAGGGTCCTCCCTTGATCTTATCTATTCCTCTATTCCTACTTCTTCCTCAGTCACTGCTCTTCCTATTTATTAATCAGATCATTTTCTTCTTTCATTTTCGGTTTCTCTCCTGTCTCCTCTTTTCTTGTCCCCATCTTTGACTACTTTCTATCTTTGTGATCTTAGGTCCTTTCATCTTGGCTCTTTCACTTCTGCTATTGCTTCTACTCTTTTCTTCTATTTCAAACTTTTTTTCTTTTTATGGTGACTCTGCTTCTTCTCTTCTGTCTGACATTTTATCTGGCCCCTTGAATCTTCTTTACCCTTCAGTTGCGTTTACTCCATCTCACAGGCCTTCTCAGTCTTGGATGTCACCTTCTCTTCGAACTGCTTGCCGTTCCCTTCATCAGGCTGAACAGCGTTGGCATAAGTCTGCTTCAGCATCCGATGTATCTTCTTTAATCTGCATTTCATTCTACTTATGATTCTCGTTTGCTGTCTGCTAATCAACAGTTTCTTCAGTCTCTGTTTGCTTCACTTGTTTTGCAACCTCAGTGCCTTTTTCAAAACTTAAATCATATTCTTTCTCCTCCTCCTTCCGATAATTCAACCTCTTCTTCTTTTTCTGCATCTGACTTTGCTAATTACTTTGACCAAGCAGTTCAGGCTGGACAGCCCCTTTTGGGAACATTTGTTATTTGGAACTCTTTGATTTGATCTGAAACCTATTCCTTTGAGTTAAGAAGACCTTTCGCTCTTTATAGATTAGTTGATAGTGTCAGTGTTAGGGATGGAAATAGGCTTTGGACTTCTGTCAGTGGACTATTTACTTTAGACAAAGATATCTTGACAGTTCCCTTAGTTTTGGTTGAGGTAGGGAAACCATTCTTAGCTATATGGAAAGGTAGTAGTTTCCCCAAACCCCACCCTTTTACTTTCAATAAAGGTTTAGGCCAATCAATATGTGCACACTGTGTCCAAGTCCTACTTCTACACCCTTACACTGTCCTGATGTCGATCCTGCTTCCAATGGCCTCTTGGATCAGGGTCAGCAGCTCAGCAAGTGTCTCTCTGTTGAGTCGGTACAGGGTGAGTATCTGGCTGTCTGTGAGGGTCCATGGTGAGGCCCTGACCTGGGGTATGGGTGCTCGCCTTGCATGGCGTCTCCTCCTCGCCATCCTCCTCCTCTTCTTCCTCCTCTCCTCTGCTTTGTGTTCCCAGTGTTGGTCCTCCAGCTCCTGCAGATTAATGTTGATCTGGCGCAGCTGCATATCTATGCGTACGTGTGCATTGGGTGCACCTTAGGCCTCATTTCCATCACCTGCTTCCACTTACCTCCTGCTTTCAGGTAGAGGCTTCTCCACTGTGGGTTTGTTCTTTTTAGTGGCAAATATAGGCAGCGTTATTGCCATTTTCCCAACTTGTGATTAGCTGGTAATAACGGTTTGCTGATAGTACCGTCACTGCAAATACCAGTGCCGGTAATACCATTGCCAGTAATACAGTCGGTCCGCCAACTGTTTTACCTGCAACGATATTACCGGCAACAGTGTTTGCTGCGACTCTTGATTCAGCGGTCCGGTGAAAGTGGCAGTAATTCAGGTTACTGCCACTTTTACTGTATACCGCCTGACTCCTAACGACCCCCAATGTCCTTCATGAATGAATTAAATTTACCAAAAAACTATTCTGTGCACTCATCACCGGAGTGCCCTGGGAAGATGGATATATTCAAATTATGTGGGTGTTGTCAAATACTAAAGTCTGAAGTCTTCTGAAGAAGGTAAAATGGGGAACTGCATGGGAGATAGGGAGCAAGGATTTGGAAGTTAGATGCAGAGAAGTCTCTTCCGCCGAGGGAGAGATGGGAATGACGGGTGCGCTCAGCTGTCTGGTTTTAGATGATCACGCATTGAAACAAATAGTAATAAACAGTACCGGAAACTTTGGCAGGCTAGCCAGGCCCTCATGGTGGAGCATACACATAAGCAGCTTTAGCTCAGGAGGAGGAAGGCAAAACATTGAAAATAGGGCACGGGTTTCCAACCTCCGCCCTAACCCAGTTTCGAAAGCAAAGCATTTTCTGAATGGCAAACAGGTGTGGCCTCTGCTACCTAGCCTGAAGGGCTCACTCGACATGAGGGTGAGACAATGGATTCAGTTGGTGTAAAAAAACATGGGGCTGATCAAGGAAAACCAGTCAGGATAATGTGTGACTACGGAATCAGTGATTGTTTATCAGAGTTTAAGTCAAGAAAAATTACCCTTCCTACTCAATTATTGAATTGCGACTAAGCAGTAGTCACCATACACCTAGAGGCTCAGAGTCCAGTAACTGCCAGCTCAGCAACATAACCACACCCATCGCCCAATACAACTACACCAATCGAGCAAACACAACAGGAAAACTAAAACTGCAAACACTCACTAGACCTAAGCCGGAGCTGTAATTGTGTTCAAGATGTTCCTTAGATGATTGTGAATCAGTATTAGTTAAGTTAAGTGTGGACCACAATACTTCCACTAGCTTGTTAGTTCTTTATAGGCCCCCTCATAAAACTCCTTATTTTGAGGAACAATTGCTGGCCCTTCTTCGTGAGACAGCTAAACCAACCTCTCACGTGATTCTGATGGGCGATTTCAACTTATGGGCTTCTACTCACGTGGATGCTGAAGCTGCATCTCTGACCTTGGCTTTAGGAGTGGTTGTATATACTCAACATGTTGAGACACCCATGCATAGAGATGGCAACCTCTTGGACTGGATCCTAACATATATTACTAATATCTCTCTCGTCGTTTCCTCCCCCTGTCCTTGGTCAGACCATTGTCTGATCTCTTTTGATTTATCGCTCCCAGCAAAGGGGCAGCAGGTAGATACTCACCCTAGTATGACAAAAAGGACAAGGAATTAAAAAAAAGTCACTCCTGAGCACTTGCTATCCTGATTGCTCCTAGTCTCGGTAATTTGTCATTCATAACCAAAATTGGAAAGTTATTTGACCAGTTTCAGAAGGTTATATTGGGAGCCATTGACTCGCTTACCCTGGAGCGAGTGAAGCTAATAAAAATGGAGCATAAGAAGAACACATGGTTTACTGACGAGGCCATCAGCTTTAGGAAACTCAAGAGGACCTGCCAACTCATTTGGTGGACAAATCCCTGCCCTGACACTTTTACTGGCTTTAAGAAGGCTGTGTTGGGATATAAACATGATATTACTTTGGCCAAACACGCCAATTAGAATACAAGAATAGCTGATGCTAGGTCAAGCTGGAAGGAACTCTTTCCAATTTTAAGAGAACTGGTAGGAAAAAAGGATCAGACCCTAGAGGTGGAAATACTCTGGTGTCGAAATATTCAGGATAAATTGTCCAGAAAAGTATATTTGCAAGGAAGTCTATTAGAATCTGACTAATATCTCTCGGGGTTCCAACCCCCTCTCTTGAAGTCTCTTGTGATACCTTGTGCCTCACTTCCATTTTCAATCAGCCTAAGTTCTCTTTTAGACAGATCACAGAAAATGAGGTCTTTAAAATGTAAAAGGCCTGAAGCCAACATACGGTATAGTGGATATTTGCCTGGCAAAGGTTATTACGGACTCCCTAAGTGTGTTGACTCCCAGGCTTAATAAAATGGTTAATACTTCACGTAGGTACTCCAATGTGCTGAATTGTTTAAAGGAGGCTCCTAAAAAAGGAAAAGAAAACTTGGACCCTATGGTAGCCAGTAATTACTGGCGTATTACCAACGCTCCTTTCCTATTGAAGATCCTGGATTGGATTGGCTATCTCCAATTTTAAGAGTTCATTGAGGCTAACAACCTGCTTGAGGATCGCCAATCAGGCTTTCAGGCTAAGCATGGTACGGAGACGGCTTTACTGGAATTAAAATCCAATATTGCGGGCATCGTTGATAATGGTCACACTGCACTCCTCATGCTGCTTGACCCCTCAGAAGCTTTTGATCTGGTGTACCACTCACCTCATGCTAGTAGACTGAGCAAAATTGCAAGATGTTTGCGATATGCTGTCGCTTAGATAGAATCCTTCTTGGGGCTGTGCTCTGCTATGGTTGCAGCTGGCGATTATCAAGCTTGCTCCATTTCTCTGACATGCAGCGTACCACAGGGTTCCTGCCTCTCGCCAACCCTCTTTAATATCTATACCAGGCCCCTTTTTGATCTTTTCGCCAGTCATTGTGTCACTTACTCAGATGACACCCAGATCCTTTTAGAACTTTCAGGTGATTAAGGCAAAGACTCAGATTCCCTCAATCGATTTACTCCTCAATTCAATCATGGATGGCTACTTATTCCCCATCTCTGAATGATAATAAAACAGACATTTTGATTGCATGATCGGGTCCTCAGCTGAAAAAGCTGGATCCTCGGTATAATCATTTTTTGATTGCAGGTTGCTCTATTGCAGTGGCCCCTTGCGTTAAAACTCTGGGTGTGTACCTTGATTCAAAACTCTCAATGAAGAAGCACATGTCACAACTACGGTCATCCTGCACATCTGTCACCAGTCTTCTGAGACTGAATAAAACATTTATTGCAGAAAAAAACAGATCTCTCTTGGCATCGGCCCTCGTTAACTCCAAACTGGATTATTGCAACAGTTTTTTGGCAGGCAACACACTGGCTAATCTGCACAAACTCCAAATTATCCAGAATGGGGCAGTGAGGGCTACATCTGTGGCCATGGTAAACAACACCACGTCACTGCAGCCAGACAAGGAGGAGGAGGAGGAAGATGACCGCCCCCGTACCCGACACCCTGGCAGCACTGCACAGCCCCCCTCCAGGGGGTCTGCTGAAGAATCCATCCGCCGGTGTCTCAAACAGATGGCAGGGGCAGACCCATGTCCAGCATCCGGAACATGAATGTGCGGCTATGCGAAGAGGAGGACCAGCAAAGGGTGATGATAACACTTGCCCAACAGCAGCTCAATGAGCTGAGGCTGCTGTGTGAGGCATCCAGGCCAGCAGCCGCATGAGCACACAGGCACAAGGCCGTACCACCGCTGCCCTACTCCTCCTGGCACAAAGGGTCTGCGAGTGGAAAGAGGGGATCTCAGCCATGTCTGAGTCATTCACACATACCTTGCAAAAGTCACCCTTGCACACTTGCGGCCGAGGGATCTGACCCTCCATCGACCATCACAACCCCTGGTAGCTCGCAGCAGGGCATCCCAAGGTGCTGCTCCCAGCAGATTTCATTTATTCGACACCTGGGCAAGCCAAGAGCCCTTTGACGAAGAGGCAGAGCAAATGACCCGTGGCATAATACGTTGGTTCACTTCGTGAGTATGGGCTGTTTGGGGATGGGATATGTGTGAAGGGGGTGTGTGGGGAAGGTGAGGGGGTTTGTGGGGCCAGGGTTGTGGGGAGTGGGTGTGTATGGATTTGAAGGTGTTTGTGTGGGGAGGGTAGTGTGTGGGGAGGCAGGGGGGGAGCACCGGGTGTTTTTAATTTATTTACTATTCATTGTTAACACTTGAAGCAATGAGTGGACATTCCTTATTTTGGTGCAAGTATTTATTGCGTGTGTGCATCATATGCAGTAAAGTGCAAGGCAACTTCAGAGTGAAAGGGGTACTCAGAAAAAGTTATCTATGAGTTCTTGATGGGCCATGCGCCCATACCTGACCTCCATCTGCATGGGGATGGCTGGCGCTGCATCATCAGGCAAATGTTGCTCAGTTAAACTCTCACTGAGTATGGAGACTCCTGATGCATAGTGAATACTACTTCAAAAAATAGTCAATAGTTAGTAATTGTGTCTTGAGTTGAAGAAATAAAACTGCAATAGTCTTAAATTATCCAGAATCATAAATGATTAGATTGTCTTTATTCAGAAAGTGATTTGCAGAAGCCCTGGCCAATGCATTTCGGACCCTAGGTCCTTCTTCAGGGTGGGCTCTAAAAAAATAACAGACATAAATCTGTAGAAACAACTTCTGCTAACAGTTTACTGATCAGTATTACAATTCACAAAATAGAAAGTAACATAGTAGATATTAAAGCATATCTGTCAAAAAATTGACCTTGCTTTAGAATGATAGAATCCACTTTCCTTAGAGCAATTCTCACACCACTTAAACTGAAATCCATCAGTGCAGATTTCCTTTTAAGAATGAAACATTGCACAGTTCTGTAACAGAGACCCACTTATCTGCTCCAAACATGCCAGTGATACTTGCAACAACAATCTGTATTCTAGTATGTATTGGTAAATGTATTACCTTAGCCTTTATCCAATCGTCCTGTCATGTGTGAAAAGCTGTGGAATCCGAGTTCATTGTTCATAAGGCAAAGGGACTATCCTCTTGATCCCTGTAATGCGTGTGATATAGGCAAAAAAGGTCTAAGCTATCGGAGCATATACATAGATGGAACCTTTAGTATAATTGCAGATGATTATACAAAGGAAATGCCCGTAGCAACGTGCGTTCCGAATAAGCTTACCTCAGTACACGGAACCACATAGCTCTGGTCAGCAAAAAGATAGAAGGCCTCATTACAAATTTGCCGGTCCGGAAACAACGGTGCCGGTAAGCTTAACGGCACAGTTGTTTCTGGACCGGCAAAGTACAAGTCGGTGGGCGACCGGCACCCGCCCACAGACTTTCACGGAAGCACCATCACCGTTATTACCGGTGCCAGTGTTTCCGTTGTCCCCATTCCCATAAAGTCCATTGGATTCTATGGGATTTGGAACAACATATTACCGGCACCTGACTTTCCGGCCGCTGGGGTTGTAATACCCCGGTGTTACCGGCAAGCCAGGTGCTGGTAACTGTTTACGGGTCTGGCAGCTACCTGCCGGTTAATCCGGCACGGTTACCACACGACCCGTAATGAGGCCCAGAATCTCTTATCTGTGTGTAGTGTTCATATTCTGTGCCCTAAAGGGAAAAGAAACATGCCAATGGCTGCGTTATAATCTTGCAAGAAATCGGAATAGGGGTGCACAGATCTACTAACTATCTCCAAAGGAGCTTAATACTTATTCAAACTTTCATATAAGGTCTACTTAGGACTGTACATTGGTTATTTCAGGTGCAGGCGGGCAATAGTCACAAGGCCACTTGGGACAAGAAAACAACGCACAACCAGAACCATCTATTGCTACACATTAGGCCCAAATGCACTCTTAAGGGGACAGGGTCGCAACAGGATGTGTCTGAAGAATTCAGCTAAACATCAAAGGTACTGACCTCTCTGATGCTGTAAAGTTGACACAGGGTGGACCTATTAAGAACAACCAAAAATGAGTACCGACGTCCACTAGTACTCGACTATGCAAAAATATGCATAGGCATCTCTGAGGACAAGAGAGGTAGGGAATAACTCACCCAGTCTTCCGGGCCAAATCCCAAGGGACTGAGCATCAATAGATTGCGGTCGGGTCGTACTCTGTAAAAGGCGCGAGAGCCTAATTAGGGCATATGACAATCCCAACTGGGAAACAGCTGTATGGTGCTGGTGCTGCCCATCTCCTCTATGTAAATACCAAAAAGGCAGGCATTCGAAGGATTGTAGGACCTCCTCCTGTTGCCCGCCCCGTTGGGTAAGTATCACATGGCAAAACAAACCATAACATCTAACATATCTTAGCGGAGGGAACCCCCACTTCACACAAGTCAGGGTAAAAGAATCTCCATAGGCATTACTCCTATATTGGCCTGCATAACTGCCCCGTAACTAAGATCGACTCTCGTGAAAAAGCAGTATAACAACACATGATATCCATATCTCCTGTAGTGACATCCGCCCTCATCACGAATGCTGACATCGGCTAAAAACGTTCACCATAGGAAGTAGTATTGTAGTATCCTCACATGTGGAATGGTCCGTGCAGTTGCACGAGAGAATGCTCGTGCAGGAGGATGGAGGTGACGAGATGGAACGTAAGGAAAGGACAGTTGGAGGAGAAGCAAAGCAGTGAAGACGCACATTTCATGTTCCCTGTTTATCTATAATATTTACATAAAATATCGTATGAAAGTTAAATAATAAATACTTTAAGCCATTTCCATTTGCCCCTCCATACTTCAATGGCGACGAGGATAAAACAAAGAAACAATAGTGGCCGTTGAGAAGGATCTCCGGCCGCACAGCAGGTAGGACCGCGGTTCACATCCCAGCCGCGATCGCCTGCAGCACATACAGACCGACTGTCGCTGCGATCGTGCTGTCTCCGCCCACTCTTCATGACATGGGAGAGACATAATTCAATCACTGTACTTTGCCTCATTCACCGCCGCATCCTACGCATACTGCGTTACGCGCCCCAGAGGAGGCGGGCCCAGCTGACGATACCAGTTAATTTATTCACTGCTCTTTGCTGAATGCCAATCTATTTCCTGCCCTAATCTACGCACACTACGTCGTGTTTTCCCAGCGGAACCAGATTCTGCTGCCAATACCAGACTCTATCGTCACTACGCACTACTCCACGTTGAGCAAACAGTAATCCTCATTACTCCTCATACTCCTCCTCTTCACAGTAGAAATTTTAAAACAAAGTAAAATCAAACACTAAGTTTTCTACGCTACATCTTTCAGCAATCCTCATTACTCCTCATACTCCTCCTCTTCAAAGTGAAAAGATAAAGGAATTGAGTACAGAATCTAGACTGACTCCCTAAGTCTATCTAATACAATCAAAAATGGCCATGCAAGGAGTGCAGCCACCACACATGTTTCTACCGGAAATTGGCGAACCTACACTTCCGTGGAAACGATGGCTTAAAGCTTTTGAACATTACGCACATGTGGTTTGTGGAGTGAACTACAGTATAGAAAGAAAGAAGTCTCTACTATAACATTGTTTAGGACCAGCGGGCCAAGAGAAATTTGAGGATTTGCCTGACCTCACAGAGGATGAAACAGGGGACATGAACATGTATGAAATTGCCATTGCCAAACTCAATAAACATTATGACAAGAAAATGAGCACTATCCTAGAAAGATACAAATTTGGGAAGCGAGTTCAAGAGAAAGAAGAATCCGTAGAACAGTATGTTACTGCTCTGAGGAAAATGGCCCGGAATTGCAATTTCAACCAACAACTTGATGAAAGGATCAGAGACCAATTTATGCTTGAGTGCAGGAGCAGTAAGGTCAGGGAGAGACTTTGGTCTGAAGATGATCCCACACTCGATGTTGTACTTAGATTGGCCAAGGAAGTGGATCATACGGAAACGTGTGTTTCCACTTTAGAGAATAGAATGAAGGACATATCAATCAACTCATCGATTAGTGTCGTACAATCAGATCAAGATGACGAAATTGGAATAATTAGAGGCAATAAGAAAAAGAAAATGAGACCACAAAGAGATGGAGCAATACCCAACACCAGCAATTTACGGCGAAGACCTTTTGAGAGCAGAGATATGTACAACAATCAAGCAAATACAAGAAGACCTGACAGAGTAGAATCTAGGAGAGGGAACAGACCCGACATGATAAGGGTGCCTACGTCAGGAGGAGAACGTCAAAACAGGACCATGTTTCCCCAGGACAGTAGGGGAAGGACCAGACAAAGAGGATGTTACCGATGTGGCAGTCCAAGTCACTGGGCCGACAATAAGGAATGCCCTGCTCTTAAGACGATTTGCAGAAAGTGTGGGGGAAAAGGTCACATAGCAAAGTGCTGTAGGACCAACCCAAGTGGTGAACAATCCTCTAACTGGATTGGAGATGATGACGATGAAGAGGAATGTGTATTCATGGTACCGATGAAGACACACACATAGAGAGTCCCAGAACTGAAATTTTTGTGAATGGATTTCCAGTCAATATGATGGTTGACTCTGGAGCGAAGTACACGCTGATACCAGAAGAGATGTGGAAGAAATGCGGCCCAGAGTATTTACATGAAGTTGATGTAAAACCCAAAGCCTACGGTGGAGTCAGGATAGAATTGATTGGGTGGTTTGTTGCCAATTTAGACTTCAAAGGAAGGCAAGCAAGTGGTTGAATTAATGTATCTAAAAGTGGAGAGTCTGCTCTACTCAGTTGGACACACCAGAAATTACTCAAGGTCCGTTTAGACCCCAATGCTGATGAAATGGTTTACCAAATCGATGGATCATACAATGGTAACATTCAGAAGATAAAGAATGAAATATTTAGAGATGATGTCATAGGATGCTTAAAAGGATTCTCACACTGCATTTTGCTAAAGAGAGATTCAAGACCTGTGGCCCAGAAACTCAGAAATGTCCCGTTGGCTCTCAAAAGGGAAGTCAAAGAGGAACTAACCAAATTGGAAATGCAAGGTATTATTGAGAAAATTGATGCAGCGGAATGGGTTTCGCCATTGGTCATTGTTAGGAAATCTAAAGGAAAAATCAGAATATGTGTCGACATGAGAGAGTTGAATAAATGTGTAATCCCCGACAGACACCCATTACCCAATATACAAGAACTAATATCCACTTTGGGTCCTGCAAAGTTTTTTTCTACGCTAGATCTCACATCAGCATACCATCAAATTAAACCACATGAAGATTCTAAATCTTTGATGGCTTTTATCACGCCAGAGGGGCTTTATCAATTTCGCAGGATGCCATTTGGATTAATTTCAGCAGCTTCAGTTTTTCAAAGAGTAATGCAGAATATACTTGGTGATATGGAAGGTGTAGTTTTCTTTCAAGACGATGTATTGGTTTATGCAAATGATCAAGACAAACATGATATGAGGCTGAACAAAGTTTTGCACAAACTACACCAGGCTGGAATGGTGTTGAGTGAAGCCAAATCGAAAATCAACAGAAAGGAGATTGAATATTTTGGACACGTAATATCTGGTGATGGTATTAAACCCAAGAAAGACTTGGTAGAATCTATCAGGTCCATGATTACTCCAGACAACAAGGATCAACTAAGAACATTTCTCGGAATGGCTGAATATTACGCCAAGTTTATAGAGAAGTTCTCAGACCACACAGTTGAAATGAGGAGTCTAATGAAAATGAATAAGAAATTCCTGTGGAATAAGAAGAGCGAGAAAGAATTTCAGTTCATAAAAAAAGCTTTAGCCCAAGCTCCGGCACTGCAAAGCTATGTTAGAGGCAGGAAGACTGTAATAACCACTGATGCAAGTGATGTGGGTTTAGGCGCATCTCTATCGCAATATTATAATGGACAAGAGTTAGTAATTGCTTTTGCATCAAGGTTACTTAAAGGACCAGAAAAGAATTACGCCACAATTGAGAAAGAAGCTTTAGCAATCAAGTGGGCCATTGAGAAATTCCGATCTTTTGTATGGGGAGTACAATTCATCATACACACAGATCATAAACACTTAGTGGAAATATTCAGTACTAAAGGCCTCGACAGAGTATCCAGCAGGATTAGGAGATGGGGTACAAGACTTCAAGAGTTCAATTTCAAAGTTATATACATTCCAGGTTCAAAGAACATTACAGCGGATTGTTTGTCCCGTTTGACCAATCTTAATGATGCAGAAGAGGATCTTGGAGATCAAGAAGCTGTGTGTGAAATATCTAGTCAAGCTATATCCAAGGAAGATTTGAGCGATAGCATGGTGAAGGATGACACTTTATTAGAAGTTTTGAAGATGGTCAAAGAGGGGAGATGGAGGAAAAATGAGGTACTTTCTCCAGAAGTTAAAGCTTTTTGGGACGTACGAGAAGAATTATATCTTCAAAGTGATTATCTCATGAAAGGAGACAAAATAATACCCCCTATCAACCTAAGAGAGAAGATTATAACAATGGCTCATGAAGGACATCAGGGCATTGTAAAGACTAAAAGGAGAATCAGAAGCACATATTGGTGGCCCGGTTGTGATAGGCTGATCGAAGACCAAGTTAGAAAATGTATCCTTTGCTCAAAGAGCGATAAAGTGTGCAGGGGCGCGGACTATCCAATGGTATTGAGAGAAGTCCCCGAGAGTCCGTGGAGTGAATTAGCTATGGATGTGATTGGTCCCGTTTGGAGTGATGGGTGTGCTACTTATTGTTTAGTGATAATTGACATGTTAACCAGGTGGGCTGAAATTAAATTTCTACCTCAAGTTACCACACGCAATGTTATAAATTTCATGGAAGAAGTGTGTGAAAGAGAGGGTTATCCCAAAATAGTTCTCACCGATAATGGCTCACAGTTTAAATCTGAGGAAATGAAGACATATTTAAAAGGCAAAGCCATCAACCATAAATTGTGCGCCATTTACCATCCACAAACAAATGGTATTGTGGAGAGGTTCAACAGAGTAATAAAAGATGCCATTAAATTGGCATGGGCCAATGGAAAGGAATGGAAGGTAGCAGTCAAAGAGATCCTGTTAGCCCACAGATTCACTCCTCACAGTTCAACTGGAGTCACACCATTTGAACTCAATAGAGGCAGAAAAGCCAATACAAACATGTTTCCGAGATGGATGAATGAGCTTGTGAGAAGTAAGGATAAAATAGAAGAAGCAAAGGAGAATATTAGACACAGGCAAATCGACAACAAAAAAATACATGATAAAAAACGCTTTAGGAAATTACCTGAATTTCAAGTAGGTGGTTGGGTGAGGATAAAACTACCTGTGAATTTGAGAGGAGATGGTTGCAAATGGTCCAATCCCGTGAGAGTGGTAGAGATATATTCCCATGCCATAAGGACCCAAGATGGCAGAGTATGGAACAACGAAAGGGTAATGGATATAAGTGATCAATGTTGGGGGAGTAAGTCTGTTGGTTTGGGTGAAGTGGATAGTGAGAGAGGAAGAGTTGGCATAACTGTTGACATAGATGATAAGAATGTGCGAAGAGAGAGTGAGGTGTCGAGCAGAATTTCTAAGAGAGTTACTTCCTTGGCAACAGAATCAGATGATTATCAAGAAAGAAGTAACAGGATAAGATCCAGGACGGGAAGAGAATGCAGACCACCAAGATATCTTTGTGACTATGTAGAATAAGGAGAATTATTCCAAAGAGTTCTTCTATATAAAGAAGGGAGATGTGTAGTATCCTCACATGTGGAATGGTCTGTGCAGTTGCACGAGAGAATGCTCGTGCAGGAGGATGGAGGTGACGAGATGGAACGTAGGGAAAGGACAGTTGGAGAAGAAGCGAAGCAGTGAAGACGCACATTTCATGTTCCCTGTTTATCTATAATATTTACATAAAATATCGTATGAAAGTTAAATAATAAATACTTTAAGCCATTTCCATTTGCCCCTCCATACTTCAACATGATATCCATATCTCCTGTAGTGACATCCACCCTCATCACGAATGCTGACATCGGCTAAAAACGTTCACCATAGGAAGTTGTATTGCCTAATCTGGAAAGTACATTAAAGTTCTGACAAAGTGAATGAACGTGCTTGCTGCGCGTCTCACTTACCAGTGTCCTGGAGCACACACACGAACTGACATCTGCAAGGCACGCGGCTCGTCTGTGTGTTGCTTATGGCGTTGCCATGGCAACCCTGCGCACGCGCGTCGGGAGCCATGGCGGCGTCCATTTTGGTGAGGACATGACGTTAGCCCAAACTGCAGCGCTAACAAAAGATAAGAGGCTTAAGCATTTGTGTTGGAAGAGTAAATATTCTATGCTCCAACCCAGGTCGTTGGCTAAACACAGAGGCACAAGGAGGGATCCGATCAACCCGTATTGTGTCTCCATATCAATTTCGAGGTAAGAAAGTGGCTGCACTGGAGAGGCGCCGCAACGAGGTACATCATCTGAAGTAGCTAACTCTGATGCATGAGAATGTTAAACAGGAGTGCATGCACGGGGGCACAACCACGGCTCAATTACATCTGTGGTGTGCCCCCGTGACATGCATCCATTGTTCAGGCAAGTTGTAAGCAAGGCCAAGTTATCACTGCCTGCTACCGGGTGTGTCAAACAAACACGTGGGACCATGTTGGGGCAGCAGGGTGCTCACCCGTGTCTCGAGTGACTGCCCTGCTTAGGATCAAGTACAATGGGGAACCTAGTTCATTATACAATACCCAGTAGTATTTCTCTGAACCTTCTTAGAGTAAAATGAATTCACAGGGCTAGCTTTATAAACACACATACATAACTGTGCCATCAAGTTAAAGCTGTACCGATATTTGAACTGCAACAATGCCAATACCCCCGCATTTTACATAGTTGCACAATCATTTATGACCTACATGAATACAGGGACATGCCCCATCGCAGAAAGGGCAAAATTCTACATTAACATTGCTTGTGCCTTTACGACTTACACCTCTCAGTGTGCATCATAGCGTTCATAGTTAAACAAACCTACAGCATGGAGGTTATACAAAGCACATCAGGTCAAATTCTGTGTTCATGCCCCTAGGGCTTAATGTATCCAAAAGCTCAATCCATAGAATTTCTCTTTGCAACAACTTTCGCTGCATATCACTTCCCCTACTACCAGCTATAACCTGTTCCAGAATAAAACATTTCAATTGCGCGACGGTATGTCGTGCTTCCCCAAAATGCGCTGCTACCAGGGATTTCTGGCTCTTGGTGCGAATACTGGATTTATGCTCTGTCCATCTTGTTTTTACCTTCTTAGTAGTCATCCCTACATAGTAAAAGCCACAGGTGCATTTCAGTGCATGGATCACATTCTGTGCGTCGCACGTGCAGGAGTGCTTTAGCAAGATTGGTTTTCCTGAATGATGGTGTGCTATGCTGCTGCCTTAATGATATTCCCACAATGTTGACAATTGTGGCACTGTGTTGTGCCCTTAAATGGACCCAGGGCTTGAGGTGATGATATTTCAGCTTTAACCAGGCTCTTGCGCAGAGACCTGCTATTTCTGTATGCAAACGTAGGGGGTTCTTGAAAAAGTGATTGCATTTGTGGATCTATACGCAGCATAGGCCAGTTCTTTTGTTAGCCCTTTTGATCTTCATACTCTGCATCGAGTAGGTAGTAACGTAGACCAATGTTTCACTCGATTTGGCTGGTTTAGGTACTAGTAGTGTCTCTCGGGCAATGCCTCTCACTTTCTCTGCCACTTCTGAGATCATGGCAGAATTGTAGCCTCTTATTGTAAACTTGGTTTCTAGTATAGAAGACTGACGCTCATATTCCAAACTGTCGGAAAAGTTCCTTCTATAGCGCAAAAACTGACTATGGGGAACACTGTCAATGGTTCTCTTGGGGTGGAAGCTGGTGGCCAGCAATAAACTGTTCCGGTCTGTCTGTTTCATGTAGATTCTTGTCTCCAGTGAGTCTCTGCCAGCATACATTTCTACATCAAGAAAATTAATTGTTGTGTCATTCGTCTCAGTTGTAAAATTAATCCGAGGGTGCATATCGTTCATCATCATGTAGAAGTTCTGTAATTCTTCTCGTGGGCCTGTCCAAATCCCAAAGATACCGTTGATATACCTCACGTATATCAAAAGATGTCTCATCCACCTTGGTGATGATAGGACATGTTCATATTAAAAGTAGTACATGCAGGCATTTGCATAACATGGAGCCATGGCCGCTCCCATGCTAGTACCAGGTATTTGTAGAAAGAAGCGACCCTGGAACTTAAAGAAGTTGTCCATGAGGATTAGTTTTAACAAAGTAAGAACAAAAAATATAGAGGGAGGTTACGTCCATGGTAAAAAGTAAGTCCCTCCCTTTCACAAATTGTACACTGTTCAATTTCTGCAGAAAATGCATCGTGTCTCTGATATAGGTCGCAGTATTCTGAATTAAGGGTTGAAATATGATTGTCCAAATATTGGGCCAGTGGCTCCAGCAGACTGTCTGTAGCCGCAATTATGGGGCGCCCTGGTGGCTTGACCAGCCTCTTGTGTTTCTTCGGCAGTATGTATATCACCGGCATGATTGGAGGCTTGTTCTCAAGGAAACGTCTAATTTTCTCAGAAATTACCACGTTTTCTTCTGCCTCATAAAGTACTTCCTTGATGAGGGTCCCTACTCGGGTTAAAATATATTTCTCTATAGGTTTCTTCATCATTTAACTGACGTTCACTTTCCTCGAGATAATCTTGTTTATTCATGAGGACAAGTGCCCCACCCTTGTCTGCCGGTTTGAATATAACATCCTTACTGTCAATAATCTTGTTTGCCCTCGTGATTTGGTGATGAGCAAAGTAATAATAACAGTAACTTTCTCTTGAACGTCTCGATGTAGCGTACCAATTGTGAGAGTCCCCATTGGTTGAGCAGCGTCTCCACGTTTGCAGCCGCGAGTTTTGCCATGTACACGGGGACGCCGGGATCACCGGCAAGCTTATTAACTCAGAGGTCACCAAGTAGCCACGTGATGACGACTGAGCATGTATACACGGCATGTTGGGTACTGTAGTAGAACAGTGAGTCGGACCGGTGTAATACTCAATCTGCTCGCTGTAATCTATTCATTACGTGCTCATCGAGAGTGCAAAACGTTAAATGGTCATGATCCACTGATGATACAACTTCATCAGCATCATCCTCTGGCGGAGTAATGTCCAGATCTGGGGGTAGCGGTATGTTGCGCCTGAAACAATTATTTCTCAACATTGCACAGGCCAGCACTATCTGCCCCACCTTCTCTGGTCTGTACATCAGCACACCCCTAGACTAGTGTAGGCATTAGAAACGTGCCTTCAAGAGCCCAAAGGTTTGCTCGATGGCCACCCTGGTCCTCACATGCGGCCTGATGTATGCCATCTCTTCCTGCGTCTGGGGATTCCTTACGAGGGGTCATCAGCCGCAGAAGCAACGGGCATCCTGAATTCCCTGCAAGGGGTAATGACACGTGTGAGTAATGATGCTCGGCAAAGGTGTTGCCTGTGACAGCTGAATCTCAACAGTTCATCTGTGCATGCATGTCCCATGTCTCATCAGAACCCTACGTGGCCTAGTCTACAGATTTACTGGCATTTGGATGAAGGGCTGCATTCTGGTACCTGTAGTGCATTACATCTGGATGTCCTTTTGGGTTTGGAAGGGACTGGTCAGTGACTGCCACATCTCCAGTCATGTGTTAATCCTGTGTGTTGTGGCCTGTCAATGTAGTCGTGCGCTGGTTGGTCCTGCATGTGCAGGGTGCTTACCATATATGCATTTGTGACATATTTTCCCCCCACCCTCTTTGCCTGTCACCCATCCTGAAATATAGGTGTAAATGCTCATGTACTTACCAAACATCTAGGTCCTTTGTCCTCTGGGATGCGCCATGTAAACCGGCAGGGTGCTGTTGTGGGTTGATCCTGGGTACCGGGCACAGAAGTGCCTGATAGTCAGGTTGGCGTCATAGGTCACCTGGACATTGAGGGAATGGAACGACTTCCTGTTCCTGTACACCTCCTCTGAGACGTGGTGGGGCACCAACTCTACATACGTGCAGTCCAATGCTGCCACCACATTGGACATGCCTGCAATGGCATAGAACAGGGTCTTGGCGAAATTGAGCTGTGTCAGGGAGGTGGGGAAGGGAAGTTCTGGCTCACAATGCACAGGTGGGCTTCCAGTACCTACACCAGCACTCTGGAGAAGGCAGGCTATAAAACGCCATGCAGCTGGCCCAAGAATTGCTGGAACGTGCCACTGGCCACGAAATGCAGGACCGACACTAACTTCAGCAGCGGTTGTATGGCTGTCCTGATGCCGATCCTGCACCCAATGTCCTCTTGGATGTGGGTCAGGAGGTTGCGAATGGTCTCCCTGTTTAAGTGATACTGGGTAATCATCTGGCTGCCTGTGAGGGACCAGTGTGTGGCCCTTGTGTTAGGGATCAAGGCACGCCTCTGCCTCGCCACCTGCATCACCTGTATCCCCATCCTCCTCTTCCTTCTATCCCTGGTGTCCTGTAGCCACTGCTGCTGCACCAGAAGCTGGACATTAGCATGGAGCAGCTCCAGGTCCATGGTAGCGGCAATGAGTGGCAGCATGGCTCTGTTGGAAAGGGTTCTCGGGGAAGGTGTGGACCTTAAGCACACCTGGGTGGATTGGGTGCACCTGTGACCTACACCTGGGTGGATTGGGTGCTCCTCTGACCTTATTTCCCTCACTTGTGTCCATTTACTGGCTGCTCTGAGGTGATGGTATCTGCGCTTTAGTTTTTGACGGTATTTTGAAACGTATGGTAAGTGCATTCAGGGGACCACCAAAGATAACACATGCGTGTTGCTGATCCAATTCATGCAATTTTAAGCACATCCAAAGCCAAGAAAGTAAAGAGCAAATAAAGGCAAATCCGCCTTTATGCAACACTTTTACTCTGCGACTTGGGAGAAATGAACACCGTCTGCAAATACGCTTTGCATGCAGCGTCTTATAATGGATTCCAATGGAAAGCGCCTGTTGATTAGCAGGTGCTGATGATAGGCGTATTACATTGGAATCCATTTGTTATATGCCTAAATGAAAATCTCATGCAGGTATTAAACAAGACGCTCTCCTGAGAGGGAGGATGAAAGCATTAGATAGTGGAGATGCTATCACTGCTTTGCCATCCTCCTATGACTCGGATTAGCAGCAACATGTTCTGGAGCGTAAAAGCAAAGGGTAAAAGCATTTTATGCTGTACGTCTTTCTTTTTCTGACCAGACCAAGTATTTGTTGTTTGCAATTCTTTGGAGGCAGGAGGATATCACTTCGTGTGACTGTAACTAAGTTCAAGTGGAGAAATACCTTTCTTAAGTGGCAACTTGTCACCTACACATGCATGGGTAGGAAAGTATATAGAGGGCATTTTACATCAGTCACAGCAGCTTATGTGCACAATGGGGAGGCCAGAATTGTGCCTGGTTTTTGTAGGCATCAGTGCTGAGCCATCAAAAGAGAGTAGTGCATGCTCAGGTATTGCAGACGTGGGTGTAGGGGAATGTATTTACTTGTATTTATTTATTTATAAGGCATCCAACGGCCCATAAGCATAGGGGCTCATTTAAACACAAGTGACATTATCCAACAATGACATGACAAAAATATCATTATTTCTATATAGAAGCAATTAAACATGGCAAGAACAATTGAACCAAGGCCTCATTACGAGTTTGGTGGTATCTGGGCAGTAAATCCACCCAGATACCACCAAACTGCATTACCGTTAATGCCACTTGGTTCGGCGGCATTACCACCGCATTACAAGTGACAGTGGCAGTGTAAGTCCCCATTTATTTTTTTAGCCCATAGGACTCAATGGGGCTATTTTCTGCAGAATTACTGCGGCAGTAATTCTGCTGTGGTAATTCAACCAAAAATGGGTAGAAAGTCGGCGGATTTACCGTTGCTGGAGTTGAATCCTCCACCTTTCCGCCCACCTCATAGTTGGGCAGTGCAGTAATGCACAGGTATATGGTAATAACAATGCAGTTAACTGCACTGGCCAACTCATAGTGAGGCTCAAAAATGCCTTCTGAAAAATAAGTGCGTTTTTATCAGACGTCTAACCTGGTTCAACGATTTAGTATATCTTAATTTTGGAGAGAGTTTATTCCAGAGGGACGCCTCACTGAATAGTCAAAAGCCATGTGGTTAATCTGCTGCAAACATAAGCGAGGCGCAAGCAGCAGACAGGAGTTACTTGACCTCAAAATCCTGCATTCTGGTAGCCAGCCCACTCTGTCCTTCAGATACTCAGGGCTAACGCCATAGAGGCATTTATAGGTCATACCAAGAGTCCTGATACAAAGTCTAATTGGGAGCCAGTGGAGCTGTCTTCGCGCCTCCGAGACATGGTCCTTGCGAGCCAGACCTTGTACAGCACAAACAGTTCCATTATGCATGTTCTGCAATTTAGTTCGATTTTCTTGACTGACACCCTGCAGTAAGCTACAACCATAGTCAAGTTTTGGGCCAATAATTGCTTCAGGAATCCTGGCAGAACTCTGCTTGGATAGAAAAGGCTGAATCTCTCCGAGCAGTCTGTGGTAATATGAACAGCTGGAGACGATGCTGTTGACAAAAGGCTTCATATCACTGGTGTAACAGGGGCCCACGCAGCCGCCGTGGTGCAACAGGCCCCACAACCACATGTCCTGGGAGGGTGGGGGGGGCGCCACCAGATGTCCTGGGAGGGGGCCCCCTTGGAATATGAACAAGAAAATAGTTTTTTTGTTGTAGTCGCTATGCCTTCATAAAGACATTGGGTCTCATTACAAGTCAGCCGGTCCGGAAACAATGGTGGCGGTAAATCCGCCGCCTCTGTTGTTTCCGGACCGGCTGATTCTGAGTCTTGCAGGCGGGAGGTGTCACTCCCGCCAAGTCTGACCTGGTGGGAATAACACCACCCGCCTGCAGGCAGACATGGTTCCCATCCCCTGTGGGACTCCATGGGAATGGGGATTTACGGAATTCCGCCTCCAGAATTACCGGGTCACTGGGGTTGTAATGCTCCGGTGGTTCCTGTAATCATGAAAGCGGAATGGTACTACGGGTCCTGCTGCAGCCTGCCGGTTTTTCCGACACGGCTACCGCCGGACTCGTAATGAGGCCCAGTATCTCTATAATTTATTTATGAAGGCAGAGTGACTATAGAAATAAACTATTTCTTTTTGAAGTTGGAGGGATCCCCCACCCCATGACATCGACGCTTCTAGGCTGAAGGCCTCCATGTCATGGGGTGTGGGGAGCTCTATGACTTCAAAAGGGGGACATGGAGGTAATTCCCTGGCTTAGTTACCTGTTATCTTCATTACTCCTAGTCCCACTCTTCCTCGTCCCAGTAGTTACCTATGAGGCAAGGAGCCTCATAAGTAAGCACTGGGACAAGTAAAAGGGGTGTGGAGGTAATTCTGGGCAGAGAAGCTGATTTTGGGGTTTGGGGCAGGGGGTGGGAGTGAGTGGGGATGTGTGGGGCAGGGTCAGATGGGGATTGTGCAATAAGTTGTAATGGTCATCCATATCCATGCTAAGCAGGCATGATATGTGGTATTATTGGCTAGCTAGGGCTTTTGGTGCAGCCAGTAGAGTAATTTCTTAGTTTAGCTTGACTTTTTTTTAACTAGGCATCTTTGATAAAGCAGTCCTGCTAAGTGTAATTACTTGGCTAGACTGGCATTAAGGTGCTGCCAGTCTAGCTGTTTCTTACAGTGGCATTGTATATTTGTGATAAAATAACCATTAGTGTTATCACTTCAAATGTCATTTTGGTGCAACCAGTCTAGGTATGTCTAAGTGTGGCCTGGAATGCTTTACTGTAATATGTTATTACGTGTCTAGGCTGATCTTCATTGTGCAGCCAGTTGGACATGTTTTCAGTGTGGCATGACATTTTTAATAGCAAAGCATTATATTATTTAAAGCATTAATTTTCCTGTGCGCTGTTGGTGACTTGCATGTTGTGGATTTTTGGGTTAGTGTTACCCTACAAAACAATTGCAAATGCTCTGGCCTTTTAGCCAATTTTTCTCAGAAGGTGTGATGTATAATGCATCAAACCACATATTTATATCGTTCTCCTAGTGCAGTGTGCGGCGTACCCCAGCAGCAGCACGTTCCTGCATTTTGCGCAAGCGTGGTAATCCAGGCCGCCCAGAGTGTGGCGTGACCAGTGATTTGTTGCCACGTTGGGGGAGCCCCCTCAGCATGAGTCGCAGGGATGGCCCCTAAATTTGTGTTAGACCACTGCTTCATAGTCAAATGCGCGTTGAGGTATACCCCAAAGTTTGAACTTCATCAGATACCCAAATGCCAGTGCCAGCAAATTCAAATTTGTTATAATCTGGGTCCAGTTTTTTTAAGTGGAGGTTCCCACTAAAAGCAGCTCCGTCTTTGCATCATTCAGCACCAGAAAACTTTGCACCATCCAGCTTTGAATGAGGCGATATTGCCCGAGGTGGTGGGCCCACCCTGTGGGCAACAGCCCATGCCCAAGTTAAGGGCCCGAGCAAAGCGAGGGTCCGTTTAAGAGGACGGCGTTCCTGTTACCCGGAAGGTGGGCCCAGCCACTGAGTGGGGCATATTGACGTTAGCACCCGTCTAGAGCACTGCACGGATGCTAATGTTATTCCTTTTTTTTGAAATAATGAAAGAAAAACTAACCTTTTCCTCGTGGCTGACACTGCGGCTGTCTTCAAACAGGAAGTCCGTCTTCAATGTTGATGACTGACTTCAACATTGAAGAGGGATTGCCTGGCTGAAGGCAGCGCGGTGAGGAAAAGGTATGTTTTTCTTTCATTATTTCAAAAGAAAAGAAAACCTTTGGCACCCGTGCAGTGACCTACACAAGTTCAAATGGGAAGGGGCAGCGGGGAGCAAGGAAGGGAAGCGCCTGACACTAATGAAAGTGCATTTTCATTGGCTCTGGGCGCCTCCCAGAATGATGAGTGTATATGTTTGATTGATCAAAGCTACATCTGTAGCATAGCCACTTGAAATGTGAAGAACAACTTGCTTGTTTTCAGCATAGTTTGTGTACATAATGCCTTTCTCATCCAATAGGTCGAACAGGGGTTTGGTGAGAATATTGAACAAGGTGGCCAAGAGGCAAGAGCCCTGTGGCACCCAGCACTTTATTACCACGGGTCAGCAGGGCCTTCATTGCTGAAAACTTTAACTAACCGACTCGACAGTAAAGGACGGGTCCAGGCTGCCAGCTCAGCAGAGAAGTTCGAAGCTTTCTGGAGCCTCTCAATAAGATGTTATGATCCACGAGAACAAAAGCGACAGAGAGGTCCAGAAGGAGGAGAAGAGCAGCTCCCCCTTTATCCATGATTTTAAGTAGACCGGTTTTCAAGTCCAACAGTGCAGTTTCAGTGCCATGTGCAGATCTGAAACCAGACTGCCTTATACCCAGCAGGCCCGATTTCTCAAGTTGCATCTGTAACTGCAAATACGTTACTCAATCCAAGATCTTAAGCAGGAATGGCACATTTGTAATAGGTCTGTAGTTTGTAGGTATTGATGGATCAAGAGATGGTTTTTCCAGCAAGGGTGTTATCCAAGCCCATTTGATTGAGCATGGAACAATACTCGAACTAAATGAAGAATCAACAAATTTAGGGCTCTATCACATGTTGGGCAGTATCCAGCCCAACGCTATCAGAACTACTGCAACTCAGCCTGGTGCAATTTGCGCCAGATCCCGAGTTGCAGTGTGGCCGGAATTCCCCATTCCGATTGGGTCCATTAGACCCAATGGGGTTTTCTCTGCGCTATTAGCGCCGGCATATTTAGCGCTGTGCTAATAGCACCGAAAATGACTGGATAGGGGAGGTCTTTACCTCCATCAAAAAGTGGTAATAGTGTTGCTGTCGCATTTTTACCACTCCACCCAATTCCTGATGACCCCCTTAATTAGCAAAGGGACGAGAACAAGGGCACAGTCTTTGACAGTTGCCACTGGACAACAGAAAGCTTTACATGCCAATGGTTTAAGGGCTGCTAATAGTCAATCACTGGGGAGGAAGTAAAAGACTCAGAGATATTACATGATGAAGGGATAGCTGGGGGACATAGCAGAACAGACCTCTTTGCCTCAATATCAGATTGTAATTTGGATCCTATTACGCCAGTCTTTTTGCAAAGACAACTTTTTATTAATATACAGCTAATCACCACACGAAGGGACAGTTACCCAAGAACAAGTACATTTTTGTTAACTATTTTCTGCATTAAATACAGTAGACAGGATCACGCTAGAGGGATAATGGTGTGTTTTAAACTTTTGGCAGCCGAGAAAAGGATCGAGTGACAGTCCGGTTAACATTCAGAACATAAAAAGGTGTGACATGCCAAAAAGAAGACATGAGGTATGTCTTAAACGTTAGGTTTGGCGCTAGATATGTACAATGCGCGGACCCTGCTGGTGCAGGTTTAAGTAATTAGAACCTATACATTTTTCTTGTAGATTAAACTTGTGGGTCAGTTGTGTACCAAGAGTTAGACTTCAAACAGTTGGAAGCCAAAACTCTTGGAGATGTCCAAATCCTGACGTTCATTTTATACAAAAGAATGTGATTAGTCAACAGAAAAGTAACTAGTGATTATTGTGCATAAGTACTAAAACATATTGTTGTCATAGTTAAATCTGATCTATAATTAAATGGTCCCTTAAGAATGTCACTATTTTAAGCGCAAAGCCGAAACATGATAGAGATGAGACGACATGGAGATATGAGATACATGTACTCAACTGATGCGCCACTTATTCACCATTTTTTGAGATGTGTGGAGAAGGTATCTTTCTTACTATGTATTCTGTGTGTTTCACACTTTGTTATTACATGTGTGAGGATTAAACAGAATATTATTAGGAAGTTAGAGGCATATTTGATACAACAATTATTGCTTGAATATTGTATTTTATGTTGAAATTGAAGAAATAAAAAAGAGGCGATCTCCAAGAAAGGTTAAGGAGTTGTCTTCCTCATGTAGGAAATATGAGTGTCCACCATAGTATCCAGAACAGTAACTGGAGTAGAAAGGCAGTTCCCAACATCAGTCATTCGAGTGGTCATGGGAGAGGTCACAGTGACAGGAGCTGTTAAACACTCCAATAACTGTGAAGCCTCTGAAAGTGGTGTGCTCTGGCCAACAATCTATTTGCAGTAGTCAGGAATCGGGCCTTGTGAACAGAAATAACTATTAGCTTTAGGCATAGATAGCAGCTCTAGACCAGGAGAATTGGGGCAAGCAATAGTATCACTAAGGACAGAGTCCAAGTGCTCATTGACATATTTTACAATAATTTGTTAGCATTTAAGTTCGTAGTATGAGTGTACTGTAGAAGGATCATGGTCCAAATCCATGATAAAGAAGCAAATACATACAAATTCAATGAAAAACTCCTTGTACAAAGCAATTCCTTATTTAGCTCAGATTAGTTCAGCAGAGGGAGGTTCAATACATCATCGCTGGGGTAGAAGGAGAGAGGTGCAGGTTGGCTCCACTGAAAATCTGGTAAAACATTACACAGTATAGACAAACATAATACGCAAGGAGACAATGCACACAATGCCGTGCAAAGAATCATGATAAGCCAAGGGGCACAGCATGCAGTGTTGAGGAGAAAGATGAGCCAGGAGAAACATCATTAAGTGTAGATATGAATAACTATGATGGTGAGCTAAACTACATAAACCATTCAACTACCAGCACCAGCAACCCTAATAAGGAGGAGGGTGGGGGAGGAGGACAATGCCAAAGTTACTGTGATGCGAGGGAAAGACAAAGCTACCTGCCCAGCTCATAACGGTGTTTGTCGAACATGTTTTGTAAGATCTGGAAGTGCAGAACCTCAGTGCATGGTAGTGTGGTGAACCAGAAGGAGGAATTGGACTGGGACTTAGCATGTTCAAAAGGTTTTATTTAAATTTAAACAAAAAATCCCTATCCAACCCTATTGCTATGAGGGTATATCCCTACCTAACAAACTGAACTAAGGGTGCTCATTAAATGTCCAAATTAATATAGCCTCTGTCTAAAACCTACTACTTAGAAAAATGTAACAAAAATAAACCAGAGCAATAGCCTCTCAACTCCATCTTTGCTTGGCCAAAAAACGTGTGTTTCTTCCCAAGGACGGGTTTTTTAAATGGTCAAAGTTCACAATACAGTTCTCCAGCCTCTTTGGAGGTTTTTAATGGCAATTCGTAAGCCTTCACACACATCCAATACTCTCAGTTTTTTTAAAAGGGAAAGGGTTTATCTTTGTTCGTTTCCTCCATTTTTATCTTCCATTTGATCGTGTTCTTGTTTTTGGGTTTGGGCAATGGAACCCTCTAGGCTCGCTGTGGTCCCAGTCTTTTCTCCTATTGTTTGTACTTCTAGGATGCCCCGAAGCCCTCTTACCCTTTGATGTACCTCAGCAGGATTTCTCTTGGGTGCAGGACCGTGTCCAGTATTCTGGTTTCTCAGGCTCCTGTAACCAATTTGGCTTCTCCAGACCTGTATGTAAACATCACTTAGTTATCTAGGGTTCTCCAAAGCCCTCTAATATATTTAATACAATGGGACCTCAGTTGGGCATGTTCCAGTATTCAGGTTCGGGTTTCTAGGGCTCCCCTAACCCTTTTGGCTTCTCCAATAATCAGGGACAAACCCGCTCACCCATTTTCCCAGTGTTACCTCTACGGAGCGTTTGCTTCCCTTTTCCTGCCCGGCACAGTAGTCAGCACACTTCTCATGCGGCGGTCGGTGATCCGACCCCCTACGGCGGTCTCAGCATTGGTTAATGGGCCCGAGGCTTACCAGGGCTCTGTTGTGGCCACGCCACCAGGTGAGGTGATTTCTCTACCACCTCCTTCTGATTCTCGGTTTTGGCTTTGTTGCCGCTCGGGACGGCAACCTTCTGGTGCCTTGCTAGCGATATGCTCACTCTCCACGCTACAGCCAGCTGAACGATCTAGCATGGCTCCAACTCTAAAGGACAAATCCCTGTCACAGGTTCACCTCTGTGTATGATTCTCTCTCCTCCATTCAGGGTTCTTCATCTGTTTATGTTTGTTATCAGTAACGAAAGGGATTTGACATTCCTCTTTCACTGTTAGGGTAAGGGTTAATCCAGCATAATGTCACAGCTATTTGAATCCAAAACGGAAGTAACATCAGTCCTTTTGATTGCCATAAATGCAGAAAATGTAGTCTGCAGGGGAGTCACTCCCATTGGGGTCCTACTTTCCAACACCCTTAGGTAGGGTCTTGCTTCACTCAGCTCACCTCCCTAGCCTCAAAGGGGGTGGTTCCCCTCTGGGGAGAAGGGACAAATAGTCCAGATTTGTCGCAGTAGCCAGAGCAACAGTGCTACCACCACAGCATTCATCGCAACCACCACCTTCACATTAAATGTGTGCAACAGGCAACATCCAAATACAGTGCAGTTTTTCTCAAAAGCTCTATAACATCTGAACACCTGCACTATGTGCAAGAAAAGACTTGGCAAGGAGAAGCCTGGGCCCAACTTGGTTACCACATCTTTAAAGTCCCACATTTTTCTTCACCGTGCACATAGTGATAAAAGGCCCTGCCCACTTGCTTGTTCTCTGTGGGTTGTGCTTTTCTGTAAGGGGGAGAATCAGGGCTAACACACAGGGGGAGAGATCAGGAGAGCTTACACTGTAGTCACTGGCAGTATTTCTGATGCGCCCTGTTCGCATTTCATTGTCTAATGACACTGGCTGTTTTGTGAAGTTCCTTCAAGTGTGACTACCCTTTGAGAAACCCCAATGCACCCCTTTCTGATTGTTTTCTGACCCCCTTTCTCCCGTTTCCGCTCAAAATAAAAAGTAAAATACACTGCAAAAACTCTTTGTGAAGCCATTTGAAATGGTTTTAAATGCCTTTTATTTAACTTTCCTGCATTCGCGCCCCCAAAAAAGGACAAAATGAATACTTTGTAAAAAAAACCTTTGTGAGTGTGATGTACTTAAAACTCTTTCCCTTACACTACCTAAAAAACTGCAAAATAAAAAAACTCGCTGTAAAATCCCTCTCACTAAAACGCCTTGTAAAAATAAACTTTCCCTTAATGCCCACAACAACTGCTCTGCAACAAGCGAATCTATACGGTAGCATTTCATCTTCATGTGAGTAAGGGGTCAGAAGCAGTAGAGGGAACATGTGGAGGCAGACATTCAGAGGCAGCAGGAGGGGGGAAATGAAGAGATGCAGGAGGGGCTGCATACTGTGGTAGAACAAGAAGAGGCAGATGCAAAGCAGGGGCGGGGAGGCAGGCGAGAGCTGCAGATGAGGGGCGGGAGTAGGTGGATGCATGGCAGGAAGAGGATGCAGGTATGGGAGTAGAAGGAAGAGGGTCAGGAGGAGGGCTGTCTGCCAGAGGAGGCGCAGCGAATGGACACTGGTGGAGCAGATCCAGATGAGCATCATCCCTTGGCGGATGCAAGACGTGCCAGAAGAGGGGGCACACAAAGGGGCATTGTCCCATCACGTTCTCGTCTTGGCCGCTCCTGGGAGTGGTAGTACTTCCCTCTGATGGAGGGGACGGTACAGGCAGAGGCACGTGACTTGTGTGCAAACTCTGCAATAGGAAGAAGAGGAAACATTGTACATTGGGCACAACTGTAATGCATAAATACATATGCTGCTAGCATAAACCAACAGTTCATATGTATGTTCCATTCACCGCCCCTGCCACCATGGTCATCACCTCCACTACTGCACAGGAAGTAGCTGAACACTCATCTGGAGATGCAGGTCATTTCCCCCCAACACGTAGAGCATGGCGGCATCAGAAAGAAGCCGAAACACAGCGAACAGCACATTCTGCAGCTGTCAAGCCTGTGTTGCCTCTGCTGGCTCCCCACCACCATGTGGTGGAAAGGTTGGCTTTTCCTGTAAATGGGAGCAGATAGTGTGTTTGTAAACATTGCCTGCGTTGTGTGGTGACTGACAGGCAGGTAGGCGGTAAGATACTGTCAGCTGTAAGAAGCTCAAAGGCTGGAGGATATTGTGGTGGCACTGGCGTGGACCTGATGCAGGACTAATACCCACTCCAGGATGTAGGCCCTGGAAGAGGCATACGTCCACCCACCGGACTCCTGAGTCCATCACTAGCAGTGCATGCATTGAAAACCCTTCTATCGCTTAAACTCGTGGCTGGCCAAGTAAGTAAATACCTCATGAGGAACACAGTGAAGTTCTGAGAAAAACCACAAGGTTTGCTGAGCAACTAAAGCTGGTGCCCACAAACCCCACAGCGCAGACAGGGAAAGCAGGTGCCATGAGAGACAAGTGTTCAGAAGCGCTGCTCACTCAGTGGATTGCAGATCCCATTCACTCCTGCTCACCGGGGGCAAGATATGTACAACGCTGGAAATCTAGCTCAGTATAGAAGGGTGGCACTCCAACCCACACAACCAGCAAGTTGCCAGCAGTTACATAAACCAACATGATTCCAAGACGGCCAATTACTATCACCTGGGTGGTCTGAAACCCACATAAACAGCACTCTATAAAACTCTTCAAGGGACACCCATTTAAAGTCACACAAGCAATTGCTCATCTCGGGCCTGGCCGGTGCACAGATAAAAGCAGAGCAAGGCCAGAAGGAAGTGTGGCAGTCAGAGAATGGGCCTCTGATTGGTTCACAAAAGCTCGGCCGCAGGTTCTATAATTAAGATTAGTCACGGATACATATCCCAAACGCTGAATCTCTCATGTGGCTGCTGGCAGGTCCCCCTAACACCTTGAGGAACCATTGACTAACAAACGTGATAGGAGTGTCCAGCAAGTTCGGTTTGGTGGGGGTTCGCCAGGATAGAAAATGGCCCGTCTAAAGACTGGAGGGGGGTATCTGTTCTTCTGCCCCCCATATGCTAGGTTAAAGGCACAGGACAACCCCAGCAAGGCTCTCAATTTGGTAAAACATGACACGCAGCCAGCCTTAATTTCAGGAGGTGATGCAGACAGGTTCTTAAGTACAGTATTTCCCCAAAGCCCCCACAAAGGAATGTCCACACACTATGTTAGATGATAACACGGCTTCTTTATATAAAATAAAGTTTGCTACTTCTGATACCAAATATATACATATAAATAATAACACCTTGTACATGGAATACCTGTTCAGAGAGTGGTAAATGTGTATACTCTAGGTGGTACCACACACTACTTAAATTCAGTAAGAACTGCACTAACTGCAGACACTTTTAAGTGGCAGGTGAATTCTTAAGTAGGGTGTAACCAGCATAGAATAGGAAAGAAAGGCAGGTTAGTTATGAACGGTGGCAGAATGCTTTCTTTAGATCAGACAAGTTATTCTGTCTGAGATCCCTGGATGACTTCTGAGGCTAGAGCTTCTTGGCTTTACTCAATGATTGCCTCTGAGGATGGACCCGCTTTGGAAGAAGGAGCCACTGAGATGCTGAGTCCAAGAATAAAAAGGAACCAAAGGCTTTCGAATGGCATGGCAGCAGTTTGGCTCTTCATGATGCTCTCCTTGGGTCTGATTCCTCAGACTGTAGAAGTCCTGTGAAGAAGAAACTTGCTGTGATTTCCTTAAAGGCTTGGTGGATGAAGATAAGACACCTGTGACCCTGCAATGACTTCTGGCAACGATGGGGGCATAGGTCACTTTTGGTGTCGAGTTTTGGAATATCGCAGTTTTCCGACTTTCGGTTCTTCGGTGCACCAACTATAGCACTGACCTCTAGACGGCTTCTGGAAACCTGGACTCAACCACTGGGGTGGACCTCAGACCCTCATCAAGTCTTGACCCTATGGACGACTTTGATAGCTTCTAGTGGCGGGAAACCCACTTGCAGACCTTCCACGGCACCCAACGACTCTGGGTTCTCTGACGGCAAAAAGTGGTTAGTGGTGATATGATATGATAGGTTATCTATAATGCGCTTAATACCTAGAGGTTTCTAAGCGCAGACCCGGGGATCGAACCTGTGGTGCTCTGCGTTGTCTTGCTTCCAAGGCGAGCAGGTTGCCCCTGGGTTATCCTCCTGAGACTGCAAGGATGTCCTTTGAAATATTCTTAGGCAGTTTGGAACTTTTGCAGCTCTGGCCGTCCAGCAGCACTATGCCAAGGTGCCCCCTCTTCTTACCTCTGAACCTTGGGTGACACCAATGGACGTCTCTTGCTCAAGATGTCGGGCACTCCTCCTCTGGACTTTGAAGATCCTCCTCTGGACTTTGAAGATCCCCTCTCCGGACGGCAGGCACGCAGGACTGGCTTCCAGGTTACTTCAATGAAGAGTAGCAGTTTTGCACAATGGTCCCTTGTAGCTCGGGTAGAGTTCTTCTTTGCAAGTCCTCTCTGGATCAGTCCTTGGGAGAAACGACAGCTTTCGGATTGTTAAAAAAAATGCAGCAGCAGACTTCTCTAATAACTGGGCAGCTTCTTCTTGCTATGCTTTGAGAGGTCCCCAGATATACACATCGGTCCCTCATTCACTTGGCCTGATCCAGGCTCAGTCATCATATCACACAGTAGGGCCTTCATGTGGGCAGGTAGCCAATCAGGCTCACAGGCATTCAGGCCATTCACTCCACCCAGACACCCATAACAAAATATGTAGATTGGGTCAAGTACCCAGCCTTTCAGCACACTACACAGCATTCATGTCAGTTTCAGGCAGGGCTATCTCATTCATTGTGTCACACACACAGAAACTAGACAGCCACAACAGAGAATGTGAGTTCACTTCAGACTCCTTTCACATAGGTACCACCCCTAGGGTGTACGGTGAGAAACCAGAAGGTGTCTCCCAGACTAGTCCCCGGGGATCTATCATCCAGTTGGCCAGGACATGGCCATCGCTTTTGGATCCAGTTCCTGGGGGTGGATCAGTGTGGGAGGATCACCTGGGTGAGTGGTGCTCAGGGAGTGGGAGTGGGATACCTTGTGATGAGATACGGTATCTCCCCTATAATCCCTTTCACCCATCCTACCAGGAGGTATGTCTGGGGACTGTAACCCCACCCCCTTTCCCTTCAATGACACTGCTACACAGACAGCCTGCTCTGGGAGAAAACAGACTAGTTCCTGAACAATGTACCGGGCATACCCCATTACCATGGTCAGGCAGAGTCAGGCAATTGCTGTTAACGACTTGCACCTGATCTCCATTGAACTTCCCCACACGGATAAATGGCAGAGCATGAGAGCACACTTTGAGCGAGGCAAAGCACACACAGGAGCAGTTTCTTACAGGCCAGAGCTGAATCGATGGAGAAAGACAGCAGGTCGAGAAGAGAGAGAAAGGAGGGAGATGCCCTTGAGCTATTTGACGAGTGATCATTATACTCTTGAGGATTTGAAAGCAGCATGTGTAAAGCCAGGAAGTGAAGCAAGAGAATCCTATTCTGTGTGTCCGAGATACGCGGGGCACTCCTGCGTACTGGCAGATTCATCGAGGAACAGCAGCTGCCGTGATATTGTCCTTGGCTCCCGGATCAAAGCCAAAAGCAGAACCTTCAACACAGCTGGTGAGTTGGGAGGAACTGTACGAGGCCGGTCCGTGTTTAAATGAAGGTTGTGAGCGGCGACAGTGTATCCTCAGAGAGTGAATGTTGAAGCGTTTGATGAAAGAGACAAGTAAAATACAGAAAGCAGATAAGTGTGTTGAACATTTTATGAGAGAACAAAAGATACAAGTTTGTAGAGTGGTCCGGCAATGCGTGGGAGCTTAATCGAAAGTCTCTGGCGAAAGGTGTCTTACAAAGGTGTCTTACAAAGGAACACAGCAGCAAAAACATTCATATTTGAATAGCGACATTGCAGATGAAAATCCGATTTGAGAAAATCTAAGTGGTCATGCAAGGGCCTGAGAAATTTTCTTTGCACAATTGAAAGTCTTCGATATAAGTCGCAAGGGGGTCCGAGCTAAGATGAGGGAGACTTATTGTGCGTTTGAATTGTCAAAAAGGGGGTCCGAGTCCCATTGAGGGAGACTCGTTGAGACATTGTGTAAGAAGTGGGTCTGAGCCGGGCTGAGGGAGACCTATTGTCTCTTTGAGTTGTCAAAAAGGGGTCCGAGCCAGATCGAGGGAGACCTGCCGTTGAGACATTGGGCCTCATTACAAGTTTGCCGGTTTGGGAACTATGGTACCGGTAAGCTTGCCAGTACCGTAGTACCCAGACCAGCAAACTATGAGTTGTGATCACGGGTGCCTATCTGCCGACCTGGGGGCAGAAAGCACCCATGAGCACAGCATATCGGATGCACCGGCAGCGTCATAAATGGTGCCGGTGCATCCAACCTCTGCATTCCCATTGAGCCCTCTAGGGCTCAAGTGGGAATGGGGAGTAATGGATTCTGGTTTCACTCACAAGCAGCTTGCCTCGGGCGCCGGAAAGGAAACTGACACTCTTTCTGGGGGGCCAGACAGAGGCTGGAGCCTGGAGGAGCTGATTCCGTCCTGACCTGGAGGGATCATGATTATTTATCAAAGCAAGGTAATAACAACACACACGTTGTTACCTTGCTTTGATGATTTGCAAATGCATGCATCATAATCATGATGCATGCATGCATGATGCATCATGCTGCATGCATATGTTGTAGAGGGCCGGCCGTGCCAGGCCGGCGGCAGGGGAGCGGGCCACCATGGCCCGGTGGCCGTGTGCCCATGATGAAGTGTTAATACGAACACCGGCGGCTACTGCAGCAGGAGGCTGGCTGGGCTGCTCGTTCCCTCCGGCTTCTCCTGCCTGCAGGGCTGGGCTGGGGGTGGGGCTGCCCCCCAAGTTCGCACAAGTTGCTTTCAACTTTGCAGGAAGTAACAACAACGAATTTGTTGCCCTGAAAAGTTGAAAGCTACTTGTGCCTGGGGGTCCGACACAGACGCTGTGCCGCCACAATTCAGGAGTGGTGGAGTCTGTGGACACGTGGTGACTCTCTCTCTCTCAGGATGTAGTGGTCCTCTTCCTGACGGCTGGCATTATTTTTTGGCCACGACGAGGCAGCCAGCCCAGTAATGTGTCTGCCAAGACTGATGAGACGACGACACTGCAGCACTGTATCAGCATCAGCTAGGAGCCAGCCCAGCAGCAGCAGAACCAGCCCTGGCCCGAAAAGTAGACCGAAGTAAGCCAGCCCAGCAACAGGCAGGCTGCAGCAGTTGTTGACCGGAGTCGACTACACTTTTATAGAGACTCGTGACTCGTGAGTCATGACAAATCACAGGTAAGATTGATCCAAAAGGGCCAGGGCCAGAGCACGTACCAATGTTTCCCATTAACATCGTGCACCTAAGAGTGACTACATTTTATCACTCGGTAGTCGGTAGTCGGTAATGGTATTGTGTGTGTATAAAGTTTGCCAGTTCCCATTCAAGGGTTCACCATGGGTTGGGGGAGGTCAGACCATAAACGTCATGTTATGCTTTGTGTTGGATGCCCTGCCATGCAATGTAGGGTTTACATTAAAATAGTGGTCTGCTATGCATTTGGGTAGAAAATAATTTTAAAAAGCTATTCCCTGTCCTACAGAGCTGTCATTTTCTGCAACCTTTTCATCTTGTCATTATAGTGACCTTGTCTGTGTCACAATGCGTGCTGAACACTTCCTGGTGGTTATGCACTTATCTCTGCAGCTGGCCTGGCACAGCTCAGTCAACTGAACTATCGTGTCCGGAACAAACCCCTTTACCCCCCGAAGATTGCACATCGATCTCTGCAGCAGGCACAAAATTACTGAGCTATTTTAGCATTCAAACCTGTGAATAGCAGGTTGCACATAGTTATCTGATCTCCAGCAGGCTATGTGCGACCTGCAAGCCAGAGTGGTGGTGACTATTCGCATACCAGTTGGTTGAGTGCTGTTAGGAAAGATTTCGTAACTGTAGGGAATTTTCCTTCCATGTGGCAACCCCTAAACTTTTTGCTATTGTTTTTAACCTTGTTCTTGACTTTGCCAGAGAAGTACCGCCTTCTGCCGCACTTCTCTGGGCTTTCGCTCCTTTTCTTATGGGGAAACTGACATGCCCTTAAGACAGTCAGTACCGGGGAACGTGGTTTCCCGTAGTTTCTTTAATCGTGTCGCCATTTTAGTGCAACACGACACAAGAGGGCACTGTAAGCTAAGTTACAGCTCTCTTGGGTCTCTAGCCTTCTACAGACCCTAGATACTCTTTTAGGATGGTATTTGATCGGTGCAAGTCATTCAGGGACTCGAATGGTGGCAGCGATCGTTTTGTTTATTTTGAGCTCCTTTTGGCGTTCTGAGCACGTTTTTGCCCTGAACCCAAAATGGTGGCCTGGCTCCCAAAATGGCCAGACCACGAGGCTCCTTTGTCTTGTCCACTGACCGTCTTGCTCCCTTCACCTTCCCCAGGTCGGGCGACCCAGGGCCTTCCTTATTTGGGCATGTACTTTGCCGCGAAACGTGGTTGCTTTCGCGGGCTTCTACATGTCGTTTGTGTGCCTCCAGGGTGTGGGCTGGGATGTCTGGTCCCAATACACATCCTGGGTGCCAGAGAGTCTGGGGTGGTGTGAATGCCTGGGACCACCGTGGTCCGTGATTGGTCCACGTATGGTATGTGTGTTGATGAGCGGATCTCCCATTGGCTCCCCTCCGTTTTGGCGCGAAGGGAACCGTGGATAAGAGGGAGCTGGAAACACCACTGCCATGTCGATCTCCTGAGTTCTCACGAACGAAGGAATACAGGAGCCAAGTATCCTGCAACCACGAGGCTGGACCGAGGAATCGCTGGTGACCCGCTGAAGGAATCCTCCTTTGCACTGCTGTCGTCCTGTGAAACCCTTTCCTCCTTGGATCGAACCAGAAGGCCTGTACTGGTGCTTCGACCTTTGGAATAGCAGGAACAGCTATTCCCGGCGACTTCATCATCTCCTGCCAAGTAAGCCTTCGGAAGTGTCTCTGGGCCATCCAGTTGACTGACCAGCTTACAAGGGAGTCCTGCTCTGTAACTGCCGCCAGGTTGTGTTGTATTTCGAGTCCTTGTCACTCTCCCACGCTTCGTACACTTGGCGTTCCCAAGTCTGAAGGGAGGAGTGTACATTTGGCTTGAATACACACGGCCGCTCCGTTGTCCTGCTGCGGCAACAAAACTGTGCTGGTTTCGTCGATTGGGACGTCTTTTTGCTCTACACGACTACGAGGCGTTCCCTGCTCTTCTGAACCTGCCAGCTGCTGAAACTAACGTGGAGAAGCCTGGGCCTGCTTGCTTCGGGGACCGGTGAGTAGCTTAGCTAGGATCTGGTCGCCCTCCTGCAGTATCCCATTGCTTTTCCCTGCTGTGTAAAAACAGCACCCTTTTTGGCCGTACTCGCGCTCTGCTTCTGCTCGCTGTGGAGGCTGCGCTTGAGTTGCGGAACCTGTTCTCCTTCTGCTGTGCACTAACCCGAACTGCCTGACTTCCTCAGAAGAGCTTCCCCTTTTGCCCGTTGGCACCGGCGTGGCAGGTACTTTGAGCACAAGGCTCCACTCTTCGCAGGGCTCGGACTTCCATCTAGTTAGGTGCCTCTAAAGGCGAACTGAGTCAAAAGCGTTATCGCACTGCCTGTTTTCCTTTCCTTTCAGGTGGACTACATATTTCGTGCTTTAAACGCTTGCGACTGTGTATTTGTATATATATTGTGTTGATATGGTATGTGTTGGTTTAATATTGTTATAGTGTGATTTTCTCGCTACGGTCGTTGTTTTAAAGTCCTTAAAATAAATGTGTTTATATTTTTGATATAACAACTGTTTGGAGTAGTTTGTAAGCGCTCTTGCTTTGTGTGCTCATTGCGGGCTTTCAGTCACCCTCACCCCTCTTGAGACCTAGTCTTGACCGCCGCGATCGCTACCTTGATTGGTCTGGCTTGTCCAGAGGTTACCCTGTTCCAAGTAATTAGGTTGGCCTTCTGAACTTCTGCGCCACCAGGACAGAGTTCAGAAATCCGTCTTAACAAATTGGTGTACAGCGGTGGGATACAACTGAAGGTATCCAGTGTTGCGCTCGAACTAAGGCATTTCAGGTTATTCCAAACAGTACACGTAGTGAATTGTTGTAATATAACTTTAAAAAGGCCATAGTCCTATCAAACAGTATGGAAGCAAATACGTTGTTAACTTTAAATGCTTCCAAATCAGAAACGCTGAAAAAGATGTGTGCGGAGAGAGGTGTTTCCTCTCAAGGCACAAAATTGGAAATGATCCAGAGAATCGTGGCGTGGCAAGAAGCGCAGCTTGACGCTATAACTTCCGAGGACAGTGCAGAAGGTGGTGGGGCTGCTCTCACTGGCAGAACCGACGGTTCTGCCGCTGCACTGATCCATCGCGACCACGAGGACAGGGAGGATGTAATGTCTAATGTTTCCTCTGCTAGTGTTGATGGGGAGGCTATGCTTGAATTCAAGAAGCAAGAGCTGCGGTTTAGGCAGCAGGAGCTTGAATTCAGCATAGCCAAACTAAAAATCGAACAGGCAGAAAAACAGAAAGATAGGGATCACCAGTTGGAACTGGCCAAGCTTCAGGTTGCAAATGGATCCAAGGGTCCTAGACATGGGTCTGGGGCTTCCTCTCATCCACGGTTTCCAAAAGATCTGCTCAGTGTGTATGAAGAAAGGAATGACATTATGGACTGGCTGAATGCGTTTGAGTATGCATGCGAGGTTCAAGAAGTTGACAATGCTGATAAGATTGCGTGGTTGCTCAGTAGACTGCCCCATTCTGGCTGCAGTGCCATTATGGAAATGTCGAAGGCTGAGCGGGCTGATTTCGCAATGTTAAAGCAAACTCTCATTTTAAAGTTTGGGAAGACTCCGGCCCAATATTTAAAGCGTTTTCGAGAGTATAAGAAAAAGGAAGGTGGTACTTGGGTATCTTATGTCGCTGAATCCTTGAAAAACTTAACTGGCTGGGTCGAAGGTTATAAGGTTTCTATCTTCGAAGGCATGATCAATCTGGTCATGCTGGAACATATTTTTGCTTCTTCTTCCCCGGAGCTTAAGCAGCATTTGGCCGATTCGAAGGAGATAGATCCTAAGAAGCTGGCCATTGCAGCAGACTTATGGGTGTCACATCGAGTGTCCCATAAGGACAAAACTCATCCTGGTAAGCAGGAGGAAGGGAAAAAGTCCAAAGATATGGAGGGTGGGGAATCTGCTAAATCTTCTTCCCATAAGGGCCACAAAAAGAAAAACAAGGGTAAGACACAAGAGAACTCACAGGGTAGTGGAGGTCCGCCTCCAAAACAGAACTCTGGTTACAATAAGCCTCCCTACGTAAACAGACCCACTGGGGCTTGTTTTTCTTGTGGAGCAACTGACCATGTGAAGGGGGATCCCCGTTGTAAGGTTAGACCTTTGGGGGTCCACTCCGCTAATCTGGCCTTCTCCTCCTACGAGGAAGAAGAGATTACAGGAGCATCCTTCTCCTCAGACTCATTTCCCAGCGGAATAGAGGCTGAGGTAGTTTTAGTGTCCCTGGGTTCCTGGGAGCCTAAAGTCGCAGAGGCTTATGCTAGGATTCCGGATAATACCAAGCACTACTTTAAGGACAGTGTGCTGATCAATGGAGTGGATACTCCAGCTCTTAGGGATAGTGGGTGCAGTCGCACTGTAGTGGATTCTACCTTGGTAGACTCAGAGGAAGTTGCCAGAGCTACTCTGATGCCCACTAAGTTGGCTGACGGCCCCCTCCGTATGTTTCCCGTGATCCCTGTAAATCTTACTTTAAATGGTACAGCAGTCAGGATTCCAGTGAGCATTCAGAGAAACGTCCCGGGAAAGGTCTTGTTGGGCAATGATCTCAGAGCTTTAGGGCTCGTAGGAGACACTGCCGAAAGACCCTACACACGGTCTCAAGCACGGGCAGCATTGGCCAAGTCCAATACGCCGCCCCAGCCGAAGGGGAAACCCAAGGCGAAAGGAGTCTACAAGTCAAAACGAGGGAAAGAGAATATTCCCCCGTGCTCGCCTACCTCTGCGGTGGAGGAAGTTGGTCAATCGCCCGGGCCTGACGAGGAGGTGGTGATGCCTGAAGTATTCGACCCCAACGATCATCCTGAACTAAAAGACTTGTTAGTTGAAGGAGGTCCTGATAGGGACGAATTCAATAAAGGCCAACGTGAGTGCCCATCTCTGGAAGGCCTAAGGAGACAGGCCTGCTCCCAGCTTGAGGGTGAACCTCCTGGGATGCATAGGATTTACCAGGAAGGTGGACTCCTGTATAGTGAGCCCACAGAGTCTACAGAAGGAGACCATAGGAGGTTGGTGGTTCCCCTTGCTGTTAGGCCCTTCCTCCTGCAGTTGGCGCATGAAGTTCCCCTTGCTGGTCACCTCGGTATGAGGAAGACCAAGCAAAGGTTATCCATGCACTTCTACTGGCCCAAGATGGGGGAGCAAGTAGAAAGTCACTGCAGGAGTTGTGCCGCCTGCCAGTTGTCTGGTAAGGTTGGCGCGACAATCCAAGCTCCGTTGGTACCGCTCCCAGTTGTGGGGGTACCATTTGAAAGGGTAGGGATCGACATGGTTGGTCCCCTTGACCCGCAAACATCCTCAGGCAATAGGTTTATCCTGGTGCTGGTCGACCATGCAACCAGATATCCTGAGGCCATCCCATTGAAAACTGTAACTGCCAAGTCAGTTGCAAAAGCCTTACTCGGCATATTTACTAGGGTTGGCTTCCCTAAAGAAGTTGTGTCAGATCGTGGCAGCAACTTTATGTCGAAGTATATGCAGGCTATGTGGAAAGAATGTGGGGTCACCTACAAGTTCTCTTCTGCATACCACCCCCAGACCAATGGTCTGGTGGAACGTTTCAACAGAACGTTAAAGAGCATGATTGGGGCTCTGGAGGAGCCCCAGAGAAGAAAATGGGATCTTCTTTTACCATGCTTGCTGTTTGCCTACCGAGAGGTACCACAGGAGGGTGTTGGCTTCAGCCCCTTCGAACTTCTGTTCGGTCATCCAGTACGGGGACCCTTAGCCATTGTCAAGGAGGGATGGGAGATGCCCACTCCCCCTGTTACTACCAATGTAGTTGATTATGTGCTAGGGCTCAGAAAACGGATGGTACTTCTGATGGGCTTGGCTAGTGATAAATTGAAGGCAGGGCAAGCGCTGGTGAAACATTGGTACGACCAGAAAGCTTCCCTCATCAACTTTACACCTGGTCAGCAAGTCCTGATCATGAATCCAATAAGGCCTCGAGCTTTACAGGACAAAGGGTCAGGCCCTTACACAGTGGTAGAGCCCCTGGGTGAGGTGAACTATTTAGTGGACCTTGGAAGGCCTGGACAGGCTCCAAAAGTGTTCCACGTGAATAGGCTGAAGGCTTTCGTCCCAAGAGTCGAAATCGCAGCACTGCTACTGGCTTCAGATGTTGAGGAAGAGGAGTCAGAACCTCGCCCCGACCTGTTCCAAAGCGGTCCTTCAGATAGCTCCGTTGAGGGTGTCCGAGTGGCCCCTCACCTAACTTCTGATCAGCAGGCTGAGGTGAAAAGTTTGCTTAGGCAGTTTTCCCCCCTGTTTTCACAGTCCCCTGGTTTGACACCTTGGTGCAAACATAACATTGACACAGGAGACAGTGTACCTACCAAAAGTAGGGGATACAGGATGTCAGATAAAGTACGGTCTTATATTAAGACCGAGGTCAACAAGATGTTAGACCTTGGGGTGATTGAACCCTCTAGTAGTCCGTGGTCCAGTCCTGTGGTTCTGGTTCCAAAGGCAGGCACTTCTGAATTGAGGTTCTGCGTGGATTACAGGGCTCTGAATGCTGTCACCAAGACAGATGCACACCCCTTGCCTCGAACAGATGAGCTGGTGGATACTTTGGGTGCCTCCAAGTACCTCAGCACGTTTGACCTCACTGCTGGCTATTGGCAAATAGCTTTAGCAGAACATGCCAAGGAGAAGACACCATTTTCTACTCCAGACGGCCTTTACCAATTCCGGGTAATGCCGTTCGGGTTGAAGAATGCCCCTGCCACTTTCCAGAGGCTTGTGAATCATGTGTTGAATGGGTTGGACGAATTCTGTCTTGCATATCTGGACGATATAGCAGTTTTCAGTGCCACCTGGGAAGACCATGTGAAACACCTCAGGATTGTGCTCCAGGCTCTTCAGAAAGCCCACTTGACCATAAAGGCTAGTAAATGCCAGATTGGACAAGGCTCAGTGGTTTACCTTGGACATGAAGTAGGTGGAGGGAGGATACAGCCTCTACCCAGTAAAGTACAAGCAGTACAAGACTGGCCTACCCCCACTACGCAAACCCAAGTGAGAGCCTTCTTAGGACTCACGGGTTATTACCGCAATTTTGTGGCAGACTATGGCACCATAGCTGCTCCTCTGACTGCCCTCACAACTCCGAAGAAACCCAAGAAGGTAACTTGGACCGACGAGTGTGAGAAGGCCTTCAATGGCTTAAAAGACTCCTTGTGCCAGGCCCCTGTGCTCAGGGCCCCTGATTATCAAAGACCTTTTATCGTGCAGACGGATGCCTCTGACACTGGGATAGGAGCTGTACTATCACAAGTAGATGAGAAGGGTAAGGAACACCCTATCGGTTTTATTAGTCGCCAGCTTAAGGACAGAGAGCTCAGATGGTCCACGGTAGAGAAAGAATGTTTCTCTGTTGTGTGGGCCCTAAGGAAGCTGAGGCCCTACCTCTATGGGACCCACTTCACTGTGCAGACTGACCATAAGCCGTTAAAGTGGCTAATGAACATGAAGGGGGAGAATCCAAAGTTGCTTAGGTGGTCCATAAGTCTACAAGGCTTCGACTTCACTATTGAGCATAGGCCAGGTGTCCAACATAGCAATGCTGATGGGTTGTCCAGAATGTTTTACCGACCTGAACAAGAGACTCATCCAGGGGTGGATTAGTTCCCCCTGTCCATAGTCTGGGAGGGGCGAGTGTTAGGAAAGATTTCGTAATTGTAGGGAATTTTCCTTCCATGTGGCAACCCCTAAACTTTTTGCTATTGTTTTTAACCTTGTTCTTGACTTTGCCAGAGAAGTACCGCCTTCTGCCGCACTTCTCTGGGCTTTCGCTCCTTTTCTTATGGGGAAACTGACATGCCCTTAAGACAGTCAGTACCGGGGAACGTGGTTTCCCGTAGTTTCTTTAATCGTGTCGCCATTTTAGTGCAACACGACACAAGAGGGCACTGTAAGCTAAGTTACAGCTCTCTTGGGTCTCTAGCCTTCTACAGACCCTAGATACTCTTTTAGGATGGTATTTGATCGGTGCAAGTCATTCAGGGACTCGAATGGTGGCAGCGATCGTTTTGTTTATTTTGAGCTCCTTTTGGCGTTCTGAGCACGTTTTTGCCCTGAACCCAAAATGGTGGCCTGGCTCCCAAAATGGCCAGACCACGAGGCTCCTTTGTCTTGTCCACTGACCGTCTTGCTCCCTTCACCTTCCCCAGGTCGGGCGACCCGGGGCCTTCCTTATTTGGGCATGTACTTTCCCGCGAAACGTGGTTGCTTTCGCGGGCTTCTACATGTCGTTTGTGTGCCTCCAGGGTGTGGGCTGGGATGTCTGGTCCCAATACACATCCTGGGTGCCAGAGAGTCTGGGGTGGTGTGAATGCCTGGGACCACCTTGGTCCGTGATTGGTCCACGTATGGTATGTGTGTTGATGAGCGGATCTCCCATTGGCTCCCCTCCGTTTTGGCGCGAAGGGAACCGTGGATAAGAGGGAGCTGGAAACACCACTGCCATGTCGATCTCCTGAGTTCTCACGAACGAAGGAATACAGGAGCCAAGTATCCTGCAACCACGAGGCTGGACCGAGGAATCGCTGGTGACCCGCTGAAGGAATCCTCCTTTGCACTGCTGTCGTCCTGTGAAACCCTTTCCTCCTTGGATCGAACCAGAAGGCCTGTACTGGTGCTTCGACCTTTGGAATAGCAGGAACAGCTATTCCCGGCGACTTCATCATCTCCTGCCAAGTAAGCCTTCGGAAGTGTCTCTGGGCCATCCAGTTGACTGACCAGCTTACAAGGGAGTCCTGCTCTGTAACTGCCGCCAGGTTGTGTTGTATTTCGAGTCCTTGTCACTCTCCCACGCTTCGTACACTTGGCGTTCCCAAGTCTGAAGGGAGGAGTGTACATTTGGCTTGAATACACACGGCCGCTCCGTTGTCCTGCTGCGGCAACAAAACTGTGCTGGTTTCGTCGATTGGGACGTCTTTTTGCTCTACACGACTACGAGGCGTTCCCTGCTCTTCTGAACCTGCCAGCTGCTGAAACTAACGTGGAGAAGCCTGGGCCTGCTTGCTTCGGGGACCGGTGAGTAGCTTAGCTAGGATCTGGTCGCCCTCCTGCAGTATCCCATTGCTTTTCCCTGCTGTGTAAAAACAGCACCCTTTTTGGCCGTACTCGCGCTCTGCTTCTGCTCGCTGTGGAGGCTGCGCTTGAGTTGCGGAACCTGTTCTCCTTCTGCTGTGCACTAACCCGAACTGCCTGACTTCCTCAGAAGAGCTTCCCCTTTTGCCCGTTGGCACCGGCGTGGCAGGTACTTTGAGCACAAGGCTCCACTCTTCGCAGGGCTCGGACTTCCATCTAGTTAGGTGCCTCTAAAGGCGAACTGAGTCAAAAGCGTTATCGCACTGCCTGTTTTCCTTTCCTTTCAGGTGGACTACATATTTCGTGCTTTAAACGCTTGCGACTGTGTATTTGTATATATATTGTGTTGATATGGTATGTGTTGGTTTAATATTGTTATAGTGTGATTTTCTCGCTACGGTCGTTGTTTTAAAGGCCTTAAAATAAATGTGTTTATATTTTTGATATAACAACTGTTTGGAGTAGTTTGTAAGCGCTCTTGCTTTGTGTGCTCATTGCGGGCTTTCAGTCACCCTCACCCCTCTTGAGACCTAGTCTTGACCGCCGCGATCGCTACCTTGATTGGTCTGGCTTGTCCAGAGGTTACCCTGTTCCAAGTAATTAGGTTGGCCTTCTGAACTTCTGCGCCACCAGGACAGAGTTCAGAAATCCGTCTTAACAAATTGGTGTACAGCGGTGGGATACAACTGAAGGTATCCAGTGTTGCGCTCGAACTAAGGCATTTCAGGTTATTCCAAACAGTACACGTAGTGAATTGTTGTAATATAACTTTAAAAAGGCCATAGTCCTATCAAACAGTATGGAAGCAAATACGTTGTTAACTTTAAATGCTTCCAAATCAGAAACGCTGAAAAAGATGTGTGCGGAGAGAGGTGTTTCCTCTCAAGGCACAAAATTGGAAATGATCCAGAGAATCGTGGCGTGGCAAGAAGCGCAGCTTGACGCTATAACTTCCGAGGACAGTGCAGAAGGTGGTGGGGCTGCTCTCACTGGCAGAACCGACGGTTCTGCCGCTGCACTGATCCATCGCGACCACGAGGACAGGGAGGATGTAATGTCTAATGTTTCCTCTGCTAGTGTTGATGGGGAGGCTATGCTTGAATTCAAGAAGCAAGAGCTGCGGTTTAGGCAGCTTGAGCTTGAATTCAGCATAGCCAAACTAAAAATCGAACAGGCAGAAAAACAGAAAGATAGGGATCACCAGTTGGAACTGGCCAAGCTTCAGGTTGCAAATGGATCCAAGGGTCCTAGACATGGGTCTGGGGCTTCCTCTCATCCACGGTTTCCAAAAGATCTGCTCAGTGTGTATGAAGAAAGGAATGACATTATGGACTGGCTGAATGCGTTTGAGTATGCATGCGAGGTTCAAGAAGTTGACAATGCTGATAAGATTGCGTGGTTGCTCAGTAGACTGCCCCATTCTGGCTGCAGTGCCATTATGGAAATGTCGAAGGCTGAGCGGGCTGATTTCGCAATGTTAAAGCAAACTCTCATTTTAAAGTTTGGGAAGACTCCGGCCCAATATTTAAAGCGTTTTCGAGAGTATAAGAAAAAGGAAGATGGTACTTGGGTATCTTATGTCGCTGAATCCTTGAAAAACTTAACTGGCTGGGTCGAAGGTTATAAGGTTTCTATCTTCGAAGGCATGATCAATCTGGTCATGCTGGAACATATTTTTGCTTCTTCTTCCCCGGAGCTTAAGCAGCATTTGGCCGATTCGAAGGAGATAGATCCTAAGAAGCTGGCCATTGCAGCAGACTTATGGGTGTCACATCGAGTGTCCCATAAGGACAAAACTCATCCTGGTAAGCAGGAGGAAGGGAAAAAGTCCAAAGATATGGAGGGTGGGGAATCTGCTAAATCTTCTTCCCATAAGGGCCACAAAAAGAAAAACAAGGGTAAGACACAAGAGAACTCACAGGGTAGTGGAGGTCCGCCTCCAAAACAGAACTCTGGTTACAATAAGCCTCCCTACGTAAACAGACCCACTGGGGCTTGTTTTTCTTGTGGAGCAACTGACCATGTGAAGGGGGATCCCCGTTGTAAGGTTAGACCTTTGGGGGTCCACTCCGCTAATCTGGCCTTCTCCTCCTACGAGGAAGAAGAGATTACAGGAGCATCCTTCTCCTCAGACTCATTTCCCAGCGGAATAGAGGCTGAGGTAGTTTTAGTGTCCCTGGGTTCCTGGGAGCCTAAAGTCGCAGAGGCTTATGCTAGGATTCCGGATAATACCAAGCACTACTTTAAGGACAGTGTGCTGATCAATGGAGTGGATACTCCAGCTCTTAGGGATAGTGGGTGCAGTCGCACTGTAGTGGATTCTACCTTGGTAGACTCAGAGGAAGTTGCCAGAGCTACTCTGATGCCCACTAAGTTGGCTGACGGCCCCCTCCGTATGTTTCCCGTGATCCCTGTAAATCTTACTTTAAATGGTACAGCAGTCAGGATTCCAGTGAGCATTCAGAGAAACGTCCCGGGAAAGGTCTTGTTGGGCAATGATCTCAGAGCTTTAGGGCTCGTAGGAGACACTGCCGAAAGACCCTACACACGGTCTCAAGCACGGGCAGCATTGGCCAAGTCCAATACGCCGCCCCAGCCGAAGGGGAAACCCAAGGCGAAAGGAGTCTACAAGTCAAAACGAGGGAAAGAGAATATTCCCCTGTGCTCGCCTACCTCTGCGGTGGAGGAAGTTGGTCAATCGCCCGGGCCTGACGAGGAGGTGGTGATGCCTGAAGTATTCGACCCCAACGATCATCCTGAACTAAAAGACTTGTTAGTTGAAGGAGGTCCTGATAGGGACGAATTCAATAAAGGCCAACGTGAGTGCCCATCTCTGGAAGGCCTAAGGAGACAGGCCTGCTCCCAGCTTGAGGGTGAACCTCCTGGGATGCATAGGATTTACCAGGAAGGTGGACTCCTGTATAGTGAGCCCACAGAGTCTACAGAAGGAGACCATAGGAGGTTGGTGGTTCCCCTTGCTGTTAGGCCCTTCCTCCTGCAGTTGGCGCATGAAGTTCCCCTTGCTGGTCACCTCGGTATGAGGAAGACCAAGCAAAGGTTATCCATGCACTTCTACTGGCCCAAGATGGGGGAGCAAGTAGAAAGTCACTGCAGGAGTTGTGCCGCCTGCCAGTTGTCTGGTAAGGTTGGCGCGACAATCCAAGCTCCGTTGGTACCGCTCCCAGTTGTGGGGGTACCATTTGAAAGGGTAGGGATCGACATGGTTGGTCCCCTTGACCCGCAAACATCCTCAGGCAATAGGTTTATCCTGGTGCTGGTCGACCATGCAACCAGATATCCTGAGGCCATCCCATTGAAAACTGTAACTGCCAAGTCAGTTGCAAAAGCCTTACTCGGCATATTTACTAGGGTTGGCTTCCCTAAAGAAGTTGTGTCAGATCGTGGCAGCAACTTTATGTCGAAGTATATGCAGGCTATGTGGAAAGAATGTGGGGTCACCTACAAGTTCTCTTCTGCATACCACCCCCAGACCAATGGTCTGGTGGAACGTTTCAACAGAACGTTAAAGAGCATGATTGGGGCTCTGGAGGAGCCCCAGAGAAGAAAATGGGATCTTCTTTTACCATGCTTGCTGTTTGCCTACCGAGAGGTACCACAGGAGGGTGTTGGCTTCAGCCCCTTCGAACTTCTGTTCGGTCATCCAGTACGGGGACCCTTAGCCATTGTCAAGGAGGGATGGGAGATGCCCACTCCCCCTGTTACTACCAATGTAGTTGATTATGTGCTAGGGCTCAGAAAACGGATGGTACTTCTGATGGGCTTGGCTAGTGATAAATTGAAGGCAGGGCAAGCGCTGGTGAAACATTGGTACGACCAGAAAGCTTCCCTCATCAACTTTACACCTGGTCAGCAAGTCCTGATCATGAATCCAATAAGGCCTCGAGCTTTACAGGACAAATGGTCAGGCCCTTACACAGTGGTAGAGCCCCTGGGTGAGGTGAACTATTTAGTGGACCTTGGAAGGCCTGGACAGGCTCCAAAAGTGTTGCACGTGAATAGGCTGAAGGCTTTCGTCCCAAGAGTCGAAATCGCAGCACTGCTACTGGCTTCAGATGTTGAGGAAGAGGAGTCAGAACCTCGCCCCGACCTGTTCCAAAGCGGTCCTTCAGATAGCTCCGTTGAGGGTGTCCGAGTGGCCCCTCACCTGACTTCTGATCAGCAGGCTGAGGTGAAAAGTTTGCTTAGGCAGTTTTCCCCCCTGTTTTCACAGTCCCCTGGTTTGACACCTTGGTGCAAACATAACATTGACACAGGAGACAGTGTACCTACCAAAAGTAGGGGATACAGGATGTCAGATAAAGTACGGTCTTATATTAAGACCGAGGTCAACAAGATGTTAGACCTTGGGGTGATTGAACCCTCTAGTAGTCCGTGGTCCAGTCCTGTGGTTCTGGTTCCAAAGGCAGGCACTTCTGAATTGAGGTTCTGCGTGGATTACAGGGCTCTGAATGCTGTCACCAAGACAGATGCACACCCCTTGCCTCGAACAGATGAGCTGGTGGATACTTTGGGTGCCTCCAAGTACCTCAGCACGTTTGACCTCACTGCTGGCTATTGGCAAATAGCTTTAGCAGAACATGCCAAGGAGAAGACACCATTTTCTACTCCAGACGGCCTTTACCAATTCCGGGTAATGCCGTTCGGGTTGAAGAATGCCCCTGCCACTTTCCAGAGGCTTGTGAATCATGTGTTGAATGGGTTGGACGAATTCTGTCTTGCATATCTGGACGATATAGCAGTTTTCAGTGCCACCTGGGAAGACCATGTGAAACACCTCAGGATTGTGCTCCAGGCTCTTCAGAAAGCCCACTTGACCATAAAGGCTAGTAAATGCCAGATTGGACAAGGCTCAGTGGTTTACCTTGGACATGAAGTAGGTGGAGGGAGGATACAGCCTCTACCCAGTAAAGTACAAGCAGTACAAGACTGGCCTACCCCCACTACGCAAACCCAAGTGAGAGCCTTCTTAGGACTCACGGGTTATTACCGCAATTTTGTGGCAGACTATGGCACCATAGCTGCTCCTCTGACTGCCCTCACAACTCCGAAGAAACCCAAGAAGGTAACTTGGACCGACGAGTGTGAGAAGGCCTTCAATGGCTTAAAAGACTCCTTGTGCCAGGCCCCTGTGCTCAGGGCCCCTGATTATCAAAGACCTTTTATCGTGCAGACGGATGCCTCTGACACTGGGATAGGAGCTGTACTATCACAAGTAGATGAGAAGGGTAAGGAACACCCTATCGGTTTTATTAGTCGCCAGCTTAAGGACAGAGAGCTCAGATGGTCCACGGTAGAGAAAGAATGTTTCTCTGTTGTGTGGGCCCTAAGGAAGCTGAGGCCCTACCTCTATGGGACCCACTTCACTGTGCAGACTGACCATAAGCCGTTAAAGTGGCTAATGAACATGAAGGGGGAGAATCCAAAGTTGCTTAGGTGGTCCATAAGTCTACAAGGCTTCGACTTCACTATTGAGCATAGGCCAGGTGTCCAACATAGCAATGCTGATGGGTTGTCCAGAATGTTTTACCGACCTGAACAAGAGACTCATCCAGGGGTGGATTAGTTCCCCCTGTCCATAGTCTGGGAGGGGCGAGTGTTAGGAAAGATTTCGTAATTGTAGGGAATTTTCCTTCCATGTGGCAACCCCTAAACTTTTTGCTATTGTTTTTAACCTTGTTCTTGACTTTGCCAGAGAAGTACCGCCTTCTGCCGCACTTCTCTGGGCTTTCGCTCCTTTTCTTATGGGGAAACTGACATGCCCTTAAGACAGTCAGTACCGGGGAACGTGGTTTCCCGTAGTTTCTTTAATCGTGTCGCCATTTTAGTGCAACACGACACAAGAGGGCACTGTAAGCTAAGTTACAGCTCTCTTGGGTCTCTAGCCTTCTACAGACCCTAGATACTCTTTTAGGATGGTATTTGATCGGTGCAAGTCATTCAGGGACTCGAATGGTGGCAGCGATCGTTTTGTTTATTTTGAGCTCCTTTTGGCGTTCTGAGCACGTTTTTGCCCTGAACCCAAAATGGTGGCCTGGCTCCCAAAATGGCCAGACCACGAGGCTCCTTTGTCTTGTCCACTGACCGTCTTGCTCCCTTCACCTTCCCCAGGTCGGGCGACCCGGGGCCTTCCTTATTTGGGCATGTACTTTCCCGCGAAACGTGGTTGCTTTCGCGGGCTTCTACATGTCGTTTGTGTGCCTCCAGGGTGTGGGCTGGGATGTCTGGTCCCAATACACATCCTGGGTGCCAGAGAGTCTGGGGTGGTATGAATGCCTGGGACCACCGTGGTCCGTGATTGGTCCACGTATGGTATGTGTGTTGATGAGCGGATCTCCCATTGGCTCCCCTCCGTTTTGGCGCGAAGGGAACCGTGGATAAGAGGGAGCTGGAAACACCACTGCCATGTCGATCTCCTGAGTTCTCACGAACGAAGGAATACAGGAGCCAAGTATCCTGCAACCACGAGGCTGGACCGAGGAATCGCTGGTGACCCGCTGAAGGAATCCTCCTTTGCACTGCTGTCGTCCTGTGAAACCCTTTCCTCCTTGGATCGAACCAGAAGGCCTGTACTGGTGCTTCGACCTTTGGAATAGCAGGAACAGCTATTCCCGGCGACTTCATCATCTCCTGCCAAGTAAGCCTTCGGAAGTGTCTCTGGGCCATCCAGTTGACTGACCAGCTTACAAGGGAGTCTTGCTCTGTAACTGCCGCCAGGTTGTGTTGTATTTCGAGTCCTTGTCACTCTCCCACGCTTCGTACACTTGGCGTTCCCAAGTCTGAAGGGAGGAGTGTACATTTGGCTTGAATACACACGGCTGCTCCGTTGTCCTGCTGCGGCAACAAAACTGTGCTGGTTTCGTCGATTGGGACGTCTTTTTGCTCTACACGACTACGAGGCGTTCCCTGCTCTTCTGAACCTGCCAGCTGCTGAAACTAACGTGGAGAAGCCTGGGCCTGCTTGCTTCGGGGACCGGTGAGTAGCTTAGCTAGGATCTGGTCGCCCTCCTGCAGTATCCCATTGCTTTTCCCTGCTGTGTAAAAACAGCACCCTTTTTGGCCGTACTCGCGCTCTGCTTCTGCTCGCTGTGGAGGCTGCGCTTGAGTTGCGGAACCTGTTCTCCTTCTGCTGTGCACTAACCCGAACTGCCTGACTTCCTCCGAAGAGCTTCCCCTTTTGCCCGTTGGCACCGGCGTGGCAGGTACTTTGAGCACAAGGCTCCACTCTTCGCAGGGCTCGGACTTCCATCTAGTTAGGTGCCTCTAAAGGCGAACTGAGTCAAAAGCGTTATCGCACTGCCTGTTTTCCTTTCCTTTCAGGTGGACTACATATTTCGTGCTTTAAACGCTTGCGACTGTGTATTTGTATATATATTGTGTTGATATGGTATGTGTTGGTTTAATATTGTTATAGTGTGATTTTCTCGCTACGGTCGTTGTTTTAAAGGCCTTAAAATAAATGTGTTTATATTTTTGATATAACAACTGTTTGGAGTAGTTTGTAAGCGCTCTTGCTTTGTGTGCTCATTGCGGGCTTTCAGTCACCCTCACCCCTCTTGAGACCTAGTCTTGACCGCCGCGATCGCTACCTTGATTGGTCTGGCTTGTCCAGAGGTTACCCTGTTCCAAGTAATTAGGTTGGCCTTCTGAACTTCTGCGCCACCAGGACAGAGTTCAGAAATCCGTCTTAACAAGTGCCAGCTGCAGGGACCTGAGTGTAATATGCAGATGCAAGGTTTCTATCATGGCAGATTGATCAGCAGGATGAGTGCCCACTTACTGGTGTGTATCCTTAAGGTAACCAGCGAATGTCTGTAAAAAATAGCTCAGTGGTCTAATGCACTCACTGCAGAGATCCATGTGCTGCAGGCCACAGGCTTAATTTAAATCTTATTATGGCTGACTCCGTTTTTTAGTTTTCCGATTTTAATACCCCGAATGCTATTGAGAGTTTGGTCATAATTGCATGCATTATTCAAGCGCTGGGACGGCAACTTCATTATACCTAATTATGTACAGGTAAGAAGAGCCATGACACTGGTGGTAGTTTCATCATCACCCTTGTTTACCATTGCCAATTCTATACCATCAGCAGGAATGATTGCCAGATCGTAAGTGGTAATATAGCACTGAGTTCATCACTCAGCAGAGCATTGCTCTATCACCTGCTGTTTTCCTTCTTTAGTGAGACACCCTAGTTTTTACAGGATATGAAGTAACCTAATTCAGCCAACAGGCATTAGGTGGAACATCATGCGTAAGAAGGACAGTGGGAGGATCAAGCATGGGTAAATCTCATGATGCCAGCCCTTAAGAACAGCCGCAAACCCTTGCTTTTATAAAGCTTGCAATCCAGTTCTCATTCTGGCTTTTGACTCCATGTCCCGACTGCCAACGCCACAGTAGTTCTCAGCATGATGTGGATGGAAACGGATTTGAATACAATGTACATTCATTAACATTGTCCCGTCACAAGAGTATAGCTCAGGCGCAACGTGCTCGCTTGGAAGCAAGACGACACGGAGCAACAAGGGTTCGGTCCGCGCTTAGAAACCTGTGCGTATTAAGCACGTTATAAATATTAATCATATTGTTTGAAAACCGTAATAATGCACTGCAAAACACCGGCTACAGGATTAAGAGGCCTCTTGCCATCTGTGTATGCTCGCGGCCAGCTTCCTTTCTGCATAGTTGTGCTATGCTACTGGGTTCCTAATGCTCTACCTTGTTGTTAAATGCTATTCTTTCTTAGGTTTGGTATACTATGTTATATTTGTATGCTAATGGTATACTATATCATATTAAGCTAGTGGGACATATAAAGCAATGTTGGCCTCCATGTCGTTTAATGTTAAAACGAAATTGTTCCTTTTAATGTATGCCTTCCCTTTATTGGGGGGGGGCCTCCAACAGACCCTTGTTGGCATTCCACCCATACACATAGGTGTCCCTGTTGCATCCTTGAGTTGTGTTTCCCTTTCCAATTTGGATTGTTTAACAATACTGCACGTTTTGGTTTCCAGGGAGTTTTCCTCAGCTTCCATCCAACCTTTTCAGTTGTCGTACATAACACTGCTTTATGTCATGGTTTGTGGTTGACTATTTGGGCCAATGAGAAGGCAATTCTTAATAAGCTTATTTGTTAAAAAAATGTGCTTTAGTAGACAATATGGCAGTGAATAACTGAAGTTACCCACTGGGCTCTAGGATAGAAATGTGAGAGGTGAGGTCGTCAGGTCGAGGAATGTGTCTAAAAGGCGAGTATGGGGGTGCGGGGTGCAGTACACCTGCTAGGCTAAGGGGGCATGGAATGGGAGTGAGTTTGCCCGGGGGGTAAGTGTTAAAAGGGAACATGACTCAGCTGGAGGGCTTTGGAGGGGAGGGAGTCAGGCAGAGGGCACAGAAGAAGGGTTCTTCCTGAGGCTGTGCAGAGAGGAGGGAAGGAGACTGCCTGGGGTTGTTGTGGGAGATAAACAGGGTACTGTATGTCGGGAATGAGATGCTTTGCCCGTGCTCTGTCTGTACAGTTCTAGTAATCCCATTGCAGGTGAGGCCTGAGGTCACGCGATTGAGGCGTGTGCTGATAAAGCATTGCTTTACAATCAGCTGAAGTAGCAGAGGCACCCAAGGCAATGGCTGTGTGGTATATTTTATGTGTGGTCTAAGTAGTGTAACCACTAGTGTTGTTGCAGCAAGCCAGGATTAATTGTCGGAGTCTATAAAATAGTGGCGAGTGCAGGGGCAACTGGAGAAGGGTTTAAAAGTCAGGGTTAAACAAACTAGTGGAGTGCAGAGCTCTGCATAGGTCAAAGTGATGGATTTGCGCGGCTGCCTGCTGCTGCTGCTAATCTCCATTGAGGAGCATTGACAGGCCTGCTTGTGTGGCCTTACTAATGAATTACCGGGGTGCAATATGGCATCCTATTCCTAATGACTGAATACATCTGTGATCTGTGTTGAGCCCATGGCCACAGAGCCCAATCTCAGCAGGCCTCTTTGGCACGTCATCCTTCCGGGGTCCATGCAGTGAATATCATTGAGTTGGGTAACACAAAATGTGTGTCAAGACTAACACTCTACAAATACACCTGTTCTGGGCATTGCCACTCTTCGCACTTCACCGTATCATGCCCAGAACTGAGCCACCAGACACACGCACCAGTCAGACTATGGAACCTGCCTCAACAATATTCAGCTATTATAGAGGACTGAGTCTTGCGCGCATCCCAGCCTCTGTTTCATATCCGTCATTTTCATGCAAATCCCACAATCATCAGTTTGTGCACCGCTCGGCCAGGTGGCTGTTCTGCACATACACACACAGAAAAGCTTACATTTATTAATAGGAGTATGCATTTCCCTCCACATTCAACATCATTTGCTACAGCTACTGCGTATAATATTTTCGCAAAGCAGATGTGAATGTGTACATTACAAATGCTCACATTTTCATTTCCTCTGTGAATGTCCTGCAATGCTTGCTTGCTGGCGCGAAGGTGTGCAAGGGTCTCCTGTCACTTGTTCCAGGAAAGGTTTGTGTCTTTAGCTGCAAGTGCCCCAAATGTTGGTTTACTATTCAATGCGTTCATAACAGACTCTGAATGCCGCCCCATATCTAGAAAAAAATAAAGGCTTTATGGTGCGGCCATTATTCTGTAAGCATTGAGCTGTACTGCTTATTAAATGCAACTCTATTTTCATTACTGGTGGCAACGAGTAGACATGCTTTGAGTCAAAACATGACTTGCAACAGGCACATGAACCCTGCATAAGTAGCATTTTCTGTAAAGTCGTGAATTGACGCGATTCACGGATGATGGTTTGAGGGGCACTTTTTTTGAGGCGAGGGGTGGGCCACTCTTTGAGGTGAAGGGTGGGCCACTATTTTGAGGCGAGGGGTGGGCCACTTTTTTTGGGGGTCCTGGCCTATTGCTTGTCCCAGTCCGACCCTGACTCTGGCGCCAGCCGTGCCTGTGCGACAGGCACGGCTACCGTCAGGGTTGTAATGAGGCCCGTTGTGTGAGAAGAGAGTTGTCAAATAGGGGGTCCGAGCCCGATCGAGGGAGACCCGTTGAGACATTGGGTAAGAAGAGGGCCGAGCCCGGCTGAGGGAGACCCAAGGTGAACGTTATACCTGAAACTAATGACAGCAAACTTTTGAGGAGAGAGAACTTTTAAGTGTTGTTTTGGTAACCCGTGACATTCTTCGAGTGAGAGACTTGTAGAGAACGAGAGACTTTATCGCAGAAGGACCTATTTGATTTTTGAACTGCATCCTGGTACTCAAAGAAGCTAGAGTGTGTTCCAAGCTCAAGTGTAACACCTTGTACCATGCTGAAACGTGGGGAAGGGGAGCTTATCATTCATCTGTAATGACATATTGTTTCTTGAACACTTTTTCTTTTGCATACACCCCTTTCCCACACCATTTGTATTTAGAAGTAAGGATTGGCAATAGGTTTACTAGTATAGACCCTTTTTATTTCAACAAGACTCCACAAGGACTTTGCTATTTTTACTTTGATGGTTGTTAGTAGTTAGCAGGTAGCTGCCACCAGCCCATACCCTGCTCTGTGAGCAACACACTGGTGCCCAAAAACACACAAAAGGGGTACAAGGGTGTACCCCCACCCATGGGTGCCATAAGGGTATCCCATGGGTGATGTTCACCAAACGATAAGAATGAAGCGCTGCACTTCCAGAGGTCCAGGTGGGGCCTCAGTGGCAGAAAACAAAGAGAAAACACACAACGAGAAGTGATCGGACAAGGACAGGAGGCCCTGTCGCTCTATAAGGCATTTCCAGAATCACAGTCTGGAACAAGACAGAGCGGAGCTGTGGCAAAGTTTGTCTTACATGTTTCAAATTTAAAATTGTGGGTATTCTTATGTTCCCAACATGTTCTTTGTTTTTATGCAAATTGCGAGACCTGTGTTCCATGAAGAGATACTGGGCCTCATTATGAGGTAGGAGGTAGCCATGGTGCTAGTAGCACCATGGCTACCCCCTTACCGCATACCGGGTCCGGGTTCTCGGTATGGGGACTTACCAGGTCATTCCAACCTTGGAGGACCCGGTAAGTCCCCATTCTGAAAACCATTCCCCATTCGAGCCCCCATAGTGCTCAATGGAAATGGGGAAGGAGCTAATAACTGGCCCGTTATTAGCTCCCTGGTCCTTTAGCGGCTCCCGCTCTTAGTGGGACCCGCTAAAGGACCTCGTAATAGGGCGGTAAGGGGTTAATGGCAGCGGCACCCTTACCGTTGCCGTTAACCCCTTACCGCCAACCTCGTAATGAGGCCCACTGTGTTGCAGGACCTGGCCACACTCCCGCCTCCCAGGTCGTCTCTTCCCCCAGAGTAAATTTCTTTCCATTTCCAGCATTGCGGTTCACCCATTAAAGGTAGCCGAAAGCAGACACAAAAGTGGCAACGAGGCAGCTCTGTTCTTTTGTACACTGGGTTACCCAGTGATCGATATTTTAGCCTAAAGTCAGTGCAAAGAACAGTAGATTTATCGATGAGTAATCTGAAGAAATAAGCTCTTCTGATGAGCTAAAACACTAATCACTGGCTTTTGCTTTCACACTTTGTATTTCTGTTTTGTATTTTATTCGATTTGTAGAGTGTTTTCGGCCAAAGCGCTTCACAATAGGTAATTTACAACGGTACAATATTAAAATGGGAAATGATAAACTGGGGAGATCAACAGATCAACAGATGCTTAAGAGGAAGGAAGAGAGGAGATGTTTTTTTAATTGGGTGCAGAAGATATGATAGGAGGCGAGGGCACGAATGGGAAGTGGAAGAGCGTTCCAATGCTTGGAGATTGAGAGCGTAGAGAACAAGCTGGAGTATTAAAAAGAAACAAGAGAGCAAAGATAGGTAGCAGGGTTTATAGACAAAGCAAAGAAAGTGAAAAAGAAGATAAAGGTCAAAAGAAAGAAGGCATGTAGAGTGAAGGGAAGGAGTAACAGAAGAGGGAATTGACAAATGGAAGAGTAGGCGGGTTAAAAACAGAGCGTAGAGTAGTAAGATGTGACAAACGGAGGCCGAGCAGAAGGACAAAGCAATACTTAGGCCGAGAAAAGATGAGCGAGTAGATTAGAAGTTTGGTGGCCGGTAATGAAAGAAAAGGGCAGGCACGGCAGAGGTCATAAAGATGGAAACGGGCGATCGGATAGTATTAGAAATGTGAAGAGAGAAGGAAAGAGAGGAGTCAAAGATTACGAGCAGAGGAAGAGTGGAAGGTGAGAAAAGAAGACCAGGAGGAGAAGGGGAGAAAGGGGGGAAGGGCCTCGGTTTTTGAAGGATTGAGGTGAGCAAAGCAAGTAGCCATCGAGGATTTGACAGCCGACAATAAGCAACAGTATTATGATGAGATGGTGTGAATGCAGAAAAAGAAAAAAAAGAATGTGCATCTCATCAGCATAGAAATGACAAGATGGATTAAAGAAGTCAGGTGTGACCATTAACCCGTTGGCAGCATTGATTGAAGAAATACGGTAAAGTGACCTGCAAAAATGTTACTGGAAGGCTTGAATGTTTCCATGCGCAGTGAGAGAACAATGAGAGGCTGAGTCATTTCCTCTCCAGCAGAAAGCTGTGTTTGCTGAGATTTGCTGTTTACTTTGAAGTGCTAGCATGAGTCATGCCCCAAGCCACAGGTACAGGTTGTTCTTTTTAAGAGCTGTAGGTGGCGAAGGATTAGCGAGGAGATGGGTGGGGCAAGGGAGACAAGCATGCTTTATCTCTCCTTCAATCAGAAGATGACTGATTGCCGTGTCTGGGCATTCAGTAAGGCTATTTGGTGCCATGCCGCTCAATATTGGATGCACTGCTGCCTGATCATGTGAAGGCACAAAAGCTCATGGGTTCTAAGACCTTCCATCAGGATGATCAAACCGGATCTATGAACGTTTACCAGATTTTATTTTTGCCAAATGGGAATTTCCCTGAATTTGTTTTTCCTGCTTTTTTAATAACACGAACAGCAGGGAAGGCAGACCCCCCAGAAACCCCTCATTTCCATCTCATGCCCCTCTTTTCTATATACCTTACCGCAACTTACCATTTAAATGTTTGTGGTAAAAATAAATCGGTGAAATTGCCAATTTACAAATGTGGGTAACACCATAAAACCAGGTACTGCCCTGGGTTGTTGGGTGTCCCATCCTCCCTGTCTGGAACACCAAAACAAGTACCAGTTGGCTCCTGGAATATTAATAGCAGAATGACTCAGGAGAGCAAAGCCGGATGTTTTGGTGCTGCTCCTTTAGTGCTGTGAATTTCGGTTCAGGCTACTTTGCTGCAAGAACCGCTGACGGCACGCCTCGTTGGCCGCGGCCACCAGGGCGCAGGCATCTATTGGTGGCGGCATGTTTTGGCACCTAATCCTGGCAGTTATATATAAAAAGACCAACTGCAATAAGTGGTGGCCAAACCCGGGTTTTCCATCTTTAAGCCCCAGCACTTAGCCACAAGACCAAGCAGAGCTTATAGTTTAAAAATGCATGATTATCATAATTACCCTGCAATCATACATATGTGGTGGCAGGGTAAGTGTTAAAGTTGTGCCTTTAGACCAGTGGTCTTCAAACTTTTTTGGCCTGGGCCCCCCCTAAGCAAAGTTTGGGCAGGCCGGGCCCCCCCAAAAGTGCCAGATGGACAGTATGTAGAAATCGCTATGAACCTTTGTGTGCCGTCACCGCACCCTATTCCCAGTACAGACCCTGGGCTCTCCCCACCCTACTCCCACCACTATCCCAGTGCTGCAGCCCATCCTGCTCCCACCACAGTCCCATAAAACAAGCATACACATTTAAATAAAAAATCAATCTCCATAAGCATACCTTCTGCAGGGGCCTGGACGTATATATATTATTATTATTTTTTTTACTCATTTCATGCTGGGCTCTGGCGCCCCCCACAGTTTGAAGACCTCTGCTTTAGACTGTAAGTCCCATTTGTTCTTGTGGCTAAGTGCCAGGTCTTGAAGGTCAGCGATCCGGATTTAGATGCCACTGACTGCAGTGACACTTTTCATATATGCATACAAGGATTGCGTTACCATTTTAGGCGAGGGCGATTTCAGCACAGATGCTAAGCTACGCCTATATCATCCTTGTGGTGCAGAGTTGCTTGTTGCGGCCACAGTGGTGCAGCAAAATGGCTTGCACCAAAACGCGAGAAATCACACAGCTTTCTTTAGTGGATGCATGCCTCGTGAAGTTGCAATTTCTAGTTGATTTAAAATCTGAGTACACCTTGAAAAGCATTGTACCGCATGAGCATTCATTCCCCTTTTATAGTGCTGAAGCAGGAAGTTCAATGCTAATCAGTAAATCACTTCCAAGTATGTGCAATGTGCTGTTCACAGTGCATCGCATACGCCTCCCAGAAATTGTGCGTTACTGCACTCTCTGCCTATGATAAACAAAGATCTGCCATTTTGCAAATCACTGTTATATTTCTATTCCACATGTCTGGTATGCGACACAGCAATATCAATGTGGCACAAGTCTCTAATGACGTCATGAAGATCTGCCATCACCCACATGGCAATACACACTTCTCCATCTTTTTCGGCTCCTCCATGATGATCTATGCACAGGCATTGGTGGCAGACAAGTCTAAGGGAAAATCGCCACCCAGAACTTGTCCGCATCTAGATAAGATGACTACCAGGACAACACACTTGGCACTCTCAGCATGTACACGTAGAATAAGATGGAGAACTCTCCTTGGAAACCATCTCTGCCTATTGATAAGGTGTTGGCTTGATTACCTCAGATCTCTTACCTCTACTTCCCTGGCAGTACCCTTTCCCACTACTTCTGGGTGTTGGTGCCCTGGGATTATATGAGTATCATGAATAGGCAGTTGCATGAATCTGTCAGCATAGACCCCTCACACCTGGAAGGTTCCTGAAAATTAAATGATCTATGCATTAAAATTTAAAATAAAAAATGTCTTGAAGCTGATACTCAGGGCCACCCTCTAAACAACATGACCCTGGTTTGTTCTGTGGTATTACTACTGAGTCTTGCAGGCTTAAGAAGTGAAACATGGAACTTAACATGCACTTTCCAATGATTGAGAAGATCATTTGCCTTGGCTATAGGTTTTATCACTTGTGAAATCTAAAGGGACATACAAATCAAGGAAACCCATCCCACCAATTTCTGATCACTTCCCTCACATGCCCTTATTGTATTGCCCTGCTAAACACCCTACCTCCATCTCCAAGTATCTCCTCCATTGGTCCACTTTATGCCAACACGTTGTCTATGCACCCCATGTGCCATTAGGTATACCTGCAGAGAGATCCGGTACAGGGTTCCACCTGATGACCTGTTGGAGATTCTCGCACCACCTGGTTCGGGCAGATCACTGTCCCGGCACACATCACCATGAATGTGTCCAGCAGAGTGCGACTCAGTGGGCAGCAGCACCGAAGACATCTAGTGACAGAGGCACCAGATCATGGGAGCTCCCAGGTGTTTGAGTGGTATAGCGGACACTGTTGACGGTGGATGGCACGCACCTGAAGACCAACAAGACACCGGTCATGAATGTGACCAATTGGACTATCTGCTTGCCAGGGTGTACCATCATAGCACAGTTCCACCTGACCGCTTCTGTAGTTCCATCAGGTGTTGTCACCAGCTGATCCGGGATGGTGCTGCATCCAAAGACCTTAGACTTTGGAGAAACCCTGATCTTGGAAAAGGACAAGGGCCATCTGAGAGTACAGCTCGCCCGGCATGCCGAGACTTTCTCCACCAGCCCATGGAACAGCAGCAAGACCCACGGAGTGGAACACCATTTCCATGTGAGTGACAAGACACCCTTCAAAGCAATCATGACATCGGTTCCCAGGAGACATAGAGATGTGCGCCACCTTCTGAACAATCTTCAGGGATTATCCTGCAGCCCAAGAGCCTAGGAGCCCTGGAGTCCCTACGCATCTCCAATCATAGTCACCAGGAAGAAGAATGGGGATGTCCAGGTGTGCATTGACTATCGTCAGCTTAACAACTGCACTATTCTGGATCATTGCACCATGCCCTGGGTGGACAAGGCATTGGACTGCCTGACATGGTTTTCAGTCCTGGACCTTCGGAGTGGCTATTACAAAATTCCAATACATCTGGTGGATCATGAGAAGATGGCTTTCACCTACCCTCTCTGATTCTAGGAGTATGTCCGGATGCCACAGGATATTTCTGTTGTGCCACTGAAGTTCCAGCTCCTTATGGAAAACATGGTCGGCGACACGAACCTCCTGGGTTGCTGATTTACCATGATAACATCATTGTATTCAACAGGACCCACGAATAACACAAAATAAGTCTTATGAAGGTGCTGGATCGCCTGGGGGAGCAAAGGCTAAAGGTCAGTGTGGAAAAGTGCACATTTTGCCAGGTGCGCGTCAAGTAAATCGGACACATCATCTCTGGGGATGGCATCACTCTGGATCCATCAAAGCTGGATGGCCTCCTCACCTGGTCATGACCTCCGGCCCTGAAGGATTTGCAGAGTTTCCTGGGATGCTGCAACCTCTACCACAGGTTCATCATGGGATATGCCAACATCGCCCAACCACTTGTGCACCTCACCAAAGGGTACCCATCTACCAATAGTAGCCAGAGCACTAACGCCAGCCCTGCAAATCGTTTGTACCATCCACGAAAACCTTTTGCTTAGAGGTTGACTGACTGATGCCATAAGGTCTTCAAGGAGTGAAAGCAAACCCTCACCACAGCAACAGTCCTGGCCTACGTGGATCCTCAGTTGTTGTACATCTTGAGGGATTAGGAGCTGTCCTTTACCAGGAGACCAACAGTGAGATGAGCCTAGTCGCTTTCACAACCCGAAGTCTGCACATGTCAGAAAAGAACTGCTCAGTCCACAAATTGGAATTTATGACAGTAAGAAGGACAATTACAGAGAAGTTCCAGGATTACATCTACAGCACCACTTTCACGATGAGGACAGACAATAAGCCCCTGGTGTATATGTTGAAGTCGGCGAAGCTGAATGATACCGGACACTGATAGCTTTCCACATTGTCCACATACAACTTCAACCTATAATACTGACCTGGGTGCACTAACATCGATGCCGATGCCCACCTTTGGAGGCCTCATGCTCCGCTGGATGATAAGCTGGATCCACCTCATGGAAGGAGTTGTCAGCAGGCATCACAGCTACTTGCTAGGATGCGAGTCATCAGGAGCATGAGAGGGCCAGTGGGGTGGAATGTCTAAGATCGCCAGACGCAGCTGCAACATCACCAACCTGGAGGTATCTGAGCTACCACGCTTGACCTGAGATGAGATCTGTTTGTCCCAACTAGCAGATCCTGATGCGCTCTGTTACTGAAAACCAAGACCCCAGAAGTGGATGTTCTCAGAGATGTCTCTCGAAATGCAGAACAGGCTGTAATGCTGAGGGAGTGGAAGATGCTCGTGCATAAGGGTGGAGTTGTGTAAAGGAAAGCAAATTTGGAGACTGGGTGTTACATCGCCTAGCACTACCACATCGATTCCACCAAGCTGTATTGTATGCACTCCATGACCAACATGGACATCTCAGCAGTGACAAAATCTTACCATTGGTTTACTTAAGGTATTTCTGGCCAAGACTATCAGCTGATGTAGATTGTTAATGTGTAAGCACTGCACAAGGACATCACCTGAAGCATATTGACGACACCTCCAGAGCTACAGGCCTATGGACGGGGACCCTGCGCTACCTGAGGCAGGAGATTAACCAGAACAAAAACCCAAGCCAGCCCTGTCATAGAGTCAGAAAGTAGGAGTTCAGGGAGTCCAACCCCTGTGCCACATATGTTACCCTGGATGCCACTCTTTGTATCTCAATGCCTCCCACTACAGTTGCTGGCCACAGTGCTATATTTGTTTTTTCAGGATTGAAACTCCCAAAATCCCCTGCGAGCAGCCAGGAAAACCTACATTGGAAGCAAACAACATGACGTCCCTAAGTGCAGCAATTCCTATGGAGTGTGAATTGGCAACATAACATCACCCAACAAGAACCAACACCTAAGAAGAGCAGTACACTCAACGGCAACTCAAAACAATCGGATTGCTAGCCCAAAGCATGACAGAGAAACACCATACTCTTTGTAAAACCATGCGGGCAAAGGAGCAGGGACTTAGAGGTTTTTTTAAAGACTGCCAGCTGTGTAGCCCACCTCCTGAGACAAAGCCAGCCAGTGACTGATGCAGGAAATCAGTGCTGCAGCCAATGGGTCAGTGAGAAAGGCACAACACCACCAACCCTGCACTTTAAAAGCAAACAGCAGCACAGGCAGAGTATGGGTCATAAGGGTGAAGTTGCAGGGGGTGCTGGAGGGGAACCGAGAGACCAGGTGGAGGAAGGACAGAGGAGCAGAGTGTTGCAGAGTCTGTGGTAGATCATTAAAAAGGTGAGGTGTTAAGGAGAGAGTGGTATTAGTGATGTATTGTGTATTGTAGGAATTGGCTCAGGACAGGAATAGAAGGTGAGAGAGAGATCGAGAGAGATAATGTGAGAGATAGGCGTAGGAAAGAAGACTAGTAGTATTTAGTGTGAGAGGGGGTGAGTGATAGAAGAGACTGACGCTAGCAGAGAGGGGTGTAAGAGTGAGGTGTAAGAGAAGTGTGTATTAGAGAAGAGGGGGAGGGGATGAGAGTAGCAGTAGTGGGAGTGGTAGTAGCAGTGAGAGACAGTGGTGGTAGTAGTGGAAGGAGTGGTAGTGATAGTAGGAAAGAGAAAAAGGATGTCAATTGAGGGAAGTGAGGTGAGGAGAAGAGAGAGCATTAATGGCAGTGAGAGTAGTAATAGTGATAGTGTAGGAAGCATACTAGTAGCGGTGGGAATTGGTGAGTAGTAGCAGTGCAGAGCAAGTACTATAGCAGTAGAGTGCAGAGGGGAGAATGGTAAGAAGAAGAGTGAAAGATCAGAGAGACAATAGAGAAGGACAAAGAAGGAGTTTCATTGGGTGGGGGAGAGTAGAAAGAAGCATGAAGATTTGAAGGTGTAATGGTGCATACATACACCAGCCTCTAATACTAACATCACTGGTAGTGTAGAGTGAGGTGGGATGTTCCTGGGGGGGATGGACAGCCAGTGTCTCTGGGACTCCTGCTATACTAAGGCAGAGAATAGACAGTAGGAGTTATTGATCTGTAGTACTAACTGTGGGTTACAGACACATGGGCTAGGGTGGGAATCCAAGGGAGGTGAGAGAAGAAGGGACAGCTCTAGCACAATTACCTAAAACCAGTCCATACTTTCTGTGATTTTGTGTGGGGGGGGGAAACTTGACATGTCCCTGAAGAATTTGTGGATTTTTCAGGTCATCTGTGACAGCTGACACTGGCATATGCAGCCAGTCTTAAGACATATGGGGCCCCCTCCATACATCTGCTATCCATACTTCTTCTATCAGCTGATTTCTGCAATCACGCCTTTGCCACTGGTATCTTCCCTATACCCCTCAAGCACTCCCTTGTGGACCCTCTCCTCAAAAAGCCTTCTGGCTAGCCCTCCTGCCCAGCTACCTACCAACCTATCTCCATTACCCCCTTCCTGTGCAAATTCTTGGAGAAGCTGTGCATCTCCCAACTGATCCACCACACTGAATCTGTTGGTTGTCGCCACAACCACTAGCCTGGCTTCAGAGCACCCAGAGGCACGGAAACTGCACTCCTGAACACCCGTGAAGACGTGTTCTCAAATCTCGATTGCAACTCTCCTTCTGTCTCATCCTTCTTGATCTTTCCTCTGCCTTTGATACAGTCATTCATGCCACCCTTATAGATCAGCTTTGTGATACCCTTGGTATCACTGACCTGGCATTGGACTGGATGACCTCCTTCCGCTCTGACCGACCTTTCCTTGGTTCAGCGGGGCACTTTTCTCTCCTCCACTTGTGGCGTTCCTCAGGGCTCTATCCTCGCGCTGTGGCTCTTCAACATCTACCTTGCCCCTCTGGCCCACTTGATCCTTGCCTTCTCTCCTCTCTTCCAGTGTTATGAAAATGACACGCAGTTATCCTTCAATCTTCTCTCCATTGCCTCCTCTTCTTCCTCTCTCATTACTGACTGTGTGTCTGCTATTCAGGCATGGTGCGCTGCTAACAATCTCTTCCTTAATGCCAGTAAAACTGAGATCCTTCTCATTGTGACCCCCGCTCCCCCCTTCCCTCCTACCCTCTGGATGCCCTCCATGGGTTCCCTCTCCACCCTCTTGCAAGACAAAAAACCTTGGTGTCATCTTTGACTCCTCTCTCTGCCCTCACATTGTGGACCTTGCCAAGAAGGACCACTTTCAGCTGCACCTCCTCAGGGGCATTCTCCCTTTTCTCACCTTCCCCCAGAAACTCAATGTCTCCAGAGCTCTAGTCCTCTCTATACAGAATTACTGCAACAGCCTCTTCCCCATTCTGCCTTTATCCTCCCTTCGCCCCCTTCAACTAATCCAGAATAGGACTGCAAGACTTATCCTTGGCCTCAAGCCCAGGGACTGCATCTCCCCAGCACTAAAATATCTCCACTGGCTCCCGTTTGCTGCTAGGATCAAGTTCAAGACCCTCTGCATCATCCACAAGGCTTTCTGGGGCCTGGGACCTGCTCCATCCAACTCTCTCTCCTGAAGTACCTCCCTGCTAGAGCCCTTCGGTCTTCTAGCTCCAACTCTCTGCAGATCACACACTTTTCCAGGCAGTGAGTGGGGGCTAGATCTCTCTCTTTCACAGGAGCCTCCCTCTGGAATGGCCTCCCTGTCTTCTAACTTCCGGAAGCTCCTCAAGACCCTCCTTTTCTCTTCTTCCTTCCTCCTCCCACTCCCCCAGATAATGCCCCCAGCTGCTGCATTTGACTGACTGCCTGGTTCCTTCTGGGTCCTAAAGGGCACCCGGCCCTCCTAGCTCAGCCTCTCCTTGCACTTAGCATGTGGGCCTTCACTCCCAGCACTCTCGGCATCCCCTGCCACTTGCCCACCTCGCCTCTGCTTAGCACTCGCCTAGACCCTGGGACCCTCTCCCCACTCCCTCCCAGCACTTGCATGCTCTCCACTCCACTCTGCCCTGCATTCCTTTCCCACCCCAGTATTATCACATTCTGCTCTGACCGGCATTCCCCATCCACCCCCCCACCTGTCCCCTGCACTTCTTGTTACTGCACTTGCACGATCCGAATGACACAAGACCTAGTAGGACCATTATTGTTATTTTTCATCCCTGCCCCTCCCCTCTTTTTTGCTTTTTTGTCTTGTGGCGCCTTGAAATGCCATTTGCTATATAGGTATACAGGCGCTTTATAAATACCCAATAAATAAATACATGTCTCTACCATTCAAGGACCAGGGAGACACAGCCTGCTGCAACACCTTGGATCTTGAGACATCCATGGCTAGACTGCTTCTCAAGTAAGGATTTTTGATATATTTTTGGTAACATAAAGTGCACTTTATAAGGGCTTCTTATATATTTTTTGAGGACTTTTTAAAGGTTGTTTTAATGCAGCTGTTTAGGAATAGTTATAGGGCCTCATTCCGCCATTGGAGGTAGTCATGATGCTATTTGCACCATGACTGCCTCCAATAACGGGTCCGGCCCCGGTATGGTTCAATGGGGACTTACCGGTGTAGTCCGACCTTTGCGGGACCGGTAAGTCCCCATTGAAAAAGCCATTCCCCATTCCCATTTGAGCCCCATAGGGCTCAATGGGAATGGGGAAGGCGCTAATAACGGTACCGCAAATTGCTGTACCGTTATTAACTCTGAAGTTCCTTAATGGGTCCTGTCCATAACACCTGGTCAGACCAGGTGTTAAAGGAGGGACCCGATAAGGGAACTTGTAGTAGGGCAGTAAGGGATTACCGGCACCGGTCTCCTTACCGGTGCCCGGTATCCCTTACCGCCCTACTCATAATGAGGCCCTATTGAGCCCAAACCGGGCTCCATTATCGGGTTCCTGCAATAATAACCGGGTCATTCCGACATAGGAGGACCCGGTAATTCCTCCTTGCAGGAACTATTGCCCATTGCCATGTGTGCCCCCATAGGGCTCAATGGGTATGGGGAGGGAGGTAATAACGGACAGATTTCAACTGACCCGTTATTACCTCCCTCTTCCCCTCACAGGTCCCGGAAAGGACGCCTGGTTTTACCAGGCGTCTGATCCGGGTCCCACAAAGGGAAGCTTGTAATCGGCGCTCCCGTAATGAAGGGGGCCGGTCCCGTTCGGCCCCCTTCATTACGGGAGCGCCAGGGTCGTAATGAGGCCCAAGGTCAGAATAAATATACAACACAAAGAAAGGTGGACAAAGGAATGATGTTGTATTTTTTTGTTATTGTTTGGAATATATATAAATCCTGATTTCAACCCCAGTACACCAGCAGTTTTCTATTTTTATAATGTTTTATTTCAAAAGGGGGTAGCACATTTCACACTATACCACACTATTTCTTCCTTTGGGTTTGGGGAATTATTATACCTTTTGCCTTTCCTGATCCAGTGCATTTCCTAGAGCGGCACACCCAGGGAGATCCAGAAGCTCAGGTAAGCGGGGTACACCAGAGACAGGTAAGAGGTACTTATGAGTAAGAAAAGCTCTATCAGTGTGCACGCCTACCCCTGTCTCCCACGAAGTGCAAATAGATACAACACTCACTATACTAGCACAACCTAATACCTTAGACCGAACTACTAACGAATTTGCAATGCACCCAGTACTCAGAAAAATCCTGTCAAAAGTGTTAATTAAACCCAACAAACTATGCAACTTCCCAACAACTTCTTACAATGCTATCCTCACATTATTCCATGCTCCACTCTTCTATCTCTGATACTCTTGATGTTCTTGCCCGTGTCATGACGATCCGCTTGAAGCCCAAAGCCAAGTGCAATTACTGGTTTGACTCTGACCTCGTCACCCTTAAACGAAAGTGCAGGGTGGGTGAGAGGAAATGGCTAGCTTCTTGCGCATCCTTTGACAAACTGGCCTGCGGCCTCCTCCAAAGGCAATACTGGCTCTCTGTCTGCACTAAGAAGGGATCCCACATCCAAGCTTGCGTCTCTGCGGTATCTAACAACTCGGCCAAACTCTTTAAAATCTGCAAAGAGCTGGCCAATCCTGCTGCAGTCTCTACCTCTCCTGTCCCCTCACAGGCCCTCTGCATGGCACTGGCTTCTCATTTCATCTCTAAAACCCAGGACATTCTAACACTCTCTCGTCCTCTCCTCCTCCTCCCTCACTCCGTCCTCTACCTTTGTCCCCCATCTGGCCATCTCTCCTCCCTCTTTCTCCTCCTTTCCTCTGTTCCCCACTGACAAGGTTTCTAGACAAGTCTGATCTATGAAAGACACCCTCGCTCCTTCCCTGGCTGACCTCTGCAACCACTGGAGCCTTCCTTTCCCCTCTGAAGCACTCTCTTGTGCACCCTCTTCTCAAGAAAACCTCAGTTGACCCCTTCCTGCCCGGCTGACTATCGCCCGATCTCATCACTCCTTTCCTGGGCAAACTCCTAAAAAAGCTGGCCATCTCCCAACTTAATCTTCACACTGAATCTGTTGATTGTCTCCATGACCATCAGTCTGGCTTCAGAGCAGCCAGAAGCATGGAAACCGCTCTTCTGAACATCCGTGAAGACTTTCTCTCTAACCTTGATTCTAATCTCCCCTCTGTCCTCATCTTATTCGATCTCGCTTTTGTCTTTGACACAGTCAACCATGCCATCCTGCTTAATCGTCTCCATGATAACCTGGGTACCTCCGATCAGGCACTGGCTTAGCTGACCTCGTTCCTCTCTAATCGACCCTCTCAGGTCCAACTTGGGTCCTTCCTTTCCTCTATCTCACTCTCTACCTGTGGTGTTCACCAGGGGTCTTACCTCTCTCCCTGGCTGGTCAACCATACCTGGCACCTCTCACCTACTGCATTGCTGTTCTCTTCTCCAACTTTCAGTGCTATGCAGATGACAATGAGCTCGTTTTCAGGCTCCCCTCTGCCACCTCTTCTCCTTCTTTGATCTCTGGCTCTCTGTCTGCTATCCAGGAGTGGTGTGCCGCCAACGATCTCTGCCTTAATGCCGGTAAGATGAAGATTCTCCTCATAGGCACACCTGCAACCTCCTTTCCTGTAACTCTCTGGCCAGCCTCCCTTGGCCCTCTTCCTGCTCCCACCTATGAGGCTAAGAACCTCGGGGTCATCTTCGACTCCACACTCTCCTTTTCTCCTCACATCTGTGACATCTCTAAGAAGTCAAACTACCAACTGCACCTCCTTAGAGGTATTCTTCCTTTCCTCTCTTTGCCCAAAAAGTTCACTGTTCACTGTCTCTAGAGCTCTGGTTCTCCTTCTAAATCTGCCCGCTTCTATTCTCTGCCCTGTGCCACTCACCCAGAGCATGAATGCAAGATTTGTCCTTGGCCTCAAGCCCAGGGATTGTATCTCTCCTGCACTGAAATCTCTGCATTGGCTCTGAGTGGCTGCAGAAATTAACTACAAGACCCTCTGCATTGCCCACAAGGACTTCTGGGGCCTTGGTCCTCAATAACTCCAACTCTCTCTTTGTAAATACCTTCCTACTCAAGCTCTTCGCTCCTCCACCTCCAACTCCCTCAGGGTCAGTCGCTTCTCCAAGCAACGAGTTGGTGGAAGATTTCTTTCTTCAGCTGGGGCCTCCCTCTGCAACACTCTCCCTGCCTCTCTGAAACTTGAAGAGAACCATCTCCAGTCTGCAAGCACCTCAAAACCTTCTTCTTTGCTTCTGCCTTCTCTCTTCCTTTCCCCTGCTGATTTCCTGTCTGATACTGCACTGGTCACCTGGCTACCCTCTGATTTTGGGCCCAGGTCCCTGCCTGCCCAGTTGCACACCTGCACTGCAACCCTTGCACTTGGGTCTGTAACTGTAACCCTACAGTCCCCATACCTGCACTTTTGGACACCTGATGTCTGCACTTACCCTTGAATCTGCCACCTGCTTGCCGCACTTCTTGTTATTGTTTTGATCCCATGTACAGCACTGCTCCCTACCCTTTCTCCTGGCACTTTTCCCCCTCCCCTCCCCCGCACTTGCGCAATCTCAATGTCACTTGGCCTAATAACTTTGTTGTCTCTGTCCTCCCTCTGTTCCCCCTTCCTTTCCTCGTCGCGCCTTGAAACACTTGTGTATAGGCACGTTACACATACCATATCATATATCATATATACAAAATGCAATCCATATTCCTCATCATAGAGATGTATACCCCATCCTCCTTGACCAGTTTGATCGCCTCATACCTAAACTCTGGATGCACCAGCACCTTAACTTCCCAACATCGCAAAATGTTCTCATGTCTATATTTAGCTTCCACCTTGCCCTGTCTGCCTAACTCGCTGCCTACCCCCTCTGAACCCTCTGTGGCAATACTTCCATTGAATGTAACAGCGCCTCCGGCCAGTCCTCCCTGGTCCTCATGATATCCCTATTCATCTTCGTGATACGTACCACGCCCTGCCCCTTTGTCAGATCATTCTCCCCCGCATTGCAGTATAATTGCTGTTGGCTTCCAGTGCCCCTTCTTAAACTTAATCAGCATGGATGGCAGCTGGTCCAACCTCATACACCCCAGCCCGGACCGCCGTACCACCAACTCCTGGTAACTGCACCTAGCTGCGTCCTGAAAACTCTCAGCACTGCCCACTGCACCAGAGACTGTCTACAAATTCATGACTTTGGCACTCCTTTCACTCCTACTGGTAGATATGCAAAACAAAACAAAAACATAATAATAACAACTACCCTTCCCGATGGTTCCACTCGCCAAGTTTTACTAAATGGCCCGCTGGATCATTTTTATTCCTCTAAATTGCTCATGCAAATAGCCGCCCCCCTCAAAATTCTCCATATCCTAAACTAAATTGCCTTTCCTTATTTTGCTGCTTAAACCTGGCTTATTGCGAGTGGAAGGATGACGAAACCGAAACGGAGAATGAAAAACCTCTGGGGAATTACAAATCAATTCCCCTGCTCACAAAAAAAGATTTGCGAACAACAGCCTGCAGGGGGCCTGCAACAACTTTCTAAAAGCGATGCCAAAGGCTTGGGCAAGTGGATAATTTAGAGGACCTTCACCCCACCTATTATAGCCCTTTTCTAAATTGTTCCCCCTTCTGGCTATCTGAAGCCAACTTCCACACCTGGATTTGATCAACTCCACCGACATCACCCTTATTGAACTACCCACCATGGGCAGCAACACAAATTGGGCCCTAATTGAATTCTCCACTGTTCTGATAGTTCCCCTTTTAAAACTTAATATTGCTGAATTGACAAGATTGGGCCTGCCCCTCATGATTGGACGGAAAACTGAGACCATGACTGACCGAGTGGAACCATCACAATTCTAAAAAAATGCCCTCACCACAACTGATCCATAGAAATCCAGCTTAGCAGCATTGCAAGCACCTCACATTTACAAACTTCAAGGAAAACACCTGGTCACTGAAAATTGGTGTTCACGAGGAGAGGAATTCACTGACGGGTCCATAGGTCAGCGCTCACCCTCTAGAACTTGTAAGACAAGATAGCTGCACCATGTGAGGACAGGGGGTGCAGGATTCATTTACTCCAACATGACTCAATAATGAGGACTCAGTAAGTTGGCAAAGGGAAGTCCTTTTAATGACAAGTACATCAAACAGAGAAACAAATGGAAATCAGCAGCATTGCAATCACCTGTCTCGCTCCGACTTCCTCGACCTTCAGTTGAACAGCCATTGTTATAGGCAAAACTCGTCATTACTGACGTCTAATTCTATAAAAATCATCATGCAATATAATTGGTTAGGAAAGGTAACTTAAGTATAGGTGTTATATCTGTATATGGTAACAGAGCATGTGGATTGGTTAACTCTTATCGGGTGGGCATCTACGCCCATCCCACTACACCACACGTGATTGACGTCACTACAACTATGACGTCCTATTGGTTACAGTATCTATAGGACCCTAGATTACATGGTCTGTTGTGATTGGGCAAGTTACACCCCCTAAGCATAAATCTCCACTTTTAATTAGAAGCCGCAGAATGGACACCCAGGTGCCTAGTGCCCCAGGATTCACCCTGCCCCCTTTCCATCAATGAGTTTTTTAAGGCGATGTGTCAATTAGTTGGCTAAGGATGGCCTCGAAACTGTAGTCTCTTATTGGGAAACGTTATGGCATCCTCGGGTCCTGGATGACATCAGGCGGTGGTACTTCTTCGCGCCTGGCTGGTCACGTGTTAGTTCACCATGAATCTGCTTCAGTTTCCAGCTTTTAGTGCATTCAATTCTGTTTCAGCCTCGCCACCTGCATGGGCCCCCTTATCTTGACCTTCATGAGGCAGGCTGGTATGCTCTGAAGTTTGAGTCTTGTTAGCTGACACTCTCCTCCCTTTCTCTGGTTGACCTCGATTTCCTAGGCATGAGCCGCTCTTTGTTGAGTTTCGATTCTGCTCCTTTTCGTGCCTTTGGCTGGGTTACGAAACTTGGTCTGTCAGTCCTCTGGCAGCCTGGATACATTTCTGCTTTTACAAAATGGAGTTGCACTTGTATAATGTGCCTTATTGAGGTAGATATATGGTTGGCGCTTACCGCTCTAATCTTCTACTAAGCAATGCAAACAGTATCGTTTCTTTTGCCTCTTGCGTTCCAAGCCTATTTACACACGTTTGACAGGCCGGTTGCTCCCATCTTGTCTCGTAGCAACGCTTCCTCACGTTTTAACATCATCTCTTCTCCGTGTCCATTCTATTTATTTTCGTAGTTACTTGCACTGGCGTGGTTGTCGTCGATAGCCGCTTTTGTTCATTCACGAGTCTGTTCAGGCCCTTGTGTCATTTCCACTGGCCTTCCATTAAGGCTTTTGGGGTCTCTTCGTGGACCGTCTGTAGGCACTCTTGGTTTCGTATCAGCGGCTGGTACAGCTGTCTGATAGGGTACCGTGCTGCCCAGGGTTGTCTGGTTATGGTCGCTTCAACAGGTATGGATCTTCTGATGTATACTGGGCAGAGTCCCAGGGCAGCTCTTTGTTAGTTCATTTGCTCGTCATACGTCACATACCTTGGCGAGTACGCTCATGGTACCTGAAAATAAGGGGAAGAGGTGCAGGCCATGTCTGGGACCTCCTCTACACTCCCCCCTCTGGTCGGTACATCGACTTCTTCTGCAATTTTTCTTTTTTCTTTTGCATTTATTTCTTTTGATTCTTCGGTGTCATGTTCATCGTCTTCAGGGTTTGGACATGATGGTGTGAATGTTTTAGCCTTTGGAGTCCATATTTTTATCACTCCTTTCAAACTCCCTGCTGTTTTCACATGTTCGTCTTTGTTCCATATCATTAGCTGACATTGTCCGTTTGGGCTGCAGTAGATCCATTTTCCTTTATACCTTCTTCGTTTCTTAGGGTATGTGAACCTTGTTCCTTCTGGTGCAAATTTGCTGGCCTTCACAAAGTCTCTTATTTCTTCATCAGTCAGGTCTCTGGGCTTCGACCCTGGCTCGACATCAACCATTATTTTCATCTCTATGGCTTTCTTTGCAGATTTCTGGCACTGTGTAATGATTATCTTGATAACACAGAATCCTAGCAATACCATTGCTAGTAGAGCTCCCAGAAACTTGAATATATCTGCCTTCCATTGTGGGACCCACGAGAATATGTCTCCAAACCAGCTATCATCGTCCACCTCATCACTTTCATCGATCATCTGGTTTTTCAGGTTTGTCAACATGCTTATGGCCTCTGTTAGGGTTCTGTTTTCTTCATCGTGTGATGGTACAAATGTGCAACATGATTCTCCGATTTTTGCACAAACACCTCCATCCATTGCAGTGATCATGTCAAACACATATCTGTTCTGGAGGGTCATCAGTCTGATTGCTCTCAGCTCTTCTTTGATCACGTTGAATCCTTTTATAGTGCTATTGATGGTCTACAATATCTCCCATCTGGTTATCTGCAGCCATTTAGCAGTCACTCCAACTTGGATGTGGGGCAGGGGTAGTGTTGTGAATACTGTTGAGGTGAGGCTGAACAGCCTGTGTTCGTATGGGATTGCATGGAATGCCTCTTCTGATTTGGGAGAAAGGTAATTTTCCCTCCTCATCCTGGATACCAGTTCCACAGATCTCCTTCTTCTTAGATGAGCATCTGCTTTCGGGAAACTGTACAACTTCAGGTCATTCTTAGGGATCACTAGTTCAGGAACATGGACGTTCACTAGTGTGCATATGCCTCCCCAGTTTTTCGGCAGCCTTATGTATGCCTTGGATCCACACGCCCAGTAATGGTCCTTAATAACCGTGGTTCCTTTTGTCATTCCTGGAGCTTCAAAGATTCGTTCACAGTTTTGATTCTCTCCCATCTTCCTTGTGCCATTGTTTCTGAAGCATAGTTTCGGGCTCTCCAGTGGCACTATCTGCAGGGGTCCCCCTCTATCTTCCACCCATGTTAGTAACTTTACTAGCTTTGGCCATAGGGGTTTGAACAGTTTTTGAGAGTTTTCAATTGCTTCTTTGCAGGCTCCAAGGACCATCCAAGCTCGGCAGATCACTGCTCCTTCTTCCCATCCATTTGGGGAAACCAATGTTACCCAGATCTGCATTTGGCCTCTATTCTTCCAGATTTGTGCCTCTTCTGCAGTTTTTCCGTGAATGTTCAGTCTCGGGTTTGTCACCCATCATGTCCCTGATCCTTTGACGTCAGGATTCTCGTATCGGATCACTTAATTCCTGGTTTCGCCCTGTTTCTTGTTCTAATGTCCTGGACATAGCCATCTTCATCTGGGTAGTCCTTTTCGGTGGCCCATATCAGACATCAATTTCTACAGCCACGAAGATCTTGGATTTTCCCATGCTGCATGGTAGGAGAGCACAGACGAAGCATTCTCCTTCCGACTGCCTTCGTCCCACTTCCTTCATGTGCTGGTACCATATGTTGTTTCCGAGATGGGCTGTGCTGTCCAGGTAATCATTAAGTTCATTGTTATCTTTGTGCGGGCTTCGCTTGATTCTCAGCGTTCTTCTGTAGTTTGCTATGACTATGGGCCTCATCACGAGTCTGGCGATAACCCTTAAATGCGGCGGTAGCGTTATTACCGCCGCATTTAAGGGTCCGCCAGATCATGGCTTTGGCGGATTTCCCCCCCGCTTTGAGCTGGGTGAAATCTGCAGCAAAATTGCCGATTTTCGGCGTGATTACCGCCGTTGGGAAATCCACCGGCGGTAATAGCGCAAATTTTCCCCATTGGGCCCAATGGGGAATGAGGAATTCCCAAATGGGCCCAATGGGGAATGGGCAATAACCCATCCACCAAACCTGTGATCTGGCGCTAATAGCGCCGGGGGGTTTGGCGGTAGGGCTATTAGCACTGGCGCTAATAGCTCCGGTGTTACCACCCAACTCGTGATCTCTAAATGCGTCTGTGCTGCTTTTCCTCTCTGTGCGTCTTGGTGGAGCAGGGTCCTTTTGCTGCATTGCTGTGGTAGGAAAAGGTTTTTTGTTTCTCTTCCTCTCCTCTTGTAGTTTTTCATTGTGGTTCTCTGGCCGCCATTGGCTCACCATCTCCTCAACATGTGGCTGAGTCATAGATCTGGTGCTTGTTTGCAGTGCTCGAGCTGGCGTGCTTGTTGTTATAGTCTCTGCAGTTCTATGTTCCAGCTCCTCGTGCAGTTTCTTTGCTCTGATTACGAGTGGGAATAAATAATCTATCAGCATTTGTGTTTTCTCTGTGAGTTCCTTTGTGGCTTCTTCTGTTCTTTTGAGGGATTTTGCTATGCCCTCTCTCTCTAGTGTTTCACTTGACTCCTCTTGGGTACTTCCATTGTTTTCTGGAACTGATTGTTCGGCAGGCAGTCTCCCCCTCTCTGCTGCCTTCGTTGGAGGCCCTGTAGCCATTGGCACTTGCCCTTGTCTTTGTGCATCCTGTGTGTGGGTGTGTGCCGTGGTCAGTGCTACACTATCACTCATTCTGTGCTGACCCTGTCTCCAGCTTTTTCCATCATTCGATACCTCAAGTGTGTATGTGTCACAACTTATTACATTTAATTTCAGTTCATTTTCTTTACCATCAGCTTTTCTCGGAGCAGGGATTACTATATATGGTCTGGGTGCTTTCGTGGGACCCAGACGTTCATTATCAGATGGGTGTACCAACATTGGGACACTTCGGGCACCAATAAAAAAATGCAGTTCTGATAGTTAGGGACAAAAATACAACGATAATCACTATGCATATACACATGATCGTTTTGAGAGACAGCTGGCAGCACTTTCTTCCTGGGAAGCGGGGTCGCCCCTCTGTCTGGGGTAAAACTAAGTTACTGTTCTGGGCCCCAATGTCGACCAAGTCTATAGTCAGTGATTTATTTATTTTCTTATTCCGATCTCGTAGTTCGAGAGTTCATTACTATTAAGTGACGAGTGCCTTCCAAAAGTCCCCCCTCATGTGAGTGACGACGGCAGTCTCTGGGTACTCAGTACAGTTCCTGTGCTAGACTATGGAAAAGGGTTAGGCTAACAACTTTGGTACATCACATCCATTATGCATATCTATAATAATTAAGGTCCCAGTGCACTCCTCGAATTTGCTTTGGTCCTGAGGACATGCTGGAACCTGTTCAATGCAAAGGAATGAAAAGATGGAACTGCTAAAAATCACACAAAAATAAAATGTTGCAAAAATTAAAATAAAAATAAAAATGAAAGTGAACATGAAAAATAAAAAATAAGAATAAGGAAAAATAGAGGAAAAAGTAAGAAAAAGAAAAAATAGGAAGGTGTAGTTCTTGTCTCTGCTCTCCTCGATCTGTCCTGTGGTGGAAAATTGAAGAACTGTGTTTCTGACCCCGATTTGTTCCACAGCGAAAAGTTTCATTTGAATCTCCCAAGAAGTCGATGAGCATTAGTGTTTTTAATCTGAGCTACAATTGCATACAAGAGCATGTTTAGCTGGGTACTCTTCACTGGATCCCTGAGGAATGTAGGTACGTCAACATTGGTTGGTCTTCTCACCAGCTCTGGAAAGTTCTCAATGAGGTGAAATAAGACATGGTATATGCATATCTGCTGTCTTCATGTGATGACGACATTCGTCCTGTTTTGCTGGGTTCAGGGTCACAGGCCTTTCTTTAGACGTGAACAGTCTCTGCACTGTCCTGCTGCATGGATTGCAACCACGTAATTTATTTTGATCCACACTTGGTTCAGGAATTCATTGTTTCTTGGATCTCTGATGAAAGTTAGGGTATCCGTGGTTCTCCCTATGAGTCCTGTGCATTCCTCTATGATGTGAAAGAAAAGCATGTATGTCAGCTCATCAATGATCACTTGTGGTGGAAGCATTTGTGCCCTTATTCCCCGTACTCTGGCACCTCGGCAAAGGCCTCCGCGAGGACAGTCAGTAGTTGCCGTATTATGTTCCTGTTAGCAGGATTCTGAATGAAATCTGGGATACTGGTGTCTCTTCCTACAAGTGATGGATATGTCTCTAATACCAGCCAGAAACAGGAAAGGACATCCCTTGTGATATATCTGCTGGGAGATACCATAAGTTCTGCGAACAAAGTCTTGATACTGATTGCTTCAGGATACTGTGTTTCACTTTTAGGCAATGTCTTATTTGCAGTCTATCAGAGTCTTAACTCTTTGTATTATTTGGGCATGATGTGCTTTCAAAGTTCGTTTTTATCAACGTTGTCGTGGCTTTGGAAGTGCTTCTTTATACTCTGCAACTGTGGTGCACAGAGTCTTCGTATTATTGTTATTTTGCCATCTTTCACTTGGATTGAGGAAATGTTTTGTTCAAAAGCCTCGATTTACTGGATTCTTTTGCTGTTGTTTAGTTGCTCATGTGTCCTTCTTCCTCGCCATTGATCTTGTCTGCACGTGCTGAGGTTCTTCCCCGTTGTCTGTGGTTTCTTTGCTGTTGAATGCAGCTGGAGGGCTCTCTCCTACATAAGGTTTAATGTAATTTATGAAGATCCATGCCCTTCTGCCCTGGAGCTTGACGGCGGACGGGGTGCAGTCCTCTACGATGAAGGGGCCATTAAATCTTGGCTCGTCCCACCTCTTCCGGGTAAAGTTCCTTATGAGTACTCTGTCGCCAGGGAAGACGAGGGGCACATGTATACCTTGCGCGCTGTCTGCTTCAGCACTTCCTGATGTGTTTCGTGCTGTGCTGTCCCCTTTTTGCCGTCGCTGCAGTTGGCCTGAAATGACAGAGTTGCTGGATGTCATACAGTTAAGGTACTCCTGCATCTCTGTTCCCAGAACCTCTCTAGTTTGCTGGGCATCACATCTAGCTCTATCTCGGGCGGTGAGAGGGGTCCTCATCCTTCTGCCTGTAACTGTCTCGTGCGGCGTAACATGATCGTCGGAGCCGGGTTGGTTCTGAAGTGCATGCAATGCCAGTGGTAGACAGTGCAGCCATCCCTTTCTTAATGTGAGCTTCAACTTCGCTATCCTCTCCTTTAACAGGCCGTTGAACCGCTCACATATCCCATTCCCCTCCGGGTGATACGCCAACAAGAACTTGTGCTTTATACCAAGCAACAAGCTGATCTGTTCGAACACTGCATTAACAAAGTGAGCCCCGTTATCTGATCTCATTACTTCGCACACCCCCCACCTAGGGAAGACTTCCCTCACTAGGAATTTGGCAGCACAGGTAGTGTCTGGGTGTGTACAGGGACCTGCTTCTATCCATCTAGAGAATGGACACGCCACCACAATTAAATACATGTACCCGTTGCACACTTGAATCATGTCGACGTAGTCGATATGCAAGTGCTGGAATGGCCCATTCGGCTGGGGGATAACTCCTCTCACTACTTTTAATGTGTACCCAGCGGTGAACTGCTGGCAGATAATGCAGTTCACCTTGAAAAATGCAACATGCTCTGCTAAATTCGGTGTGAACCCGTCTTCTGCGAGCGTTGCAGCAAGGTTTTCTTTTGTCATATGTATAGGGTAGTGTAACTGTTCCAATGCTACCTTCAGTAGGGCGACAGGCATCACTGGTTTACCAGTGCTGTCTTGCCTCCACAACCCATCAGAGGGATTTAAAGGACACCCTCAATGCTTGCACACATTTTTCTCTTCCTGAGGTGCCTCCCCTTGGAGTTCCATTAGCTGAGTCTGCCCCATGTTACTATAGGCCTCATGTGTGGCACGCGCTACCATCATCCTCTCATGGGTACGTGCCGACTCCACATCCATGATTGTTTCAGTTTTGGATGCCATGCGCTTGGCTTCTGTGTCCGCTTCATGGTTTCCACGTGACACAAAATCTGTCCCCTTGGTGTGGGCGGCGCATTTCATGACTGCTATGCCCACTGGGAGCTGTAGTGCTTTTATCGACCTGTCCAGTAAGGCTGCGTGTTGCACTGGCATGTCGTCCGCTTGGAGATAGCCCCTCCTTTTCCAGCGCGCTAGACCTGCATGTACTGTGGACGTCACATAGGCTGAGTCACTGTACACAGGTACTTCCTGGTCTGCATGATTCTCAATGGCGAGTAGCAGCGCCAGCATTTCTGCAGCTTGCGCAGAATAGTGAGAGGGTATTCGCGCACTGACCAGTACTTGGAACTCTCCATTCGCTAGGTGTTTTACCATAGCCACGCCTGTATATCTTAGTCCGTCTTCTTGATCGATTCTTGAAGAACCGTCAATGAACACGATTTCGCCACCTGCCAGGGCATTTTCCTTTACCCTGGGGATTTCATCATAGAATTCCTCATAATTCGCACAGTCATGTATAGGTTCTCCTTATGCGACTGGCTCAACTATGAATGTAGCAGGGTTCACAGTTTTACATCAAACTATTTTGATCGATGGGTTGGAGATAATCACCTCAAAGGCAGATCCTCTCTGTGATGTCAGCGTGTCCTTTGGCTTCTCTAGTATGGCGAATAACGAGTGCTCGACGTACAATGTCATGGAGCACCCCATCACAATAGATGACGCCTTCTCAATGGCGAACGCGGCAGCAGTTAGATTTTGTTTGCATGGGAAGTGGCCCCTCATGACCGGTTCCAGACTCCCACTGTATTATGCTGGGGGCTTGTACCCCAGCGAGGTTCGCTGCACGAGTACTGCCATCATAAAATTACCATCAGATTGTGAGAACAGTTAGAATTCCTCGCATAATTAGGAATCCTGAGAACTGGAGCCTTACAAATTGCCCCCTTAAATTCTGCAAACCCCTTCTCCAATGCCTCAGTCCATTCAATTTCTCCTTTTGTTGCCTGGGCTTTCTTCAAAGCCTGAAGCAGGGACTTGGTATACGAGCTGTAGTTGAAAACCCATGCACTGACATAATTGCACAGGCCTAAGAAGCTTTGCATTTGTTTTCTCGTGAGTGGTTTCGCTGTGATCATGATTCCTTCAGCCCTTTCTGGGGTTACCTTTTTCCCTTCGTGTGAGATTAGCTGGCCTATGTACAGCACCTCTCGCTGACAGTATTGTAACTTTTCCTTATCAACTTTGTATCCTTTCTCAGACAGGATTGTCAGTAGCTGGACAGAGTCGCGCCTGCATTGTTCCTCTGTGGTGCTGCAGATCAGAATGTCATCCACATTCTGCAAAACAACACTGTCTACTGCAATATTGTTTAGGTCCATCTGCAGGACTCTGTTGAAAATGGATGGAGACTCACAGTACCCCTGTGGCAACCTCGTGCTTTTCAGGTGTATTTGTCTGAAAGTAAATGACGTCAGATCTTGAGAGTCATGGTGCAACGGGATTGAGAAAAATGCATTTTTCAGGTCAATCACCGTGAAATATTTTGCCTCATTTGGTATGTTGCACAGAATTGTGGAGGGATTAGGGACTAGAGGTAATTCGGCTTCAACTATATCATTTAATGCTTGTAAATCTTGGATTAAACACCAAGACCCTCCCTTTGATTTCTTGACAGGGTAAATAACCGTGTTGCAAGGAGATTCTGACGTCACTAGGATGCCCTGCTCCATCATGGCGGAAATTGTCTTTGCGATCCCCTCATCTGCCTCTCTGGACATGGGATATTGTCGCGCTCGTGGTAAAATTGCTCCTGGTTTCAGTTTAATTTTTACTTCACCTACCCCCTTCAGGAGGCTTACGTCATAGGGCCCTGTAGTCCATACCGCGGCAGGCACTTGGGCCATGTCGTCATCAAAGTATTCTGGACGTATCAGCGCCAACATCATTCGCTGTGGCACCTCCCGTTTGATCATTTTGACCCAAAATGTTAGACTTACTTCTACTCTTGTCTCTTCCAGGTCAGGGTGTTCTTCGAACATATCATCGTCGGTGATGTCAGTCACTCGATACCCTTCTTCGATGGCGATAATAGCACACCATTGTCTGCCTTCGTCATCATATCCTTCTACCAATACCACTTTCCCTTGCACTGCGGCAGATTGTATCATTAAGGGAAATACTTGTCCCTCCTCTTCGTGCATAAGTATTCTGGGTCTGAATAAAAATTAATCAGGTGTCCTCATAGTTCTATCTGCGAGGCCTGGCAATCCCGCCATGAGCACCCGCACCCCATATGCGAAGACTTCTAGCTCTAACGGTATAGCTCTCATGGCTATACGTCCGGGGTATGCTCTGATCATTTCGCGCACGTTTGAATAATGCATTCCTGGAGTGGAGCACACTATACCGTTCTCGGTAAACAAGATTGTCATATTCAACTTAGTCATTAAGTCCCGACCCAGGATGTTTACTGGGGTCTGACGTGAGTATAATAAGGGTACATTCATTTTGCGCTCTCCCACAGAGACTGGGAGTGCGTCTGTAAGGGGAACTCTACTGTGAGCTCCCGTGAAACTCTGAGTATCTATGGGCTCGCCGGAGAAGGAAAACTTGCCATCTCGTATGCACGGGCGCGTCACACCCGTGTCAACTAAGAAGGAATATTCTTTACCCCCTATGACGACATTCACCCTAGGTTCCCTATTAGCGTCTGGTGTCACTGATAGGATAGAACACATCAGAGTCCCCCGTGAGCTGTCCTATTTCATATATAAGTTTGGCCCACTGTACGCTTGTGGAGTACCCCCATTCCCAGCATTGACTCCCCCTCCGGAGCTAGTGCCCTGTGACATTTGGGGTGGTGCCTGCTGGGATTGTCCCTGCAGTACGTTCCCCATGTGCGGGGGTTCAACCACTTGCT